>NC_133325.1:363985894-364670061 GCF_042186555.1 Aquarana catesbeiana | reverse complement strand
AAGAAGGCTACAGGGAAGGCTGCAGGGCAGCGTGGAGGAAAGGCTGCAGGGAAGAGAAGAAAATGATGACCTGGGTTCAGTCTGGTCTGACAGAAGACGCAGGCTGTTGTAGGACCACAGTCTGGGGACATCTAGATCATCTGCTGGTGCTGTTGATCTCTGGGATTCTTGGACCAGATTGTGCTCCCTCTTATATGGACTCCGCAAGATCCCAATTTTCTGGTACACCGACTTTTTCCAGCGTTGACTTCCTCTTTATTTTATTTTGACCATGAATAAATGGATCATTTTTTGAGTTTAGCAAAAGACTTTATGTTTTTTCTTTGAAATCATTGATTTTACACACAATGTTAAATTAACAAGGGACAACAATCTCATTGAGTTTGAAAAAAAACACACCAAAAATACATTACTAATGTTAATAATGTTCAAGTGGTAAGTCTTGAAAATCCTAAAATTTACGTAACAAAAAACGGTGCTTTGGGTTAACTTTATCTAAAAACTAAAAAATAATCACTATAAAAAAAAAAAATAATAATGGGTTCTTTGTGTTAACTTTACAAACCTAAAAAAAAAAAAGGGGAAAAAGTATTATTAGTATGGAAACATTGTTTTTAAAATGCATACTATATCATTCATGAGATCAAAGAGAAAAAGAATCCAGAAATCAGTTTGGGAGAACTCTGATTATGAACAGCAAAACACCTTCGTTCTTTATAGAGCCTTCGTAAAGAAGAAATAAAATGCGCTGCATTCAACGATCACAGATTTTGCAGCGTGATGAATGTGCTACCTACAATACGAACACTAGTTTTACTAGACCGAGTGCTTCCGTTTAGTTTTTGCTTATGAGCATGCGTCGTTTTTTTGTCCGTCGGACTAGCATACAGACGAGCGGACTTCGGGGTCCGTCGTAGTTACGACGTAAAGATTTGAAGCATGCTTCAAATCTAAAGTCCGTCGGATTTGAGGCTAAAAAAGTCCGTTGAAAGTCCGGAGAAGCCCACACACGATCGGATTACCAGCCAGCTTTAGTCCGTCAGCGTCCGTTGGACTTTTGTAGACGAAAAGTCCGACCGTGTGTACGCGGCATAACTCTCCCCATAAGATTTAAACTCACCAGAGTTAAATGCCTCACACTCTCGTGTTTGACAGACAAGCAGTGTGGCCCAGCAGGGTAATGAAATCCAGCAAAGAGGTCCCAGCCTCTGCAGTGGCGAATTAATGAACTCATATATGGTGAGAAAGAAATCCACTAGTGAAGTATGTCTCCTAAAATCGTACAAAATTTATTAAAACCTTCAATCATTGCGCTTGAGATCAGGACAAAGTCGTGATGATGAAATGTGTCAGTGTGTGGCTGTAAGGCAACCGGAAGTGGCGTGTTTGGAATAAAAAAAGTGACGTTTTGGCGAGATCCACAGTATGATGAGATGTTACCTACTGATGCTTGACCCATCGCTGGTTGTTCATTGGAAATTTTTATCACATGCTTGTTTTTTATTACCTGATGTAAGCGCAGTGATTGAGGTTTTAATAAATTCTATATGATTTTTCGAGACATACTTCACTAGTGGAGTTTTCTTTCTTTTTCCCCATACATGAGTTCATTAATTTGCCACTGCAGAGGCTGGGACCACTTTGCTGGATTTCATTACCCTGTTGGGCCACACTGCTTGTCTGCCAAACAGGAGAGTGTGAGGCATTTAGCTCTGTTGAGTTTAAATCTTATGGGGAGAGGTATATGGAGCACTAACAGTGTGGTGTGAATATCTCTACTTCTATGAAAGACTGTGTATTACAGCACATTCAATAATATATGGACTTTTTTGGGGGGATTTAGTTGCTTTTTTTACTTTTTTCTTTTTTCACTTGGGTGAATTCAATGAGTATCACTAGTGTGTTTGGTTATCACTATGTATTCACTTATGTTATATTTGTACAGTTAAGACTGTTAAATCATTATTTTACATTATGCTTATTAATGTTCATAGAGCGCCACTGTTCACCTATATTTGAATTTTATATATTTGTTTAGGTGATTTTTATTTATACGTTTAAAGAAGAACTGCATTTAAAAGAGCATGTGATCTCTGTATACATCTCAAAAACGTCTACCTATTTCCCACTCATTGTGGCCTTAGTAACTTTAGTCATGGAAGATATAAAAAAAATGTAGATTCCAACTATAATAGATAATAATCTAATGACCTCATATAGGGATGCATTAAAAGATAACATATTAATAGCTGAAACAGCAAAATACTTTAAAGTTGAGATATTGTTTTCTTTTCTGTCAGTGGTTCATTACTGGATACAATTAGGTTCAGTAATGTGTGACTTTTTATGCAGATGATGCAGTTTTAGTATCATTGGATTTGAGGGATTTGTATTCTTTCATATCACATGAACAAGAAATTTCATCTATGTAGCTTTTTCTAGGTGAAGGTGACATTTTTCTACATCATTCTTTTTGGATAGAATTGCTGATGTTCCTTTTAATACACAATGTTTTCCTTTTTCAGTTACATATTATCTCCAGGTGCAGGGTACAGTGATGGGGAAAACATGTACCCCATTGCAGAAAAACCTGTACCTGGGACCAGGGTCAGGTTAACAAAGGGGCTATTGGAGCTGCAGCTCCAGGCCACTTACTCCAAGATAGGCCCATTTGCCAAAAAAAACCCTCCAAAACGATCGACTTCGAGGGTCGTGGCTCGGTGACCAGGGGTCACAGAGACCCCAAATTTGTATCTGAAGACCTACCCCACCACTGGTCAAAATTTGGGGCTCCTATCATCTATGGTTCCGGAGATACGGGGCTCCTTGCACAGCCTATCAGAAGCTACATACAGATCGGCCAGCTTGTTTAAATACAAGCTGGCACACTCTCTTTGCAGCAGACTGAGAGGATGAGCTCACAGTGCCTCTCCTCACTTCTTGTCAGAGGCACCCAGCTCAATGGACAGCTTGGAGCCTCCAGAGTTTGACAGGCAGCCCAGGTCACTCCCAGGCCACTTCCCATGTTAGCCACCTCCCTTCAACCTATATCACAGGTGACCATTTCCCAACCTGCAGATGACAGACCCTACTCCAAAAGATATCACTCCCAGTTACTCCCCCACCCGCTGATTGATATCCCTCCATGACCACCTCACAACCCCATGCTGACAAACCTCTCTTCAGCCTGTCCCCACAATCCTCTCACCTGCTTACCTGTTGGATGGGGGAATCACTCTGTAGTGTTATTGTGTTCTGCAGGTGGGGAGCCTTTTCTACCCACAGAATACTGTGCTGACAGTACTGATTGCTTTGAGAACAATCTGACAGGCTGGTTGTACTTAAGTTGATTAATAGATTGACTTGTGTACAACCAGCTAGCCCATACATAGATCGACTATGAGTCGAGTATCTGAGTGATTGAATGGTTGGAGGTAATTTCTTCCAGCCAATTTAATTTCATCTTAGCACAGTTTTTTTTATCTTTTTTTTTTCACTTTCCAATTTCCCATAGATCGACTATGGCTGGTCTCTGCTTAATTGGCTTAATTTCAATCCATGTATGGCCCGCTTAACCACTACACTGTCCCTAAATATCCTTCCACAAACCTTTACATTTTCGTTCCCAGATTCCTTCATCCTCCACACCTGTTCATAGTGCCCGCTGTCATACCCTCCACACTCCTCTCCTGTACATACTGCTCACTGTCATACCCTCCACACTCCTCTCCTGTACATAGTGCCCACTGTCATACCCTCCACACTTCTCTTCTATAGTGTCAGAAACCATGAACCAGACCGAGACAGAAGTATAGTAAAATCACACTTGTTTATTAATAAAAATAAAAAGATAAATGGAGTAAACATAGTCAAAGCATAGCCAGAGTCCAGTAACCGGATCGGGTAGTCAGCCAAGCCAGAGTTCAGTAACCAGATTGGGTAATCAGCCAGGCCAGAAGTCAGGGACCCAAGTAGAGGAACAGCAAGCAGGATAAGGAGCCAGAAGGGATGCCAGCAAAGCCAGTCTCTTTAAACTGGAATGCAGGAGATGGTTTCTAGTGATGTGACCAAGGCGAAGGCAGGAATGAAGTGAGCTGGAGATCTTTAAGTAGGCGGGACTGACGAGCAGATCCACAACAGCTGGTTAACTTTGGAGAAAGATGAGAGCTGGCAATTAGCCGACAGCTGAGCGGCCAGCTCAGAGAAGGAAGGGCTGAACCAGTCCTCACATATACATAGTGCCCACTGTCATACCCTCCCCACTTCTCTCCTATACATAGTGCCCCCTGTCATACCCCCACAATCCTCTCCTGTACATACTGCCCACTGTCATACACTTCTCTCCTTTACATAGTGCCCGCTGTCATACCCTCCACATTCCTCTCCTGAACATACTGCCCACTGTCATACCCTCCACATTCCTCTCCTGTACATACTGCTCACTGTCATACCCTCACAATCCTCTCCTGTACATACTGCCCACTGTCATACCCTCCACACTCATTTCCTGTACATGTTGCCCACTGTCATACCCTCCACACTCATCTCCTGTACATGTTGCCCACTGTCATACCCTCCACACTCCTCTCCTGTACATACTACCCTCTGTCATACCCCCCACACTCCTCTCCTGTACATACTGCCCACTGTCATATCCTCTACACTCTTCTCCTGTGCATACTGCCCACTGTCATACCCTCCACATTCCTCTCCTGTACATACTGCTCACTGTCATACCCTCCACACTCCTCTCCTATACATAGTGCCCACTGTCACACCCTCCACACTCCTCTCCTGTACATACTGCCCACTGTCACACCCTCCACACTCCTCTCCTGTACATACTGCCCACTGTCATACCCTCCACAATCCTCTCCTGTACAAACTGCCCACTGTCGTACCCTCCACACTCATCTCCTGTACATGTTGCCCACTGTCATACCCTCCACACTCCTCTCCTGTACATACTACCCTCTGTCATGCCCCCCACACTCCTCTCCTGTACATACTGCCCACTGTCATATCCTCTACACTCTTCTCCTGTGCATAATGCCCACTGTCTTACCCTCCACACTTGTCTCCTGTACATGCTGCTTACTGTCATACACTTCTCTCCTGTACATAGTGCCCGCTGTCATACCCTCCACATTCCTCTCCTGTACATACTGCCCACTGTCATACCCTCCACACTACTCTCCTGTACATACTGCTCACTGTCATACCCTCCACACTCCTCTCCTGTACATAGTGCCCACTGTCTTGCCCTCCACACTCCTCTCCTATACATAGTGCCCACTGTCATACCCTCCACACTTCTCTCCTATACTGTCAGAAACCATGAACCAGACAGAGACAGAAGTATAGTAAAATCACACTTGTTTATTAATAAAAATAAAAAGGTAAATGGAGTTAGCATAGTCAAAGCATAACCAGAGTCCAGTAACCGGATCGGGTAGTCAGCCAAGCCAGAGTTCAGTAACCAGATTGGGTAATCAGCCAGGCCAGAAGTCAGGGACCCAAGTAGAGGAACAGCAAGCAGGACAAGGAGCCAGAAGGGATGTCAGCAAAGCCAGTCTCTTTAAACTGGAATGCAGGAGATGGTTTCTAGTGATGTGACCAAGGCGAAGGCAGGAATGAAGTGAACTAGAGATCTTTAAGTAGGCGGGACTGACGAGCAGATCCACAACAGCTGGTTAACTTTGGAGAGAGATGAGAGCTGGCAATTAGCCGACAGCTAAGGAAGGGCTGAACCAGCCCTGACATACACATAGTGCCCACTGTCATACCCTCCCCACTTCTCTCCTATACATAGTGCCCCCTGTCATACTCCCACAATCCTCTCCTGTACATACTGCCCACTGTCATACCCTCCACATTCCTCTCCTGTACATACTGCTCACTGTCATACCCTCCACACTCCTCTCCTATACATAGTGCCCACTGTCACACCCTCCACACTCCTCTCCTGTACATACTGCCCTCTGTCATATCCCCCACACTCCTCTCCTGTACATACTGCCCACTGTCATATCCTCTACACTCTTCTCCTGTGCATACTGCCCACTGTCTTACCCTCCACACTTGTCTCCTGTACATACTGCTCACTGTCATACACTCCTCTCCTGTACATAGTGCCCACTGTCATACCCTCCACATTCCTCTCCTGTACATACTGCCCACTGTCATACCCTCCACACTACTCTCCTGTACATAGTGCCCACTGTCTTGCCCTCTACACTCATCTCCTGTACATACTGCTCACTGTCTTACCCTCCACATTCATCTCCTGTACATACACTGCTCAATATCATACCATCCACACTCCTCTCCTGTACATACTGCCCACTGTCATACCCTTCACACTCCTCTCTTGTACATACTGCCCACTTTCATAAACTCCTCTACTGTACATAGCGCCGGCTGTCTTACCCTCCACACACCTCTCCTGTGCATACTGCCCACTATCATACCGTCCACACTCCTCTCCTGTACATACCGCCCACTGTCATACCCTCCACACTCCTCTCCTGTACATACTGCCCACTGTCATACCCTCCACACTCTTCTCCTGTACATACTGATCACTGTCATACCCTCCACATTCCTCACCTGTACATACTGCTCACTGTCATACCCTTCACATTCCTCTCCTGTAAATACTGTCCTCTGTCATATCCTCCAGACTCTTCTCCTGTACATACTGCCCACTATCATACCCTCCACACTCCTCTCCTGTACATACTTCCCACTGTCTTACCCTCCACACTCGTCTCCTGTACATACTGCTCACTGTCTTACCCTCCACATTCGTCTCCTGTACATACTTCTCAGTATCATACCATCCATACTCCTCTCCTGTACATACTGCCCACTGTCATACCCTTCACACTTTCATAAACTCCTCTACTCTACATAGTGCCAGCTGTCATACCCTCCACACTCCTCTCCTGTGCATACGGCACACTATCATACTGTCCACACTCCTCTCTGGTACATACCGCCCACTGTGATACCCTCCACACACCTCTCCTGTACATACTGCCCACTGTCATAACCTCCTCACTCCTCTCCTGCACATACTGCCCCATCATACCCTCCACACTCCTCTCCTGTACATACTGCCAACTGTCATACCCTCCACCCTCCGCTCCTGTAAATACTGCCAACTGTCTTTCTCTCCACACTTCTCTCCTGTACATTCTGCCCCCATAATACCTTCCACACTCCTCTCCTGTACATGCTGCCCCTATTACACCCTCCACACTCCTTTCCTGTACATACTGCCCCCATCATACCCTCCACACTCCTCTCCTGTACATACTGCCCACTAGCATACCCTGCATACTCCTCTCCTGTACATAGTGCCCACTGTCAACCCTCCACACTCCTCTGCTGTGCATACTGCCCACTGTCATACCCCCCACACTCCTCTCCTGTACATAGTGCCTACAGCCATACCCTCCCCACTCCTCTCCTGTATACCCTCCAGATTCTTCTCCCTCACCTGCACATACTTCCCACTTTTATACCATCCATACTCCTCCCCTATGCCTCTTACCCACAAAAACAGTTCTTTAAAATTTATATTGAATATCCTCAATGTTACCAGATCTAGAATGGGCACACTTTTGTTAGTTCAACTAAAGGAAATCTTCTCAGTCCTCATATTTGTTCTGCCCATTATTAGTACTCATTTAATTTTGTGATTACTACTGTCATGTATAGAGGAACATAGGGGATGTCAGCTACTCTAAATATACCACTGGTAAAAAAGTGCCCCTGAAAATATTTTTGAAATGTTTACAACTATGCATTTGGGCACTGACCAATGGCCACAAAGTCAGTAGGGGGCCCCATGAGAGGCTCCTGAGATCCTGTGATATTAAAGCGGTAATAAACTTTGCTAACATTACTACTTTTTAGAGGCCCTCAGATAGGTTATGCCATAATGTACTAGTATGCACAGCATATTAGCACATAAGGGTACACTTACCTGTCAGACTGAGCCCTCCAGTGCTGCACTGTGATCAATCCGACGCTTCCATCTTTACCGGGTCTTCCTTCCAGGTTCTGTGCCTTCAGACACTTGCCTTGGCCAGCCTGCATTGCTGTCAGTCCCATGCACGCTAATGCGCATCCTCTCTCTCTCTCTCATCCTCCCTCCCTTACCCCTCACCCATGCCCTTTCTCTCTCTCTCATCCTCCCTCTCTCTATTTAATTTAATTTGTTATAACAAAAAATTGTTTGCATTTTTATTTATTTATTTTTATAAAAAGCCCCACCAAAACCCTCAGCACCAGGCCCATGATGTTCTTAATCCGGCCCTGCCTGGGACAATAGGGATGGATACCTTGTTGTTACTTGGCACAGGTACATAAATGACATTCTTTTAGAAAGAGTTTCAGTAATATCATCTGAATAATATGAAAGCATGGAATAATATTGGCATATCCAGATGAAACCAGATGGAACCAGATGTGTGATTATTTGCTCCCTACACTGGCAATAAATGTAATACATGTATTTTCTATATTTTAATAATATTTCTTTACAGTTATTCTACCTAGTGTGACAATGTGAGGCCTTACTACTTTGAAAATGGTTGTAGATGACGTAGTTTGGAGATTTCCAAGTGCTTTGGGAAGACAAGCAGGTTGAGCATGCACAGTCCTTATAATAATAGTCTTGGCCATAGCTCAGGGCTCCCATTTGAAGACAGGTGTGTTTTCCTATTAGGAGACAGAGGTGTTCTACTCAAGAGACAGCACTGCTTGCTGGGGGAGAGATTCAATGTTCATTAGGCTGACAAACTTGAGGTGGCTAAGTGAATCTGGTAGATTGGGAAGGAGCGTGGAAGACCAAGAAAGCTGGGGCAACTAGGTGAGTCCAGGGGACTGAGGGAATCTGTACGTTTCTGCGGAGTGAGTCAGGTGAAATTTATTCTAGAAAATATATCACACCTCTTCTTGAACCCTTCCCCCATTTAAAAAAATTACACTATACATACCTTAATTTCAAGAGAATTCCAGATGGTCAGATAATGAGTGTCATCCTCTTTTCCAACATTTGACACGGGGTAGTCTGCTATGCTGCACAGAAAGGCACTAATGTTGCAACACGTGACTGCTGTTCCATGCAGCATTACATTGTGGTTCCAGGAGTGAAGATTCTAAGTTCAGGGGTGTGTCATGGACAGCCTAGTTCTACAGAATGGTGATAAATGATGCTAGGCCTCAATCATCCTGGAAGTGACCTTGGGGGGGCATGTGTGGAAAATGTAGAGAACAGTGCAGTGTGCTAAAATTCACTTTTGGTGTAAAGCTGGCCTTAGAAGATAGTTCAGTGGGGACTGGCCGAGATTTGTACCATCTATGGGCAGGCTGATTGATCCATTGATCGACTTGGGTACAACCAGCATGTCAGACTTTTCATGCAATTATTGCCAGTGGCTATAGTCACTAGCAATAATTACTGTGTGTTCTCCAAGCAGGGATAGCTGCCTGCACCCTCCTACTGGGAAAACACAATAGCTTCGTTGGAGGGATTCCCCCATCAACACATTTGTTGATGGGAGAATCAAGCGATTTTCTTTCCTGCAACCATGGGTTGAGAAAATCGCACCATCACTGTAAGGGCTTGTGAACAGTGCCATTTGTTTGCGTCAGCACTATTTTTCTTGTGGGTTAATGGGATTGCAAAAACATCTTGAATCTGGAGGAAGTGAAATGCGGGTCAGTTTAATGCACCAATAAAGGAACTCAGGGGAATCTAAAACTACTGTAATCTCAAATGCAAACTGAGTCCCTAAAGCATGCTTCATCTGCCTACAGTATCTACTCAAGCTCTTAGTGATGCTCAGTCTTGGCCTAAAATTTTTTTAGCCAAATGTTTTTCTAAATGTGTGCATAGACAGGCAAAAATAACTCAAGTGTATGAGTTAATCTATAAATGAGGAAAATGTAAGAAGGTATCTGTAATGGAAATTTGTAAGTTCTGTATATAATTGTATTGTATTTTGTATGTATTGCACATTGCCCTCACTGTGCACACGGCACTAATAATGTTTTCAGTAAATGTTTACATTCTTTCGAGTCCTGATTAGAATAAGCCTGCCTATGTAACGCCCCTTGTTACCATAAATATACAATGGTAATATTAATGTGATACCTACGTAATCATGTGCATAAAAACCTTCAATTGCGTCATAATAAAGCAGAACAGTAATTTGGAAAGATGCTGAGCGTATCTTTTGTGTCTGTTCCCTACTGCAGTAGTTATTAATTTGGAACCACTAATCAATATGAGGATAGGAGTTGCCTATCATCAATTTAACCGAGTCAGTATCCCAAATAAAACGCTTTGCAATTTTTGAGGTCCTCATATTGTCAAACATATTTTGGAGAAGGTTTTATTGTGCAATAATTTTTTGGTGTTGTTTTATTGAAAAATTGACATTTGCAGCCACAATATTAACAGAACTAATTAAAGGACATTGGACTCCTGGATTTCATCAGCTGTAATATGCCCTGGGCTTCCTTGATTATGCACAATTGCAAAGGAAAGTTTTCCCCTTTTCTTGCTTCTACTTAGGCAAAGAGCCTAATTGGAAGCAATATAGCCATTTACACTCTAGGCAAACAGCCCTGTAAAAAAAATATCTATAAAGCTGTCATTACAATTTTTACAATAATGCCAATATTTAGAGGAGTGTAAGTTTCCTTATACTTTTAAATGCATTATTCTGATTTGTAAAACATTTTAATTCACAGTCTTGCTGGATGCAAATAGAAAACTAAACTGCAAAGGCCATCCCAGCTAAATGTGCATTTTAGAGATTGCCTTCAATGCTATCTTTAATTTATTTCAGGAGTCCTAAATTCACAGCCTTCAAACAATCCATTTTCAAGGTTCTGAGGAGGTCAGTATGAGAACACATATCACAATTGCAATCCTTTGATCCTCTCATGTAACTGCAATTGCTGACAGCTAAAAATCAATATACCTATTTCACACTTGGCAAATGTGTCAATGAGTTTGTCTATATTTGCTAATTTTGTTTCCTCAGAATCAGATATCTGTGTTGTCTGATCAAATTGCCTTGATCTACAGCAAGATTTGTGAGTGCTTTTTTATTTTTTATTTTGTGACGACTAGTTAAATAGATGTAACTAGCCACATGAAGCCCCATTTTCTATAATCTAGGTGAAAAATAATATTTTATTTAAAGAATTACTTTTTAAAAATAATATAGGGTCAGGAATTAGAGTATGAGTACATCTTTTTTTATACTGTGTATATTAAAAATAAATATATACCAGAAATGGCTGCCTGAGAAAATTGTATTTTAGCAACAATAATTAGATCCTTGTCACGTCCACCCCAATGCAGGTGGTCAGACACTATAGCTGGCTACTGTGTTCTCCACCTATAGTGGCCCCCTTTCCCATAAGGCAAGCAGGACTGCTGGTGCTCGATTGCCCCCAGGTCTTATACTCAATGCACAATATATTTTGCAATATATTTTGCAATTTATGTTCTCAATTCAAAAAATCTTTATTGATCACGCCTATTGGGGTTGATTTACTAAAGGCCAATAGAGTGTGCACCTTGGAAAGTGCAATTGCACTCTGCAAGTGCAGTTGCTCCAGAGCTTAGTAAATGAGGTAAAGTTTCACTTTGCAAAGAATACCCAATCACATGCAAGGAAAATTAAAAAAAACAGCATTTTTGCTTGCACATGATTGGTTGATGAAAGTCAGCAGAGCTTCTGCTCATTTACTAAACTCTGGAGCAACCGCTTTTGCCGTGTGCAACTGCACTTTCCAAGGTGCACAGTCTTTTTCATTGTGTCATTGCACAGATTGAACTTCATTTGCTTAGTGCTGCACTTGATTTATACAATGCTATAGTGCCTATTACCCAATATTTCTGATATATGCCTGTGTCACCATGTAATTATATCAAAAATATCCTCTTCTCTTTGCATTACTTATTTTGTTACCCTGCTTTCCCATTTCAAACTGCCATGCTAGGCATGAAAGCGCAGCCATCCCAGCAAGGTCAGTTTTCTTCTTTGCTTTTTACTTGTGGGCACAGCTTGTCTGTACTCCAATAGTCAGACATGTGCTGGCATGCCCCCCTGAACAGCTAATCACAGAGAAGATGGTATTTATGCATCATCTCAGGAAGTGCTGGTGCTGTGCCATCCCACCAGTTGCCCCTTGTAGAAAAATCTATAATACGTATCCACAAAATTTCCTGACCTTTGCTGACCCAGGCTGATTTGACCTGTCTCTTGTTTCCACCTTCCTCGGCCCCTATAAAGGAAACACATTTTCCCCGCATCACATTACACTGCTTGACAATGTTAGATTACCGACACCCCAAAACAGATTGCAAAATACCGTTTGATTGCCAGAATTGCATTACATGGGTATGGACACCCATGCGCTGTGATTCAGGTTTGGGGAAAAATGGGTCCTGCACCATTTTGGTGCAGATGCGATTTGAGCCATACAAAATGTGGTGCGAATCATTTGCAGTGTTTTCTCACACACCAGTGTCAACCTAGGCTAAAAGCCCATTCCTGGGCATAGTTAAACCTCCCACACGCCTCCCACGTATTTACTATTTTCTAAAATAGAAATCCAAAAGCCCCTTTTTTACTCACCTAAATTTGCTGTCAAGTTATCCATGCCATGCATCTTCTGGGAGTTTTCACCAGAGATCTAGAGCTGCCAATCTGTGCCCTCATTAAGTGATCCCCTTGCTTTCCCCCCTGATTTCATTGTACTACTTGTAAAACCCAAGAGGACTCTGCCACTAGACAGCTAATAAAAAGGGGTCGGTGCCACATGAGCAAAGATGTGGACATCCAAAGAAAGACATTCCTACTGCAGTGAAAAGAGAAAAGTTAGTACTCAGATTTAGATAAATAAAATGGGCTTTTAGATTAAGATTTTTAAAACTTACATGTCAATTTGTTTAGGGTGGTTGGGGGGGGGTGGTAAAGGGGTTTAGCAGTAAGCCTTTGTAGTACCCTCCTGTTAGGCTGCTATGTTTTGGTTATAAACATTTCGTTTTTGCCTCTTCTGTAATCAGAACAGCAGGGTTGTGATTGCTTTGGGCTGCTCTGGGTTCTGCAGGCTGCAGGTCTGCTGCTTACCCTGTTTTCTGGAGATTTCCAGAATATAGTGAGTGGGAGAGTCAAATAGGCAGCTTGAATATTTATGCAGCCTCAGAAAATTCCTGAAGATGTCTGTCCAGATGATGGTTGTAAATAGTCTGAGACCCCAGAGGCCAGGATTCTTATAGACTGTAGCTGAAGTCAGAACCTTTACTTTATGACATCTCTGCGAGTGTGAGTTTGGTACGATTGTGGATATGTGGAGCGAGTCATCCTCCTTAAAGTGATATTAAAACCAAAAGCAAATTTATGGTTTGTGGAGGCAAAGTCTAAAATATCCCTTTCATCTTGGGGTCTATTTATAAAGAATAAGCTTTACAATTTGCACAGTGAATGTTTATTGGAGATTCGCCTATCTGTATTTTACAGCATTTGGCTATCATTTTCTTTTTTAAATATTTTATTGTTTTTAAGGGTTTTTAAGGTTTAACATAGGTCAAAAATATAAAGAAAGTCAATATCATTCTTGTAAAGACAATGTTATAAGAGATAAAATAAGGAAATAAAATAATAGTAATGCTTCTCTCGCAGAGAGTATGAAATGAAAAGTAAGGATGATTCCAACATAACATTTACATTGAGCATATGTACCATATGTAGTGGTTACAGCAAGCAGAAGTAACATACATAAATAATAGGGGTTAAAAAGATAAGGAGGTTAAATAAAATTCATAACAAAGTTTGAAGGAGAGTAAGGTTCGTTAGATAATGTAAGTCAAAAATGGAGCGGGATAGTTGGGGGGAAATTAATAGGCAATTCCAGGGCCAAGTTCCTGCAATATGGTTTGGCATTATCTGGAGAGCAACATTCCCAACTACTTGTATCTCTAGTAACTCTCACAGAATCAACTAGTAAATAAAGGAGGAATTAACTAAACGATGTTTGAGGTAAGGGGATAAGGAAATAGGGCATAAGAAAGCTTCCAGAGAAGCTCATTAGTTCAAAATAGTAAATATTGGATAGAGCGGTGCTGTTAGTTATGGATCATATGTCTTTAAAGAAGTAATAACGAATTATCAAATCCTGGAGGTAGAAAATGTTCAAACCATCGTTTCCATAGGGCTTCATTTTTTGATACATTGTCAAGTAAGATTGCTTCAGTTTTTGCATGAATTATGGACAGAGTGAGTCAGATTTCCATGTTTTCGCAATGATCTGTTTTTCCGCTGTGGTTACGAAGAGCATGAGTTTGAACCGGCAGTGGGATAAGGTATGTGGTTTGTTGTTTAGGAGTGCTGTGATTGGATCAGGAGACATTGTTATATTGAACATAGTGGAAAGTATTTTAAATACTTCTGATCCAAAATATTTGACTATTTTGCATTTCCACCAGATATGTATTTGTGTTCCCAGGGTTGAGCATCCTTGGAAGCAGTGGGAAGGATATTGTGGGGAAAATTTAGAAATTCTAGCAGGGATCAAGTACCATCTAGTGAGTACTTTGTTTTTTTTTTTTTATTCTTTTTATTGAATTTTAAAGCAGACAACAGAACACAAAACATATATATATATATATATATATATATATATATAAACAGCTCAGTGCATATGAATGCATTTGTGTGACAGGTGTAAGTTGAGTGGGATATCGAAGAAAGATCTGGGACATTAGTTTTGCCCTACAGTTATATGGAATCATTATTTGCAGTCTGTCACAGTGTCCGCCCCATCACTCAAATAAGGCTAGTCATGTATTTGCAATGTAAAGATACATTATAACTCTGTTCCCCCCTATCTGTTAGGCTATTGTTGGCTCAGCTAGCCATTTAGGCCATATTTTGTCATTCTTCATGGAGCACCCTCTATTAGTATAGGTATCCTTGTATAGTGGAAGGCTTTCATTAACCAGGCGCTTCCATTGAGTCAAGGATGGTGCAGAGGGTTTTTTCCAATGCATAGCAATATTTTTCCGGGCATAGAAACTAAAACTAACAATCCAATCAGAGTCCTTTTTGCAACAGTCGGTATAATTGTTTCAATGAGCCCTAGTAAGCATATATACATTTTTATTGACAGTGTGACCGAGACGACCAGATTAATCAGATCTTATACCTCTATCCAGTATTGACGAATCTTGGGGCAGTGCCAGAAGATATGTGAGAAGTGAGGTGTTGCATCTCCAACATTCTGCGGAATGCTTGGGTTTTATCTTGTGGAGTCTATATATCGTGTAGTATGCTCTATGTGCTATTTTAAACTGCACAAGCCTGTCTCATAAGGAAACCAGGGAGGTAAATGGAAAGTGCCAGATATCGTCCCAATCATCATTGTCCAGTGTAGGGATGTCCCGTAGCCAGCAGGACCAGAACTTTTCCAAGGGTGGGAGAGACACATACATCAGGTGTTCATATAAGCATGAGGTAGGCTTTTCGGCACATCGAGATCTGAGTGTCTTCTCCAACCCCGACTGGACAATGATGCAGGAGGAAAGCAGGAATTGAGCTGCAAAGGCATGAGATAGTTATAAATAGCGAAATATATAGTGTTGTGGAATTTTATTTACTGAGGTGAGAGGCGTTAAGGGGACCAAGGCATTCTGTGACACTATCTGTGATATGACTTTAATGCCATATTTGGTCCAAGCAAATGGGTCTGGCAGTTTATATAGATGGTTGAGGTTAGGGTTTAGCCAAATAGGGGTAAGGGCATTCGGTGAAACTTCATTGTTTCTGTATTTCTCTACCATCAGGCCCACTTGCCAAGCCCGCAGGGTGGTGCACATAGAGGGAGACAGAGAATATGGGGCACGAGGTCCCCTGTAGATCAGGAATTTAAGCGCCTCTAATGATCCCACCATTGCTGCCTTTAGCACCATAGAGGAGTTTGGAGGGTCCAGCCACCAGGCAGCAGTTACCATTTGCTTGGCCATAAAATATTTGTAGCAGTCAGGGAATGCCATACCTCCCTGCATTCTTGGCCTCATCAAAGTAGTCAATCTGTATATGGGTGTTAAGGGGCCCCATAGGAATGAGGAAAATAACTGATTAAGTTTCTTAAAAAAGGATTTGGGTATCCATTGTGGGGAATGTCGGAAAAGGTAAGTGAGTTTAGGGATGATTTTCATTTTTAAAAGGTTGACTCTACCCCATAGGGACAATGGTAGATTACCCCATGGCTTGAGTTTGGTCTTTAGTTCTAGGTTAACTGGGTCTAAATTGAGGGGGATGTAATCTGTAGCTTGAGAGGAGATGTTTATACCTAGATATTTGAAAGTATCTACCCATTGGAGGGGGATATCTGGGGGGGTCGTTGCCCTGGCTGCCTGATCGATTGGGAAAAGTATGGATTTAGTCCAGTTGACTCGCAGCCCAGTGACAGTCACGAAGGCGTTTAGAACAGATAGAGCCCCTTGCAATGAAGGGCCCACATCACCTAGAAAGAGCAACATGTCATCAGCGTACAGGGCTACCCTCTCCTCCAGCCGACCGATGAGTAGACCCTTGATGTTCGGGGAGCGCCTCAGCAACTGGTTCAATGGCTAGTGCGAATAATGGCAGTCAGAGAGGGCAGCCCTGCCTAGTTCCCCTGAGGAGCCTGAAGGGACCGGACAGTCGACCCTCCAGACTCACCGAGGCAGAATCACCCGAAGCCACTCAATAAATATCAAAGGGAACCCATTCTGCGCAATGTTGCCCACAAGAAGGGCCACTCAACTGTGTTGAAACTTTTTCTATGTCTAAATAGGCTACCGTATGTGTTCCTTCATTAATGTGATGGGTATGAATATTAGCGAACAATCTGCGGAGGTTAACATCAGTGGCTCTGCGGGGCGTGAAACCAGTTTGGTCAGAATCTATCACTGATGGTAGCATGGAAAATAGTTTAATTGCAAGAAGTTTTGTTAATATTCTAAAGTCATTATTTAGCAACGCTATTGGTCTGTAAGAAGCGCAGGAGGTAGGTCTTTCGGGGATTTATATACTAAGGTTAAGTAAGCGTGATACACAAAACTTGGTAATCTACCTTCTGATAGGCTAGTTGTGTACAGCGAGGCCAGCCGGGGTGGCAACAGTTCCCCATGTGCCCTTATAAAAGTCTATGGGCAGCCCATCAGGACCAGTGGCCTTCCCCGAAGGGAAGGATTGAATTGCATTTAGTACTTCCAGGGTCGTGAAGGGCTGCACCAGAGTCTCCCGTTCAGCGTCCGAAAGCCAGCCGAGTGCCAAGGGGTCCAGAAGGACCCGTAGCTCCTTAGGCCGGAAATCAGAGGGCAGAGCAGAGGTATATAATGTTTCATAGAAGTTATTGAATGTGTTTAGTATATCAGGTGGGGAAGAAACCTTTTCACCTGTAGGAGTAGTTAATGTCGATATAAGCATGAGTGGTTGGTCATGCTGAGCTATCTTGGCTGAAAAATGGACATTTTTGTCACCCTGTTCAAAATGTCTCTGTCTGTGCCCATAGGACTCCAGTTTAGTGATCTCTGACATGTGGAGATGTAAGTCTCTTTGAGCCACTATCAAGAGATCAAAATGTTCGGAGGTGGGGTCTGAATTATATGTGGTCTCATGATCTGATACCAACTGTTGCAAGGAAACGGTCGCGAGTGACTGCTGCTTTTTTACAGCAGCAATGGAGGAAATGTATTGCCCTCTGGTATAGGCTTTAAATACGTCCCATGTCATTTCTGGAAAGGAGGACCCCGCGTTCTGTTCCCGGAATTCCGTCAGTAAAGGCGGTAATTTATCTGCAAGGTCTGGATGGGAGACCCAGTGGGACCCAGACGCCACAATGCTGTACTACGGGAGGCAGGAGAGCGGAACACCACTGCCAGGGGGCTATTATCCGACAAACCACTAGTTAGATAAGATGCCTCCAACACATCTGCCATAAGCGACAGGTTGGAGAAAGCCAGGTCGATGTGTGAGGCTGTTTTATGAGAAGCTGAGAAGCAAGAGAAGGACCTAGTGGTGGGGTGTTTCCATCTCCAGATTTCTGCCAGGCCCATTGCCTGAGCCCAGGTGGACAGTTCCATGGAATGTTTTTTAGAGGGGGTGGGTCTGTCTAAATCAGGTGTCATGGTGGTGTTGAAATCTCCCATAATTTGTATCTTCCCAGGGCAAAAGGGGTGATCCTCTCCAGAATAGCATATAATACCACAGGTGAAAATGGTGGGGGTACGTAAATATTTACAACAATATACCTTTGAACCCAGAGAGTAAAGACCACCAGAGCAAATTTTCCCTGGGGGTCTGTGCAGATCTCTTCTATTACACATGGAAAGTTTTTGTGTATGAGAATTGTAACACCTCTTGCATTTGTGGAGTAGGTGGCATGTATAGCCGTTTGTACCCATTTTTTTTTAGTGTTAGGATTTTGCTGCCTATAAGGTGGGTCTCTTGTAATAGAATGAGTTGGGAAGAGCTAGATTTGAGATATTGGAATAAGAGGGCTCTTTTGAATTTGGAGTTGAGAGCTCGAACATTCCATGAGAGAATGGTAAAGGAGTCTGCTATCTGGTTAGCCATGAGGCAGAAACTGCAATATTAGAACAGGATATTGGGGAGGGCATATCTTACAAGTAGCAAAATCTCAGTTATATCACATCTGCACTTGAAAGAACTTGAAAATAAGAAAACTAGTACACATAACAAATATGAACAGCCGAAGCACCAGGTGCATATCCTACTATGTCCCATTGCCTTCACAAAACAGAGGAAGGGAATGGGAATAGTTTATACCCCAAAAAAAAATTTGGTAATTGTGAGTAGGCCCGAGCTCGCAGGAATGGGGTAAACATATGGCAGATGCGGATCTCTAATTCGGACCGAATGGGGGGGTAAATGTTAATAAATGTCAATAAGATGAAATAATGTAAATGAGCTAGAATCATGTTGAAATCATGGGAATTGGGGGTACAACCGAAACATGGGGAAACAGGTAGGTCTCATACTCACTGTAGTAAGAGGATCATCAGTGGGCATCCAGCCAAGTTAATGCGGCCTCCGGCTCTTCAAAGAAGCGTGTGCAGTCTCCATCTATCACAAGAAGTTTGCTGGGATATAGTAGGCTGAATTTGATGTTTTTATCCCTCAGGTGGCGTCTCACTTCTGTGAAGGAGCGGCATCTCTGCTGTACCTCCGGAGAATAATCAGGGAAGAGAAGGATCTTTGCATTATTGAAGCGGAGGTCTTGCCTGCTTCCAGCGGCCGCTAGAACATCTCTGTCCCTGTAGTTCAGCAGCTTTAGCAGGAAAGGTCTCAGTGGATTCCCAGGGATTGGAGGAGTGGGGGGAACTCTGTGTGCCCTTTCCACAACGAAGGTGGGCAGCATGTCAGGCAAATTTATCAGTGTGGTAAGGAAGGACTCTGCAAATTCCGCAGGCCTAGACCCCTCCGTCCATTCAGGGAGGCCCAGGATACGGACATTATTTCTCCTGAGCCGGTTCTCAGTGTTTATGGCTTTTTCTTGCAGGGCCTTAACTTGGATCTGTAGTGTGAAGATGTCCCGTGAGTCTGACCGGGTATTGTCTTCCAGTTGGGAGATGCGGCCTTCTGCTTCAGCAAAGCTGGACCTAAATTTGTCCATGTCATGGCAGATTAGGCTGACATCCATCACCAGGTGGTCAATTTTCACCATGACGGAATCATTGCCTGCTTTTATGGCAGCCAGGATGTCAGCGTGAGAGGATGTCTCCAATAAAATAACAAATATCCGCGCTTAGGAAAATGTAAGTGAACTGCAGCCTCCCTAAAAAAGGACTCCACCAAGGTGAGGTCCAAAGAAAATTAAAAACGCAAAAAAAAAAGGGAAATAGCGCTGTTCAAAAGAGGTACACGTGAAGGTAACCCAAAAATACTTAAATTAAAAAATAAAATAAATAATTAATCTGGTGATGAATAATTAGGGAACATAAAAAATAGATAATAAAAATCCCTAGTCAGGTGATATGAAAGATCAACTAAATATATGAAATGTGTAAAAATAAAGTGAGTATACCAAGGAGTAGAGTATGAATAAACCAAGTGATAAGTGCATCAAAAAATATAAACCAAAGAATATAATACAAAGAATAATTAATAAAAATCCGTGGTCATACACAATAATGTTAATGTTAATATTAAAGTGATTAGCAACGTTCTCAAGTCTGTGAATCAGTCCACCTGAAAATCTACTTGTAAAAAATATAAATGTGAAAAAAAAAAAAAAAAAAAATATATATATATATATATATATATATATATATGCATAAAAAATGTGAAGCAAAAAATCAGGTAAGTGACTCTCTGTGGCAGTGCATCCAATAAAGTGACAGTCTGTAAGCAGTGCAACAAAAATTCTTTAAAGGTGACTTCTCAGTGCTTCCCTCCTTCTTCAATATGCCCCTCTTATGTCCGCACTCACCAGAGCGCCTCACCCCTGCAGGGGTAAAAGGCATAGAAGTAATATCCGAATGACGATGTCCCCCTTGCCAGGATTCCTCTGACGACCAGACAGTGTATTCACAGGATAGGTCAGATGTCCCAGGATGGGTCTTTAATCCTCAGACAGGGACTCAGATTACACTTCACCTCTGTGGGACAGACCAGCAGATTTCCACATAGAATTCGGAAAATATATATAGGACCTCATGAATCCATAAACAAAAGAGTCTTTATGGAGTGTAAAAATATAAGTAAAAAAACCTAGACGGAGCTCCAACACTCCGACTAGCATACGGAGGAAGTTACTTCTGCAATCCCGGCTTGCGTTCCACCTCCGATGCCTGTGTAGTCTGCGTGCTTACCGTCATCGTGGTAACGAGCAGCCTCGTGGGCAAGATGGTGGAGCGGGTGGTATTAGTGGAGGAGGATCGGAGCTTTCCTGGAGACAGTGGAGGAGCCTGCAGAGTGCCGTGTGTCCTTCTAGACCCCAGGGTGACAGTGAGAAGGTAGGTATACGGAATTCTTAGCCGGTAATAACCGACAGGATGATCGCAGGAGCGGAGCTCAGTCTCTGCATGTCTCTCCTCTTCTACATCCAGCCAGGCCCCCTAGTGAGTACTTTGTTGGTTTCGAGAACTACTATATTAGGTGATGCCGATTTGGTAGTTTGCCAGATTTGAGTCCAATCTATTTGTTCTGGTTGTAGTTGGAGGTCATTTTTTTCATTTTTTTGGTATAGGTTGGTGGAGAAGAAGAGTTGTGCGAGAGTAGTTGGATATATAAATATGAAATGAGTCCCCGTCTATGAGGATCAGTTTTACAGGCTTGTTCAAATATAGTGAAACTAGGTGTTGTTGAGTCTGAGGGTGTGTTATTGATCAAAAAGATTTTAATTTGTAGGGATTTGAATGTTTCTGAGGCTGAAAGATTACAAGTTTCACGTAGGGTTGGAAATGGTTTGATGGCCATGGATTTATAGAAATGGTGGGCACATGTCAATCCTGCTTTTGACCAGGCTAAGAAGGAGGTTGGGAAGGACCAGGCCGGGTAGAATGATGGGTTATGGAGAAAAGAGAGAAGAGGATTGTGTTTAGATTGGAGGCCAAATCGGATTTTTAGTCTGTCCCAGATTGAAAGGCTATGATTGGTAATGGGGCTAGTAATTGTCCAACGTTGTGCTAGAGAGAGCCATAAAAGATTTGCAGTGGAAAGAAGGTCACAGTCAACCGACTCCAATGCAACCCATAGTGGGGTTTCAGACGTAGCATGGTATTTGAGTAATTGTGACAATTGGGCTGCAAAGTAGTATTTGGTGAAGTCTGGTACGCCGAGACCTCCTTGAATTCTGGGGGAATATAAGGTAGGTTTAGGTAATCGGGGTTTAGTTTTGCCCCAAATGAATTGCAAGGTTTTACGTTGTAGGATGCGTAAGAAATACAATGGGATCCTGATAGGAAGGATTCTAAAAAGATATTAAATTTTTGGAAGGATAGACATTTTTATCAGTGAAATCCTACCCATCCATGCCAAAGGTAAAATTGACCAATTTGTGAGGAGTTTATTAAGTTGTGATAACATTGGTGGGTAGTTTGTAGCATAAAGTTCCATTGGCTTAGCCGTGAAGTTAATTCCCAAATAGGATATAGATATTGGTGACCACGCAAATGGTAAGGAATGAATCAATTGGGTTTGAAGGTCAGGTGGTAGCGAAATATTAAGGGCTTTTGATTTGTGTGGATTTATTGAAAGGCCTGATACTCGCTCAAATTTGGAGAGGATATCTAGAAGAGCTGGTGCTGATACTATGGACGAGGTTAAGAATATTAGGACATTGCCTGCAAACATACATAATTTATGATGGTAGCTAGGGATGAGCCGAACACCCCCCGGTTCGGTTCGCACCAGAACCTGCGAACGGACCGAAAGTTCGCACGAACGTTAGAACCCCAGTGACGGACTCGAACGTTCAAAATCAAAAGTGCTCATTTTAAAGGCTAATTTGCATGGTATTGTCCTAAAAAGGGTTTGGGGACCCGGGTCCTACCCCAGGGGACATGTATCAATGCAAAAAAAACTTTTAAAAACGGCCGTTTTTTCCGGAGCAGTGATTTTAATGATGCTTAAAGTAAAAAAAAAAAAAAATTAATATTCCTTTAAATATCGTACCTGGGGGGTGTCTATAGTATGCCTGTAAAGTGGCGCGTGTTTCCCATGTTTAGAACAGTCCCTGCATCAAATGTCATTTTTAAAGAAAAAAATCTCATTTAAAACAGTTTGCGGGTTTAATGTAATGTTGGGTCCTGGCAATATGGATGAAAATCAGTGAGACAAACGGCATGGGTACCCCCCAGTCCATTACCAGGCCCTTTGGGTCTTGTATGGATATTAAGGGGAACCCCGCACCCAAATTAAAATAAGGAAAGGTGTGGGGCCAACAGGCCCTATATACTCTGAACAGCAGTATACAGGCTGTGCAAACAAGTCAGGGACTGTAGGTTTGTTGTTAAGTAGAATCTGTTTGTCATTTTGAACGGGTACATTTTTAACGTGTTTAGCTCCAGCCAAAATATCTTTTTTAAGCTTTTTGGAAAATATAGGGAAGGGTTATCACCCCTGTGACATTTGTTTTGCTGTCTTTCCTCCTCTTTAGAAGATTTCACCTCACTTTTTGTCCCAATGACAAATGTTTTTTGAGAATTTGGGTTTTTTTGTGGAACAAGGATTGGAAAGCATCAGTGGAAAGGAGAAATGTTTTTCCCATATTAACTCTTACAGGAGAGAATTTCCCTTCCTAGGGGTAGATTTCATCTCACTTCCTGTTGTCTTCTTCCGTTTTCAAGTAGGAGTCGTTTGTAAGTTAGATGTTTGAAAGTAGGGGCCTGCCCTATATACTCAGCAGAAATTTGGGCCTTAGGTGTTGTTGTGGCCACAACAACGTAAGCCCTCACAGGGCCCTGCTGTGAAATATTAGATCAAGAATTGTAATTACATGCCCCTGTTGAACAGGGGCAGAAAAACTGGGCCTTTGGTGGTGGTGGTGGTGGTGCTGGTGCCACAACACTGTAAGTCCTCACTCCCTCTTGGTGGGTGCAGAAATGGGCCCTGCTGTGAAATATTAGATCAAGAATTGTAATTACATGCCCCTGTTGAACAGGGGCAGAAAAATTGGGCCTTTGGTGGTGCTGGTGCCACAACACTGCAACCCCTCACAGACACTCTAGTTGGAACTCAGGAACGAGCCCTGCTTCAAAGTATTGCATCAAAAATTGTAATTACACGCCCCTGTTAAACAGGGGCAGAAAAATTGGGCTTTAGGCACTGGTGCTGGTGCCACAACACTGCAACCCCTCACAGACACACTAGTTGGAACGCAAGAACGAGCCCTGCTGCAAAGTATTGCATCAAAATTTGTAATTACACGCCCCTGTTAAACAGGGGCTGAAAAATTGTGCCTTAGGCACTGGTGGTGGCGCCCAGAACCAAAAATGTTCTTACAAGCTATCAGCGTGATGATTGAGGAGGAAGAGAATAATTACTCAGGAATAGTCACTCAGCATCAGCATAGGCAGTCTTAGAAGGGATCTGAGATTTCAAAAAAAATTATTCGGTTACATCAGCATCAGGTGCTTGGTAGCTGGTGGTGATCCAAGACTGATTCATTTTTATGAAGGTCAGTCGATCGACCGAGTCGGTGGACAGACGCACCCTGTGATCGGTTACCATGCCTCCAGCAGCACTGAATGTGCGCTCCGAAAGAACGCTGGATGCAGGACAGGCCAGTAGCTCAATTGCATACTGTGCAAGCTCTGGCCAGTGATCCATCCTCAAGACCCAGTAACCCAGAGGATTTTCGGTGGGAAAGGTGTCCAAGTCTGATCTTGCCCCTAGGTATTCCTGCACCATGTAAAACAGACGCTGGCGATGGTTGCTGGAACCGATCATACCTTGGGGCTGCGGACCAAAAAATTGTCTGAACGCATCGGTCAGATGGCCACCTTCTCCACCGCTCCTTCTTTGACTGACCGAAGCCTCAGCAACACGTTGTCCAGAAACAGGAGTTTGTAACCTCCCAGTCTCTGGGAACGCGTTGCACAGACCTTTCTGCAAGGCCTCCCGAAGATGTTTCATCCTCTGCTCCCTCTGCGATGGCAAGATAAGGTCCGCAACCTTACCCTTGTAACGTGGATCAAGGAGGGTTGCCAGCCAGTATTGGTCCTTCTCCTTGATACCACGAATACGAGGATCCTTACGCAGGCTTTGCAGGATCAGGGAGGCCATGCAGCGTAGGTTTGCTGAGGCATTCGGTCCGGAGTCCTCTGGGTCACTAAGGATGACATGGTCCGCAGCCACCTCCTCCCAGCCATGTACAAGTCCATGTGTTTCTTGGGACTGATCCCTTAAAGACTGCTGCTGATGCTGAGTGCCAGGCTCCACCTCCATACTGACACAATCTTCCTCCTCCTCCTGCTCCTCCTCGTCCTCTTCCTGTGTGATCGCCGGGCACGCAGGAACACTGTCTGGATAAAGGGGGCCTTGAGAGCTAAGGAAGTCCTCCTCTTCCTGCCTCTGTTCTGCCTCAAGTGCCCTGTCCATTATTCCACGCAGCGTGTGCTCCAACAGCAGGGGGACAGTGTCACTGATGCATGCACTGTCACTGCTCACCATCCTCGTGGCCTCCTCAAATGGTGACAGGACAGTGCATGCATCCCTGATCATGGCCCACTGGCGTGGGGAAAAAAAAACAAGCTCCCCTGACCCTGTCCTGGTGCCATAATCTCACAGGTACTCATTGATGGCCCTCTGCTGCGTGTGCAGCCGCTGCAGCATGGCCAACGTTGAGTTCCACCTGGTGGGCATGTCACAGATTAGGCGGTTCTTGGGCAGGTTAAACTACTTTTGGAGGTCCGTCAGCCGAGCACTGGCATTATATGACCGGCGGAAATGCACACAGACTTTCCTGGCCTGCCTCAGGACATCCTGTAAGCCCGGGTACCTGCCCAAGAACCGCTGCACCACCAAGTTAAGGACGTGAGCCAAACAGGGCACATGGGTCATTTGTCCCTGTCGGAGGGCAGAGAGGAGGTTGGTGCCATTGTCGCAAACCACCATTCCTGCCTTAAGTTGGCGTGGCGTCAACCACCTCTGAACCTGCCCCTGCAGAGCTGACAGAACCTCTGCCCCAGTGTGGCTCCTGTCCCCCAAGCACACCAGCTCAAGCACCGCATGACATCTTTTGGCCTGCGTACTTGCGTAGCCCCTTGAACGGCTACGGAGCACCACTGGTTCCAAGGACAAAGCACAGGAAGAGGCCATGGAGGAAGAAGAAGAGGAGGGGGTGGAGGAGAGAGGTGTGTCACAATCATTAGCATTTTGGAGGCGTGGTGGTGGAACAACCTCCAACACTACTGCACCTTGTCCTGCATCCTTCCCAGCTGCCAGCTGAGTCACCCAATGCGCCGTGAAACTTAGGTGACATCCCTGTCCATGCCTGCTGGACCATGAGTCAGCGGTAATATGCACCTTACCACTGACCGCCCTGTCCAGCGAGGCATGGACATTGCCTTCCACATGCCGGTAGAGAGCCGGAATCGCCTTCCGTGAGAAAAAGTGGCGTTTGGGTACCTGCCACTGAGGAACCGCACATTCCACAAACTCACGGAAGGGGGCAGAGTCTACCAACTGAAAAGGCAGCAGTTGAAGTGCTAGCAATTTTGCCAAGCTAGCATTCAACCGCTGGGCATGTGGATGGCTGGGAGCAAACTTCTTTCGGCGGTGCAGCAGCTGGGGCAGGGAAATTTTCCTGGTACAATCTGACGTCGGTGTACCAAAAGCAGATTGCCCACAAGTACTTGGCTGTGACACACCTAATTCTACACCTTCATTCCTCTCAGTGCTGGTCTCAGAGAGGACTGAAGGTATAGTGGGTTTGGAAATCTCAGCTGATGAGGAGCAAGGAGAGGTCCTCTTTGTTCTTTGGTGTGGGTCTTTTAGATACGCTTGACAACGAACTGCATGGCAGGTCAACATATGTCTGGTCAAGCATGTGGTGCCCAAGCGGGAGATGTTTTGGCCACGCGAGATACGCTTGAGACATATGTTGCAAATAGCAGCGGTGCGATCTGATGCACTCGTCTCAAAAAAGGCCCACACCAAAGAACTTTTTGAATAACGTGCAGAGACTGCAGCGCCCTGCACATGTGGAGCTTTGGGGTGTGATGCAGTCAATGTGCTGCCCTTATGATGTGCCACCTCCACCTCCTCCTCCTCCTCCTCTCTTCTATCAGGCATCCATGTTGAGTCAGTGACCTCATCATCCCCTCCCTCCTCATCACTGGAGCAAACCTGGCAGTATGCTGCAGCAGAGGAAGCATGACTGCCAGATTGCTGTCCTTCTTGGGCACCCCTCTGTCCGTGCTCATGTTACTGCCTTCATCAAGCTCAGTATCATCATCAGAGCCTTCCAAACGCTGGGCATCCTCCTGGAGCATGTACCCAACACTGTGGTCAAACATTTCGAGGGACTCCTCAGGAGGACATGGTGGGGCTAGGGAAGGAGTCACTGATGACATTGAGCCGAGGGAAGAGGCCGCTGCTTTGCCAGACAAAGTACCCTGGGCATGGGTGAGAGAGGATGAGGAGGATGAGGACGGCTTGGTCATCCACTCGACCAAGTCTTCCGCATGTTGCGGCTCAACACGGCCAGCTGCCGAAAAAAAGGCCAAGCGTGTCCCACGGCCACGTGCTGATGAGGATGCACCGTCTCCACGACCAGCACTAGACACAGAGCCTGCTTGCCCTCTCTTATTGGCTTGTGACTGTCTGCCTCTCCTTCTTGGCCTTCTAGACATGCTAATGGCCTGTAGCTGCACTAAGCTGGGATATATATATATATATATATATATATATATATATATATATATATGTACTGATACTGCAGCTAGCAAAATCAACTGCCTGCCTGTAGTATGAGAACACCACCAACCTTCTACAGGTAGCTTTAGCTGAACACTGTGAGGTGGACGCACCCCACTAACTTGTAGGTTTAGCTGAACACTGTGAACAGGACGCACCCCACTAACTTGTAGGTTTAGCTGAACACTGTGAACAGGACGCACCCCACTAACTTGTAGGTTTAGCTGAACACTGTGAGCAGGACGCACCCCACTAACTTGTAGGTTTAGCTGAACACTGTGAGCAGGACGCACCCCACTAACTTGTAGGTTTAGCTGAACACTGTGAGGTGGACGCACCACACTAACTTGTAGGTTTAGCTGAACACTGTGAGCAGGACGCACCCCACTAACTTGTAGGTTTAGCTGAACACTGTGAGCAGGACGCACTGCACTAACTGTAAATAGTCTAGCTGCCTGACTGTGATACTAATAGGATCAAAAGAACACCAGTAATTTTCTTCAGGTAGCTGTATATACTGTAACAAGACAAGCCTGCCTGTCAGTAAGAAGATAACAGGAACGGGTCTAGCTGAACACTGTGAGCAGGACGCACTGCACTAACTTGTAGGTTTAGCTGAACACTGTGAGGTGGACGCACCCCACTAACTTGTAGGTTTAGCTGAACACTGTGAGCAGGACGCACTGCACTAACTGTAAATTGTCTAGCTGCCTGACTGTGGTACTAATGGGATCAAAAAAACACCAGTAATTTTCTTCAGGTAGCTGTATATACTGTAACAAGACAAGCCTGCCTGTCAGTAAGAAGATAACAGGAATGGATCTAGCTGAACACTGTGAGCAGGACGCACCCCACTAACTTGTAGGTTTAGCTGAACACTGTGAGGTGGACGCACCACACTAACTTGTAGGTTTAGCTGAACACTGTGAGCAGGACGCACCCCACTAACTTGTAGGTTTAGCTGAACACTGTGATCAGGACGCACCCCACTAACTTGTAGGTTTAGCTGAACACTGTGAGCAGGACGCACCCCACTAACTTGTAGGTTTAGCTGAACACTGTGAGCAGGACGCACCGCACTAACTTGTAGGTTTAGCTGAACACTGTGAGCAGGACGCACCCCACTAACTTGTAGGTTTAGCTGAACACTGTGAGCAGGACGCACTGCACTAACTGTAAATAGTCTAGCTGCCTGACTGTGGTACTAATAGGATCAAAAGAACACCAGCAATTTTCTTCAGGTAGCTGTATATACTGTAACAAGACAAGCCTGCCTGTCAGTAAGAAGATAACAGGAACGGATCTAGCTGAACACTGTGAGCAGGACGCACTGCACTAACTTGTAGGTTTAGCTGAACACTGTGAGGTGGACGCACCCCACTAACTTATAGGTTTAGCTGAACACTGTGAGCAGGATGCACTGCACTAACTGTAAATAGTCTAGCTGCCTGACTGTGGTACTAATAGGATAAAAAAAACACCAGTAATTTTCTTCAGGTAGCTGTATATACTGTAACAAGACAAGCCTGCCTGTCAGTAAGAAGATAACAGGAACGGATCTAGCTGAACACTGTGAGCAGGATGCACCGCACTAACTTGTAGGTTTAGCTGAACACTGTGAGCAGGACGCACCCCACTAACTTGTAGGTTTAGCTGAACACTGTGAGCAGGATGCACCCCACAAACTTGTAGTTTTAGCTGAACACTGTGAGCAGGACGCACTGCACTAACTGTAAATAGTCTAGCTGCCTGACTGTGGTACTAATAGGATCAAAAGAACACCAGCAATTTTCTTCAGGTAGCTGTATATACTGTAACAAGACAAGCCTGCCTGTCAGTAAGAAGATAGCAGGAACGGATCTAGCTGAACACTGTGAGCAGGACGCACTGCACTAACTGTAAATAGTCTAGCTGCCTGACTGTGGTACTAATAGGATCAAAAGAACACCAGTAATTTTTTTCAGGTAGCTGTAAATACTGTAACAAGACAAGCCTGCCTGTCAGTAGGAAGATAACAAGAACGGATCTAGCTAAACTGAATACAGTGTATATATATATATATATGCAACACCTGGGATGCATATATATACACAATACACTGTAAGTGCAGCTAACTGACTGACTGTTCTGCCTAATCTATCTAACTCAAATCAAGTGTCACTGTCTGTCTCTCTCTCTCTCTCAATGAACGCCTATACACACACTACACAGGGCCGCCGTGCAGGCGGCCTTATATAGTGTGGGGCGTGTACTAAATCCCCTGAGCCATAATTGGCCAAAGCCTCCTTGGCTTTGGCCAATTACGGCTCTCTTTTCAGGTAGCGCTGTGATTGGCCAAGCATGCGGGTCATAGTACATGCTGGGCCAATCATCAGCCAGCAATGCACTGCGATGCCACAGTGAATTATGGGCCGTGACGCGCCACACGAATTTGGCGCGAACGGCCCATATCGTTCGCAATTCAGCGAACGGGCAAACAGACGATGTTCGAGTCGAACATGGGTTCGACTCGAACACAAAGCTCATCCCTAATGGTAGCCACCAAGTTCTAGACCTCTAATGTTCGGATTGGATCTAATGAGTTAGGCTAGGAGTTCGATTGCTGGAGCAAAAAGGAGAGGGGAAAGGGGGCAACCTTGTCTAGTACCTCTCTCTATATTGAAAGAGTCAGATTTAAATCTTGAATAGGAAATGTATGCTTTCGGGTGTTGATATAAGGTATTTATTAATCTTAGCAAATGCGGTCCAAATCCCCACTGGTTAAGGATAGAGTGTAGATAAGGCCATAATAAGGAGTTAAATGCCTTTCTTATGTCTAATGAAAGGAAACAATTAGGAATACGGCAGGAATGGGCTACATGAGCTAGGAGTGTAGCTCGGCGGAAATGGTCACCTGCTTGTCTTAAGGGGATAAATCCAGTTTGGTCTTTATGTATTAGGGAGCCAATAATGGGATTAAGTCTGGAAGAGAGAGTTTTGGCTAGGATTTTGATATCAATGTTAAGGATGGATATTGGTCTATAATTAGACCAAGATGTGTTGTCTGTATTGGGTTTAGGAATCATGGAAATGGAGGCAGTGAGTGATTCCGTACGGAAATAGTGATCATTAAGGAGGAAGTTAAAGGCATCAACCATGAGGGGAGATAGTAACAATGTAAATTGTTTGTAGTAAGTGGCTGATAAACCACTGATACCAGGGTGTTTGCATAATTTAAGTAATTAAATAGCGGTTTGTATTTCTATACCAGTAATAGGTTTCTCAAGAGTTTCTTGTTGGGTTGGGGGAGTGAGGGGAAGTGAATTGTAGATAAAAATTTGGTCAGATGAGATTGGTTGAATATGTTAGTTTCTTTGTATAATTCTATAATTCTGTTTTTTATGAAATTTGTTAAGAATTTTCAGTGGGTTGCTAGTATAGGTATCTTTGGTAAGTTTTAAACAGATAGGTTTCGGGGTATAATTTGTCTTTCATAATGCTAAAGCCAGGAATGTGTTTAGTTTATTAGCTTGCATGTAAAAAGTGTGTTTAGATTTGCGTAGCATTTTCTAAGCTGAATCTGTCAGAAAAAGGTCAAGTTCTAGGCGTGATTTGTCATAATTAAGTTTATTGAGCGGGGATGGCGAGGTTTGAAAATTTTCAGAAGCTTTATAAAATGCTTCTTCTAGGCCTTTACGGAGGTAAGATGCTTGGCTGATAGAGACCCCTCTGATATAAGGTTTGAGAGCTTCCCAACAGGCCAAAGGATCCCTATCAGAGGCCTTGTTATGGGTAAGATAATCTTTTATGGCTTTTTCCAAGTCTTGTCTAAATGTAGAATTTGCCAATAGACTGTCACCAATGTACCACGTTCTATGGTTGGGTTTTGGAACCAATGAGGAAAGAGTTGTCATAACTGCATCTATGCAGGAAAATTGTTTATGAGGATGTAAGTAATGTGTGTATTGTCGTTTTGCAGGATTATGTTCTCGCCAGGTGTCAAGAAGGGAGTATTGGTTTAGTAATCACTGGTACGAAAGTTTAGGTGTGGCATTTGGGGTTGGGGATTTGTCAAGGAATGGGTATAGCGTTTGATTTGAGTCACCACCAACAATAAGGTTACCTTGCCTATGTGATTCAATCACTGAAAAAAGATGGGAGAGGAATGATAGTGGGTTTTTGTTAGGAGCATAGTATGAGATGATCGTAACTTCACTAACAGTAATCCAGATAGGTATCTTCCTTCGGGGTCTTAAAGTTCTTTTATAGGGGTGAATGGTGTCCTACGGTGGAATGCAATTAGAACTCCCCTTTGTTTAGTATTAGGTGAGGTGATATAAACTTGGGGGTATTTACGGCTAAAATAGTTCAGTGACAAAATAAAATGTGTCTCTTGCAGGCATACCACATGTGCCGATAGTTTTGAGAAAAAATTAAAAGCTTTAGTGAATTTCGGAGGAGAGTTGAGACCTTGTACGTCAAGTGTTATGCCCTGTACACACGGTCGGATTTTCCGACGGAAAAAGTGCGATCGAATTGTGTTGTCGGAAATTCTGATCGTGTGTGTGGGCTCCATCGGACTTTTTCCATCGGAATTTCCGACACATAAAGTTTGAGAGCAGGATATTACATTTTCCGACAACAAAATCCGATCGTTTAAATTCCAATCGTGTGTACACAAATCCGGCACACAAAGTGCCACGCATGCTCAGAATAAATTAAGAGACGAAAGCTATTGGCTACTGCCCTGTTCATAGTCCCGACGTACGTGTTTTACATCACCGCGTTCAGAGCGATCAAATTTTCCGACAACTTTGTGCGACCGTTTGTATGCAAGACAAGTTTGAGCCAACGTCCGTCGGAAAAAATCTGATGGATTTTGTTGTTGGAATGTCCGATCACTGTCCGATCGTGTGTACAGGGCATATGTATATTCAGGGAAGACATTGCTGGAAACAAATAGAATCAGACAAAAAAGGGGCTATTGAATTTGCAGTCAGGTCATTATTCTCTGGAGGAGAGAAGGTTAGGGAAGCTTAGTTTATTCTGTTGAATAAAAAAAGGGAAAGGGAAATTCAACAGGGGTTGTGTAGCATATACATACACTAGTACAATAGGCGTTTAAGAGAAGCAGAATACAAAAAGAAAAGGTGCTCCTAATTGGAGCGAGTATCCAAGGGATGGTGAAATAGATCACCAACCAGTGGATATAAGTGTTCCAAAGAGCGTCCAAATCTATGTTGGGCACTCAAGAAAAAAATGGAGGTGCGGTGGACTGTCTCCGGGACTACGACAGGCTATTAACATTTATAATAGGTATTATTTAACTAACGAGTCAAAAGTGCAGAATAGATTTTAATGTAACTGTTAATTTCTACAGGGTATTATAATGTAATAATGTAGTAGTATAGTAGTAGTAGTAGTATAGTAGTATAAGTAGTAGTAGTAGTAGTAGTATAATGTAAGATAATTCTGAATATAGTTATAGTATAGAATTATCTAAGGAAAAATTAAACTATGGAGTAGGCAAAATGAACCTTTGTAGTTGTTGTATAGTAACTGTTTAAAAATTGGCAAGGCCAACTATTAGGCCTACTTAGCAATAAATAACTAAGGGTGAATGTAAGATAATTAGATTAGGACGTTGGAACGTCAAGACTACAATTGCAGGGTGTATCTCGTAGATGTCTAGATAGCTTTGGTTAAAGATGCAACAGGGGGAGCTGATAAGGTAAAATCAATCTAACCCGATAATATTAAAGCAAATATGCCTAGTGAGAGACATTTTACATTGAAGATTTACCCTGTTGACAAATTTGGAGTATAGCGTTCTATGTTGTGTTACCACAAAGGTATAACATGTGTTATGTGTGAGAAAGAAAATTGTATTGATAAGAAAAGAAATGAAAACATATTTTAGAATACATCAGTCTGTAATGTTTTCTTCTTCAGGAGGCTGTGAAGCAAAGCATCCTCTTTTATGGGGGCTAAGTGGGAGCTGAGGTGCTTGGGGTCCTGGAGGTTCTGGAGGTGTTGAGAGGGTGTATAGTTCATTCGATGTTTGGGTCCATCTGTAGTTGTTGTAGAAGTTGACAGGCAAAGGTCTTTAATAGTGGTGAGAAGATTATCTGTTGATTTACAGGTATATAAAGTTCCTTTATAGGAAAAGCGTAGAGAAAAGAAACAATATGCAGTGGTATTGAAGAACTTACAAATGTGGTTTCATTTCTTTATGCTTAATAAGTGTAAATTGAGATAGATCTTGGAAGATTTGATATCTATGTCTTTGAAAAATCAAGGAGTCTTTGTTTCTTGTGGCCTCCATCAGTTGTTCTTTAGTGCTAAAATAGTGCATTTTCATTCATTCTGCACCCTAAGTTACCGGTACTGGCCTTGGGGGACTTTAACAAAACTCTGGACTCACACCTAGACAGGATGTCTGTGACACCCAGATCCACTAGACCCACTGTGGGTAAGACTGCTTTTGCGTCTCTGCTTACAGAACTGGGACTCCATGATGTCTTGACATGTCTTGCTTAGACGGCTTTGCGCATGCTCCCCTTGGCTATCATTTTCAAAAAAGATTCTTGCTGAGTGTAATGGGGTGGCTGATTCTTGTTTGATTTTAAATGTGATTACAAAATCTTGTTTGTAATTTGAATCTCTCTATTATGTTGTATTCTGGTGGGTGAATCTTGTGTGAAATTAAATGATGAGAACATCTTGTTTTTAACTGGAATCCCTCTATAATGTTGCTGGGAAAATTCACTTTAGAAATGTAAGACAATACAGTGAATCATTTTTGAAAATGATAGGTGAATAGGATGAATTTTTTTTAAAGGATTGACAAATAGAGCTAATGCTCTTGAAATACTGCAGCTAGGTGTTCTAAATACAGATGGACAAATGTCCAGCAAACATTGAGGCTGGGTTCACACTGCCGTGTAGAGTGTCTCACAGCAGGGGTTCAGTGTGTCCCTTTTCATTGTTTTTTAGGTCTGCTTTAGGTCTGAATTTTTGGCCGCAATTGGACCTGAAACGGACCAGAAGATGCACAGGACTCCTGGGCAATTCACTCTACAGCCGTCCTGGAGCTGTGTGAACCAGCTCCATTGAGAGCCAGGCACACTCTCCTGACATGCGAATTGGATACAGGGAAACCTGCATCCAATTCGCAATAGTGTGAACCCAGCCTTACTATGCATATTGTACAGTGATTTTTTTTTTCTATAGATAGACTTTTGTGTGTGCAAAATGGCAAATAGCAACTCAACATTAAAAAAGTTAAATTCCAACCTTTTGGAATAAAAGAAAGCATCATAACTGTTCAAAAAGAGGTCTGAATGTGGGGGGCACATGTGCGGCTTGTAAAATGGAGGATGCATGAGACCTTAGCTCCAGTTCCCGTCTCTTCCCCCGAGGCTCCTACACCACTACAGCCATGTCCACTGCTTCAGGAGCCACACCATTAGACTCCGGAGACACCCTTGTACCCCATGGATAAGATTGGCTTTCAGAAGCACATATATCAAAGGCTCGGCCTGCTCTTCCATACTAAGTCATGGCCCTCCCAGCTCCTGGAGCGTTTGCTGCTTAGGCCGCAATCCCCGGCCTCCGGTATCTCAGACTGCCCACTCTCATTCCCAGAGGCTATATCTGAAGGAGAACAATCTTCTCAGCTACCAGAGCCCACCGCGATGGTGACAGTGGGGGTATTGGACTTGAAGCTGCACACCCTTTTACATAATTTAACCCAGAACATCACCAAAGAAGTGTGGAAAATTGAAGAAGACAATACTGCCCTTAAACATACAGTATCTCAAATTCAACTACAACAAGAAGACCTGGAAAACAGGGAGCATCGCCAAAACTTGAGGATACGTGGGGTCCATGAATCCATTAGTGACAAAAAAATACGGACATAACTTTTGGGCCTGTTTGTCACCCTAGCCCCCTACATTCCAAATATAGATTGGTGCCTTGACAGAGCCCACAGATCCTTGGCTCCTAATCCGCCTCCAAGGGCAAATCCAAGAGACATTATTGTCTGCTTTCACTATTATAAGAGTAAAACAGCTCTCATTGTGGCCGCACGCAATAAAACCTGGGTAGATTTTAAAGAGACCCATTTTCCTCCCTGTTCAGCTGCAAAACCATCAGATCACATATCGCTGGGGATTCCCCTTTTGCCTTTCTGCTTCTAAAGATGGAATACAATATTGCATGAGGGATCTCTATGAAAGTGAGGTGTTCATACAGAATCAAGGCCTCCCACCCATCCCTGAAGAAGACCTACAGCTTCCTACTTTGACCTCAAGGCCGCTCTTAAGATTTGGACCCCGGCACATCAATGATCATAGAGAGCTTCTGCCACTCCTCAAAGGGCCACCCCCTTGAGATCCCCCACCTGAAGAGCTACTGATGTCCTCTTGGGTATTCTACATTCATATGGAAGAATTGGTTTTAGTCTGTATGCCATGGTGTCTAATTTGAGAGTCCAGCACCCTTACCCATGGGATTTTTCTTTTTGATTTAGATTAAGATTATGTGTTTTGTTGACACACATTCAGCCTGCTCTGTTCTATTTCATCCATTCGTAATTTGAAGAAAGATGGGGCTTAGCTATTGGATCTTGCAGGCCATCATGTCCCTTAACACCATTCCAGACATTTTTTTCTGGAGTCCTGAAGGCTCCATCCCCTTTGGGCCTTCTACCAATGTTTTTTTTGGTTTTTGTTTTCTCTTTTTCAGGTCCTTTTTTGACCAGTTCCTGGTTCACAATTATGGCCTATTTGAAGCTATCTTTCAACTTTTAAATGTTTGCATTTCACAGTTTTTTTTTCCTTATGAATCATGGACTTTTTTCTCTATTTTTAATGTTCCACTGATGTTAGCTGTTTAAATGATACATCATGGCTTTAAGAGTGTTTTTATGTAATGTGAAGGTCTTAAACACCATTCATAAGTGATGGTTGGCTTTGGAGGAATTCAAATCCTCTAAGGCAGATGTGGTCATGGTTCAGGAGACTCAATTTCATACTGGAGGTTCTTTTAAGTTCGCATTCAAGCAATTTCCCATTGCCTTTGTAGCTTCTGATCCCTCCGGAAGGGCCGGGGTAGCAATCTTGATCAAACGTTCCAGTTTGATACATATTACATCCTCATTTCTGGACCCTCATGGGCGGTTTATTCTCCTGAACTGTGTCCACATGAACACACCTTTCACATTGGCTAACATATATGCTCCTAATTCGGGGCAGATTTGGTTTCTAACAAAGGTTTTTGAGAAAACACAGTCTTTCTCACAGCCTTTCATGATCATAGGAGGAGATTTTAATATGTGCATGTCCCCGACCAAGGATAGATATGCCCTTTTTCAGACCATGCCACCAATCCAAGCTCAAAAACAATCTACTTCTTTTTGTGAATTTGTTCGATGATATAATCTTTTTGATACATGGAGAGTAAAGCACCCAACTCATAAACAATATACATTTTACCCTCCTTCACACAAATTATATTCTAGATTGGATAATTTTTTTGCGAATGCACCTCTGCTGACTAGTATAGTAACTTCAGATATAAATCATATCACTTGGTCTGATCATGTACCTATAGTACTTGATCTTACCCTGTCTGCACCCACACCCAAAACTTGCCATTGGTGCCTTAATGAAATTCTTCTGCAAACCCCTGAGATCAAACACCAATTGCAACACAAATTTTCTGAATGTTTCCAACTTAACAAGGGCACGGTGTCGGAGACCTCTACTTTGTGGGAAGCTCATAATGTTTTTTTAGAGGTGAATGCATATCTGCTGGAACTCATCTAAATTCCTTTCTCAGCGAAACGCATCTACTCCTTTCCACCACTGTGGATCGTCTACGCACTGTGGTCTCTGTACACAATCATCTTAAGTCATTAGATATGGGTAAGTTATCTAAGTCACTATTATGGGCTAGACAGAAGTTTTATGAGTATGACAACAAGCCAAACAAAATGTTAGTCTGTAGGCATAAACCACGACCCTTTCTTTCTAACCCTGATTTTCTACTACAGCCACATGGTACCCCAACCCAACCCCTCAAGCTATGTCTCAAGCTATGTTTAACGTTTTTGGTATCATAAACTATATAATTTCTTGAGTTCAGACACTTATTACCAATTTACGCAAAGAAAATGTGATGCCTTTAGTGCCTCTTTACAACTACCTAAGATCTCTTCAGCCCAACACTCTACACTCAATATGCCCATTACTGTAGAAGAAATAACGGAAATCATAAAATATTTATAAAACATTTACCACTGCACAAATCCCCAGGACTTGATGGTCTCCCTTACTCTAGTCAATAACCAGTACTATAGAAGGGACGGACTGCACCTAAATGAAGAGGGTGCAGATCAGCTGGGAATGAAGATGGCCAAAAGGTTAGAGGGGTTTTTTAACTAGACGATGGGGGGGTCCAGAGGTAGAGATAGTCAGCGCGGAACATATTCCAGAGGGTAGTATTGGGGGCCTTAGTGATTGGTTGACCAAAGCACATAAACCCAAGGTAAGTATAGTAGCAAGTCCTAGTTGCAATCTCGGAACACCCAATAAGAGGATAATATGCAACAGGTCTAAACTAAGTGGCATGTTCACCAATGCCAGGAGCCTGGCGGACAAGATGGGTGAACTAGAGATACTGTTGTACGAGGAGGATTTGGATTTTGTGGGAATTTCAGAGACCTGGTTCAACAGCTCTCATGATTGGCTGGCAAACATTCAAGGGTATACCCTTTATCGCAAGGATAGGGAGGGTAAAAAAGGGGGAGGGGTATGCGTATATATCAAGAATAATGTACAAGTGAATGTGAGAAATGACATCACTAAGGTAGCTAGGGAGGAGGTGGAATCCTTATGGGTAGAGCTCCAAAGGGATGAAGCTAAGGTGAAAATAACACTCGGAGTATGCTATAGGCCCCCTAACCTGAGGGAGGAAGGGGGGAGAGCTCTCCTATCAAAATTTGGATTAGCAGCAAGCATGGGAAGTGTTATCATAATGGGAGATTTTAACTATCCAGACATAGACTGGGCGGAGGGAACCGCATATTCTTTTAAGGCTCGCCAGTTCCTAAATGTCTTGCAGAACAATTTTATGAGTCAGACGGTAGACACACCAACTAGGAAATAAAGCGTTACTGGATATACTGATTACCAACAATACAGACCTGATCACAGATGTGGAAATACGGGGGAATTTAGGTAACAGCGATCACAGGTCAATTGACTTCTGTTTAAATCACACAAATAGGAAACATAAGGGGAATACAAAGACACTGAAGAGCCAACTTCCCTAAACTATGAGCCTTGCTAGAAGGCATAAAGTGGGATAAAATCTAAGGAGCAAAGAACACGGAGGGGGGATGGGTTTGCTTTAAGAGCATATTAAATAAGGGCATTAGCCAATGCATCCCATTGGGTAATAAATTTAAAAGAGTGATCAAAAGATGGGAAGATGGCGAAGGTATTGAATTTATTCTTATCCTCAGTCTTCATGAGGGAAATGGGGGGCTTCAGTAACCAAAACTGCAGTGTTTATCCTCATGACACATCACAGGAAGCACTTCCATGGTTAACAGAGGACAGAATTAAAATTAGACTTGGGAAACTTGACATTGATAAATCACCGGGAACAGATGGCTTGCACCCGAGGGTACTTAGGGAACTCAGTCAAGTAATTGCCAGACCATTGTTCCTAATTTTTACTGACAGTCTACTGACTGGAATGATACCAGCTGATTGGAGAAAAGCCAATGTAGCACCAATATTTAAAAGGGGCCCAAAATACATCCCTGGGAATTACAGACCAGTTACCCTAACATCAATAGTATGTAAACTCTTGGAGGGGACTATAAGGGACTATATACAAAATTTTAGTAATGAGAACGGTATCATTAGCAGTAATCAGCATGGATTCATGAAGAATCATTCTTGCCAAACCAATCTATTAACCTTCTATGAGGAGGTGAGTTGCCAACTAGATAAAGTAAGGCCCGTAGACGTGGTGTATCTGGATTTTGCAAAAGCATTTGACACAGTTCCCCATAAACGTTTACTGTACAAAATAAGGTCCGTTGGCATGGACCATTGGGTGAGTACATGGATTGAAATGGGGAGTACTCAGAATGGTCAGGGGTGGGTAGTGGGGTCCCCCAGAGTTCTGTGCTGGGACCAATCCTATTTAATTTGTTCATAGATGACCTGGAGGGTCTGGAGGATATTAGTTATGAGGAAGGTTGCGAGCACTGAACTTATTCTCTCTGGAGAAGAGATGTTTGAGAGGGGATATGATTTCAATATACAAATACCATACTGGTGACCCCACAATAGGGATAAAACTTTTTCGCAGAAGGGAGTTTAACAAGACTTGTGGCTGCTCATTAACCTCCCTGGCAGTATGATTATTTCAGATTTTAGGTGCTGAAAGCGGTACCATTATTTTGCATGGAAATTTGGCGTTTTATATTGTAGGCCTGTAATTCTTATGCCCTGTACACACGGTCGGATTTTCCAAAGGAAAAAGTGCGATCGGATTGTGTTGTCGGAAATTCCGATCGTGTGTGGGCTCCATTGGATTTTTTCCATCAGAATTTCCGACACACAAAGTTTGAGAGCAGACTATAAAAATTTCCGACAACAAAATCCGATCGGTTAAATTCCGATCGTGTGTACACAAATCCAATACACAAAGTGCCACGCATGCTCAGAATAAATTAAGAGATGAAAGCTATTGGCTACTGCCCCGTTTATAGTCCTGACGTACGTGTTTTACTGCACCGCGTTCAGAACGATCAGATTTTCCGACAACTTTGTGCAACCATGTGTATGCAAGACAAGTTTGGCCCAAAATCCGTCAGAAAGAATCCATGGATTTTGTTGTCGGAATGTCCGATCAATGTCCAATCATGTGTACAGGGCATTAGGAATAATTCACTTAAATCTGTCCAAACCAGAGTCCACTAGACATCCTGGGTATGATAAAGTTTGAAAAACAAAATCATAAATTATAATATAATAAATAACTATAAATAATTATACCAAATAATAATATAATAATAATAATAAAAACGATTCGATAATGTAATCAAATCAAAAACACTGAAATTTGCTCAGTTGCAGAATTGTCACTGTCATTACTTTTCAGTGTTTGATGACTGATCTCCCCACAAATCACTATTGCTCAATTCTGTGAGTGATTCTAATTTATTATTGCTGTTTTCTAGCTGGTCTAAAACCACTTTTGATGTAAAGGGACGGTTTTGGTTGCTATGGACAATCTCCAGTTTCCAGGCAGAAAGAACAGTTTTTATAATATAAAACTGCATGCAGGGCAATGGACAAACCACTAGGAACAAAAGGGATGTGAAATAAATTCATACTGTAATGTAATCTGGAAGATTACATTATACTGTATGTGTTATGTGTGTTTCACTTTTTGAATTTGGCGCCGTTCACCGTCCCCGTGCGTCGCAACGCTCGCAGGGAACGGAGCCCGCCTCCGTGATGAATCGAGTGGAGGACGAGCCGCTCACACTGCGGGGAGACATCGCAGGATCCAGGGGACAAGGTAAGTAAGCTCTTCCTGGATCCTGCGATGCGATCCCGAGTCTGGCTCAGGGTTACCGCTTTTGGTACTGAAATTCCACTCCGAGCCAGACTCGGGAATACTGCCAGGGAGGTTAAAATTAGAAGAAAAGAGGTTTAACCTTAAACTACGTAGAGGATTCTTTACTGTAAGAGCGGCAAGGATGTGGAATTCCCTTCCACAAGTGGTGGTCTCAGTTTTCAAGAAACTATTAGATAAGCACCTGAACGACCGCAAAATACGGGTATATACAATGTAATACTGACATATAAACACACAGAGAGGTTGGACTTGATGGACGTGTGTCTTTTTTCAACCTCACCTACTATGTAACTATGTAACTCCTATTACAAGACTTTTCTCCCGATTCTGTCCCTGCACATGCTAAATCTCTTTGCTTCCCTGATGAAAGGTGTCATCCCTTATTCTCAATTCCTACATGCATTTATTAGAGTTATCCCAAAAACGGGCAAAGACTCATCTGTCCCCGACAATTATAGGCCTATCGCACTGTTAAATTCAGATTATAAAATATTTACCAAAATGTTAGGGAACAGATCGAGAACAAGATGTCTTGTTTGTTACCGTCATTGATCCATAGAGATCAAGTAGGCTTTGTTCCAAGTAGACATGCAGGTGATAACACAAGACACACATTAGATCTTATAGACCTTTTGACTAAAACTAACCGTCCTGCATTAGTGTTGAGTTTAGATGTCCAAAAAGCCTTTGACCACCTTAGTTGGTCGTTTGTGTTCGCTGCCTTGTCCTATTATGGCTACTCAGGCTCTTTTATTCCAGTTTTACAGGCATTATATTCAACTCTTACTTCTCAAGTGCAACTTTCTTCACATTTATCACAATCATTCCCCTTGAGCAATGACTGAAATACGTAGAATGGAACACCTGACTGCAATGATAGATGGCTTATTGCCAACATTTACAAAAAATATGGGAAGCTTGGGATGAATCTGACTATTGTCTAGAGGTAATAAGTCCAGACTCCTAGATAAATGCTCATTATGCATAGTGTATCTCAGCTTCAGATGCTAGGCAATCTATATATTAGTATCCATGGTGCTAGTTCTATCGTTTTCTTATGTTTTATTGTTTTCTATACTAATTTCAATTGTTCTTACCTGTCTTCATATGATAGTGTAGTACATTATGCTCACATGTCTGAAACCATCCCCACAACATGCTGCTGCAACCACCATGTTTTACGGTGGGGATGATGTGTTCAGGGTGATGTGCAGTCTTAGTTTTCTATCACACATAGCATTTTGCTTTTAGGCCAAAAAGTTCAATTTTGGTCTCATTTGGCTAGAGCACCTTCTTCCTGTTTGCTGTGTCCCCCACATGGCTTCTCACAAACTGCAAATAGGACTTCTTAGGGCTTTCTTTTAACAATGGCTTTCTTCTTGCCACTCTTACATACAGGCCAGATTTGTCGAGTGTTTGAATTATAGTTGTCCTGTAGACAGATTCTTACACCTGAGCTGTGCATCTCTGCAGCTCCTCCAGAGTTACCATGGGCCTCTTGGCTGATTCGCTAATGAATGCTCTCCTTGCCCGGCCTGTCAGTTAGTCTTGGTAGCTTTGCAGTTGTGACATTCTCTTTCCTTTTTTTTTTTTTTTTAACCAACATTTTTAGTGTACAGTGGGGACTGAAAATATTCAGACCCCCTTAAATTTTTCACTCTTTGTTATATTGCAGCCATTTGCTAAAATCATTTAAGTTCATTTTTTTCCTCATTAATGTACACACAGCACCCCATATTGACAGAAAAACACAGAATTGTTGACATTTTTGCAGATTTATTAAAAAAGAAAAACTGAAATATCACATGGTCCTAAGTATTCAGACCCTTTGCTGTGACACTCATATATTTAACTCAGGTGCTGTCCATTTCTTCTGATCATCCTTGAGATGGTTCTACACCTTCATTTGAGTCCAGCTGTGTTTGATTATACTGATTGGACTTGATTAGGAAAGCCACACACCTGTCAATATAAGACCTTACAGCTCACAGTGCATGTCAGAGCAAATGAGAATCATGAGGTCAAAGGAACTGCCTGAAGAGCTCAGAGACAGAATTGTGGCAAGGCACAGATCTGGCCAAGGCTACAAAAAAAATCTGCTGCACTTAAGGTACCTAAGAGCACAGTGGCCTCCATAATCCTTAAATGGAAGACGTTTGGGATGACAAGAACGCTTCCTAGAGCTGGCCGTCCACCCAAACTGAGCTATTGGGGAGAAGAGCCTTGGTGAGAGAGGTAAAGAAGAACCCAAAGATCACTGTGGCTGAGCTCCAGAGATGCAGTCGGGAGATGGGAGAAAGTTGTAGAAAGTCAACCATCACTGCAGCCCTCCACCAGTTGGGGCTTTATGGCAGAGTGGCCCGACGGAAGCCTCTCTTCAGTGGAAGACACATGAAAGCCCGCATGGAGTTTGCTAAAAAAACACCTGATGAACTCCAAGATGGTGAGAAATAAGATTCTCTGGTCTGATGAGACCAAGATAGAACTTTTTGGCCTTAATTCTAATGCCCTGTACACACGATCGGACATTGATCGGACATTCCGACAACAAAATCCATGGATTTTTTCCGACGGATGTTGGCTCAAACTTGTCTTGCATACACACGGTTACACAAAGTTGTCGGAAAATCCGATCGTTCTGAACGCGGTAACGTAAAACATGTACGTCGGGACTATAAACGGGGCAGTAGCCAATAGCTTTCATCTCTTAATTTATTCTGAGCACGCGTGGCACTTTGTGCGTTGGATTTGTGTACACACGATCGGAATTTAACCGATCGGATTTTGTTGACGGAAAATTTTATAGTCTGCTCTCAAACTTTGTGTGTCTTAAATTCCGACGGAAAAAGTCCGATGGAGCCCGCACATGAACGGAATTTGCGACAACACAATCCAATCGCACTTTTTCCATAGGAAAATGCGACCGTGTGTACAGGGCATAAGCGGTATGTTTGGAGAAAACCAGGCACTGGTCATAACCTGTCCAATACAATCCCCACAGTGAAGAATGGTGGTGGGAGCATCATGCTGTGGGGTGTTTTTCAGCTGCAGGGACAGGATGACTGGTTGCAATTGAGGGAAAGATGAATGCAGCCAAGTACAGGGATATCCTGGACGAAAACCTTCTCCAGAGTGCTCAGGACCTCAGACTGGGCCGAAGGGTTACCTTCCAACAAGACAATGACCCTAAGCACACAGCTAAAATAACGAAGGAGTGGCTTCACAACAACTCCCTGACTGTTCTTGAATGGCCCAGCCAGAGCCCTGACTTAAACCCAATTGAGCATCTCTGGAGAGACCTAAAAATGGCTGTCCACCAACGTTTACCATCCAACCTGACAGAACTGGAGAGGATCTGCAAGAAGGAATGGCAGAGGATCCCCAAATCCAGGTGTGAAAAACTTGTTGCATCTTTCCCAAAAAGACTCATGGCTGTATTAGATCAAAGGGGTGCTTCTACTAAATACTGAGCAAAGGGTCCGAATATTTAGGACCATGTGATATTTCAGTTTTTCTTTTTTAATAAATCTGCAAAAATGTCAACAATTCTGTGTTTTTCTGTCAATATGGGGTGCAGTGTGTACATTAATAAGGAAAAAAATTAACTTAAATGATTTTAGCAAATGGCTGCAATATAACAAAGAGTGAAAAATTTAAGGGGGTCTGAATACTTTCCGTCCCCACTGTATGTTTTAAACATCATACAGAGCAGAAATGCAAAAAAAAAAAACAGGAAAGAATATCATTCAGTGATCAACATGTCATGTAGCTGTACAGTTAAGCACAAATGTGACATTCGCTGAGTAGAACAGACCATATAGAGTAAAAAACATACAGATGTAAACATACTAAATGGTATATAAAGAATAAGTCACTTCCTCTGAGTCAGCTTGGATGGTTATAGCAGCCTTATTGCTAGGGAATGTAACTGATTATATTCTTCATTATGGTGAAGCGTCTGTTTGGAAGTCCGGCGAGACTATACTCGAAAAGTACTAGAATAAGGGTCAGTCGCTATTCTGTATCAACGCTTGATATTGTTTTGATTTTTTAAAGGTGAATCAAGCCTCCCAGATAGCTGGGAAGCTAGAGATTCTATCCTGTGAAGTGTAAATCTGCTCCTCCATCATCCCTATGCGGTCAATACAATATATTCAATTTTTGGTTGAGGGAGGAAATTTGGACCTCCAATGTACCGGAACACACAGCCTAGCAGCGTTAATCATATGCATGGCTACCGACTTAAAGTATTTCTTTTGGGGGATTTTAGAGGGATTAAGGAGATATTGCGCTGGAGTGAAATCCAGAGATGTGAGGAAATGGTAGTCGTCACCTCATGTACTTTCTTCCAGTATGGCTGGATCAATGTGCATGTCCACCATACATGAAGGAAAGTGCCTATTTCCTTTTCACATCTCCAACATTGATCCGATACTGTTGGAAATATCCTATGAAGCAGTTTTGTACCATCTTGTTTTAATTTTATATCCGTTTTCCTGAGCATTTACATTGAGAGAACCCTTGTGTATGAATAGGTGAACGTGATCCCAGCCAGCATCCTCAATCTCCTTGTCCAGCACGGATCCCCAGAATGCATGGTCCGAGTGTAGCAGGGAATAAGGCTCCCCAAACATGCAGGTGTATAGTGCAGAGATCACATGATTATGGGGAGTCAAGCTCGAGCATAGGGATTCGAACACCATTGGTACTTTCGTATATCCTTCCCTTATCCCCGTCTGATCTATAAAATGTTTCAACTGAATGTAGGACCAGAAAGGAAAGGATTTGGTGTTAGATATTGCTGCAAGGTCTTGATGTAACACAAACTTGCCCCTATGAAAGAAATGCTTCGCATGCATCTCTGCATATGGCCATTCTTGTGCTAAGTAGGTTATAGCTAACCCTGGGGGAAAGTCCGGGTTACCTCTGATGGGGGTTTCGAGCACTCCGTGGTCGAAAGTGCATGTGCTTTACAGGCCCTATCGAATTCATGGAGGGTTGCCCCTATGAGAGGGTGTGAGTGGAGATGAGGACCTGTGGGTTTCTTGGAGAACCAGGAGAGTAAACGGAGATCATATCCCGAGATCAGTAGTTCAAGATCCACCCAGTCCTTGCAATGGGTATGAATCTTCCAGTCTACTATCCTAGTCATGTGTACCACCCAATAATAATGCAGTAGATCAGGGAGGCCAATTCCGCCCTTAGACTTGGGTAAGACCAATTTTGCCCACCCGACACGTGCCGATTTGGTTCCCCAAAGGAAAGATCTACACATCTTCTTATAAGCCGCAAAGAAAGTTGGCGGTAAGCGTATCGGTATAGTTTGCATTTTATACAACATTCGGGGAAGCACTGTCATCTTCAGAACAGAGGCCCGTCCAAACCAAGATAGGGTGGGGACGTCCCACCTTTGTAAATCTTGATGTAAGTTTTTTAGTTCAGACGAAAAGTTCTTTTCATAGAGAGTATCTAGCTTACTCGGGAGTTGAATGCCAACTATAGAAGCAGAGAAATTGTTGTGCAATGTCCTAATTTTTGGCATGGGTTTTCATTGATTTATCAGTCACATGGTGAACTGTGGAGGCAAGTGTGCATTTCTGCGTACAGCTAGCCAGTAGCTTCCCAGGCTTGTTTGTAAAATAATTTCTGTGACAAAATGTGACATTTTCGTGCCCTTCTAAAGAGTTCTTCTGCCTACAGTGATCTCGTGTCCGCTAATTCTTGTGCTACCTGAATAGCCCCGGAGAATTTATGCTGCACCTCTAACCTGGTTATTTTTTCAGAGAGGGCCAGTATCAGTGCTTGATGTTCCTTCGTTTCCTAGCTGCGATAGCTAAAAGGTGTCCCCGTATGACACACTTATGTGCCTCCTATTGAACCATGGAAGCCACGTCTGGTGTGTCATTATGGTGGAAATAGTCTCGAAGGGCCTGTCTAATGTGTTCTGCCAAGATGGATGCATCTAGCCTCCACATCTTAGTGAACCCCTCTTTTTTTTTGGGAATCGTAGAGTCATTGTGATCGGGTGATCGTCAAAGAGCACCATGTTTTCACTAGTAGCGTCAGCAAGGTAGGACAGGTTAGCCTGATGTATGAAAATATAGTCCAGTCTCGAGTAGCAATTATGCAGTGCAGAGTAAAATGTGTAATCCTTCTCTCGGGGGTTGAGAGTGCGCCAGGTGTCATGTAATGTAAGGGAAGCCAAGTGAAGTTTCACCTGACTTAGCGCAGAGTAGGGGAATGAGGAAGTGCCAGTAGAGGTGTCTAAGAGCGGGTCTAGGGCCATATTAAAGTCCCCTCCCAGTATCAAAAGGTTCCTCTGGAATGAGGCCAATTTCAAAAGGGTGTTTTTCAGGAAGGGTACCTTACAGTATACAGTACATTTGCCAAAGGCACAGGTTTGTCTTTCCAAATGCCTTTCAAGAATATAAATCTACCCTCGGGGTCTATAAGTTGGTCAGTAAGGTGAAACATCAGAGACTTAGCCAATAAGATGGCAACTCCCTTAGTTTTGGATTCGGTACAGGTCGCATTGTACACCTCCGGAAAACATCTATTAGCTAAACGAGGGACTGAGCCTGCTTTAGAATGGGTTTCTTGTAAGAAAATAATTTGTGCTCTATGTCGGTGAGCTTCCGCCAAAACACTGCTACGCTTTTCCAGAACATTGAGGCCTTTAACATTTAGGGAGAACACCTTAAGAGACAGAGGATCTGAGGAGTGCACTGCAGAGGACATTGTTGAACAAGGTAAGGTCGCACAATTTATATCAGGCTTGTGCAGAAGGAGAGGGCTCACACGGGGTGGGGGGGGGGGTTGCGAGAGCGAGAGATAGACAGAGAGAGAGAGAAGAAAGAGAGAGAAAAAAAAGAAACAAAAATACCCTAGCGGGGTAAAGGATGGAGTAAGACCTAGAAGAAAGAGGAAATTGGAAGCCTAAGTATGCTCAGTAGGTGACTCCAGTACCGATCGGTGACCCCTACTTTTGCGCGGTGAATGCCCCTATCTACCAGGGGTGGGTATAGCCCTGCTTACCCACCTAGTGGAGGGTACACAAGGACATGGGGATAGGAATAGACTAATCCGGATATGTTCAAAGGGGGACCTGCCTCCTTGAGGTGGGAAAGAAGCCTAACACCAAGGTGGATCCAGATGCTATCACCACCCAGAGACTTCTAAGTTTGAGCATAGCCAGCATGGGACATACCTCCGCTATAGGGACCTGAGAGTTCCAGATACAGCCCTTCTGTAGTCAGCCACTACCGGCGCCATCTGAAGTCCCCTCCTCCTTTCCCTCCCTTGCCACCTGCACCTGACAGGATAGTAGACATCAGAAGTGGGGTTGATATATCTCTATTGGCACATTAGTACATGTTCCGGACCTTGTAACATTTATAACATATACTGTATAACATATATAACATATAACATATAGAGGGCCGTGTCCACTGAGTATCAGACATGTAAGAGATCTTTAAGTATTCTCAAAGTTAGTAAACTAGTACCCTGGACTTCCACGGGCTCAACATCCCAACCAGATCCCAAACTTCAGATCCGGAGGATGCAGAGCCCGGGGTCACAGGGGCACCATAAGCAATCACGTATCAGAGCCATTATTACAGCTAGAATTGTCAGTCCCTTCCCCCAACATTATACATGAGCCTAAACTTGGCTAGCATAACTTCTAGTCCTGGGAACATCCCCTTTCGTTATAACCTTTGGACTTGGATTTCGGGGGTTCTAAACAAGAGCTGATAAAAGACAGCTGCGAACCCCTGCTATCCAAGGATGGAAGCAGTCAACAGTAGAAACTCCACTAGACAAAGAACAAAATATATAACCAGGAACAATTTGAATTAGGGGAAAGCATAAAACAACAAAACCTCTATATTCAGCACTAGCAATGACTTTTTTTTAACAGCAATGACACTTGGCACTTGGTATGCGAAACTCACTGCTCCCTCCTGTCAGCACAAGAGCCGCATATGCTCTCCTGCTGACAGGAGGGAGTAGTGAGTCTCGCATACTAGTAAATAGTGTTTCAGCCAAGTGACATTGCTGTAAAAAAAAAAGTTCACATAGCAAATGGCCATTGGTTTACAGGTTACACCAAGGGCCCAGTGAGGGAGCACTGCGGCTCCCATATCTCCCATTGTGTCTTTACTCAATATACTGTAGACTCCTTTGGAGCATCAGTAACATGTAGCTTATAACTCATCATCACTGAGTCATTTGCAACTCCCTGAAAGAGAGGGAGCGTGCCCCTCCACTTTTGTGAAACCAAGTCCTGTATCTGTGAAACCTGCCTGCTCATTGGGTTCTCATATGGTGGTGGTAGGGTAATTTAACCAGAGCTGGAAAACATAAGCTATCCCACCCCCAAGCCTGGGGGTATTACCTGTTGTCCGGTTCCAGTGAGGTTGTGAGTCACAAGGCTATATAGCGCATTCCATAAAAATAGCCATCATGTTCTGGCCTCCATATGGCGGATGCTACTCACCTGTTGATGCTTAATGGTGCCAACATGGTCACCCATAACAAGAGTAAAGTGCTGGAACAAGGGGTAGAAACATAGGGGTGGTGTAGATCCGCTTACCCGTCAGTCTGTTGTGAAGTTAACAGTCAGTTCTGCATTGGATGGATGATGGGGATACTCGTGGGCTCTCATCCGTTTCCATAGCACCCCGAATCCGTGATGGTGAAGCAGTTGAGAATCCGCGCTTCCTCTGTCTTTGCGATCTTGGTGTGGCGTCACGCTGTGTGGGTATCCAAGGGTCTGGTTGCAAAAACGCACTGTACCAATCCGGGACATCCACTACAGGGAGAGTATCACAAAAGGGCTGCAGGTTGGCTGGGGTTCTCAGGTGTGCCGTGCGATTGCCTGCAGTGGCTTGTAGGCAGAAGGGGAATTTCCACCGGTAGGGGATGTGCCTGTCACGCAAGGCTTGCAGCAAGGGACGAAAATCTCTCCTGTGTTGCAAAGTAATGGCCGACAAGTCCTGAAATAGCTGAATACGTGCCCCTTCATGTTCCAGTTGGTCATGGTTGCACGCATGGTTGCTCTTCCTTCTGAGTGAAGTTAACCAGACAGCACACTTCGTCTCTAGGGGGATTAGTGTCTCTGCCCCTCGGCCAGAGGGCCCTGTGACATTTTTCCATCTCCACGGGTGTGTCTGGTGGCCTACCCAGCAGAGTATTAAAGATGGGCCAGATAGTGGCTTGTAACTGGGGCCCTTCCACTGATTCCGGTATGCCTCTGACACGTAAATTACGCCTGCGGCCCCTATTGTCAAGGTCCTCCATGTGTCTGTGCATATCCATCAGGTGCTGGGCATGAATGCTGGTGATCTTTTGTACCTGCTGGATGGCTGCCCCATGTGTCATGGCCGCTACTTCTACATGTTCCAGCCTAGAGGCCACTGCTCTGATGTCTGTTTTAAGATCAGATATGGTCGCAAAAAGCGTGCTTTTAATGTCTGTGGTGACCTGTTGGAGGACCTGTTGAATCCTAATAAAATACATTTACTTTTTTGTTGTAACATGACAAAATGTGGAAAATGTCAAGGGGTATGAATACTTTTTCAAGGCACTGTACTTTCCTAATTGGATTTTATTGGAAACATGTTTAAATCTTGGTTGAAAACTGTGTGACTATTGGTTAAAAAAATTTATAAAAAGATCCCCTAATTTTTGTCTGTCAAATATATTGAAAAAAGAATAATTTTCCATGAGAGTATACTTCCTTTTTCACGTTTATATGCAGTATTATGTTTTCTATGCTGAGACAGCCATATAACCATATAGTTCACACATGTACAATATTTATCTGACTGCACAATATTATGAACTCTTACATGACATTTTATTGTAACAAGTGGAAATTTTTCTGCCTTAAATAGTGTTCTCTAACATTTAACATGACTCTCAGGTGGCAGCCTGGGAATTGATATAGCAAGCTAAGAGCATGCTCTTTCAGAAGATAACAAATGTTTTGCTCAGTGATCAAACAATCCATGGATGAAACAGCAATACTGAAGAACTGCAAATTGACAGTGAAATAAAGCATTTTAAACATGCTGAATCTGAGGGATGCCAAAGGCAGACATTGTGTGTCTGAGTTATTTTTTCTTCTCATGTGATCTATGTTGGTTCTCAGCCTGAAAGAACAATACATGTATTTTTTATTCTAGCAGTCAAAGGGTCAAGGTCTGTGCTCTTGCTTTACGTTCCATTGTGAATGTGACAATGAGCAATGTTAACAACTAGTTGACATTTTGTTATGTGCTTCTATTATAGTTGGCAAAACTCAGAAACTATAGGTCTGGCTGTTTGATAGCACTTCTCTTCCGTCACATAAAAGAACTAGATTGCCTAAATCCACAAAGTATGTTCTAAAAAAAATGGAAATTTTTGCTAGTCTGACATCCAGTTGAAGTTTGCCACCCTATGGCTGGGTGTCAAACTCCATTTCATCATGGGCCATATAAGCATTATGGTTGCCCTTAAAGGACCAGTTGTATCTGTAAGACTATATAAATGTATCTACTCTTTATCATATTAAATAACTGCCTCTGCATTTGATTGTTACTGGCCTTAGTAATACCTTAAGACTTAAAGTAGAAGTATAGGCAAAATGTTTTTGTTTTTTTTCGCAAATTGAATAGAGTAAGGGAGGGTTATAACCACTGTCAGATTTTTTTTTCGCCATTTGTGTACCACTGCAGAGATTTCACACTATGTGCAGAGCGGCTCGCAGCAGGGGGTCAGGTGCATCGCCATTCACCGTTTCAGTGGTGAATCAGGTCCAAATTTTTGCCTGAATTTGGACCTGAAACAGAGCCAAGGACAGCCTTCTGCTGTCTGCTCTGGAGATGTGTGAACGGGCTCCATTGAGAGCCAGGCACATTCTCCTGTCATGCGAATTGGATGCTGGGAAACCCACATCTAATTCGCATAAGTGTGAATCCAGCCTGATGGCTTTCCTTGGGGACCCTCCGGTCACAAGAACTAGTGTCCACATTGGAAGATTTCCCCAACTTTTCAGGGGACAACCCAAAATTTTGGATTTTCTTTTACTTTTACTTTCAATGATAATGGTAAACAAGAGACATGGAAGGGGTGAATCCCCCTAATAGGGGCACAGACAGCAATAAAAATGGACACACATTCAAATCCCTCTCCACTGTATCCGAAACTTAAAAAAAGTTTTGCCTTTAGTGATACTATATGCTTTGAAGGTGCAGACCAACATGGAGCCCACTCACACTTCTGTAGCAGATGATGAATGTCTGAAAAGGACGGTCGCACACTGCTGGTGTCAACCACAAAGAAACTTTATTGGAGACTGCTCAGACTCCCCCCCCTTTTCAACTGGCAAAAAAATTGTATTACTCTCATAAAAACTATAAGCAGATATCCAGAGCACCACCTTTATAGCAGATGTCAAGAGCCCCCACCATCAAAAGTCAAGAGTCCCCCAACCTTCGATATATCATAGTGCACCCCCGTACAGTGCACTGGTACATTTTCCCAAGGACAGTGCCCACTCCCATGCTAGTGGAATGTAGGGTGCTCTAGGTAAAATTAAATTAATCGTCACTTTTCAGAATCATTCACCCAGGCAAGACCCGGTGTGATCACCTAGTCCATAAACATGACTAGAAGAGACATACGAACATTTGTAACAATGCACAGAAGCAACGACACAGAGAATCTTGCTATTTGTATGCAGACTCCGTGCAGAAGCTGAAGACAAAAGATTTGCATCTGCAGGCATTCAGTTGAACACACCCTAGCATCAGCTTCTGATGAGTTGGATTATCGATGAAACGTGCCAAGCTTCAAAGGATGTAGTTCCCATTTTTTGGTCTTACTGACACCTTATTTCTGTACAACATGGTTTCATTTCATCACATTATTGTATTCTGTATAACTGCTCCCATGTTATGGTACCAATGTTTTATACTATGGTCTTATTAATGTACTATTTTTCAAGCTTAGTTTACTTGATACTCATCTTGATTTTTATGCTTTGAGCATTTACCCTTCATGTACATTGCTATGCATCCTTTTTACCCTTGTTAATACATGGATATACTTCTACATTGTGTTACAGCCTGCCTCACTCAAAGTCCCATACTTTTATTTTTTGTATCCAGATTAGGGATGGAGGGGGACCCCCCCGTGCACCTCAATTAAAGTCCCAGTATATGTAGATATACATTCTCCCTTTCCTTTCCTTGTACTCTAGGTAAAATGGACCACCCGTGGGAAAGGAGTTCACAGTATTGTCCAAATGGAAGACAGGGCAAGCAGACAGTTGCCTAGGTAAACACTTCAGCAGTACTCCATAAGAGGGAAGCAAAAATTCTGTTAAAAAAAGAAAAAAAGAAGAAGGCGCTTCTAAGTGCAGTAAAACAAGACTTTCGTTGCCTAAATGATTAATAAAAACATTTACTAGAAGTAAAATGTACACAGGCTAATCAAGTCACATAGGATCTCCAGCAGGAGGTTTCCCAGAGGATATAGCAGTTACTGTGCAAGTCCCGATTGACCAGCGGTGGGGAGCTGCATTTTAGATATCCAGGAAGTGCAGCCACACGTGGAATGAAGGTATCCGGATGTTACATCAAAGGGAGCAGTGTCACATTTCGGAGCATGAGCCGGTCATGAAGAAGGAGCCATCGCGCCTGCCCCGAAATGCATCAATGTCCCCTTTGAAATCACATCTGGGTACCTGCGTTCCACGCTGGTCCCGGCAGCGTGGCTGCCCTTCCTGGATATCTGACACTGCACATACAGTAAAAGTAAACCCTCCAGTTGTTTTCAGCCAAGGAAGCTGCCATCTTGGCCTCTGTTTAATCTTCAACTGCCATGATGCTGAACATGTGATCAGTTATGACACCAGCCATTGGATGGTTTAACAGTTTGGTTGAGAGCACAACCAATGTAACGGTTCCATTCCCGGCATATGCCGGGAATAAATAGTTTTTTTAAACTGCTAACTCAATGGGTTTACTTCCACTTGAAACGCAGCTTCTTTTTTTCTATTCTTTTAACAACTCTTTGCCTATTAGCCCAGAAAATGGACATTTTTGATTCGGCAAATTTGACTCTCGTTGATTTCAATGGGGCTCATGTTTGGCATCTGAACTCCTTTGAACTTCACTGAACATTGTTTAAACCAAACCCAGAGCAGTTAGGCTCAACCTTACTCATGTGCAGCTATACATTTTCTACAAATGTATGTCAGAAAAGAAGTAAATAACACCTAGTAGTGAGAAAGTCCACTTAGAAACAGAGTATCATACAAGTTTAGAGTCGGGTAGGACTATGATAACTGTAATCACTGCAGCAGTCATTGTACATGATAAATGCACTTTTAAAAATACTATAATTATCACATCAACCATGGGTCAAAAATTTGTAGTATAACACTAGTGTCATAAAAATGAAATTAAATGAGTTGTACATTCTGGTGTCAGAATAAGACACTTCAGCCATCGCTTTGTAAGTACCTTTTAATAGGATTCAGTAATTTTACTGCTATATAAATGCTGTGCCAGCTGTTTTTCTGTTGATGTTATGATCATATACAGAGGTTATTCAAGGTAAATCACTTCTAGTCTGTTGTGCAAATTCATGAAACAAGATTATTTCAGCTGAGAGTGCAGGGCTGTAAACTGTGGAGGAGCTTTACGGAAAACAGTGGTGCTATTGTGCTCTGCTCTGCAGAATAAAATTCTTGAGCTGCTACAGAATGCATATAAATGTACATTTTAACTATAAATACTGCATTCCATTAAATCATTAATTTTTATATGAAAGAATGAGGTGTCATTTCAAGTTAATGGATATACTGCAGCTGAACATTCTTTTTATGGTATAAGGAAAGCTTAAATAATATAATTAAAATGTTTGGCTTCAGCATCAATATTTTAAAGGGTTGTGCCTTTTAGTGCATTTTTCCTTTTTAGATACCTCTCCCCCGGACCAGTTTTAGACAAAATGGGGTCCTGGGCAAAAATAATGGGGCCCCATATGCTGAAAGTCTGTACTGACAGCAGCTTCTCAAAAGAGCAAACATTACATACACATTACATATACACAAAGCAGCTACAGTATTTACAGTTAGTGTAGTGCGTCCTCTGCACAGTGTGCACCTAAAGCTACCTGAAGAAAATTGGTGGTGTTCTTCTGATCCTATTAGTACCGCAGGCAGCTGCAGTATTTACAGTTAGTGTACTGCATCCTCTGCACAGTGTGCACCTAAAGCTACCTGAAGAAAATTGGTGGTGTTCTTCTGATCCTTTTAATACTAGAGGCAGGCAGCTGCAGTATTTACAGCTAGTGTAGTGCACCCTCTGCACAGTGTGCACCTAAATCTACCTGAAGACAATTGCTGTTGTTCTGATCCTATTTATACCACAGGCAGGCAGCTGCAGTATTTACAGTTAGTGTAGTGTGTCCTCTGCACAGTGTGCACCTAAAGCTACCTGAAGACAATTGCTGTTGTTCTGATCCTATTAATACCACAGGCAAGCAGCTGCATTATTTACAGTTAGTGTAGTGCGTCCTCTGCACAATGTGCACCTAAAGCTACCTGAAGATAATTGCTGTTGTTTTGATCCTATTAATACCAGAGGCAGGCAGCTAGAGTATTTACAGTTAGTGTACTGTGTCCTCTGCACAGTGTGCAGCTAAAGCTACCTGAAGAAAATTGGTGGTGTTTTTCTGATCCTATTAGTACCACAGGCAGGCAGCTACAGTATTTACAGTTAGTGTACTGTGTCCTCTGCACAGTGTGCACCTATAGCTACCTGAAGAAAATTGGTGGTGTTCTCCTGATCTTATTAATACCAGAGGCAGGCAGCTACAGTATTTACAGTTAGTGTACTGTGTCCTCTGCACACTGTGCACCTAAAGCTACAGTACCTGAACAAAATTTGTGGTATTCTTCTGATTCTATTAGTACCACAGGCAGGCAGTTACAGTATTTACAGTTAGTGTACCGTGTCCTCTGCACAGCGTGCACCTAAAGCTACCTGAAGACAATTGCTGGTGTTCTCATACTAATAATACTACAGGCCGGCAGTTGATTCTGCTAGCTGCAGTATCAGTATATATATATATATACATCCCAGCTTTGTGCAGCTACATCTCACTGCAGGCCATTAGTATGTCTGGAATGCTAACAAGGAAAGGCAGACAGTCACAAGCCAATAAAAGAGGGAAGCAGGCTCTGTGTTTAGAGGCAACAGTGCTGGTCATGGAGACGGTGCATCCTCATTAGCACGTGGCCGTGGGACACGCTTGTCCTTTTTTTCGGCAGCTGGCCACGTTAAGCCGCATGCTGAAGACTTGGTAGAGTGGATGACCAAGCCGTCCTCATCCTCCTCATCCTCTCTCACCCAGGCTCAGGGTACTTTGTCTGGCAAAGCAGCTGCCAACGCGGCCTTTTCCCTCGGCTCAATGGCATCAGTCACTCCTTCCCTAGCCCCACCATGTCCTCCCGAGGAGTCCCCCGAACTGTTTGACCGCAGTGTTGGCTACATGCTCAAGGAGGATGCCCAGCGTTTCGAAGGCTCCGATGATGGTACCCATCTAGAGGAAGGCAGTAACGTGAGCCCAGAGAGAGGGGGTGCTCAAGAAGGATAGTAATCTGGCAGTCATGTTCCCCCAGCTGCAGCATACTGCCAGCTTTGCTCCAGTGATGAGGAGGGAGGGGATGATGAGGTCACTGACTCCACATGGGTGCCTGATAGGAGAGAGGAGAAGGAGGAGGAGGCACATCGCCAATGAGGCAGGATGCCCTCCAGGGGCCAGCTTAAGGGCAGCACACCAACTGCATCACACCACAGAGCTCCGCATGTGCAGGGTGCTGCTGTCTCTGTGCGTTATTCCAAAAGTTCTTTGGTGTGGGCCTTTTTTGAGACGAGTGCATCAGATCCCACCACTGCTATTTGCAACATATGTCTCAAGCGTATCTCGCATGGCCAAAACATCACCTGCTTGGGCACCACATGCTTGACCAGACATATGTCGACCTGCCATGCAGTTCATTGGCAAGCGTACCTAAAAGACCCACACCAAAGAACAAAGCAGACCTCTTCTTGCTCCTCATCAGCTGGGATCTCCAACCCCACTATACCTTCAGTCCTCTCTGAAACCTGCACTGAGAGGAATGAAGGTGTAGAATTAGGTGTGTCACAGCCAAGTAATTGCGGGCAATCTGCTATCGATACACCAATGTCAGATTGTACCAGGCAAATTTCCTTGCCCCAGCTGCTGCACCGCCGAAAGAAGTTCGCTACCATTCTTCCACATGCCCAGCGGTTGAATGCTAGCTTGGCTAAATTGCTAGCACTTAAACTGCTGCCTTTTCAGTTAGTAGACTCTGCCCCTTTTCTGTGAGTTTGTGGAATGTGCGGTTCCTCAGTGGCAGGTTCCCAAACGCCACTTTTTCTCATGGAAGGCGATTCCGGTTCTCTTCTGGCATGTGGAAGGTAATGTCTTGGCCTCGCTGGACAGGGCGGTCAGCGGTAAGGTGCATATTACCGCTGACTCATGGTCCAGCAGGCATGGACAGGGACGTTACCTATCTTTCATCACGCACTGGGTGACTCTTCTGGCAGCTGAGAAGGATGCAGGACAGGGTGCAGTAGTGTTGGAGGTTGTTCCGCCACCACGCCTCCAAAATTCTACTAGTGGTGATTCTGCCACACCTCTCTCCTCCACACCCTCCTCTTCTTCTTCCTCTATGGCCTCTTCCTGTGCTGATTTGTCCTTGGAACCAGCGGTGCTCTGTAGGCGTTCAAGGGGCTACGCAAGCACGCAGGCAAAAAGATGCCATGCGGAGCTTGAGCTGGTGTGCTTGGGGGACAGGAGCCGCACTGGGGCAGAGATTCTGACAGCTCTGCAGGGGCAGGTTCAGAGGGGGTTGATGCCACACCAGCTTAAGGCAGGTATAGTGGTTTGCGACAATGGCACCAACCTCCTCTCTGCCCTCCGATAGGGACAACTGACCCACGTGCCCTGTTTGGCTCACGTCCTTAACTTGGTGGTGCAGCGGTTCTTGGGCAGCTACCCAGGCTTACAGGATGTCCTGAGGCAGACCAGGAAAGTCTGTGTGCATTCCGCAGGTCATATAATGCCAGTGCTCGGCTGGCTGACCTCCAAAAGGAATTTAACCTGCCCAAGAACCGCCTAATCTGTGACATGCCCACCAGGTGGAACTCAATGTTGGCCATGCTGCAGCAGCTGCACACGCAGCAGAGGGCCATCAATGAGTACCTATGCGACTATGGCACCAGGACAGGGTCAGGGGACCTTGTTTTTTTTTTCCCACGCCAGTGGGCTATGATCAGGGATGCATGCACTGTCCTGTCACCATTTGAGGAGGCCACGAGGATGGTGAGCAGTGACAGTGCATGCATTGGTGACACTGTCCCCCTTGTCCATCTGTTGGAGCACACGCTGCGTGGAATAATGGACAGGGCACTTGAGGCAGAACAGAGGGAGGAAAAGGAGGATGTCCTTACCTCTCAAGGCCCCTTTTATCCAGACAGTGTTCCTGCATGCCCGACGATCACACAGGAAGAGGACGAGGATGAGGAGGATTGTATCAGCATGGAGGTGGAGCCTGGCACTCAGCAGCAGCAGCAGTCTTCAAGGGATCATTTACAGTTCGAAGAAACTCATGGACTTGTAAGTGGCTGGGAGGAGGTGGCTGCGGATCATGTTGTCCTTAGTGACCCAGAGGACTCTGGACCAAATGCCTCAGCAAACCTACACCGCATGGCCTCCCTGATCCCGCAAAGCCTGCGGAAGAATCCTTGTATTCGTAGTATCAAGGGGAGGGATGATTACTGGATGGCAACTCTCCTTGATCCACATTACAAGGGTAAGGTTGCGGACCTTATCTTGCCGTCGCAGAGGGAGCAGAGGATGAAACATCTTCGGGAGGCCTTGCAGAAAGGTTTGTGCAATGTGTTTCCAAAGCCTGGGAGGTTACAATTTCCTGGTCCTCCTGGACAATGTGTTGCTGAGGCTTCGGTCAGTCACAGAAGGAGCGGTGGAGAAGGTGGCCGTCTGACCGATGCATTCAGACAATTTTTTAGTCTGCAGCCCCAAGGTCTGATCAGTTCCAGCAACCATCGCCAGCGTCTGATTCACATAGTGCAGGATTACCTAGGGGCAAGATCAGACTTGGACACCTTTCCCACCGAAAATCCTCTGGGTTACTGGCCAGAGCTTGCACAGTATGCAATTGAGCTACTGGCCTGTACTGCATCCAGCGTTCTTTCGGAACTCACATTCAGTGCTGCTGGAGGCTTTGTAACCGATCACAGGATGCGCCTGTCCACTGAATCGGTCGATCGGCTGATGTTCATAAAAATGAATCAGTCTTGGATCACCAGCTACCAAGCACCTGATGCTGATGTAACCGATTGATATTTTTTAATGTGAGATCCCTTCAAGACTGCCTATGCTGAAGCTGAGTGACTACCCTGTTATGCTGAGTGACAATCCTCTTCCTCCTCAATTTTCATGCTGATCGCTTGAAAGAGCATTTTTGGTTCTGGGCACCGCCACCGGTGGCAAAGGCCCAATTTTTCGGCCACTGTTTAACAGGGGCGTGTAATTACAATTTTTGATGCAATACTTTGCAGCAGGGTTCATTCCTGTGCTCCAACTATAGTATCTGTGAGGAGTTGCAGTGTTGTGGCACCAGCACCAGTGCCCAAGGCCCAATTTTTCAGCCCCTGTTTAACAGGGGCGTATAATTACAATTTTTGATGCAATACTTTGCAGCAGGGCTCATTCCTGTGCTCCAACTATAGCATCTGTGAGGGGTTGCAGTGTTGTGGCAATTTTTCTGCCCCTGTTTAACAGGGGCGTGTAACTACAATTTTTGATGCAATACTGCAGCAGGGCTCATTCCTGCACTCCAACTAGGGATGAGCCGAACACCTCCCTGTTCGGTTCGCACCAGAACTTGTGAACAGGCAAAAAATTTGTTCGAACACGCCAACACTGTTAAATTCTATGGGACACAAACCTGAATAATCAAAAGTGCTAATTTTAAAGGCTTATATGCAAGTTATTGAGCGGCGCAGCGATCTGTGAATGGCCCTGTGGTGTTCTGGGAACACACACAGTTCGCAGAAGACAACGGGGCCGCTCACCGAGGAGAAGAACATGCCGCGGAATAGGAAGAGGCAGATTAGGAAGACTGCCTAGCAACAAGGGTTTAGGTAAGTATATTTTTTTTTTCCAAATGTTTTTTTTTTTTAATTTTGGTGACATTTTTTTTTTTTTACGGGTGGCCCTCTGCTTTAATATCCATACCAGACCTGAAGGGCCTGGTATGGAATTTAGGGGGACCCCCCACGTTTTTTTTTTTTTAATTTTGGTTCGGGGTTCCCCTGTGGGGATTTCCCATGCTGTTTTTATCAATGAACTTTTATGTGTATTGTCGGACCGGCAATTCATTAATAGCCGCGAGTAGTTTAAATGACTTTTTTTCCTTTGAAATGTCATTTTGCTGTCAGACTGTTCTAAACACAGGAAACATGAGCCCCTTTACAGGCATACTATAGACACCCCCCAGGTACGAAATTTAAAGGGATATTACACTTTTATTGTTTCACTTTAAGCATTATTAAAATCATTGCTCCTGAAAAAACAACCATTTTTAAAACTTTTTTTGCATTGATCCATGTCCCCTGGGGCAGGACCAAGGTCCCCAAACACTTTTTATGACAATACCATGAATATAAGCCTTTAAAATTAGCACTTTTGATTTCTTCCATAGACTTTTAAAGGGTGTTCCGCAGCATTCGAATTTGCCGCGAACACCCCAAGTTGTTTGCTGTTCGGCGAACTGGTGAACAGCCGATATTCGAGTTGAACATAAGTTCGACTCGAACTCGAAGCTCATCCATAGCTCCAACTAGAGTATCTGTGAGGGGAGGACAGTGCATGCATCTCTGATCATGGCCCACTGGTGTGGGGAAAAAAAACAAGCTCCCCTGACCCTGTCCTTGAGCCATAGTCACACCAGGACATTGATGGCCCTCTGTTGCTTGTGCAGCTGCTGAAGCATGGCCAACATTGAGTTCCACCTGGTGGTCATGTCACAGTTTAGGCGGTTCTTGGGCAGGTTAAATTCCTTTTGGAGGTCTGCCAGCCGAGCACTGGCATTATATGACCAGCGGAAATGCACACAGACCTTCCTGGCCTGCCTCAGGACATCCTGTAAGCCCGGGTATCTGCCCAAGAACCGCTGCACCACCAAGTTAAGAACCTGAGCCAAACAGGGCACATGGGTCAGTTTTCTGTGTCGGAGGGTGGAGAGAAGGTTAGTGCCATTGTCACAAACCACCATTCCTGCCTTAAGTTGGCATCGGGTCAACCACCTCTGAACCTGCCCCTGCAGTGCTGACAGAATCTCTGCCCCAGTGTGGCTCCAGTCCCCCAAGCACACCAGCTCAAGCACCGCATGGCATCTTTTGGCCTGCGTACTTGCGTAGCCCCTTGAACGCCTACAGAGCACCACTATTTCCAAGGACAAAGCACAGGAAGAGGCCATGGAGGAAGAAGAAGAGGAGGGGGCGGAGGAGAGAGGTGTGTCAGAATCACCAGTACTGGCATTTTGGAGGCGTGGTGGCGGAACAACCTCCAACACTACTGCACTTTGTCCTGAATCCTTCCCAGCTGCCAGCAGAGTCACCCAATGTGCCGTGAAACTTAGGTAACGTCCCTATCCATGCCTGCTGGACCATGAGTCAGCGGTAATATGCACCTTACTTCTGACCACCCTGTCCAGCAAGGCCAAGACATTGTCTTCCACATGCCGGTAGATCGCCATCTGTGAGAAAAAGTGTCATTTGGGAACCTGCCACTGAGGAACCGCACATTCCACAAACTCATGGAAGGGGGCAGAGTCTACTAACTGAAAAGGTAGCAGTTGAAGTGCTAGCAATTTTGCCAAGCTAACATTCAACCGCTAGGCATGTGGATGGCTGGGAGCAAACTTCTTTCTGCGGTGCAGCAGCTGGGGCAGGGAAATTTGTCTGGTACAATCTGACAATGGTGAACTGATAGTAGATTGCCTGCAAGTACTTGGCTGTGACACACCTAATTCTACACCTTCATTCCTCTCAGTGCAGATCTCAGAGAGGACTGAAGGTATAGTGGGGTTGGAGATCCCAGCTGATGAGGAGAAAGGAGAGGTCCTCTTTGTTCTTTGGTGTGGGTCTTTTAGGTACGCTTGCCAACAAACTGCATGGCGGGTCAACATATGTCTGGTCAAGCATGTGGTGCCCAAGCGGGAGATGTTTTGGCCACGCGAGATACACTTGAGACAAATGTTGCAAATAGCAGCGGTGGGATCCGATGCACTTGTTTTAAAAAAGGCCCACACCAAAGAACTTTTGGAATAACTCGCAGAGACAGCAGCACCCTGCAGATGCGGAGCTCCGCGGTGTGATGCAGTCAGTGTGCTGCCCTTAGGCTGGCCCCTGGAGGGCATCCTGCTTCGCTGGTGATGTGCCTCCTCCTCCTCTCTCCTATCAGGCACCCACGTGGAGTCAGTGACCTCATCATCCCCTCCCGCCTCATCACTGGAGCAAACCTGGCAGTATGCTGCAGCAGGGGGAACATTACTGCCAGATTGCTATCTTTCTTGGGCACCCCCTCTGTCTGGGCTCACATTACTGCCTTCCTCTAGCTGAGTACCATCATCAGAGCCTTCAAAATGCTGGGCATCCTCCTGGAGCATGTACCCAACACTGTGGTCAAACAGTTCGAGAGACTCCTCAGGAGGACATGGTGGGGCTAGGGAAGGTGTTAGGTACCTGGTAGTTGAGCCCGACTGGTAGAAGAAGACCTCTCCTAAGCGCTGGTTCAGGAGCCAATGGACTGGGAACAGTGGTCTCTTGAGCACAGTGGGTAGAAGTGCCTGGTACGGGTACTTGCGGTGGCTGACACAGGAGCTGGGAAGACGTCCCTCCGGGATGGCTGGGCTGCGGATGCAGGCAGGTAGAGGCTGGTTAGCAAGCAGGCAGGTAGAAGATATGGTCGCAGCAGAACCTGGAGCTGGAAGAGCAGACTGGAACAGCGTCACAGGACACAGGCAAAGCAGAGTCAGACAGTCCGTTTGGCAGGAGATCAGGCAGGTATATGGCAGGAGGGATGATCACAGAATGGTCAGGCAGGCAGGCAGAGGTTCGACAACAGGTCACAAGATATAAGCAAAGTCAGGCAAGCCGGGTCGGGTTGGAGACAGAAGAATGGTCAGACGTAGCCGGATCAATAGCAAATAACAACAGGCACGATACAGGAACTCAGGTGCAGAGCTGCAGACGAACAGCACCTGATGGAAGCATCTGACAACCTTTTAAAGAGTCCTTGGCGCCAAACAGCGCGCATGGGCGGGAGCGCGCCAGAGCCCCCCCAGTGGGGAATTCAGCTAAACTGCCCTGGAAAAGCCCCTCGTGCACACGCACGCACACATGTTCACCCGACGGGCACCGGCACATCCCTGACATTGCCCCCTCCCAACGGGCAGCCTCCGGATGCCCAGACAACTCTTCTTTTCAGGATGAGCAGAGAAATAGGCATGGATCAAATGTTTAGCGTGAATATTGCTTTCAGGTTCCCATGAATTATTCTCTGGACCATACCCTTTCCATTTAATCAAAAACTGTACTTGCCCCAGTCTCTTTCTGCAATCGAGAATGGCCTCCACCTCGTATTCCTCATCTCCGTTCACCAAGACAGGTTCAGGGACCCTGGTGCCCCTATCAGGAAAGGGATCAGTCACAGCAGGCTTCAATAGTGACACATGGAATACAGGGTGGATTTTAAGTGAGTCAGGTAAACACAGTTCATAGGATACTTCATTAATCTTCCTTTTCACCGGGAAGGCCCCGATAAACTTAGGAGCAAACTTTTTGGAAGGACAAGTCAGTTTAATGTTATTGTTAGACAGCCATACCTTATCACCAAGCTGAAGGTTTAGATCTCCTCTTCTCTTTTGATCGAAGATCCTTTTACTGTCTGCTTGTGCCTTGGATACCGCTTCCTGTAACATCTGATTATTGTGACTGAGAAACTGAAGTGTGTCCTGGACCACTGGAACTGGGGATTCTGGAAGAAAATCAGGTAAAAAAGATACATGAAAACCATAATTGGCAAAGAAAGGAGACTGACCAGTGGCAGAGTGGCTGGCATTATTATAAGCGAATTCCGCTAGGGGCAGCAGGGACACCCAGTCATCTTGTACAAAAGATGTGAAACACCTAATGTATTGCTCCAACGTCTGATTTGTCCTTTCAGTTTGCCTGTTAGTTTGGGGATGGTATGCTGAGGACAGGGCTAGTTCAGTCTTCAAGATCTCACACAGGGCCTTCCAGAAACATGAAGTAAACTGCACCCCCCTATCAAATACTATATTTGCAGGAATTCCGTGCAGCCTGACGATCTCCTTGATGAAGACACGGGCCATCTCTACAGCAGAGGGCATCCCCTTTAAGGGCATGAAATGGGCCATCTTAGACAGCCGATCGACGACCACAAAGATCGCCGAACATCTTTCCGAGCATGGTAGCTCAACTATAAAGTCCATTGCTATCATCCTCCAGGGCCTATCTGGTATGGGCAATGGCCTCAACAGTCCCCAGGCTTGGTTCCTGGAGGTTTTGTTCTGGATGCAAACAGGACAAGAGCTGACGTACTTCCTGCAGAATTCTTTCAGATTAGGCCACCAGAACGTGCGTTGCATGAGTTCAAGGGTCTTACGAACCCCAAAATGTCCTGCCAGTGGATGGTCATGAAGCAAGGTCAGCACCTTGACTCGGACGTTCTCTGGTACAAATATTTGACTTCCTCTCCACAATAATCCATCTTGAGGTGTTAACGTGGTTCCCTGGAGACTTGAAGGTTCTGGTGATGCTTCTCTGATCAAAGACAGGAGATCCGTCTGAAGAAGTAAGAAATGATTTGCTGGCAGAATGGTGTCAGGTAGGTCTTTAGGGCTATCGAACATGCGTGATAGCGCGTCTGGTTTTACGTTCTTAATTCCTGGCTGGTAAGTGATGTGGAAACAGAAACGTGTAAAGAATAAGGCCCAGCGAGCTTGTCGAGGTTTCAGTCTCTTAGCAGATATCAAGTATTCTAGATTTTTATGATCGGTATATATTAGAACCGGGTGAACTGCGCCCTCTAACAGATACCTCCACTCCTCCAATGCTGTCTTGATAGCAAGTAGTTCCGATCACCCACATCATAATTCCGCTCAGCCGGCAAGAGTTTCCTAGAGAAGAATCCCACAGGATGCATCAGGTCCTTGTTGCCCTGCCGTTGAGAGATGACTGCACCCACGGCCACTTCGGAAGCATCAACCTCCAGAATGAAGGGTAAAGATGGGTCAGGGTGGCTGAGGATCGGAGCTGAAGTGAAGCGCCTTTTCAATTCTTCAAAGGCCTCCTGAGCCTCTGGACTCCAGTGAAAACGACAGTTCTGCTTGGTTAACTGCGTGATGGGCGAAATGATGGCAGAGAATCCCTTAATGAATTTCCTATAGAAATTTGCGAATCCAATGAAGCGCTGCACGCCCTTCTTGTCCAGGGGGGCTGGCCAATCTAGCACGGTGGACACCTTCTGAATGTCAAAAACTGAATGTCTTTTTGTTTGAATTCGCACTTCTCCGCTTTAGCATACAGTCCGTGCAAACGAAGACGGCCCAAGACTCTGCAAACATGTTCCCGATGTTGATTAAGTGAACTGGAAAAAATTAAAATGTCATCCAGGTAGACAATTACAAAGATATCCAGGAAGTCTCTGAATACATCGTTGACCAGATGCTGGAATGTCGCAGGGGCATTCCATAGGCCGAAGGGTATGACTAAGTACTCGTAGTGCCCAAACCGGGTCCGGAAAGCCGTCTTCCATTCATCCCCGGCCCGAATGCGGTTGTAGGCTCCTCTTCAATCCAGCTTGGTGAAGATGCTAGCAGACCTCAACTTCTGGAACAACTCGGGTATCAGGGGCAACGGATAGCGGTTCTTAACTGTGATTTTGTTTAACTCCCGATAGTCCATACATGGCCGAAGAGTCTGATCTTTCTTGGAGACAAAAAATATTCCGGCACCAGCTGGGGAGGTAGAAGGTCGAATAAAGCCCTTTTTGAGATTCTCTTCAATGTATTGCTTGAGTGCTTCTTGCTCTTTTTCAGATAACAGAAAGATGCGTCTGAAAGGAATCTCGGCCCCAGGGAGCAGCTCAATTGGGCAATCATAAGGACGATGGGGTGGCAGGGAGTCTGCTCCCTTCTTACTGAATACATCCGCAAACTCCCGGTAGACCTCTGGTATGGTTTGAAGCAGGTCTTGGTCAACGTCCATGCAAAGTAAGGTGGTAGCAGACTTGGAGGGTTCAGGTAAACAATGTCTTTGGCAATAGGGTGACAAAAACTTGACTTCACCGGTAGTCCAATTAACATGGGAGTTATGGGCCTGGAGCCAGGGCATGCCCAAAATGATCGGGAATAGTGAAGAGGAGATAACGTCCAAAGTTAGGATTTCTTTATGCTGGGATAAACAGGTGGCAGACAGAGGAAGGGTTTCTTGAGAGACTTGTCCCGACCTTATGTGGGACCCATCGGCCAGAAAAACTGAGAGTTTGTGAGTCTTGTCTTTGAGGGGAAGATCTTACATAGTTACATAGTTACATAGTAGGTGAGGTTGAAAAAAGACACAAGTCCATCAAGTCCAACCTATGTGTGTGATTATGTGTCAGTATTACATTACATATCCCTGTATATTGCGGTCATTCAGGTGATTATCTAATAGTTTCTTGAAGCTATCAATGCTCCCCGCTGAGACCACCACCTGTGGAAGGGAATTCCACATCCTTGCCGCTCTTACAGTAAAGAACCCTCTACGTAGTTTAAGGTTAAACCTCTTTTCTTCTAATTGTAATGAGTGGCCACGAGTCTTATTAAACTCTCTTCTGTGAAAAAGTTTTATCCCTATTGTGGGGTCACCAGTACAGTATTTGTAAATTGAAATCATATCCCCTCTCAAGCGTCTCTTCTCCAGAGAGAATAAGTTCAGTGCTCTCAACCTTTCCTCATAACTAAGATCCTCCAGACCCTTTATTAGCTTTGTTGCCCTTCTTTGTACTCGCTCCATTTCCAGGACGTCCCTCCTGAGGACTGGTGCCCAGAACTGGACAGCATACTCCAGGTGCGGGCGGACCAGAGTCTTGTAGAGCGGGAGAATTATCGTTTTATCTCTGCAGTTGATCCCCCTTTTAATGCATGCCAATATTCTGTTTGCTTTATTAGCAGCAGCTTGGCATTGCATGCCATTGCTGAGCCTATCATCCACTAGGACCCCCAGGTCCTTTTCCATCCTAGATTCCCCCAGAGGTTCTCCCCCCAGTGTATAGATTGCATTCATATTTTTGCCACCCAAATGCATTATTTTACATTTTTCTACATTGAACCTCATTTGCCATGTAGTCGCCCACCCCATTAATTTGTTCAGGTCTTTTTGCAAGATTTCCACATCCTGCGGAGAAGTTAGTGCCCTGCTTAGCTTAGTATCGTCTGCAAATACAGAGATTGAACTGTTTATCCCATCCTCCAGGTCGTTTATGAACAAATTAAATAGGATTGGTCCCAGCACAGAACCCTGGGGAACCCCACTACCCACCCATGACCATTCTGAGTACTCCTCATTTATCACCACCCTCTGAACACGCCCTTGTAGCCAGTTTTCAATCCATGTACTCACCCTATGGTCCATGCCAAGCATGTTGAGTAGCAAAGGCAGAGTCAATAAAACAACTACATACCCCAGAATCAATGATGGCATTGACTTGAATCGTTCTTCCCTGGAGCTGTAACAAGAGGGGAAGAGCAAGTTGAGTTGCATTGGCGGTCAAAGTGGATAGACTGGCCGGAGTAGAAGAAAAACACTTACGGGTCTTGACCGGGCATTTGTTCACATAGTGGCCTGCTCCACCACAGTAGAGGCAGAGGTTCAGCTGGTGTCTGCGTGCCCATTCTTCTGGGGGCAGAGTAGTACGTAGTAGTCCTAGCTGCATTGGTTCAGGAGCATCAGATGTTGGGGTAGCTGGGCTTGTGCAGGCGGGACGTAGGTATCGGGAGGCAGGAGCCAGAACTCTTGCAGTCATCCACATTGGGCGTGTTTGCTGGGAGGAACGTTCAGACAAGGGTAAGTTCCTCAAGGGTATCGGGTATTCCAACCCGAGCAAGCTCATCCTTTAGACTCTCAGATAACCCCATGCGGAATTGATGATGTAAAGCTGCATTGTTCCATTGAGTGTCCGCGCACCAGCGTCGAAAGTCTGTGACATAGTCCTAGGCCGGTCTGCGGCCTTGCTGGAGCGTGAACAGAGCTGACTCGGCTGTGGCAGTCCGCTGAGGATCCTCATACAACTGGGCCATGGATGGGGACCCTTGGTTCAGGTGGAAGCATGACCACAGAGGGAGAAGAAGCAGCCTGTGCTGGGGCAGCTGATGAGGCAGAAGCCACACCTCCAGGGCCACTGATGTTCAGGATTTAACCCTCCAGTCTGGTGTAGCTTTCTTGCAAAGTCTTCACGGCCTGGGTGAGTGCCGCTAAGTGTGTACAGATCTCCTTAATGGGGGAGGTCTCTCCTGCAGGCTCAGTCATGGCTGTTCGTACTGTTAGGTACCTGGTAGTTGAGCCCCACTGGTAGAAGAAGACCTCTCCTAAGCGCTGGTTCTGGAGCCACTGGAGTGGGAACAGTGGTCTCTTGGGCACAGTGGGTAGAAGTGCCTGGTGCGGGTCCTTGCGGTGGCTGACACAGGAGCTGGGAAGACGTCCCTCCGGGATGGCTGGGCTACGGATGCAGGCAAGTAGAAGCTGGTTAGCAAGCAGGCAGGTAGAAGATATGGTCGCAGCAGAACCTGGAGCTGGAAGAGCAGACTGGAACAGCGTCACAGGACACAGGCAAAGCAGAGTCAGACAGTCCGTTTGGCAGGAGATCAGGCAGGTATATGGCAGGAGGGATGATCGCAGAATGGTCAGGCAGGCAGAGGTTCAGCAACGGGTCACAAGATATAAGCAAAGTCAGGCAAGCCGGGTCAGGTTGGAAGCAGAAGAATGGTCAGACGTAGCTGGGTCAATAGCAAATAACAACAGGCAGGATACAGGAACTCAGGTGCAGAGCTGCAGACGAACAGCACCTGATGGAAGCATCTGACAACCTTTTAAAGAGTCCTTGGCGACAAACAGCGCTAGCGCGCACGGGCGCGCGCGGGTGAGCGCAGGCACCCCCCGGTGGGGAATTCAGCTGAACTGCCCTGGAAAAGCCCCTCGTGCGCACGGGCACGTGCATGTTCGCCAGATGGGCACCGGCACGTCCCTGACAGAAGGAGTCACTGATGCCATTGAGCCGAGGGAAGAGGCCACGTTGGCAGCTGCTTTGCCAGACAAAGTACCCTGAGTCTGGGTGAGAGAGGATGAGGATGATGAGGACAGCTTGGTCATCCACTCGACCAAGTCTTCCACATGTTGCGACTCAACATGGCCAGCTGCCAAAAAAAAGGCCGAGCGTGTCCCATGGCCACGTGCTGATGAGGACGCACCATGTCCACGACCAGCACTGTTTCCTCTAGACACAGAGCCTGCTTGCTATCTTTTATTGGCTTGTGACTGTCTGCCTCTCCTTGTTGGCATTCCAGACATACTATTGGCCTGCTGTGAGCTGCACAAAACTGGGATGTATACATATATACCGAATATACTGCAGCTAGCAGAATCAACTGCCTGCCTGTAGTATTATTAGTATGATAACACCTGCACTTGTCTTCGGGTAGCTATACCGTAGGTGCCACTGTGCGGCGTACACAGTACAGTAACTGTAAATACTTTAAAGAGCCTACACAAGCACCTGACTGCAGGTAGCTATACTGTAAGTGCAACTGTGCGGGGTACACAGTACAGTAACTGGAAATATTTCAAAGAGCCTACAAAAGCACCTGGTTGCAGGTAGCTATACTGTAGGTGTAACTGTGTGGGGTACACAGTACAGTAACTGGAAATACTTCAAAGAGGCTACACAAGCACCTGGCTGCAGGTAGCTATACTGTAGGTGCAACTGTATGGGGTACACAGTAAAGTAACTGGAAATACTTCAAGAGCCTACACAAGCACCTGGCTGCAGATAGCTATACTGTAGGTGCAACGGTGCGGGGTACACAGTACAGTAACTGGAAATACTTCAAAGAGCCTACACAAGCACCTGGCTGCAGGTAGCTATACTTTAGGTGCAACTGTGCAGGGTACACAGTACAGTAACTGGAAATACTTCAAGAGCCTAAACAAGCACCTGGCTGCAGGTAGATATCCTGTAGGTGCAACTGTGTGGGGAACACAGTACAGTAACTGGAAATACTTCAAAGAGCCGACACAAGCACCTGGCTGCAGGTAGCTATACTGTAGATGCAACTGTGCGGGGTACACAGTACAGTAACTGGAAATACTTCAAAGAGGCTACACAAGCACCTGGCTGCAGGTAGCTATACTGTAGGTGCAACTGTGTGGGGTACACAGTACAGTAACTGGAAATACTTCAAGAGCCTACACAAGCACCTGGCTGCAGGTAGCTATAGTGTAGGTGCAACTGTGCGAGGTACACAGTACAGTAACTGGAAATACTTCAAAGAGCCTACACAAGCACCTGGTTACAGGTAGCTATACTGTAGGTGCAACTGTGTGGGGTACACAGTACAGTAACTTGAAATACTTCAAGAGCCTACACAAGCACCTGGCTGCAGGTAGCTATACTGTAGGTGCAACTGTGCGGGGTACACAGTACAGTAACTGGAAATACATCAAGAGCCTACACAAGCACCTGGTTGCAGGTAGCTAGACTGTAGGTGGAACTGTGTGGGGTACACAGTACAGTAACTGGAAATACTTCAAAGAGCCTACACAAGCACCTGGCTGCAGGTAGCTATACTTTAGATGCAACTGTGTGGGGTACACAGTACAGTAACTGGAAATACTTCAAAGAGCCTACACAACCACCTGGCTGCAGGTAGCTATACTGTAGGTGCAACTGTATGGGGTACACAGTAAAGTAACTGGAAATACTTCAAGAGCTTACACAAGCACCTGGCTGCAGATAGCTATACTGTAGGTGCAACTGTACGGGGTACACAGTACAGTAACTGGAAATACTTCAAAGAGCCTACACAAACACATGGCTGCAGGTAGCTATACTGTAGGTGCAACTGTGCGAGGTACACAGTACAGTAATTGGAAATACTTTAAGAGCCTACACAAGCACCTGGCTGCAGATAGCTATACTGTTGGTTCAACTGTGTGGTGTACAGTACAGTAACTGGAAATACTTCAAACAGCCTACACAAGCACCTGGCTGCAGGTAGCTATACTGTAGGTGCAACTGAGCGGGGTACACAGTACAGTAACTGGAAATACTTTAAGAGCCTACACAAGCACCTGGCTGCAGGTAGCTATACTGTAGGTGCATCTGTGCAGGGTACACAGTACAGTAACTGGAAATACTTCAAAGGGCCTACACAAGCACCTAGCTGCAGAAATCTATAATGTAGGGGCAACTGTGTAGGGCACACAGTACAGTAAGTGGATATACTTCAAAGAGCCTACACAAGCACCTGGCTGCAGTTAGCTATACTTTAGATGCAACTGTGTGGGGTACACAGTACAGTAACTGGAAATACTTCAAAGAGCCTACACAACCACCTGGCTGCAGGTAGCTATACTGTAGGTGCAACTGTATGGAGTACACAGTAAAGTAACTGGAAATACTTCAAGAGCCTACACAATCACCTGGCTGCAGATAGCTATACTGTAGGTGCAACTGTGCGGGGTACACAGTACAGTAACTGGAAATACTTCAAAGAGCCTACACAAACACATGGCTGCAGGTAGCTATACTGTAGGTGCAACTGAGCGGGGTACACAGTACAGTAACTGGAAATACTTTAAGAGCCTATACAAGCACCTGGCTGCAGGTAGCTATCCTGTAGGTGCAACTGTGCAAGGTACACAGTACAGTAACTGGAAATACTTCAAGAGCCTGCACAAGCACCTGGCTGCAGGTAGCTATACTGTAGGTGCAACTGTGCGGGGTACGAAGTACAGTAATTGGAAATACTTCAAGAGCCTACACAAGCACCTGGCTGCAGGTAGCTATACTGTAGGTGCAACTGTGCGAGGTACACAGTACAGTAACTGGAAATACTTCAAAGAGCCTACACAAGCACCTGGTTACAGGTAGCTATACTGTAGGTGCAACTGTGTGGGGTACACAGTACAGTAACTTGAAATACTTCAAGAGCCTACACAAGCACCTGGCTGCAGGTAGCTATACTGTAGGTGCAACTGTGCGGGGTACACAGTACAGTAACTGGAAATACATCAAGAGCCTACACAAGCACCTGGTTGCAGGTAGCTAGACTGTAGGTGGAACTGTGTGGGGTACACAGTACAGTAACTGGAAATACTTCAAAGAGCCTACACAAGCACCTGGCTGCAGGTAGCTATACTTTAGATGCAACTGTGTGGGGTACACAGTACAGTAACTGGAAATACTTCAAAGAGCCTACACAACCACCTGGCTGCAGGTAGCTATACTGTAGGTGCAACTGTATGGGGTACACAGTAAAGTAACTGGAAATACTTCAAGAGCCTACACAAGCACCTTGCTGCAGGTAGCTATACTGTAGGTGCAACTGTGTGATGTACACAGTACAGTAACTGGAAATATTTCAAAGAGCCTACACAAGCACCTGGCTGCAGATAGCTATACTTTAGGTGCAACTGTGCGGGGTACACAGTACAGTAACTGGAAAAACTTCAAAGAGCCTACACAACCACCTGGCTGCAGGTAGCTATACTGTACGTGCAACTGTGCGGGGTACACAGTACAGTAACTGGAAATACTTCAAAGATTGAACACAAGCACCTGGCTGCAGGTAGCTATACTGTAGGTGCAACTGTGCGGGGTACGAAGTACAGTAATTGGAAATACTTCAAGAGCCTACACAAGCACCTGGCTGCAGGTAGCTATACTGTAGGTGCAACTGTGCGAGGTACACAGTACAGTAACTGGAAATATATCAAGAGCCTACACAAGCACCTGGTTGCAGGTAGCTAGACTGTAGGTGGAACTGTGTGGGGTACACAGTACAGTAACTGAAAATACTTCAAAGAGCCTACACAAGCACCTGGCTGCAGGTAGCTATACTTTAGATGCAACTGTGTGGGGTACACAGTACAGTAACTGGAAATACTTCAAAGAGCCTACACAACCACCTGGCTGCAGGTAGCTATACTGTAGGTGCAACTGTATGGGGTACACAGTAAAGTAACTGGAAATACTTCAAGAGCTTACACAAGCACCTGGCTGCAGATAGCTATACTGTAGGTGCAACTGTGCGGGGTACACAGTACAGTAACTGGAAATACTTCAAAGAGCCTACACAAACACATGGCTGCAGGTAGCTATACTGTAGGTGCAACTGTGTTGGGTACACAGTACAGTAACTGGAAATATTTCAAGAGCCTACACAAGCACCTGGTTGCAGGTAGCTATCCTGTAGGTGCTACTGTGCGGGATACACAGTACAGTAACTGGAAATACTTCAAAGAGCCTACACAAGCACCTTGCTGCAGGTAGCTATACTGTAGGTGCAACTGTGTGATGTACACAGTACAGTAACTGGAAATATTTCAAAGAGCCTACACAAGCACCTGGCTGCAGATAGCTATACTGTAGGTGCAACTGTGTGGGGTACACAGTACAGTAACTTGAAATACTTCAAGAGCCTACACAAGCACCTGGCTGCAGGTAGCTATACTGTAGGTGCAACTGTGCAGGGTACACAGTACAGTAACTGGAAATACATCAAGAGCCTACACAAGCACCTGGTTGCAGGTAGCTAGACTGTAGGTGGAACTGTGTGGGGTACACAGTACAGTAACTGGAAATACTTCAAAGAGCCTACACAAGCACCTGGCTGCAGGTAGCTATACTTTAGATGCAACTGTGTGGGGTACACAGTACAGTAACTGGAAATACTTCAAAGAGCCTACACAACCACCTGGCTGCAGTTAGCTATACTGTAGGTGCAACTGTATGGGGTACACAGTAAAGTAACTGGAAATACTTCAAGAGCCTACACAAGCACCTGGCTGCAGATAGCTATACTGTAGGTGCAACTGTGCGGGGTACACAGTACAGTAACTGGAAATACTTCAAAGAGCCTACACAAACACATGGCTGCAGGTAGCTATACTGTAGGTGCAACTGTGTTGGGTACACAGTAGAGTAACTGGAAATATTTCAAGAGCCTACACAAGCACCTGGTTGCAGGTAGCTATCCTGTAGGTGCTACTGTGCGGGGTACACAGTACAGTAACTGGAAATACTTCAAAGAGCCTACACAAGCACCTGGCTGCAGGTAGCTATACTGTAGGTGCAACTGTGTGATGTACACAGTACAGTAACTGGAAATATTTCAAAGAGCCTACACAAGCACCTGGCTGCAGATAGCTATACTGTAGGTGCAACTGTGTGGGGTACACAGTAAAGTAACTGGAAATACTTCAAAGAGCCTACACAAGCACCTGACTGCAGGTAGCTATACTGAAGGTGCAACTGTGCGGGGTACACAGTACAGTAACTGGAAATATTTCAAAAGAGAAACAAAAAAGGGGGGTCTCCGGTGCTCCGCAGCATGTGATGTCTAAGGTAAATAGTACAAAGGTAGCTATAATAGCACATTAACATAAGGCAGGTAAATTTTAGAATGAGGAGGCAGCCATCCTCAGAGGGTTTCCATTACCTCTGTTGATAATCAATGTTGAAAAAAGGAGGGGTGTGGAGGCGCCAACTGTGGTAGCTTGTTTATGCAAAAATGAAAGTTAGTGTAACAATTACACTTACTGGTTCGCAGGGTGGAGGTGTTTCTTTGAGATGGGAAGTGTCCTAGGATGTGCTGTTATCTTTTTTCCGGCTTGGATTTCAATCCTTCAGGCGTCTGGGTGTGGAGTCTGTAAACAGGCTGAACCGCTGCATCCAGTGCATGGAAAGCTCCACGCTGACCACTCTGGAGCGCGGAAGCGGAAATGACGTCACTGATGCACGGCAAATGTCCAGGCTGGTGTTGGGGATGATACAGTGATAGTACAGGCTACGCGCTCGGGGCTCACAGCTCCTTCTACTGGCATTTTTGCTCCCTGGAGGAGAGCAGCTTGAATATATAGTGGAGGCAATTAGGAAATTAGGCAATTAGGTTAAAGTGTATGGGCTGGAGGTCTGTGGCTGTGGAACCACAACAGCCAGCGGACCCACAATCTTCCAAATGGAGAGCATCACCAGCGGGTTTTCTATGTACATAGACCATTTCCTTCAACCCCTTGCGCAACACCTTCTATCTTATATTAGAGATAGTACCCACCTATTGGAGATGCTTTCCTTCTACACCTGGGAACCCACCTACCAGTGGGTATCCTTGGACGTTACATCTCTATACACTTCCATCCCCCACGCAGTAGGCCTCAGAGCAGTAGAATATTTTCTCTCCGAGGACCCCCTCATCAATCCCAGACAGGCACAGTACATCCTGGAGGCTACACAATTCTGTCTAGAACACAACTACTTTGAGTTTGACCACATCTTCTATCTACAAACTCAAGGCACTGCCATGGGTGCCAATTTTGCCCCAAGCTACGCCAACCTGACTATGGGCTACTGGGAACTACAATACGTCTCACATAACAACCCTTTTGCCGCCCATATCATATATTATGGGCGCTACATTGATGATATCATTCTGATCTGGGAGGGCACATCAGAGAGTATAGAGTCATTTGTCAAGCATTGCAACTGAAACTCCCTAGGGTTATCCTTCACCTATGTCATAGACCCTGAATAACTAATCCTCTTGGACTTAGAACTTTTTCATAGTGAATCTGAAATACATGCTACAAAATTTGACAAACCCACCGCTGGGAATTCCTATATTCACTACCAGAGCTGTCACCATCCAACATGGATCAAAAAATATTAAAAGTAAGATAGCACCCAGTAAAATCCGTAAAGTCCCACCCACTCCAGCCTCACACATCCCCCTAATTCAATTAGTGGGAATGTACCAATGCCGGAAAAAAATTATGCCGAACGTGCAAATTTGTTGACCATGGACAAAAAAACTTCACTGTTAAAGACAAAACATACACCATAAAAGACTTTTACAATTGCTCCAGTGAATACGTGGTGTACTGCCTGATCTGCCCATGTGGTCTCTTTTATGTGGGCAGGACCATATGCCCAATACGTCAACGTTTTGGCGAACACAGGCGTTTCATAGAAAAGGGCTGGGACAAACACAGTGTCCCTCTTCATTTTTTGAAGGAACACCAAAAATCTACCATGGGCCTCAGAGTCTGGGTCATCGAGGCCATGCCCAGAGGTCTTCCTGCTGCGGAACGTTTTAAACACCTGTGTCAGCAGGAGGCCTACTGGATATATTCATTGGGTACTCTCTCGCCAGGGGGACTCAATGAAGAATTAGAAACACATTCTTTGTTGTAGTTTACTTTTCTCCCCCCCCTTCCCCTTTCCAATCATACATTCGTTCTTCATTTTCTTAGTATATATATATATATATATATATACACCTTGCCCTTCTCTATACAAACCATGTAGAAGTTTTTTACGACATAAAAATACCCCCATGGTCCTTTGCTGTTGTATCATCCAGTCACCTGAGGGACCGCTGTCCCCTCATGCACCCAGATAGCAACTCCACCGTTCTATATAACAACTTCACCCCCCTCTTCCCCTCGACCCCTTCCCCCCTTCCCTCATGTCCCCCCTGAGCTCATCCTCATAATGTGTATCCCAGTGCTTTTTAATCTCATTTTTTATTTTTATTTTTTTCCCCATTTTCTATTTCTATTTTTATTTTTTATTTTTATGTTTCATTTGTATTTCTTATTTTCATTTTAATTTTATATTTACTTTTATTTTTATACTTATTTTTATTTCTATTTTTCATTGTTTTTATTTTTCATTTTATTTTTTAGTTTATTTTTATTTCATTTTTAATTGTCTGCATTTTTTTCATATTTTAATCAAATGTTTTAACTCTAATTCCACTTACTATTATTATCCTTATATTTATTAAACTTACCCCCAATTCATCATATTTTTAATTCTTCATACTTTACTTTCAACTTTTTTGTGCTTTTTGGAAGATTGTGGGTCCGCTGGCTGTTGTGGTTCTACAGCCACAGACCTCCAGCCCATACACTTTAACCTAATTGCCTAATTGCCTCCACTATATATTCAAGCTGCTCTCCTCCAGGGAGCAAAAAGGCCAGTAGAAGGAGCTGTGAGCCATGAGCGCAAAGCCTGTACTATCCCTGTATCATCCCCAACACCAGCCTGGACGTTTGCCGTGCATCAGTGACGTCATTTCCGCTTTCGCGCTCCAGAGTGGTCAGCGTGAAGCTTTCCATGCACTGGATGCAGCGGTTCAGCCTGTTTACAGACTCCACACCCAGACGCCTGAAGGAATGAAATCCGAGCCGGGAACAAGATAACAGCACATCCCAGGACACTTCCCATCTCAAAGAAACACCTCCACCCTGCGAACCAGTAAGTGTAATTGTTACACTAACTTTCATTTTTGCATAAACAAGCTACCACAGTTGGCGCCTCCACACCCCACAAGCACCTGGCTGCAGGTAGCTATACTGTAGGTGCAACTGTGCGGGGTACACAGTACAGTAACTGGAAATACTTCAAAGATTGAACACAAGCACCTGGCTGCAGGTAGCTATACTGTAGGTGCAACTGTGCGGGGTACGAAGTACAGTAATTGGAAATACTTCAAGAGCCTACACAAGCACCTGGCTGCAGGTAGCTATACTGTAGGTGCAACTATGTGGGATACACAGTACAGTAACTGGAAATACTTCAAAGAGCCTACACAAGCACTTGGCTGCAGGTAGCTATACTGTAGGTGCAACTGTGTGGGGTACACAGTACAGTAACTGGAATTACTTCAAAGAGCCTACATGAGCACCTGGCTGCAGGTAGCTATACTGTAGGTGCAACTGTGCGAGGTACACAGTACAGTAATTGGAAATACTTTAAGAGCCTACACAAGCACCTGGCTGCAGATAGCTATACTGTTGGTTCAACTGTGTGGTGTACAGTACAGTAACTGGAAATACTTCAAACAGCCTACACAAGTACCTGGCTGCAGGTAGCTATACTGTAGGTGCAACTGAGCGGGGTACACAGTACAGTAACTGGAAATACTTTAAGAGCCTACACAAGCACCTGGCTGCAGGTAGCTATACTGTAGGTGCATCTGTGCAGGGTACACAGTACAGTAACTGGAAATACTTCAAAGGGCCTACACAAGCACCTAGCTGCAGAAATCTATAATGTAGGTGCAACTGTGTAGGGCACACAGTACAGTAAGTGGATATACTTCAAAGAGCCTACACAAGCACCTGGCTGCAGGTAGCTATACTTTAGATGCAACTGTGTGGGGTACACAGTACAGTAACTGGAAATACTTCAAAGAGCCTACACAACCACCTGGCTGCAGGTAGCTATACTGTAGGTGCAACTGTATGGAGTACACAGTAAAGTAACTGGAAATACTTCAAGAGCCTACACAAGCACCTGGCTGCAGATAGCTATACTGTAGGTGCAACTGTGCGGGGTACACAGTACAGTAACTGGAAATACTTCAAAGAGCCTACACAAACACATGGCTGCAGGTAGCTATACTGTAGGTGCTACTGAGCGGGGTACACAGTACAGTAACTGGAAATACTTTAAGAGCCTACACAAGCACCTGGCTGCAGGTAGCTATCCTGTAGGTGCAACTGTGCAAGGTACACAGTACAGTAACTGGAAATACTTCAAGAGCCTGCACAAGCACCTGGCTGAAGGTAGCTATACTGTAGGTGCAACTGTGCAGAGTACACAGTACAGTAACTGTAAATACTTCAATGAGCCCACACAAGCACTTGGCTGCAGGTAGCTATACTGTACGTGCAACTGTGGGGTACACAGTACAGTAACTGGAAATACTTCAAAAAGCCTACACAAGCACCTGGCTGCAGGTAGCTATACTGTAGGTGCAACTGTGCGGGGTACAGTATAGTAAGTGGAAATAATTCAAAGAGCCTACACAAGCACCTGACTGCAGGTAGGTATACTGTAGGTGCAACTGTACAGGGTACACAGTACAGTAACTAGAAATATTTCAAAGAGCCTACACAAGCACCTGGCTGCAGGGAGCTATACTGTAGGTGCAACTGTTCGGGGTACAGTGCAGTAACTGGAAATACTTGAAAGAGCCTACACAAGCACCTGGCTGCAGGTAGCTATACTGTAGGTGCAGCGGGGTACACAGTACAATAATTGGAAATACTTCAAGAGCCTACACAAGCACCTGGCTGCAGGTAGCTATACTGTAGGTGCAACTGTGCGGGGTACGCAGTACAGTAATTGGAAATACTTCAAGAGCCTACACAAGCACCTGGCTGCAGATAGATATACTGTAGGTGCAACTGTGTGGGGTAAAGTACAGTAAGAGGAAATACTTCAAAGAGCCTACACAAGCACCTGGCTGCAGGTAGCTATACTGTAGGTTCAACTGTGCGGGGTACACAGTCCAGTAACTGGAAATACTTCAAAGAGCCTACACAAGCACCTGTCTGCAGGTAGCTATACTGTAGGTGCAACTGTGTGGGGTACACGGTACAGTAACTGGAAATACTTCAAAGAGCCTACACAAGCACCTGGCTGCAGGTAGCTATACTGTAGGTGAAACTGTTTGGGTACAGTACAGTAACTGGAAATACTTCAAAGAGCCTATACAAGCACCTGGCTGCAGGTAGCTATACTGTAGGTGCAACTGTTTGGGTACAGTACAGTAACTGGAAATACTTCAAAGAGCCTACACAAGCACCTGGCTGCAGGTATCTATACTGTAGGTGCATCTGTGTGGGGTACACAGTACAGTAACTGGAAATACTTCAAAGAGCCTTCACAAGCACCTGGCTGCAGGTAGCTATACTGTAGGTGCAAATGTGTGGGGTACACAGTACAGTAACTGAAAATACTTCAAGAGCCTGCACAAGCAACTGGCTGCAGGTAGCTATACTGTAGGTGCAACTGTGCGGAGTACACAGTACAGTAACTGGAAATACTTCAAAGAGCCTACACAAGCACCTGGCTACAGGTAGCTATACTGTAGATGCAACTGTGCGGGGTACACAGTATAGTAACTGGATATATTTCAAAGAGCCTACACAAGCACCTGGCTGCAGGTAGCTATACTTTAGGTGCAACTGTGCGGGGTACACAGTACAGTAACTGGAAAAACTTCAAAGAGCCTACACAACCACCTGGCTGCAGGTAGCTATAATGTACGTGCAACTGTGCGGGGTACACAGTACAGTAACTGGAAATACTTCAAAGATTGTACACAAGCACCTGGCTGCAGGTAGCTATACTGTAGGTGCAACTGTGCGGGGTACAAAGTACAGTAATTGGAAATACTTCAAGAGCCTACACAAGCACCTGGCTGCAGGTAGCTATACTGTAGGTGCAACTGTGCGGGATACACAGTACAGTAACTGGAAATACTACAAAGAGCCTACATGAGCACCTGGCTGCAGGTAGCTATACTGTAGGTGCAACTGTGCGAGGTACACAGTACAGTAATTGGAAATACTTTAAGAGCCTACACAAGCACCTGGCTGCAGATAGCTATACTGTTGGTTCAACTGTGTGGTGTACAGTACAGTAACTGGAAATACTTCAAACAGCCTACACAAGCACCTGGCTGCAGGTAGCTATACTGTAGGTGCAACTGAGCGGGGTACACAGTACAGTAACTGGAAATACTTTAAGAGCCTACACAAGCACCTGGCTGCAGGTAGCTATACTGTAGGTGCATCTGTGCAGGTTACACAGTACAGTAACTGGAAATACTTCAAAGGGCCTACACAAGCACCTAGCTGCAGGAATCTATAATGTAGGTGCAACTGTGTAGGGCACACAGTACAGTAAGTGGATATACTTCAAAGAGCCTACACAAGCACCTGGCTGCAGGTAGCTATCCTGTAGGTGCAACTGTGCAAGGTACACAGTACAGTAACTGGAAATACTTCAAGAGCCTGCACAAGCACCTGGCTGCAGGTAGCTATACTGTAGGAGCAACTGTGCAGAGTACACAGTACAGTAACTGGAAATACTTCAATGAGCCCACACAAGCACGTGGCTGCAGGTAGCTATACTGTACGTGCAACTGTGTAGGGTACACAGTACAGTAACTGGAAATACTTCAAAAAGCCTACACAAGCACCTGGCTGCAGGTAGCTATACTGTAGGTGCAACTGTGCGGGGTACAGTATAGTAAGTGGAAATAATTCAAAGAGCCTACACAAGCACCTGACTGCAGGTAGGTATACTGTAGGTGCAACTGTACAGGGTACACAGTACAGCAACTAGAAATACTTCAAAGAGCCTACACAAGCACCTGGCTGCAGGGAGCTATACTGTAGGTGCAACTGTTCGGGGTACAGTACAGTAACTGGAAATACTTCAAAGAGCCTACACAAGCACCTGGCTGCAGGTAGCTATACTGTAGGTGCAACTGTGCGGGGTACACAGTACAGTAACTGGAATTACTTCAAAGAGCCTACATGAGCACCTGGCTGCAGGTAGCTATACTGTAGGTGCAACTGTGCGAGGTACACAGTACAGTAATTAGAAAAATACTTTAAGAGCCTACACAAGCACCTGGCTGCAGATAGCTATATTGTTGGTTCAACTGTGTGGTGTACAGTACAGTAACTGGAAATACTTCAAACAGCCTACACAAGCACCTGGCTGCAGGTAGCTATACTGTAGGTGCAACTGAGCGGGGTACACAGTACAGTAACTGGAAATACTTTAAGAGCCTACACAAGCACCTGGCTGCAGGTAGCTATACTGTAGGTGCATCTGTGCAGGGTACACAGTACAGTAACTGGAAATACTTCAAAGGGCCTACACAAGCACCTAGCTGCAGGAATCTATAATGTAGGTGCAACTGTGTAGGGCACACAGTACAGTAAGTGGATATACTTCAAAGAGCCTACACAAGCACCTGGCTGCAGGTAGCTATCCTGTAGGTGCAACTGTGCAAGGTACACAGTACAGTAACTGGAAATACTTCAAGAGCCTGCACAAGCACCTGGCTGCAGGTAGCAATACTGTAGGTGCAACTGTGTGGGGTACACAGTACAGTAACTGGAAATACTTCAAAGAGCCTGCACAAGCACTTGGCTGCAGGTAGCTATACTGTACGTGCAACTGTGCGGGGTACACAGTACAGTAACTGGAAATACTTCAAAGTGTCTACACAAGCACCTGGCTGCAGGTAGCTATACTGTAGGTGCAACTGTGCGGGGCACAGTCCAGTAACTGGAAATACTTCAAAGAGCCTACACAAGCACTTGGCTGTAGGTAGCTATATTGTAGGTGCAACTGTGTGGGACACAGTCAGTAACTGGAAATACTTCAAAGAGCCTACACAAGCACTTGGCTGCAGGTAGCTATACTGTAGGTGCAACTGTGTGGGGTACACAGTACAGTAACTAGAAATACTTCAAAGAGCCTGCACAAGCACTTGGCTGCAGGTAGCTATACTAGCTATACTGTAGGTGCAGTGGGGTACACAGTACAGTAACTGGAAATACTTCAAAGAGCCTACACAAGCACTTGGCTGCAGGTAGCTAAACTGTACGTGCAACTGTGCGGGGTACACAGTAAAGTAACTGGAAATACTTCAAAGAGCCTACACAAGTACCTGGCTGCAGATAGATATACTGTAGGTGCAACTGTGCGGTACACAGTACAGTAACTGGAAATACTTCAAAGAGTCTACACAAGCACCTGGCTGCAGGTAGCTATACTGTAGGTGCAACTGTGCGGGGTACACAGTACAGTAACTGGAAATACTTCAAAGAGCCTACACAAGCACTTGGCTGCAGGTAGCTATACTGTACATGCAACTGTGCGGGGTACACAGTACAGTAACTGGAAATACTTCAAAGATTGTACACAAGCACCTGGCTGCAGGTAGCTATACTGTAGGTGCAACTGTGCGGGGTACGTAGTACAGTAATTGGAAATACTTCAAGAGCTGACACAAGCACCTGGCTGCAGTTAGCTATACTGTAGGTGCAACTGAGCGGGGTACACAGTACAGTAACTGGAAATACTTTAAGAGCCTACACAAGCACCTGGCTGCATGTAGCTATACTGTAGGTGCATCTGTGCAAGGTACATAGTACAGTAACTGGAAATACTTCAAAGGACCTACACAAGCACCTAGCTGCAGGTAGCTATAATGTAGGTGCAATTGTGTAGGGCACACAGTACAGTAACTGGATATACTTCAAAGAGCCTACACAAGCACCTGGCTGCAGGTAGCTATCCTGTAGGTGCAACTGTGCAGGGTACACAGTACAGTAACTGGAAATACTTCAAGAGCCTGCACAAGCACCTGGCTGCAGGTAGCTATACTGTAGGTGCAACTGTGCAGAGTACACAGTACAGTAACTGGAAATACTTCAATGAGCCCACACAAACACTTGGCTGCAGGTAGCTATACTGTACGTGCAACTGTGCAGGGTACACAGTACAGTAACTGGAAATACTTCAAAAAGCCTACACAAGCACCTGGCTGCAGGTAGCTATACTGTAGGTGCAACTGTGCGGGGTACATTATAGAAAGTGGAAATAATTCAAATAGCCTACACAAGCACCTGGCTGCAGGTAGCTATACTGTAGGTGCAACTGTGCAGGGTACACAGTACAGTAACTAGAAATACTTCAAAGAGCCTACACAAGCACCTGGCTGCAGGGAGCTATACTGTAGGTGCAACTGTTCGGGGTACAGTGCAGTAACTGGAAATACTTCAAAGAGCCTACACAAGCACCTGGCTGCAGGTAGCTATACTGTAGGTGCAGCGGGGTACACAGTACAGTAACTGGAAATACTTCAAGAGCCTACACAAGCACCTGGCTGCAGGTAGCTGTACTGTAGGTGCAACTGTGTGGGGTACGCAGTACAGTAATTGGAAATACTTCAAAAGCCTACACAAGCACCTGACTGCAGATAGATATACTGTAGGTGCAACTGTGTGGGGTAAAGTACAGTAAGAGGAAATACTTCAAAGAGCCTATACAAGCACCTGGCTGCAGGTAGCTATACTGTTGGTGCAACTGAGCGGGGTACACAGTCCAGTAACTGGAAATACTTCAAAGAGCCTACACAAGCACCTGTCTGCAGGTAGCTATACTGTAGGTGCAACTGTGTGGGGTAAACAGTCCAGTAACTGGAAATACTTCAAAGAGCCTACACAAGCACCTGGCTGCAGGTAGCTATACTGTAGGTGCAACTGTGTGGAGTACACAGTACAGTAACTGGAAATACTTCAAAGAGCCTACACAAGCACCTGTCTGCAGTTAGCTATACTGTAGGTGCAACTGTGCGGGGTACACAGTACAGTAACTGGAAATACTTCAAAGAGCCTACATAAGCACCTGGCTGCAGGTAGCTATACTGTAGGTACAGCGGGGTACACAGAACAGTAACTGGAAATACTTCAAAGAGCCTACACAAGCACTTGGCTGCAGGTAGCTATACTGTACGTGCAACTGTGCGGGGTACACATTACAGTAACTAGAAATACTTCAAAGAGCCTACACAAGCACCTGGCTGTAGATAGATATACTGTAGGTGCAACTGTGCGGTACACAGTACAGTAACTGAAAATACTTCAAAGAGTCTACACATGCACCTGGCTGCAGGTAGCTATACTGTAGGTGCAACTGTGCGGGGTACACAGTACAGTAACTGGAAATACTTCAAAGAGCCTACACAAGCACCTGTCTGCAGGTAGCTATACTGTAGGTGCAACTGTGTGGGGTAAACAGTCCAGTAACTGGAAATACTTCAAAGAGCCTACACAAGCACCTGGCTGCAGGTAGCTATACTGTAGGTGCAACTGTGTGGAGTACACAGTACAGTAACTGGAAATACTTCAAAGAGCCTACACAAGCACCTGTCTGCAGTTAGCTATACTGTAGGTGCAACTGTGCGGGGTACACAGTACAGTAACTGGAAATACTTCAAAGAGCCTACATAAGCACCTGGCTGCAGGTAGCTATACTGTAGGTACAGCGGGGTACACAGTACAGTAACTGGAAATACTTCAAAGAGCCTACACAAGCACTTGGCTGCAGGTAGCTATACTGTACGTGCAACTGTGCGGGGTACACATTACAGTAACTAGAAATACTTCAAAGAGCCTACACAAGCACCTGGCTGTAGATAGATATACTGTAGGTGCAACTGTGCGGTACACAGTACAGTAACTGAAAATACTTCAAAGAGTCTACACATGCACCTGGCTGCAGGTAGCTATACTGTAGGTGCAACTGTGCGGGGTACACAGTACAGTAACTGGAAATACTTCAAAGAGCCTACACAAGCACCTGGCTTCAGGTAGCTATACTGTAAGTGCAACTGTGTGGAGTACACAGTACAGTAACTGGAAATACTTCAAAGAGCCTACACAAGCACCTGGCTATAGGTAGCTATACTGTAGGTGCAACTGTGTGGAGTACACAGTACAGTAACTGGAAATACTTCAAAGAGCCTACACAAGCACCTGGCTACAGGTAGCTATACTGTAAGTGCAACTGTGTGGAGTACACAGTACAGTAACTGGAAATACTTCAAAGAGCCTACACAAGCACCTGGCTATAGGTAGCTATACTGTAGGTGCAACTGTGTGGGGTACACAGTACAGTAACTGGAAATACTTCAAAGAGCCTGCACAAGCACCTGGCTGCAGGTAGCTATACTGTAGGTGCAGCGGGGTACACAGTACAGTAACTGGAAATACTTCAAAGAGCCTACACAAGCACTTGGCTGCAGGTAGCTATACTGTACGTGCAACTGTGCGGGGTACACAGTACAGTAACTGGAAATACTTCAAAGGGCCTACACAAGCACCTGGCTGCAGAAAGATATACTGTAGGTGCAACTGTGCTGGGTACACAGTCCAGTAACTGGAAATACTTCAAAGAGCCTACACAAGCACTTGGCTGCAGGTAGCTATACTGTAGGTGCAACTGTGTGGGGTACACAGTACAGTAATAAGAAATACTTCAATGAGCCTGCACAAGCACCTGGCTGCAGGTAGCTATACTGTAGGTGCAGCGGGGTACACAGTACAGTAACTGGAAATACTTCAAAGAGCCTACACAAGCACTTGGCTGCAGGTAGCTATACTGTACGTGCAACTGTGCGGGGTACACAGTACAGTAACTGGAAATACTTCAAAGGGCCTACACAAGCACCTGGCTGCAGAAAGATATACTGTAGGTGCAACTGTGCTGGGTACACAGTCCAGTAACTGGAAATACTTCAAAGAGCCTACACAAGCACTTGGCTGCAGGTAGCTATACTGTAGGTGCAACTGTGTGGGGTACACAGTACAGTAATAAGAAATACTTCAATGAGCCTGCACAAGCACCTGGCTGCAGGTAGCTATACTGTAGGTGCAGCGGGGTACACAGTACAGTAACTGGAAATACTTCAAAGAGCCTACACAAGCACTTGGCTGCAGGTAGCTATACTGTACGTGCAACTGTGCGGGGTACACATTACAGTAACTAGAAATACTTCAAAGAGCCTACACAAGCACCTGGCTGTAGATAGATATACTGTAGGTGCAACTGTGCGGTACACAGTACAGTAACTGGAAATACTTCAAAGAGTCTACACATGCACCTGGCTGCAGGTAGCTATACTGTAGGTGCAACTGTGCGGGGTACACAGTACAGTAACTGGAAATACTTCAAAGAGCCTACACAAGCACCTGGCTTCAGGTAGCTATACTGTAGGTGCAACTGTGTGGGGTACACAGTACAGTAACTGGAAATACTTCAAAGCGCCTACACAAGCACCTGGCTGCAGGTAGCTATACTGTAGGTGCAACTGTTCGGGGTACAGTACAGTAACTGGAAATACTTCAAAGATCCTACACAAGCACCTGGCTGCAGGTAGCTATACTGTAGGTGCAACTGTGCGGGGTACACAGTACAATAACTGGAAAAACTTCAAAGAGCCTACACAAGCACTTGGCTGCAGGTAGCTATACTGTATGTGCAACTGTGCGGGGTACTCAGTACAGTAACTGGAAATACTTCAAAGAGCCTACACAAGCACCTGGCTGCAGGTAGCTATAATGTAGGTGCAACTGTGCAGGGTACACAGTACATTAACTGGATATACTTCAAAGAGCCTACACAAGCACCTGTCTGCAGGTAGCTATCCTGTAGGTGCAACTGTGCAGGGTACACAGTACAGTAACTGGAAATACTTCCAGAGCCTGTGTCACGGAACGTCCCACACTCCGCTTGAGTGCTTCCGTCAGTATACCGCTTCCTAAGTTCTGGAACACGAGCCCAATGGATCTGGCTATAGGAACCCCCAAGAACTAGACAACACCAGTCTTGGAGTACATCAGAACTAACTCTTTATTTGAGAGCTCACACACATTTATACAGTAGGCTGACTCAAAGCTCACCTAATTAACATGAGCTAATTTTCTAAAACATTTACCCAGACCAGATGACAGACTTGTGGGCACCGAGCTTCACACAGTAGTATAAACACAATAGCTGGAGCTAATTACAGTTAACAATACAAAAAAAACCTAATTAACCTAATTAACATGAGCTCCAATAGGAGTCGTCCCGTCTCCTACATTGTATAGAGGACAATGTGATCAGCTCATTCAATTAACATAAACACAGGTAGTTGGAGTTGAAGACACCAGCATCTCCTCACATGATGGGTCCCAACAGTATAATTCAGTCTTATCATTCTAATATGGCATTTAAAGGGTTCCAGAGTCTGTGTTTTGGGGGGACATGGAGCTGAATCCAAAGTAACACCAACCCCAGGGTCCCCAGGCATACAGCTCACAGAGAGCACCATTCCCCCAAATGCCAGGGCCCATAATCGGTGGGCAAGAGGCTTGCGTTCAGTCCCCTCCGATAGCCTCTGTCCCGGGTGAGTCTGTCACAGCCTGCACAAGCACCTGGCTGCAGGTAGCTATACTGTAGGTGCAACTGTGCAGAGTACACAGTACAGTAACTGGAAATACTTCAAAGAGCCTACACAAGCACCTGGCTGCAGGTAGCTATACTGTAGGTGCAACTGTGTGGGGTACACAGTACAGTAACTGGAAATACTTCAAAGAGCCTACACAAGCACCTGGCTGCAGGTAGCTATACTGTAGGTGCAACTGTGCGGATTACACAGTACAGTAATTGGAAATACTTCAAGAGCCTACACAAGCACCTGGCTGCAGGTAGCTATAATGTAGGTGCAGTGGGGTACACATTACAGTAACTGGAAAAACTTCAAAGAGCCTACACAAGCATGTGGCTGCAGGTAGCTATACTGTACGGATAGCTGTGCAGGGTACACAGTACAGTAACTGGAAATACTTCAAATATCGTACACAAGCACATGGCTGCAGGTAGCTATACTGTAGATGCAACTGTGCGGGGTACATATTACAGTAATTGGAAATACTTCAAAAGCCGACACAAGCCCCTGGCTGCAGGTAGCTATACTGAAGGTGCAACTGTGCGGGGTACACAGTACAGTAACTGGAAATACTTCAAAGAGCCTACACAAACACCTGGCTGCAGGTAGGTATACTGTAGGTGCAGTGGGGTACACAGTACAGTAACTGGAAATACTTCAAAGAGCCTACACAAGCACTTGGCTGCAGGTAGCTATACTGTAGGTACAGCTGTGCGGGGTACGCAGTACAGTAATTGGAAATACTTCAAAGAGCCTACACAAGCACCTGGCTGCAGATAGATATGCTGTAGGTGCAACTGTGTGGGGTACAGTTCAGTAAGTGGAAATACTTCAAAGAGCCTACACAAGTACCTGGCTGCAGGTAGCTATACTGTAGGTGCAACTGTGCAGGGTACACAGTACAGTAACTGGAAATACTTAAAAGAGCCTACACAAGCACCTGGCTGCAGGTAACTATACTGTAGGTGCAACTGTGCGGGGTACACAGTCCAGTAACTGTAAATACTTCAAAAAGCCTACACAAGCACCTGGCTGCAGGTAGCTATACTGTAGGTGCCACTTTGTGGGGTACACAGTCCAGTAACTGGAAATACTTCAAAGAGCCTACACAAGCACCTGGCTGCAGGTAGCTATACTGTAGGTGCAACGGTTCGGGGTACAGTACAGTAACTGGAAATACTTCAAAGATCCTACACAAGCACCTGGCTGCAGGTAGCTATACTGTAGGTGCAACTGTGCGGGGTACACAGTACAATAACTGGAAAAACTTCAAAGAGCCTACACAAGCACTTGGCTGCAGGTAGCTATACTGTACGTGCAACTGTGCGGGGTACTCAGTACAGTAACTGGAAATATTTCAAAGAGCCTACACAAGCACCTGGCTGCAGGTAGCTCTACTGTAGGTGCATCTGTGCGGGGTACAGTACAGTAACTGGAAATACTTCAAAGAGCCTACACAAGCACCTGGCTGCAGGTAGCTATACTGTAGGTGCATCTGTGCGGGGTACACAGTACAGTAACTGGAAATACTTCAAAGAGCCTACACAAGCACCTGGCTGCAGGTAGCTATACTGTAGGTGCAACTGTGCGGGGTACACAGTACAGTAACTGGAAATACTTCAAAGAGCCTACACAAGCACCTGGCTGCATATAGCTATACTGTAGGTGCATCTGTGCGGGATACGCAGTACAGTAATTGGAAATACTTCAAGAGCCTACACAAGCACCTGGCTGCAGATAGATATACTGTAGGTGCAACTGTGCGGGGTACAGTACAGTAAGTGGAAATACTTCAAAGAGCCTACACAAGCATATGGCTGCAGGTAGCTATACTGTAGGTGCAACTGTTCAGGGTACACAGTACAGTAACTGGAAATACTTCAAGAGCCTACACAAGCACCTGGCTGCAGGTAGCTATACTGTAGGTGCATCTGTGTGGGGTACACAGTACAGTAACTGGAAATACTTCAAAGAGCCTACACAAGCACCTGGCTGCAGGTAGCTATACTGTAGGTGCAACTGTGTGGGGTACACGGTACAGTAACTGGAAATACTTCAAGAGCCTGCACATGCACCTGGCTGCAGGTAGCTGTACTGTAGGTGCAACTGTGTGGGGTACACAGTACAGTAACTGAAAATACTTCAAAGAGCCTACACAAGCACCTGGCTCCAGGTAGCTATACTTTAGGTGCAACTGTGCGGCGTACACAGTACAGTAACTGGAAATACTTCAAGAGCCTACACAAGCACGTGGCTGCAGGTAGCTATACTGTAGGTTCAACTGTGCAGAGTATACAGTACAGTAACTGGTAATACTTCAAGAGCCTACACAAGCACCTGTCTGCAGATAGCTATACTGTAGGTGCAGCTGTGCTGGGGGACACGGTACAGTAACTGGAAATACTTCAAGAGCCTGCACAAGCACCTGGCTGCAGGTAGCTGTACTGTAGGTGCAACTGTGTGGGGTACACAGTACAGTAACTGAAAATACTTCAAAGAGCCTACACAAGCACCTGGCTGCAGGTAGCTATACTGTAGCCACAACTGTGCGGGATACACAGTAAAGTAACTGGAAATACTGTAAAAACACCTGCCTGCCTGTCAGTATATTAGGAAGAGAAGAACAGGATCTAGCTAAACTGAATACAATATATATATATATATATATATATATATATATATATATATATATATATATATATACACACAACACCTGGAATGCATATGTATACACAATACACTGTAAGTGCAGCTGACTGACTCGACCTGCCTACTCTCTATAACTTAAATCAAATGACACTGTCTCTCTCTCTGTCTATCTCTCTCCCAAGCCGGAACACCCTACATAGGGCCGACGTGCAGGTGGCCTTATATATAGTGTGGCGTGTACTAAACCCCCTGAGCCATAATTGGCCTAAGCCTCCTTGGCTTTGGCCAATTACGGCTCTCTGTACACACAGTGCTGTGATTGGCCAAGCATGCGGGTCATAGTGCATGCTTGGCCAATCATCAGCCAGCAATGCACTGCGATGCCGCAGTGAATTATGGGCCATGACGCGCCACTCGAATTTGGCACGAACGGCCCATATCGTTCGTAATTCGACGAACGACCGAACGCACAATGTTCGAGTCGAACATGGGTTCGATTCGAACACGAAGCTCATCCCTAGTTTACACACACAGATCCTCTTTCTCCGTGTGTCAGCGGAGATTTGGGAGCCCGGCGGCGATTGTGAGCGGGGGGGCATGCACCCCCTAGTGGCCACAGGGCGAAGCGACGTTAAATAACGTTGTTTCACCCAGCCGTGCCATTCTGCCGCAGTACAACTGCGGCGGCTGGTCAGCAAGTGATTAACAAACATTTGGGTAGTATGTTGTGTTTTTTTGCATTACCATTCATTAAAGTGTATAAAAAAATTGTGTTTAAAAAGCTGCTTCACAAATACCGTGTGATATAAAAGATTGCAACATTCATCATTTTATTCTATAGGGCCTCTGCTTAAAAAAATATATATATCATGTTTGGGGGTTCTAAGTAATTTTCCAGCTGATTTTTACACATTTATGTGAGAAATGTCAGAATAAGCTTGGGAAGCAAGCAGATCTAAACCTAAAGAGCTCATTTTTACTGGCGTGTTGGCATAAACACACAGTAAAAGGCTCCTTTTTATCAACCATTACAATTCTATGTTAATAAATGAATAATGGTGCATTATGAAGTTTGTGTGTTTCCTAATGCATTAAAGTGTGTTGTCAACCCAAGGGTGGGCTGTCTTAACACAGATGATGAGTTGCATTAATGCATATGTGCTGAGATAAATCTGTCTATCATAAACAATTGCCATGTATTCTTCTGTTAGAAAATCATGTTTTCACCCTTCTTTTCATCCTTTTTTGCCTGTTCATACTGCTGATTTCCTGCAGTTTCATTATGGTACATCCTCTAATGCCGCATACACACGGCCGGACTTCCCGACAGAAAAAGTCCGATAGGAGCTTTCGGTCGGATATTCCGACCATGTGTATGCCCCATCTGACTTTTTCTGTCGGCATTTCCGACGGACTCAGATATAGAACATGTTCTAAATCTCTCCATTGGAAATGCCACTTTTCACCAAAACCTTGATGTGACCATTATTGCCTACTTAGGTACGACAGATACATGTGCTGAAAGGATGGTCAGTTTACTATACAAAACCAGTTCCATGTTTTCATAGGATCTTTTTATAGAATGTAGAAGAAGCATACAGATCGGCATCTTCTATCTAATCTATAATATGTAAACATTAATTAATTGAACATTAATTTAACTAATTTCTGGCCATTAGGCAGAAGATGATGAGCTTAAAAGCCAACTACATCGAAGGTGTATGTTTATTTTTCATTCAGTCAGCTAGAAGATCCCGCCTTCTCAGCTACAGTATGGAGAGCCAGCTGTCTAGCATTTACATTGCTAATTCATTAAAACCAGTTATTCATCCTCCCTGGAAATCACTACAGTCCTGCATACTGGAAGACAATAATGTGCTAGTGTTTTCTGCTGCCATTGCTGACAATATCAATTATTTAGTTTTCTGTCAATTCTCATTAGACATTTCTAACCAGAGAATTTACACTGAGTTATTGAATTACAAACAGCTAAAAGCTTTAGGGAATCTAAACTAATTAGCAAGCGTTTGTAAACCCCTTTGTTCATGGTAATTTGTTTACAAGAGTAACTCAACCTTTTAATTACGGGTGAATGCTAGGCCACATACCATTACAATCATTTCAGTTTTATTAAATAGAGGTGCACTATATGGCATGGACACAGGCACACTTTGCTTTTAATGAGCTGTGATGACCCTACATGCTTTATTATGACCGAAAATAAAAGATTGTCTGTAACTGTACTTGAGAAAAGGAGAAAATCTCCTGCTGCTGTAGGTTGGCACACATGCAACATTCAGCTTATACTTAAATGCCTGGGCTAGAGATCAATTGGATAACATAAATTTTACATAAAAAGTAATTGCTAACAGCTACCATTTGCCAATTATAATTTTCATTTTGTTCATAAATGCAGAAATGATTTTAGTATCACCCCACCCTGGTTAGATATAGAAACCATGATCTAATTAGTCTGAAAAATGTGAATGCACAGAGATCATTGAAACTTAATGATATTATGTCTTCTTCATGAGATCCTCTATAGGCTATAGGCATTTTCAGTACTTGGTGATTCTGGCAGTGACTGCAAATTCAGTTGTAAAGAAAAAAAAAAAAAAAACAGAACTGCTACTAATATAATTGAATTAAAGTGTATCCAAATCCAAAAAAAGGTGTAATATATTTTGGCTTACAAATCCTTAGAAAGTTGGTTGCATTAGCCTTCTGGGCTTTTTTTCCTTTTTTTTTTTTTTCATCTGGTGATTTACAAATAGCAAACTTTCTATCCTAGGGAGAATACACTCACTTCTGCGCTACATCAACAGAGGAAGCCACGGTTATCACCCAGTCTATAGTTCATAGGTTTACATAGGTAAGATAACATTGTTTTTCCTTTCCCTTCAGCTCACAGAAAACGACAAGGACACTGCATTTCTGACAAGATGAACAGGTATTTTCTGTACTTGCTGAAAATGTACCTAACCTGAAAAATCCATTGCTACCACATCTAAGGAATGGTAAGCTGAAATAAATTTTCTTCTTAGATAACACTTAATTGTACCATTCATTCTTCATAGGGTGTATCACACCCCCCCAAAAAATATTTTCTTGGAACATGCTATGGAGATGCCTGAAAAAAAAATGATATTGGACAGTGATATTCCCAAAACTGTCTGATCTATCTTAGACACAAATTTCCAATGATCCTAAACATACTCTTTTGGGTATACTCCCAGATAATTGTCCAACTCCTACACAAAAAAAATGTACTCACCTGATTGTTGTTTCTAGCTTGTAAACTGATCTCACGCTGCCTCTCCCCAACCCTCCAGCTTATACACAATGGTGTACTGCAGGGAACATTATTCTAGATAGGGAAAAACTTGCCTAGCAGCACAGGGGCTGCCCAGAAAAATGTAATAATACTTGGTCTCCATGGCTCTCTACCCCAGGCCTAGCCACCTCCACAAACACATCTCCTTTTAGCCTGTTTGCCAATGCTAATAATTCATCCATAATCACCAAAGCAATATACTTTTTTCATTACCAAGCTCATACAAGCTATTTTACAACTCTTATTAACACCTTTTCATCCAGTCCCCGTAAACTCTTCTCTACCTTCAACTCTCTACTTTGTCCTCCACCCACTGACTTACTCACTGCCCAGGAGATCGCTAATCACTTCAAAAACAAGATTGATACAATCCGTGATGAAAGCTCCACTCTACAGGTATCTCCCCTAGCTAAGACCATGTCAACAGGTACAACTGACACTCCCCCTATTCAAATCTGCTACTACAGACGAAGTTGCTAAACTCCTTTCTATCGCCCACCTAACCACCTGTCCCCTGGACCCTATTCCCTCTCAAATGCTACGGTCGCCCTCTGACCCCATCCTACACTCTCTAACCCACATCTTCAATCTCTCTCTCACCTCTGGCATCTTCACCAATGCTCTAAAACATGCACTGGTCACTCCCATACTTAAAAAGCCGTCCTTGGACCCTACCAATCTTAATAACCCACGCCCTATCTCCTTGCTCCCCTTTTCCTCTAAACTACTTGAGCGCCTGGTTTACAACCGAGTGACCACCTCATTAAAAACAACCTTCTTGATCCCCTTCAATCTGGATTTCGCCCTCAACACTCCACAGAAACTGCTCTTTTAAAACTCACAAATGACCTACTAACTGCAAAAACCAATGGACACTATTCTGTACTCCTACTTCTGGATCTTTCAGCTGCCTTTGACACTGTTGACCACCCCCTCCTCAAAAAAAAACTTTACTCCCTCGGTCTCCGTGACTGTGCTCTTCAGTGGCTCTCATCCTACCTATCCCAACGCACATTCAGTGTCACTTACAATTCTACTTCCTCCACTCCTCTTCCCTTCTCTGTTGGGGTCCCCCAAGGTTCTGTTCTTGGACCTCTTTTATTTTCAATCTACACCTCTTCCCTGGGTCAGCTGATAGCCTCTCATGGCTTTCAATATCATTTCTATGCTGACGACACACAAATCTATCTCTCCACCCCTCAACTCACTCCATCAGTCTCCTTACGCATCACTAACTTACTAACCGACATATCTGTATAGATGTCACACCACTTCCTCAAACTCAACTTGTCCAAAACCGAGCTTATAATATTTCCTCCCCCACGTGCCTCTTCCCCTGACTTCTCTGTGAAGAGCAATGGCAAAACCATCCACCCGTCCCCACATGTCAGGGTGCTAGGTGTTATCCTGGACTCTGAACTCTCCTTTCAGCCCCACATCCAATCACTTTCCAAGGCTTGCTGCCTCAACCTCTGCAACATCTCTAACCACTTACCGACCGGCTCCTGTACATATATGTCGGCACTTTGAAGATGGATATCTCGGTAATGGCAGCAGCTGCTGCCACAACCGAGGTATCCATCTTTACAGGAGCTGGTTCTGTGTACGATAATGGTGGTCCCTCCCGCCGCTCTCCCGCGCCCTCCGCCGCTTACCGGAGCCGTCAGTAGCGGCGGAGGCGATCGGGACCTTTCTGTGCCTGGGTATGGAGACGAGGGAGGCTAAGATGGCTGCCACCCATCTCCATACTATTGGACGGCTGAAGCAACGTCATTACGTCAGCTCCGCCCACTTTTCTTAAAGGCATATCTTTTTTTATGTCATTTTTTTTTTTCAACGACTTTTTTTTTTTTTTTTGCATTTTAGTCCAAATATGAGATCTGGGGACTTTTTGATCCCAGATCTCATATTTAAGAGGACCTGTCATGCTTTTTTCTATTACAAGGGATGTTTACATTCCTTGTAATAGGAATAAAAGTGACACCATTTTTTTTTGTAAAACAGTGTAAAAATAAATAAAATATTGTAAAATAAATAATAAAAATTAAAAAAAAAAATTTTAAACCCCCCCCGTCCCGACGAGCTCGTGCGCAGAAGCGAACGCATACACGAGTAGCGCCCGCATATGAAAACGGTGGTCAAACCACACATATGATGTATCGCTGCGACCGGTAGAGCGAGAGCAATAATTCTAGCCCCAGACCTCCTCTGTAGCACAAAACATGCAACCTGTAGAATTTTTTAAACGTCGCCTATGGAGATTTTTAAGGGTAAAAGTTTGACGCCATTCCACGAGCGGGCGCAATTTTGAAGCGTGACATGTTGGGTATGAAATTACTTGGCGTAACATTATATTTCACAATATAAAAAAAAATGGGCTAACTTTACTGTTGTCTTATTTTTTTATTCAAAAAAGTGAATTTTTTCCAAAAAAGTGCACTTATAAGACCGCTGCGCAAATACGGTGCAAAAAAAAGTATTTCAGTGACCGCCATTTTATTCTCTAGAGTGTTAGAAAAAAAACAATATATAATGTTTGAGGGTTCTAAGTAACTTTCTAGCAAAAAAAACTGTTTTAAACATGTAAACACCTAAAATCCAAAACTAGGCTAGTCCTTAAGTGGCTAAACTACATCCCTTTCTAACCAATGAAATCACAAAGCTCCTGATTCACTCCCTGGTTATCTCTCGCCTCGACTACTGCAACTCCCTCCTCATTGGCTTACCTTTAAATAGACTATCCCCCCTTCAGTCCATCATGAATGCTGCTGCCAGACTCATCCACCTTACAAACCCCTCTCTGCCAATCCCTCTACTGGCTAACACTCACCCAACTAATTAAATTCAAAATACTAACAATAAGTTACAAAGCCACCCACAACTCTGCTCCCAGCTACATCACTAGCCTAGTCTCAAAATACCAACCTAATCGCCATCTCCGTTCCTCTCAAGACCTTCTGCTCTCTAGCTCCCTCATCACCTCCTCCCATATCTGCCTCCAGGACTTCTCCTGAGCCTCGCCCATCCTCTGGAATTCGCTACCCCAATCTGTCAGACTGTCTCCAAATTTATCCACCTTTAGGCGATCCCTGAAAACTTTCCTCTTCAGAGAAGCCTATCCTGCCTCCATCTAACAACTGCACTATTTTCGCTCATCCCCCACAGCTGTTACCCTTTTGTATAACTTGACCCTCCCTCCTAGATTGTAAGCTCTAACGAGCAGGGCCCTCTGATTCCTCCTGTATTGAATTGTATTGTACTTGTATTGTCTGCCCTAATGTTGTAAAGCGCTGCGTAAACTGTCGGCGCTATATAAATCCTGTATAATAATAATAATAATAATAATAATAATATATAAGAACCTACTTACTCCCTTTGATATTTTCTTGGGGAAGCACACCACATGCTTATACCACTTTCCATACTCATCAGGAGTTTGTTATGCCTCTGTATAGGATGTAGTACTGAACTAAGAACTACACGTGGAACAAAATGTGCCTTTGGAACTGTATTCATCCATATTCTTGCATAGGATTTACTTTCTATTTTCCTTTTTTTTTATTTGTTGTTTCTTTATGTTTCTTTGTAAGTGGATGTTAAACTGCATAAAAGGTGAATAAAAATTATATGGAAAAAAAGCTACAGTAAAGTGCTGAAAATATATTTCTTGTGTGGAATGTGGACATTCCTTTGTTCTTAAATATTAAGGCATTGGGCCAGGGATGTTGTGAGCAGGCCTATGGGCAGGAGTTTGACACAAAGTGGTGAAGGCTACAACTATCAGCAGTTCAATAATTCCTCTTACAAGATGATTATCAACCAGTAAGGGCAGAATGCATGATTTACTTGAATGCAGGGTAACATGTAAACTGCAGTATGTATCATTAACCACTTGCCGACCGGGCTATTGGCAAAAGACGGCAGCAGCGCAGTCGGCTAGTTCTGGGTGGACGTCCATGGACATCATCCCAGAATCCTGCTCTCGCGTGCCCCCTGGGGCGCGCCCCCGAGAACTTCCGTGACCTGGCACATCACGGATCACGGTAAACGGCCGCTGATCACGGCCGTTTACCATGTGATCGCTCCGGAGGAACCGGCATCATGACATGACGCCGGTTTGTTGACATGTTATCGCTCCGTCATTTGACGGAGCGATAACATGTCAACAAACCGGCGTCATGTCATGATGCCGGTTCCTCCTTCCCCTCTCTGTACCGATCGGTACAGTGCGAGGGGAGAGGGGGAGGGATCGGATGGCAGCACCGCTGTGGGCTGCATGTGTAGTGCCCACAGCGGTGCTCAGTGACAATTGCAGTCACATCCATCCATCCCTCCATGCTCAGCCATCCCTGCAATATACCTTGCAATACTCTGCAATATACTCTGCAATATACCCAACAATACTCTGCAATATACCCTGCACTACTCTGCAATATACCCTGCACTACTCTGCAATATACCCAGCACTACTCTGCAATATACCCTGCACTACTCTGCAATATACCCTGCACTACTCTGCAATATACCCTGCACTACTCTGCAATATATCCAGCAATACTCTGCAATATACCCTGCACTACTCTGCAATATACCCTGCAGTACTCTGAAATATACCCAGCAATACTCTGCAATATACCCTGCACTACTCTGCAATATACCCTGCACTACTCTGCAATATACCCTGCACTACTCTGCATTATACCCTACACTACTCTGCAATATACCCTGCAATACTCTGCAATATACCCAGCAATACTCTGCAATATACCCAGCAATACTCTGCAATATACCCTGCACTACTCTGCAATATACCCTGCACTACTCTGCAATATACCCTGCACTACTCTGCAATATACCCTGCAATACTCTGCAATATACCCGGCAATACTCTGCAATATACCCTGCAATATACCCTGCATTATACCCTGCAATACTTTGCAATATACCCTGCAATACTCTGAAATATACCCCACAATACTCTGCAATATACCCAGCAATACTCTGCAATATACTCTGCAATACTCTGCAATATACCCCGCAATACTCTGCAATATACCCAGCAATACTCTGCAATATACTCTGCAATACTCTGCAATATACCCCGCAATACTCTGCAATATACTCTGCAATACTCTGCAATATACTCTGCAATACTCTGCAATATACCCAGCAACACTCTGCAATATACTCAGCAATACTCTGCAATATACCCTGCACTACTCTGCAATATCCCGCAATACTCTGCAATACTCCACAATACCCCGCAATTTTTAACCAGTTCCCGCCCGCCGTCATATGACGTCCTTGACTTTGAGCAGGGATATCTGAATGATGCCTGCAGCTACAGGTATCATTCAGATATCAGCTTTTTCAGCCGGCGATTTCCTACACCATAAGAATGATCATAGCGGCTCTTCCACTGCTTGATCGTTCTTATGGGAGGCGAGAGGGGACCCCCCCTTCCCGCCACCCTCCAGGCCTTCTACCGACTCACCGCTACGATCGAAGCCAGGATCTTTTTTTTTTTTAATTTCAGGCTTCCCAGCCTAGAGGTGAGATGTGGGGTCTTATTGACCCCATATCTCACTGTAAAGAGCACCTGTCATGCCATATTCCTATTACAAGGATGTTTACATTCCTTGTAATAGAAATAAAAGTGATCAAAAATTTTTTTGGGGGTAAAAAAGTGTCAAACTAAAATAAATAAAGTAAAATGAACAATAAAAAATAAAAAATATTTTTAAAGCGCCCCTGTCCGCGTGCTCGCATGCAGAAGCGAACACATACGTAAGTCCCGCCCACATATGAAAACGGTGTTCAAACCACACATGTGAGGTATCACTGCGAACGTTGGAGCAAGAGCAATAATTTTGGCCCTAGACCTCCTCTGTAACTCAAAACATATAACCAGTAAAAAATTTTAAAGCGTCACCTATGGAGATTTTTAAGTAGCGAAGTTTGGCACCATTCCACGAGCGTGTGCCATTTTGAAGGGTGACATGTTAGGTATCTAACTTCATCTTTCACATTATGCAAAAACATTGGGCTAACTTTACTGTTTTGTTTTTTTTAAAGCACAAAACTGTTTTTTTTCCCAAAAAAACGTGTTCGAAAAATTGCTGCACAAATACAGTGCGAGATAAAAAGTTGCAACAACCGCCATTGTATTCTCTAGGGTCTTTGCTAAAAATACATATATATAATGTTTTGGGGTTATATGTAATGTTCTAGCAAATAAATGATTATTTTTACATGTAGGAGAGAAATGTCAGAATTGGCCTGGGTGCTCCAGAACGCCTGGAGGTGCTCCCCTGCATGTTGGGTCTCTGTATGTGGCCACGCTGTGTAAAAGTCTCACACATGTAGTATCGCCATACACGGGAGTAATAGCAGAATGTGTTTTGGGGTGTAATTTGTTGTATGTATATGCTATGTGTGAGAAATAACCTTCTAATATGACAATTTTGTGAAAAGAAAAAAAAAAAAGAAAAAAAAAATCTTGATTTTGCAAAGAATTGTGGGAAAAGATGACAATTTCAAAAAAACTCATCATGCATCTTTTAAAATACCTTGGAATGTTTTCTTTCCAAAAGGGAGTCATTTGGGGAGTATTTGTACTTTTCTGGCATGTTAGGGTCTCAAGAAATTAGATAGGCCGTCAATACTTCAGGTGTGATCAATTTTCAGATATTGGCACCATAGCTTTTGGACTCTCTAACATTCACAAAGACCAAATAATATACACCAAGTTGTACTTATTTTTACCAAAGATATGTAGCGGTATAAATTTTGGCCAAAATTTACAAAGAAATTTACTAATTTGCTAAATTTTATAACAGAAACAAAGAAAAATTCATTTTTTTACCAAATTTTCAGTCTTTTTTCTTTTATAGCGCAAAAAATAAAAAACCCAACAGTGATTAAATACCACCAAAAGAAAGCTCTATTTGTGTGAAAAAAAGGACAAAAATTTCATATGGGTACAGTGTTGTATGACTGAGTAATTGTCATTCAAAATGTGAGAGCACTGAAAGCTGAAAATTGATCTGGTTAGGAAGGGGGTTTAAGTGCCCAGTGGTCAAGTGGTTAACCACTTGCCGACCGCCTAACGCACATATACGGCGGCAGAATGGCACGGGCAGGCAGAATCACGTACCTGTACGTGATCTGCCTCCCGCGGGCGGGGGGTCCAATCGGACCCCCCCCCCCCGGTGCCAGCAGCGGTCGGCATTTGACTGGGAGCGTCGGGAGGCGAGGGGGAGACCATCCGATCGTGGCCCCCCCCTCGCAATCGCTCCCAGCCAATCGGAATCCTCCCCTGCCTGTGTGTAGTTTCACACAGGCAGAGGATGTGATCTCATCTCTCCTCGGCTCGGCAGTTTCCGTTCCAGCGCTGAGGAGAGAAGACATGTAAGTGCACAACACACACACACACAGTAGAACATGCCAGGCATACTTTACACCCCCGATCCCCCCCCCGATCGCCCCCCGATCCCCCCCCAATCACCCCCCCCCTGTCACAAACTGACAGCAAGCAGTATTTTTTTTTTTTTTTTTCTGATTACTGCATGGTGTCAGTTTGTGACAGTTACAGTGTTAGGGCAATGAGTATTACCCCCCTTTAGGTCTAGGATACCCCCCTAACCCCCCCTAATAAAGTTTTAACCCCTTGATCACCCCCTGTCACCAGTGTCACTAAGCGATCATTTTTCTGATCGCTGTATTAGTGTCGCTGGTGACGCTAGTTAAGGAGGTAAATATTTAGGTTCGCCGTCAGCGTTTTATAGCGACAGGGACCCCCATATACTACCTAATAAATGTTTTAACCCCTTGATTGCCCCCTAGTTAACCCTTTCACCACTGATCACCGTATAACCATTACGGGTGACGCTGGTTAGTTTGTTTATTTTTTATAGTGTCAGGGCACCCGCCGTTTATTACCTAATAAAGGTTTAGCCCCCTGATCGCCCGGCGTTGATATGCGTCGCCCCAGGCAGCGTCAGATTAGCGCCAGTACCGCTAACACCCACGCACGCAGCATACGCCTCCCTTAGTGGTATAGTATCTGTACGGATCAATATCTGATCCGATCAGATCTATACTAGTGTCCCCAGCAGTTTAGGGTTCCCAAAAACGCAGTGTTAGCAGGATCAGCCCAGATACCCGCTAGCACCTGCGTTTTTCCCCTCCGCCCGGCCCAGCCCAAGTGCAGTATCGATCGATCACTGTCACTTACAAAACACTAAACGCATAACTGCAGCGTTCACAGAGTCAGGCCTGATCCCTGCGATCGCTAACAGTTTTCTTGGTAGCGTTTTGGTGAACTGGCAAGCACCAGCCCCAGGCAGCGTCAGGTTAGCGCCAGTACCGCTAACACCCACGCACGCACCGTACACCTCCCTTAGTGGTATAGTATCTGATCGGATCAATATCTGATCTGATCAGATCTATACTAGCGTCCCCAGCAGTTTAGGGTTCCCACAAACGCAGTGTTAGCGGGATCAGCCCAGATACCTGCTAGCACCTGCGTTTTGCCCCTCCACCCGGCCCAGCCCAGCCCACCCAAGTGCAGTATCGATCGATCACTGACACTTACAAAACACTAAACGCATAACTGCAGCATTCGCAGAGTCAGGCCTGATCCCTGCGATCGCTAACAGTTTTTTTGGTAGCGTTTTGGTGAACTGGCAAGCACCAGCGGCCTAGTACACCCCGGTCGTAGTCAAACCCGCACTGCAGTAACACTTGGTGACGTGGCGAGTCCCATAAGTGCAGTTCAAGCTGGTGAGGTGGCAAGCACAAGTAGTGTCCCGCTGCCACCAAAAAGACAAACACAGGCCCGTCGTGCCCATAATGCCCTTCCTGCTGCATTCGCCAATCTTAATTGGGAACCCACCGCTTCTGTAGCGCCCGTACTTCCCCCATTCACATCCCCAACCAAATGCAGTCGGCTGCATGAGAGGCATTTTCTTTATGTCCTCCCGAGTACCCCATACCCAACGAACCCCCAAAAAAGATGTTGTGTCTGCAGCAAGCGCGAATATAGGCGTGACACCCTCTATTATTGTCCCTCCTGTCCTGACAATCCTGGTCTTTGCATTGGTGAATGTTTTGAACGCTACCATTCACTAGTTGAGTATTAGCGTAGGGTACAGCATTGCACAGACTAGGCACACTTTCACAGGGTCTCCCAAGATGCCATCGCATTTTGAGAGACCTGAACCTGGAACCGGTTACAGTTATAAAAGTTAGTTACAAAAAAAAGTGAAAAAAAAAAAAAAAAAACACAAACAAAAATATAAAATAAAAAAAAAATAGTTGTCGTTTTATTGTTCTCTCTCTCTCTATTCTCTCTCTATTGTTCTGCTCTTTTTTACTGTATTCTATTCTGCAATGTTTTATTGTTGTTATGTTTTATCATGTTTGCTTTTCAGATATGCAATTTTTTATACCTTACCGTTTACTGTGCTTTATTGTTAACCATTTTTTTGTCTTCAGGTACGCCATTCACGACTTTGAGTGGTTATACCAGAATGATGCCTGCAGGTTTAGGTATCATCTTGGTATCATTCTTTTCAGCCAGCGATCGGCTTTCATGTAAAAGCAATCCTAGCAGCTAATTAGCCTCTAGACTGCTTTTACAAGCAGTGGGAGGGAATGCCCCCCCCCCAACGTCTTCCGTGTTTTTCTCTGGCTCTCCTGTCTCAACAGGGAACCTGAGAATGCAGCCGGTGATTCAGCCAGCTGACCATAGAGCTGATCAGAGACCAGAGTGGCTCCAAACATCTCTATGGCCTAAGAAACTGGAAGCTACGAGCATTTTATGACTTAGATTTCGCTGGATGTAAACAGCGCCATTGGGAAATTAGGAAAGCATTTTATCACACCGATCTTGGTGTGGTCAGATGCTTTGAGGGCAGAGGAGAAATCTAGGGTCTAATAGACCCCAATTTTTGCAAAAAAGAGTACCTGTCACTACCTATTGCTATGATAGAGGATATTTACATTCCCTGAGATAACAATAAAAATGATTTAAAAAAAAAAATGAAAGGAACAGTTTAAAAATAAGATAAAAAAAAAATAATAATAAAGAAAAAAAAAAAAAAAAAAAAAGCACCCCTGTCCCCCCTGCTCTCGCGCTAAGGCGAACGCAAGCGTCGGTCTGGCGTCAAATGTAAACAGCAATTGCACCATGCATGTGAGGTATCACCGCGAACGTCAGATCGAGGGCAGTAATTTTAGCAGTAGAGCTCCTCTGTAAATCTAAAGTGGTAACCTGTAAAGGCTTTTAAAGGCTTTTAAAAATGTATTTAGTTTGTCGCCACTGCACGTTTGTGCGCAATTTTAAAGCATGTCATGTTTGGTATCCATGTACTCGGCCTAAGATCATCTTTTTTATTTCATCAAACATTTGGGCAATATAGTGTGTTTTAGTGCATTAAAATTTAAAAAAGTGTGTTTTTTCCCCAAAAAATGCGTTTGAAAAATCGCTGCGCAAATACTGTGTGAAAAAAAAAAATGAAACACCCACCATTTTAATCTGTAGGGCATTTGCTTTAAAAAAATATATAATGTTTGGGGGTTCAAAGTAATTTTCTTGCAAAAAAAAATTATTTTTTTATGTAATCAAAAAGTGTCAGAAAGGGCTTTGTCTTCAAGTGGTTAGAAGAGTGGGTGATGTGTGACATAAGCTTCTAGATGTTGTGCATAAAATGCCAGGACAGTTCAAAACCCCCCCAAATGACCCCATTTTGGAAAGTAGACACCCCAAGCTATTTGCTGAGAGGCATGTCGAGTCCATGGAATATTTTATATTGTGACACAAGTTGCGGGAAAGAGACAATTTTTTATTTTTTTTATTTTTTTTTGTGCAAAGTTGTCACTAAATGATATATTGCTCAAATATGCCATGGGAATATGTGAAATTACACCCCAAAATACATTCTGTTGCTTGTCCTGAGTACGGGGATACCACATGTGTGAGACTTTTTGGGAGCCTAGCCGCGTACGGGACCCCAAAAACCAAGCACCGCCTTCAGGCTTTCTAAGGCCGTAAATTTTTGATTTCACTCTTCACTGCCTATCACAGTCTCGGAGGCCATGGAATGCCCAGGTGGCAAAAACCCCCCCCAAATGACCCCATTTTGGAAAGTAGACACCCCAAGCTATTTGATGAGAGGTATAGTGAGTATTTTGCAGACCTCACTTTTTGTCACAAAGTTTTGAAAATTGAAAAAAGAAAAAAAAAAATGTTTTTTCTCGTCTTTCTTTATTTTCAAAAACAAATGAGAGCTGCAAAATACTCACCATGCCTCTCAGCAAATAGCTTGGGGTGTCTACTTTCCAAAATGGGGTCATTTGGGGGGGGTTTGTCCCACCTGGGCATTCCATGGCCTCCGAAACTGTGATAGGTAGTGAGGAGTAAAATCAAAAATGTACGCCCTTAGAAATCCTGAAGGCAGTGATTGGTTTTCGGGGCCCCGTACACGGCTAGGCTCCCAAAAAGTCCCACACATGTGGTATCCCCGTACTCAGGAGAAGCAGCTAAATGTATTTTGGGGTGCAATTCCACATATGCCCATGGCCTGTGTGAGCAATATATCATTTAGTGACAACTTTGTGCAAAAAAAAAAAAAAAAAATTTGTCACTTTCCCGCAACTTGTGTCAAAATATAAAACATTCCATGGACTCAACATGCCTCAAAGCAAATAGCTTGGGGTGTCTACTTTCCAAAATGGGGTCATTTGGGGGGGTTTTATGCCATCTGGGCATTTTATGGCCTTCAAAACTGTGATAGGTAGTGAGGAGTAAAATCAAAAATGTACGCCCTTAGAAATCCTGAAGGCAGTGATTGGTTTTCGGGGCCCCGTACGCGGCTAGGCTCCCAAAAAGTCCCACACATGTGGTATCACCATACTCAGGAGAAGCAGCTAAATGTATTTTGGGGTGCAATTCCACATATGCCCATGGCCTGTGTGAGCAATATATCATTTAGTGACAACTTTTTGTAATTTTTTTTTTTTTTTTTGTCATTATTCAATCACTTGGGACAAAAAAAATGAATATTCAATGGGCTCAACATGCCTCTCAGCAAATTCCTTGGGGTGTCTACTTTCCAAAATGGGGTCATTTGTGGGGGTTTTGTACTGCCCTGCCATTTTAGCACCTCAAGAAACGACATAGGCAGTCATAAATTAAAGGCTGTGTAAATTCCAGAAAATGTACCCTAGTTTGTAGGCGCTATAACTTTTGCGCAAACCAATAAATATACACCTATTGACATTTTTTCTACCAAAGACATGTGGCCGAATACATTTTGGCCTAAATGTATGACTAAAATTGAGTTTATTGGATTTTTTTTAGAACAAAAAGTAGAAAATATCATTTTTTTTCAAAATTTTCGGTCTTTTTCCGTGTATAGCGCAAAAAATAAAAACGACAGAGGTGATCAAATACCATCAAAAGAAAGCTCTATTTGTGGGAAGAAAAGGACGCAAATTTCGTTTGGGTACAGCATTGCATGACTGCGCAATTAGCAGTTAAAGTGATGCAGTGCCGAATTGTAAAAAGTGCTCTGGTCAGGAAGGGGGTAAAACCTTCCGGGGCTGAAGTGGTTAAAGACTGCAACCTCTTAGACAGTGAGAGAGCGCATTACTCTGTGAGATGAGTGCATTTCTGTGGGGCAGCAGCCAACAGAAACTACTGATTGTAATACCTTACATTCACACTAGTAGGAAAACCCTGTGTCCCACTTGAAGTGTCATTCATTGTTAATGGCACTCCAAACATGTCAAGCAAGGCATGTGGTTTTACATGTAAGAAAATTTGTGGCAAATGCAGCAAGATGTGTGGCTAAAAAATAGGCAAAGCTCACAAGGATAGTTGAGCTTCTTTTCCACATTAGCCTAAAAATATAATGGGCTGCCCTATGCGCAAAGCATGACAATGTGTGAAAAATGCACAAAAACACAAGTAAAAGCAATAGGGGCTAGATTTCAGATGCCATGGAAATTAGAAATAGAAAGGTCTTACATACTAGGGACTTTTGATGTTTTTATAACTGCTAGTTAAAAACGCCCCTCCATGTTAGCCTATGTGTCCATGCACACATAAACTGTCAGAGGCATTTGGAGGCTTAAGCGTTTAGGGACAGTAGAAAAAAAAGCCTGTGTGTTCAGGAGCAGAGGCTGTTGAGCTGTAAAAACGCCTGATGCTGCTAAAAACAAGTGTTTATTTTTTTAAATTTAAAAATTCATGGTTCCCTATGAGAGCCCATTGATTTGAATAGAAGTAGCACCATAAGTCAGATTATGATGATCTGACTTGCAGTGCGACTTGTGCGCCGAGGATCTTAAAGAAGAACCCCACACCAAAATGAAAAAAAAATGGTGTGGGGTCCCCCCCAGGATCCATACCGGACACTTCGGTCTGGTATGGGTTTTAAGGGGAATCCCCACACTAAAAAATGGCATGGGGGTCCCCCAAAATCCATGCCAGACCCTTATCTGAGCATACAGCTCGGCAGGTCAGCAAAGGTCAGGAAAGGGGGGATTAGTGAGCGCCTCCCTACTGGACTATACCAGGCCACATGCCGTCAACATGGGGGGTAGGTGTTTGATGGGGCAGTGATGTTACAAAGGGCAGAGCCTCTGGATGATTTTGCCTAGTGGCCCTGCCCCTTGCCTATATAAGTATTGGCACACGGTGGCCGTAGCATTACACAGGGAGAGAGCGTCAAGAGAACACCAGAGGAAGAACAGAGGGAGAAACCAGTGGGAAAAGACAGTGGAAGAAGACAGGGGAGAGAGGAGAACCGGCAGAGGGAGAAGACAGCGGCGGCAGAAGTCATCAGATGTGAGAGAACAAGAAACGGAGGATAAAGACATCGCCAGAGGGAGAAGAAATCGGAGAGAGAAGAGACACCAGAGGTGCTTTAATAAATTACTTTGTTAAAAACCTGTGTGCTGTTTTTATTTTTGACAATTTTTTTGGGTGAATGGGTAGGGGTAAGATGCCCCCCCTTCCCTGATCTGCCGAGCTGCATGCTCGGATATGGGTCTGGTAAGGATTTTGGGGGGACCCCCACGCCGTTTTTTTTTTTTGGCATGGGGTTCCTCTTCAAGATCCTCAGTGCACAAGTCGCACTGCAAGTCAGATCATCATGATCTGATTTCTAGTGCGTCTTCTATATAAATCTATGGGCTCTCATAGGGAACCATTGACTTTGAATAGAGGCAGAGAAGTGTCTTAATATAGGCTTACCTGTAGGTAAAAGTGGTTGTTCAGAGTTCACAACCACTTTAACATGTTTACAAAGGTGTTTGCTGGCCTTCTGCCACCAGTGAGATCTTAATTTGGGATGAGCTCAAGGTCTTGTCCAAATACAAGATTCACTAAGAATTTGAAGTTAAACACCGCATGTAGTATTTGTTCAATTTAGTGGTAATTACCACATTAGTTAATGCGGTAATTTACCACATGAAGCTGGCCGGGAAGCCGGACGCTGTGTCCTTAACAACTGATGACTTATCAGCTGTCAGCGGGCTTCTGACAATTAAAGCCGACAATTAAAAAATATTGAAAGAAAAGGGTGTGGGGTCCCCCCCAGTCCATACCAGGCCCTTCGGGTCACCAAAATTAAAAAAAAAACAGCATGGGGTCCCCACCAAAAATCATACCAGGCCCTTATCCAGGCATGCAGCCCAGCAGGTAAGGAAAGCCCCCCCACCCCAAAACACCTTGCCCCCATGTTGATGGGCACAAGGGCCCTATCCCCACAAACGTACCGATGGTTGTGGGGGTCTGCCGGCAGGGGGCTAATCGGAATCTGGAAACTCCCTTTAAGAAGGGGACCCCCAGATCTCAGTCCCCGCCCTATGTGAATGAGTATGGGGTACATAGTACTCCTACCCATTCAACAAAAAAGTGTCAGAAGGTAATAAAAACACACAGTTTTTGACAATTCTTTTATTAAAAAATAGTGTCCCACGATGTAAATCCTCCATCAATCACGTCACCTGCTGACCCAAAAAAGAAAAAAATAACAAAGACGTTCCCGCCATTGGTGAAAGCTGGCTGCCTACTACAGCCTCCACGTTTGACATTTTTTATATAGGTAAGGGGAGGGGTCACCTGAATACGTCACCTGGTGACCCCGCCCCTTGTGACATCACCGACCCAGCATGCACTGGTCAGTGACTTCATAAGGGGGCCAGCCCTCACCGTCAGCAGGAGCATCTTTGTTATTTTTTCTTTTTCGGTCTAACGGGTGGCATGATTGATGGAGGATTTACATCATGGGACACTTTTTTTATTTTATTTTTTTATCTATCATTAAATTTTTTTGCAAACAATAAAATTATCACAAAATTTCCGTGTCAAGTTATCAACAAAGGAGTAACAGTAATCAGCATTAACTGCAGAGGTCTATGACCCGTATAAAGGGTATAATGCCGCGTACACACGATCGGAAATGCCGCCAGCAAAACTCCGATGAGAGCTTTTTGTCAGAAAATGTGTATGCTCCATCAGTCTTTTGCTGGCTGAATTCCAGCCAGCAAAAGATTGAGAGCATGTTCTCTATGCTTCGGTTGGGAAAAGTTCCTATCTGAAAATGCGTTCGTCTGTATACAATTCAGACGTGCAAAAAAATCACGCATGCTCGGAAACAATTTGACGCATGCTCGGAACCATTGAACTTAATTTTCTCGGCTCATCGTAGTGTTGTACGTCACCGCGTTCTTGATGGTTGAAAGTTCAGAGAACTTTTGTGTGACCGTGTGTATGCAAGGAAAGCTTGAGCGGAGTTCCTGTCTGTGTGTTTTTATTACCTCGTAACACTTTTTTGGTGAATAGGTAGGGGCACGAGGTACCCGATACTCACTCACATGGGGGGGCGGATTCTGGGGGCTTCCAAGTTCTGATTAGCCCCCTGCACACAGACCCCCACAACCACTGGGCATGTTTGTGGTGATGAGGCCCTTGTCCCCATCAACATGGGGACAGGGTGCTTTGGGGTGGGGCCTGGTATGGACTGGGGGGGCCCCCATTTTTTTCATACTTTTTATTTCTCGGCTTTTTTTACAATTAGCTATGAGCTGGGAAGCCCATTGACAGCTAATGAGTTATCGGTTGTTAAGGACGAGGCAGCCGACTTCCCGGCCCACTGCTTAGAAACCAGGGAACCCCCAGGCTGTTTTTTGACAAATACCACATGTGATACCACCAGCTAAACCCTGGTGGTAATTATTGCATGCTTTTTAACACTCTGGTCCATTTCTGAATTGGACTTAAGAGCTTTTTATGCGGTATTTACCGGCATATTTTTTGATAAATACCGCATAAGAGTTATTTTTTATTTGTGAATTGGACTTAGTTTACCGTATGCAATAATATATGCAAATGAGTAACATGATACCTTTTTGCATGCGGTAAACATTATTTGACCCTTTGGCTGTTCGGGCATTTGGCCAAAAACCCAAACATTTACCCATTAGTGGAAGCCAAACTTCCTGTATAATAGCGGTATTAGTTCTCTCCGCTCCAGCCAGCAGGAAACTTGAATGGAAGCTTTAAATCCCCTTCCTCATTAGAGTTATGATGTTGTATCGGGGTGAACCTATTAGACAGGGGCAGAGGTTCCCCACGTGTATAATGAGGAATATCTCTTCTTCCATAATTACTAGAGTGATCATAATAATCCTGCCTATGATTTTCCCATCTACGAGGTGACTCATAATTTTGTTGATAATAAGAGTAATAAGGATTTTCTCTTATAGGGGTCCCTGGGGGGCCATTGCGTTTACCTTTACCTCTCTTACCTTTAAAATTCCCTCTATTTGCTAAGCCTCCTCTGCTCGTGGAAGGTACAGGTGGGGGATGGTTATATGAATTTGGCATAGTGGGTAGAGGTCTACCTATATTAGAATTTTGTTCCCCCTGTGGTGGATTAGGGTTTACCTCAGATGTAGGGGGGGCAGAAGCAGTCTGCCATTTAAAGATATTACCGTTCCTGAAATCGTCATAATCTCTAATATATTTTTTCTTTTTCTTATTCTGAACCTCAGTATCCCATTTGGAAAGCTTATTGCCAAGGTCAACAGATAGTTTTTGAAATTCTTCACTGTTTTTAAAAGGTTCAATGGATTTCCTAATATCACTAATTTGTGATTCAAGAAATTCCATTTTCCTTTGCTTTCGTAATAATTGAAGCAATTCAGAACCTTTTTTAACAAAAAATCTCTCCACTCTGACATTGATTCCTCATCATACAGACCATCATTGGGTGGAACATCCCACCTGAGTCTTCTTGAGACCAGGTTAGAGGAAATATACTGTTTGAATGAGGTGATGTCCCACCATGTCTACCTTCTTCTCAAAAATATGGTTCAATTTTTTGAAAGAAGAGGTTAAATCATTATTTTGTTCAGACACAGGACCATGAGAGAAAACCTCATCCAATTTTACTTCACGTTTTTCTAAATAGAAAAATACATCCATGATAGCAGCTGAAATTGTGATAAATTAAGATAGGAAACAATGTAACAAAGAATCAACCAGGGGCGTTGCGATGGGTGCCCGCTTTGCTCCCAGTGTGGCCAACTTATTTATGGCCCACTGGGAGGAAGATGTGGTGTTCAAGCACCGTCCTTCAGAACTAGTTTGTTACAAACGGTACATAGACGACCTGATAATGATCTGGGAGGGCGATCAATCCAGTCTAGATACCTTTGTGCAGACACTTGATGCTAATACCAAAAATATTCAGCTCACCTGGAATTTTAGCGAAGAAAAAATAGTGTTCTTAGATTTGGAGATACGGAAGGATAGCGATAAGTTTGGATTGTGTAATTATCTTAAACCTACAGATCGTAATTCTTTTATCCCATTAGAGAGTTGCCATCACAAATCATGGCTATGTAACATCCCCAAGGGACAATTTGTGAGACTCGGACGAAATTGCACTGATGATAGTGATTTTATCACTCAATCTATGTTGCTTACTTCTAAATTTCATGAAAAAGGTTATGATAAACTAGTTTTAAAAAGTGATATGGAAAAAGTTTTGGCTATGGACAGGTCTGAGTTGGTTTCTAATAAAGTCAGGGATACCAGTGTTAACGCCCCCAACTTTAAAATGATACTTAATTATAATGTTCAATACAAACAATTTGAGAAGTTGGTCGTGAAGAACTGGTCAATCCTGAAGCAAGACCGTGTGCTGGGTCCCCTGCTGCCACCACGTCCATCTTTCATTTACAAAAAAGCTCCGTCCTTAAGGGACCGTCTAGCACCTGGAGTGGTAGACCCCCCTATACAAACAGATAATAGACTGTTCTCTTTCCTCTCAGGCTTTTATGCTTGTGGGCGTTGCACAGCCTGCAGACATTCCAAATGCAATAATAAAAAACGGAAACAGTTTATTGCCACTTCTACTGGCAAGGAATACAAAATCGATCAATTGATTACCTGTACAACAGTTGGGGTCGTCTACATGCTGGAGTGTGGATGTGGCCTCCAATACATCGGAAGGACTTCCAGGCCCCTCCATGTTCGTCTAGGTGAACACGTCAATAACATTAAAAAAGGGTAAAAAACTCATAATGTTTCCAAACATTTCAAACTAGTACATGGTCAAAACCCCAGAGGATTAAAATTCTGGGGTATTGTAAAAGTCAACAGACATTGGAGGGGAGGAAATTTCCTTCGCCAGCTCAGTCGTAGGGAATCCCATTGGATTCACGAGACCAAGGTCCTTTTACCTAGAGGCTTGAACGTCGAGTTTGACGTCAACTGTTTTATTTCTGACCGATAATTCACTTGAGTTTTATGTTTGAATAAATTATGAATTTTGATCCAGTATTATTATGTAATGTATTAGGGTGGTCCACGGGATCGAGCGAGTACACGGGTTGTTTCACAAATTATACATCCTATATGGATGGTGTTTATTTATATTAGCTACATTTAGTGACATTACACTTACAAAGTTACTATGGGCTTAGTTGCGGTTATCTATATTACCGCTAATGCTGACCCCTTTGCTGTTCTGTCATAAGTACTATTGCTTTTGTTTCCGCATATTGGTTACCATGGTATTATATACACATTACGGCCCATTGGCTGTTTCGATCAGCTGAGTCATATTTATAGCGGGTGGACCACGTCATGCCGTCGCCGCTGAAGAAGTCCCGCCCATCACAAGGGACGTAACACGTACGGAATACATCACGTGACTTTGATCGTGACGTCACCTGCGTCTCGCTGATCTCCGTGGATCATCCTTATTAGGCTTTTTATCCTCCGCACTGGGGAACAGTGCTTCGTTTGTAAGTTTTCCTACTTTTACTACATTAAAACTTTTATGCAACATACAGAGAGCACTAGATGTTCTTTATTTTATTACATGTGATTACTGCGAGCTCTACTAAGATTGATATCTGACCGGCCACAAGTGTACCTGCTCCGTTTAACTTCCCAGTGTGGGAAAGGCTGTTTCTGACCTGACTGATTCATTCAGGGGTCCACCAGCTGAGGTGAGCGGCTAGTGTTATCGTTGGTGGAGGTATATCTCACTACAGTTACTCATCTTTTTTATGGACATTTTTATGAATATTATTGCTTCAAGTGATTCATTAATTTTTTATGCGCTGTATTGCTTTTTATGAGTTTCATTTACCGGCATCGTGTGACTCCTTCCCACAGATAGATGGCTACTTCCGCTATTCGAGATTATGTATAAGAGCTAAAAAACTGTTACTAAAAAAAGATTTTAATGTCATGATAAACTCGGATATTAAAATATATATAATTAAATAGTCCAATGAATTTGAGCAAGATAATGAAGCAAAAACAAACATTCAGGAGAAATGAAACAACCAAAAATTAAACAAATTAAAATAAAATACAATTAAAATAAAAAATAAAAATAGAAATAAAAAAATAAATAAATAAAAATAAAAATTAAAAAATAATAATAAAAAAATATTAAAAAAAAATATTAAAAATATATATAAACACTTAAAAAATTAGAAAATTATTCTGTTTAGACCGAATGGGTTAAAATTATCAAATCAAAAATATAGAGTAGATAAAATATATCCAATTAAGAATTAAAATAGTAATATACCGGAAATGAAGCGATCACTGCATCCTGAGGTAATGACCATCAAATACAACAATAAAAACAATCATAATGTAAAATACAAATAATATTCATTAAAGATGAAAAGTTACTAAGGAAGCAGTTGAGGTCAAATTCAACATTTAAACCCTCAGGTGTCAAACTCTTCATAATATGTATCCACTTTGACTCTTTTGGCTAATGGTTCTGATCTTATGGCTCCCTCTTCATGATGCCTTTTATTTTTCAATACCCCAGAATTGTAGCTGGGATGGATCTCTATTGTGATCTGCGGCAAAATGTTTAGAAACATTATGTTTGGGAAATCCATTTATAATGTTCTGAACATGTTCTTTTACTCTAACCTTAAGTGCCCTTTTAATTCTTCCTATATATTGTAAATTACAGCTACACTGAAGGCAGTACACTACTCCCTCAGTATGACAACCTATGAAATCATTGATCTCAAAGGTTCGACCTGTAGTGGTAGCTGTAAATTCTGACCTCTTTCTTTGAAATTTTTGTGTAAGGCAGCATGCGTAACACAGGGGCGGATCCAGAGTCTAGTCTCGGGAGGGGCACTGCCAGAAAATACGTTTTTTGGAGGGAATTTATCAGGGAAATGGCTGGTGTTGGCGCTTCAATCATCACAGCACCATGGCTGTTATGGTGTCAGGATGATTGAAGCACATTTTTTCTATTATTACATTGTTATAAAAAATGAAATAGTTCAACTCACCATAATGCAGAATCAGTGGGAGCCCCAAGCGTGTCACTTGCCACATTGCCTGCCACCAGATGCGGATTGTCACTTGCCACTTCACCTGCCACCAGATGCAGATTGTCACCTTGCCACGTCACCTGCCACACATTGCGGATTGTCACTTGCCACATCTCCTGTCACACATTGCGGATTGTCACTTTCCACTTCATCTGCCCCCAGATGCAGATTGTCACTTGCCTGCTACAATTGTCACTTGCCACGTCACCTGCCACCAGATGCGGTTTGTCACTTGCCACGTCACCTGCCACAAGATGTGGATTGTCACTTGCCACATCAAATTGCCACCAGATGCAGATTGTCACGTCGCCTGCCACACATTGCGGATTGTCACTTGCCATGTCGCCTGCCACCAGTTGAAGATTGTCACTTGCCACGTCACCTGCCACCAGATGCGGATTGTCACTTGCCATGTCACCTTGCCACCAGATGCGGATTGTCACGTCACATGCCACACATTGCGGTTTGTCACTTGCCACGTCACCTGCCACCAGATGCGGATTGTCACTTGCCACGTCACCTTGCCACCAGATGCGGATTGTCACGTCGCCTGCCACACATTGCGGATTGTCACTTGCCACGTCGCCTGCCACCAGATGAAGATTGTCACTTGCCACGTCACCTGCCACCAGATGCGGATTGTCACTTGCCACGTCACCTTGCCACCAGATGCGGATTGTCACGTCACACGCCACACATTGCAGATTGTCACTTGCCACGTCACCTGCCACCAGATGCGGATTGTCACTTGCCACGTTACCTTGCCACCAGATGCGGATTGTCACGTCACATGCCACACGTTGCGGATTGTCACTTGCCTGCTACAGCTACAATTGTCACTTTCTTTTTCCCAGAGGGTGAGGCAGCAGATTACCAGTCAGGCAGCAGAGAGATGATGTAATCTCTCTGCTGCCCGTAGCTACCTGCACAGTGAGGGCGGAACTGCAGGGATGCAGGGCGGGCGGTGAGAGATGATGTCCCAATTGAATTCTGTAGTAACCCAGCAACAATTTAATATCAAACCCCTTATAACGTGTGATTCTGACCACGTGACGTATGTTTTGGAATGCCCATGTTCCCTGCAGTACGTGGGCAGAACCACACACCAACTTAAAGTAAGAATTAATGAACATCTTGCGAATATAAAAAATGGTTACCCCAACCATAGTGTCTCCAGACACTTTAAACTGTACCACAATAGTGATCCATCACTATGTACATTTTATGGGATTGATAAAATCTCAAGGGATTGGAGGGGTACCCATATGAAAAGGGCGGTATCCAAAAACGAAACCTATTGGCTCTACAAGTTACAAAGTATGCAACCCTATGGGATGAATATAGATATAGACCTTAACTGTTTTCTAACCAATGACTAGCTTAAGACTGATTGGTATGAATCTACGAATGGAACTACTAATGGGGTCTACTTCCAATGTTTTGATTGAATCCTAATTTGATTTATTCCAATGTAACCTAATCACCCAGTATTCAGGTTTCTGATGTCAAATGTATTTTATTTGCTAGATTCCCAATGGTTTAATGGTATTTTTCCAATTGAGGTGGATGTTTGTCTACAAGCACCTAATTTTATTTATTAATTACTATTGATTGATTATGCAATTTGGGGCACTGTTAACCGAGACTGTGGCTGCTCAGAATGACAGGGCAATTAGTTATATACATTCTCTCCTTCTCCAATAATTATGACAATTTACTTTAATTATCTTCATTGGTTGCAATTAAGATTTTCTATGAACTTAATTTTTTTTAATCCCACGTGTCAATTCATATCTTAATATTCATTATAATTGTTGGTACGAATACTCTCGCTTGTCTTGCAAACTGACCGATAGGGGGAGCACTCTAATGCAACGTGAATAAATGAGAGTCATTAATATTCCCCCAATTTTAGATAGCATCTGGACCATTATGACACGTGGCCACTAGAGGGAGCTATTGTCTCCTGGTCAATCCGTGCTTAATGTTCGGCAAACAAACTTTATTGATAAGGAGGCGGGGTTCCCTTACCAAGACAATTTACCCGCCCTCATTCCCTATAAATACCTGTAACCTAGTGACCAATGTATGCTTCCCTGAAGACGTTCACAACGAAACGTACGTCGGAGCGGTACGTGGTCACGTGTCCTTTCCCTTCCTGACTTACTAACTTCCGGATCCTCTGGTTGACTATGCGTGCTGGGTGGAACGCACGCCGCACATGATGTGACGCGATGGGTTTCTGACACCATTCACCCTGACATACGAACAGTCCCAGTGCCTGGTAGGCACCGATCAATGTAAGCGGCCATTTGGCTATTTTTATTGCCTTTTTTACATTTATTAAACGGTTTTACGCTATGGAGACTCCTTTTTGTTTCCTATATTTCCTATCCTGAATGAATGGGACGGGAGGGATCTATGCCTAAAACACCACCCAGCCATCCAGTCTTTCATGTGAACAGGCACAATCCTGTACAAGCGCTAATGACTCTCTTTTTAGTTAAAGGAGTCATTGGTATCTGGTAAGCAGATATCTATTATTTCAAGGTGTATTTCTTCCTCTTTGGTGATGGAACCCTTATATCATCAACAAGATTTTGATTTATCTATGAAGAGTTTTGTTGTTTTTTTTGTTTTTGTTTTTTCACTAATTTTTCACAATTTTTTTGCTCTAATTTCTTCACTGGATTGGGACAATTAATTATCACGAATGTCAAATTTGAATTATTTTTGCACTAAGGATGTTTTATTGTGAATGTCAATCATTACACATCTAACCATTTCTGCATTTAGCACAGCAACATATTGTGGTATATATATGTTTGACACTCTTTTTGCGTGTTTGTTTTTAAACTGTTTAGTAATTTAATAACACTTAATTTTTTGAGGTTTATAGCGCCCCCTATCTTATAATATTTCTAGATTTGACCTTCCTGTTCAAATAAGGGGAGCAGCTAGTTACCGGTGTTTTTGGGAGTTTTTTGAAACATTGCATATTCACGAGTGATCTACTCTGATATAGCTATTGCACGGATATTCCTTATTGGTCTAATTTTATAATTTTCTTAATTTTTTATTGACATTATCACGAATGTCAAATTTGAATTATTTTTGCGCTAAGGATTTTTTATTGTGAATGTCAGTCATTACACATCTAACCATTTCTGCATTTAGCACAGCAACATATTGTGGTATATATATGTTTGACACTCTTTTTGCGTGTTTGTTTTTAAACTGTTTAGTAATTTAATAACACTTAATTTTTTGAGGTTTATAGCGCCCCCTATCTTATAATATTTCTAGATTTGACCTTCCTGTTCAAATAAGGGGAGCAGCTAGTTACCGGTGTTTTGGGGAGTTTTTTGAAACATTGCATATTCACGGGTGATCTACTCTGATATAGCTATTGCACGGATATTCCTTTTTGAGTTTTCAAATGGCAGACTAAAATTGAACCAATCCAACCTGCCTCAACGTTCTCGACACCAGAAAGAGAGGTTAGGATTGAAGATCACACCAGGTCACATCCACCAGATGGATCAAGGTGGGAAAGAAATAATGAGCATTATGGAACATCAAGACCCCCATATGACCAATATAATATGGGTCAATGTAACACTCCAAAATCCCAATATGATCTACGAGATGCAACGTAATATGTGGCGCCAAGGCCATATTATGATCAGTGAAATGTGGGACAGTATACACAACAAACCCCAAGAAAAGGTTGGAAGAAACCGTTTAAAAAACCCTTTAAGAAGCCATATAATAATTGGCATTACAATCAGAGAGATAATAGAGGATATCCACAACAATATAACCATTCAGGAAGATATGATAGAAGCCCTATATATACCTATAATAGGTTTGAACCCATTAGAAATCATCACGATGATTACCATGAAGAACAAACCTATTATCAGAATCAACGGGAAAGAGAGACTCAGAGACCTTTTTTAGACAGAGAAAGGAGGGATTACTCCCCCAGAAGACAACCTCAAGAGCCCTATCGCTCTCCCAGGAGGAGGCAAGAAGAGGACAGGGCAATACACAGCCCAGAAAGAAGAGAGGATGCAGAGTGGGGAAGAGAATCCAAACGCAAAAGAGAATAGTAGGAGAAGGAGTGATAAATTTAAGCGGAAAGACGATTACTGCAGAGGAACTAGCGGTATTGGATAAAGGACTCAGGCATGCTTCAGTAAGGAATTTGAATAAATTCAATATATATATTGGAATTCAGAAGTATATTAGAAAGATCAATATTAAGAAGTATCCAATTGGCAACCCCCTCAGATCGATAAATGAAGAACTACATGGTCAAGAACAACCTTTGCATAGTACATTGCGTAACAACCCTACATTCAATCCACAAGTAAAGAATAACCAACACATTGAGGTTTTTAAAAGATCAGTGCTACAAGACCTAGAATCGTTGAAATTGAAGAAAATTTCGGATCCAATACACATCAAGAAAGGAATCAAAAAACTAACCGAGAGACGAGGCATCGTAATACTCCTAGCTGACAAGGGAGGAGCTGTGGTTATACAGTCTAAGGAACAATACCTACAGGAGTTGAATCGACAATTACAGGATGAGGAGACTTCTATTAGACTATTAAGTAATCCTATGAGGGAATTTAAGAAACAGTTGCAATCAATAGTTAATTTAGGAACAAAAAGGGAGATATTGAATAAAAAAGAATCCAAATATCTAGTACCAGAATCATGCAGAATCCCAATAATCTATACCATTCCAAAAATCCACAAGAATCAAGAACAGCCACCTGATAGACCAATTGTAAATGGTATAGGTTCATTAACCTCCAGGTTGGGAGAATATATTGATTATTTTATGCAACCGGGGGTTCAGAATATGAAGGCATACTTGAAAGACACCAAGCATACTCTGCAATTACTAGATACGATATCAGTACTAGAGGGTAGAACTCTCCTTGCCACGGCAGATGTGTCTTCATTGTACACTATCGTGCAACATCATGAAGCATGTGCAGTGGCTAAATGGCTTCTTAGAACATATGGTACATTAATGTGCAACAGAGAAAATTTCTGATAAAATGTCTTAATTTCTGTTTAAAGCACAATTACTTTTGGCACAATCAATCCTACTACAGGCAAATAACTGGTATAGCCATGGGAGCAAAATTTGCACCTAGTATAGCAAATGCCTTCATGGCATATTGGGAGGAAGAAGCTGTATATAGCAATATGCCGGCCGAATTGACCCTATATAAAAGATATATAGAAGACTTAATTATAGTCTGGAATGGAAGTAGAGATTAGTTGGAAGAATTCCTAAAAAAAACTCAACAACAATGAGAAGAGGATTAATCTAGTATGGAAAATAGATGGGAAATCAGTTGATTTTTTGGATCTCAATATCTCCCTACAAGACAATAAGGTGATTACAAAAACCCATTTTAAAAATGTGGATACTAATAGCTATCTGTCCATTAACAGTTGTCACTTCAAACCTTGGTAATACAATATTCCTAAAGGACAGCTCGTTAGAATCAGGAGGAATTGCACAAATGAGGAGGACTACAAAATGCAAGCAGACCTAATTGGTACGAGGTTTAAGGAGAAAGGTTATGAAGATAGGTGGATTCATGGACAGATACAACAGGTTAAGGAAATGGACAGAACAATGATGTTGCTGAATAACCCTAGGAGGAGAACAAATCAAGATAAAGCTCCATGCCTAATATTGGACTGACTATAATGTGCAATATAAGGAGGTGGCCAGGCTCATTAAGCGACACTGGCATATACTGAAGAATGATAAAGTTTTAAAGGACATTCTGCTGGACACACCAAACATCATATATAAAAGAGCTCCTACCCTGAAAGACATAATTGTCAAATCTGTAGTTGAACCTCCCCCTAAAAATAATTTTACATTTTTTTCTGGAAAGGGGTTCTTTCCCTGTAGGAACTGTTACGCATACTGCCTTACACAAAAATTTCAAAGAAAGAGGTCAGAATTTACAGCTACCACTACAGGTCGAACCTTTGAGATCAATGATTTCATAGGTTGTTATACTGAGGGAGTAGTGTACTGCCTTCAGTGTAGCTGTAATTTACAATATATAGGAAGAACTAAAAGGGCACTTAAGGTTAGAGTAAAAGAACATGTTCAGAACATTATAAATGGATTTCCCAAACATAATGTTTCTAAACATTTTTCCGCAGATCACAATAGAGATCCATCCCAGCTACAATTCTGGGGTATTGAAAAATATAAGGCATCATGAAGAGGGAGCCATAAGATCAGAACCATTAGCCAAAGAGAGTCAAAGTGGATACATATTATGAAGAGTTTGACACCTGAGGGTTTAAATGTTGAATTTGACCTCAACTGCTTCCTTAAACTTCCTTAGTAACTTTTAATCTTTAATGAATATTATTTGTATTTTACATTATGATTGTTTTTATTGTTGTATTTGATGGTCATTACCTCAGGATGCAGTGATCGCCTCATTTCCAGTATATTACTATTTTAATTCTTAATTGGATATATTTTATCTACTCTATATTTTTGAGTTGATAATTTCAACCCATTCATTCTAAACAGAATAATTTTCTAATTTTTTAAGTGATTATACATATTTTTTTTATATTTTTTTTTTTAATTTTTATTTTAATGTATTTAATTTTTGATTGTTTCATTTCTCCTGAATGTTTGTTTTTTTTTTTTTTCAATATTGTTTACTATTTTTTGAAGAGGAGTTTACAGAATATATCACAATCAATGCTATAACTGCAGAGTACTGTAGTACAATAGAATTATGTAACAAAGTTGATTAACAGTGTTAAGGCATGGAAAGTATCAGGAAAGATTAATAATAATAGAACATTAGCTGGGTACATCTCTTAAAAGGGGGAGGAGAGGTATAATAGTAGACATTAAGGAAGACAGTAAGGCTAGGAGGGTGACGTCCTAGGGAAACCAGAAGGAGTGTCATGTCACCGTTACATGTGCACTGTACATAGTGGATGTTGAAGCCATACTGACCACTGTGTCCAAAAGAGTTGACTGTTGCCGTTTTTCATGGAGAACATGAGTTCGAATTGGCTTTGAGTGTTGAGATTTATTCTGAATGTTTGTTTTTGCTTCATTTTCTTGCTTAAATTCATTGGACTATTTAATTATATATATTTTAATATCCGAGTTTACCATGACATTAAAAATTTTTTTTAGTAACAGTTTTTTAGCTCTTATACATAATCCCGAATAGCGGAAGTAGCCATCTATCTATGGGAAGGAGTCACACGATGCCGGTAAATAAAACTCGGCTTTAATCTTTAGCTTGCATCAGTATGGAATACCCTTGGTTTAGAACTGTCACCAGAGAAGGTCTTTTTCTTTTGCCACTAAGAAAATGGCAGCTGTTAATATATAGTAAAGGCTATAGGAAGATGGCCGCGGTAGTTTAACGCAGCGGACCACAAGAAAATGGCCGCGATTCTATTTCCAGTTGTACTAGATATAAACAAAGCTTCCACAACCAATCAGGATCCGCTGATGAAGTCACGTGATAACATAACGCGTAGGGAGTGGCCGGAGGCTGACTAGATACCGGAAGTGACGTGAGAACAGCGCTCAGAGGCCACGAGATTTGATTTTATTACTTGTCTTTGTTTAATTCAATGTAAGAGTCCAGTTTATCGATTTAATAAAAGCACTTTATATTTAACATTACTACACTATTGGGGTACTCTTTTTCCTCCATCCCTTCCTTGTTCTCTCCCCCCCGCCCCCCGTAGAGTACAAGAACATTATAAGGATGTGGATTTAAAGCTTCCATTCAAGTTTCCTGCTGGCTGGAGTGGAGGACCCCCTGGTGGTTGATGCTGGAATAGCGGAATATATTTTTTACACAACTCTATGCTGTTGATTAAAGATATTGAGGTGAGAGTTTTGTGAGCCTATTGATAGGATTTTATACCTCTCACATGCGAGATGTAGCGATCTGTCTAATCCTATTTTTAAAGGAACATTTTGGACGTTAATTTGAAAAACATTTGATTAGAAGATTATCACCATACTAATGTTTATATAATTTAATTTATGCATGTATGCCCCCGGATTGATTTATTACTTCATTTATTTATTTATATATTAGGCACTGTCTGCACTTTGTATTGCTGGAGCGCGGGATCATTGATTGACTATTTTTCTTACACATTCATTGTTGTTTGTTTGCCTTTAAATCAATTGGTCCCTTCCCCACTCCATAGCTAGGAGATGCTCTGAATAGCCAGTCCCACCCTCTTTGCACTTTGTCTTTTATTTATGTTCTGTGCACATGTAATTGCTGTAGCTAGACATACTATGATTTTTTGACCTATCTGGTGCTCATCTGTGAAGATCTGCACAAGCTTTGGATTAAAGCTCTCAACAACCCGCAAGATGTAATTTGGATAGAGCCACTGCCTGCTAATTCTATTGAGACTGTAAGTTATGGCTATTTTGCCACAACTGGATCAGTTATAGAGACTACACTAATGCCCTGTACACGCGGTCGGATTTTCTGAAGGAAAAAGTGCAATCGGATTGTGTTGTCGGAAATTCCGATCGTGTGTGGGCTCCATCGGACTTTTTCCATCGGAATTTCCGACACACAAAGTTTGAGAGCAGGCTATAAAATTTTCCGACAACAAAATCCGATCGGTTAAATTCCGATCATGTGTACACAAATCCAACTCACAAAGTGCCATGCATGCTCAGAATAAATTAAAAGACAAAAGCTATTGGCTACTGCCTTGTTTATAGTCCCGAAGTACGTGTTTTATATCACCGCGTTCAGAACGATCGGATTTTCCAACAACTTTGTGCGACCGTGTGTATGCAAGACAAGTTTGAGCCAACATCTGTCAGAAAAAATCCATGGATTTTGTTGTCGGAATGTCCGATCAGTGTCCGATCGTGTGTACAGGGCATTACAGTGCTTAGATTGGAGAGGCAGACCAAGAATACTATATTGAATTATTTGACTTTCACCTTTGCAAAAAAATGGCAAAAATTAGTAAAGCAGCCAATAAATAGCCAAATCCGTTAAAATTAAAAATGGCAAAATAATAATTCAGCCTTTTTTTTAGTAGGTTCCCATGGTGCCAAATTCACACGGTATGAAACATACTAAATACAGTATATTATATATAGAATGCAAAATATTAATTCCTTTTAGAATTTTTATGCAGAGCTTTATACCCATTATGTGACCTACTGATATGACTATTTGTTCTGCAGTTACCATGAATTATTTTATAAGAGTTCTAATTAATGTAGCACACTGTAAAGGTTAAACCACTTTCTCTCTTCATGGCAATAGTGAATGTGTAACTCAACATAATTAAGTTAAATAATGCCTGCAGTAATCAAGTTATTAAAACTAATTACTGCTACATATGACATTAAACATGTTGCTAAGTGATAACCAAGAAAGCCTTTTAAAAAAAGCATCTCAAAGAAACAAAGTACAATTGGCCTTCCATATTTCAGTTTAGGAGCTATCAAATTAAAATCTCAGGGTTACCTTATACAGGTAATGCTGTTGATTTGAACATTTGTGACAACCAGGTGAGGATTTGGCTGGTACAAAGTTCCTTAGAGAGTAATAATGAGCATTTATGGTATTTTGGAAGTGTTCATTATTGATTGGATCATTTCCAACTTGTTTACAAATTGATCTGCAATTTGATGTTGATGACTTCTTTTCCTAAGAGCACTGCTTGTCCTAGTGGCAAAACAGAGTAATCATGGACAGATAAATATCTCCCAACCCATTGCTCTTGGAAAACTATTTTCTATCCATAACCACCTTTAGCCACTTGACATCCTGCCCATAGTCAAATGACGTCCACAGGAGGGATCTCCCATCTTGGGCGGGCGTCATATGACGTCCTGAGCTTCCCAGCCGTCTAGGGGGCGTCGCCCGGGAGCCGATGCATGTGCCCGGCGGCCGCGATGTCTGCCGGCCACCCGCAATTGCCCGATAACAGAGCAGGACTGTGGATCTGTGTGTGTAAACACACAGATCCACGTCCTGTCAGGTGAGTGGAGACCGATCGTGTGTTCCCAGTACAGAGTAACACTGATTGGTCTCCTCCCCTTGTGAATCCCCTCCCCCTACAGTTAGGATCACTCCCTAGGTAACACATTTAACCCCTTGATCACCCCCTAGTGTTAACCCCTTCCCTGCCAGTGTCATTTATACAGTAATCAGTGCATTTTTTGAGCACTGATCGCTGTATAAATGTGAATGGTCCCAAAATAGTGTCAAAAGTGTCCGATGTCGCAGTCATGATAAAAGTCGCAGATCATCACCATTACTAGTAAAAAAATAAAAATTGCAATTTTATTTACCAAAAATATATAGAAGAATACATATCGACCTAAACTGAGGAAGAAATTGTTTTTTTTTTTTGTTTTTTTTAAATTGGGATATTTATTATAGCAAAAAGTTAAAAATATTGGGGGTTATTTACTAAAGGAAAATCCACTTTGCACTGCAAGTGCACTTGAAAGGGCACTGAAAGTGCATTCGGAAGTGAAGGTGCTGTAGATCCAAGGGAGACATGCAAGGAAAATAAAAAACAGCATTTTAGCTTGCACATGATTGAATGATAAAATCAGCAGAGCTTCCACTCATTTCAGATCTACCCCTTAGATTTAGAGCGACTGCACTTCCAAGTGCATTTTCAGTGCACTTTCAAGTGCACTTGCAGTTCAGAGTGGGTTTGCCTTTCGTAAATAACCCCCATTGTGTTTTTTTCAAACTTGTCACTCTTCTTTTGTTTATAGCGCAAAAAATAAAACAACACAGAGGTGATCAAATACCACCAATAGAAAGCTCTATTTGTGGGAGAAAAAAAGATAAAAATTGATTTTGGTGCGGTGTTGCATGACCGCGCAATTGTCATTCAAAATGCGACAGCGCTGAAAACTGAAAATTGGCCTGGGCAGGGAGGGGGTGAAAATGCCCTGTATTGAAGTGGTTAAAGTGCATGTATAGCCAAAATGTTTTGTTTTCGCTTTGGATACAGTAGTGAAGCGCTAAAGCCCTGTCAGGATATTTTTTACTGTCTGTGTCCTGCTGGTGAGATTTCCCTTATCCTCCCTGGCGGTATGATTATTTCGGATTTTACGTGCTGAAAGTGGTACAATTATTTTGCATGGAAATTTGGCGTTTTATATTGTAGGCCTGTAATTCTTAACAATAACACGCTTAAATCTGTCCACCAAGAGTCTAGTAGATATCCCGGGTATGATGAAGTTTGAAACACAAAAACATAAATTATAATATAATAAATAAATATAAATAATTTAAAAAAATAATAATATAATAATAATAAAATAATTTTCCCCACGATTCACTATCGCTCAATTCTGCAAGTGTTCTAATTTACTATCTCTGTTTTCCAGCTGGTCTAAAGCCACTTTTGACGTAAAGGGACACTTTTTGGTTGCTATGGGCAATCTCAAGTTTCCAGGCAAAAAGAACAGTATATATAATATAAAACTGCATGCAGGGCATGGGCCAAAGCACTGGGGACAAAAGGGAAGTGAAATGATTTCATACAGTAGTGTAATCTGTAAGATTACACTACTGTATGTGTCATGATATTTACTCTTTTTTTAATTTGCCGCCAGGCTCCACCCCCATGCATCGCAACGCTCGCAGGGAACAGAGCCTGGCACAGAGAGGCTTCGGAGGAGGACAGAGCCCGCAGACAGCGCGGGGGGACATCGCAGGTTCCTGGGGACAAGGTAAGTAACACCACACCAGGATCCTGCAATGTATTCCAGAGTGTGGCTCGGGGTTACCGCTAACGGTGCTGAAATTTAACCCTGAGCCACACTTGGGAAAACCGTCAGGGAGGCTACTGTCCTGTCTTGGAGACTCATCAGGAATTGAGATATAATATCCCAAAAGAGGCATTCTTGCCTTGAACAGTTGTCACCAGAACATGTTTTCTCATTGGAAGATTTCCTTCCCCTTTTGCTCAATGACAATCTTCACCAGTACAAATAGAGAGGTGAATCTTACCAGACACATCAGAAAGTAAGAAAATATCTCCTGACAGTTAGAGGAATTCTTGCCTTAAGCTGTCCTGCTGAACCTGCTGAGATTCAAACCATGAATGGGCAGGCTGAATGTACCCAAGTTGATTGATCGATCAACTTGGGTACAACCAGCCTGTTGAATGCCTCATGTGATTTTTATAGCCGTTAGCAATAATCACTGTGTTTTCCCGGCTGGGACAGTTAGCAAATGAGGTTAAGCTCTTTTGACTGCCATCCTCCAATCAGGGGCAAGCTAAAATATTTTTTTTTTATTATTTTCTTTGCTTGTGAAGGGGTATTCTTTGCAAAGTGAATTTTCACCGTATTTATTAAGCTAAGTGAAAATTCCTTTGAAATATTTGTCTATTTGCCTTTAGTAAACCAACCTCATTGTCTCCTTCCTGGACTGATCTCTAGAAGTATCCAAAGTACTTTTGCCAGCCTGTCATGCGTTTTCTGAGAGTTTTTTTACCAAGTAATTCTGGGCCAATATTTTTCTCTCTGTTTTAGGGAGCTTCTTTTCTGTCATGCCATCTTTATGAAAGTTACTATTGAGCATCCAATAACAATGGACCTCTTTGACATTTTCCTTTTAGGAAGGATTTCAAACCAATGCTCCAGCCAAATAACATACTGTATTTCTTATTTAACCTGGTATCAGTAAGATAGAGAAAGGAGATCTGATTGATAGTTTGCCTTTTAGAGCCAATTTTAGACATGCCACTGAGCACTATACAGGTATATGTATTTTCTGATACTCAGCTATTCCCAAAAACGTAGGCACCTTATTGTTTTTCTAATAAGGAGCCCATTACCCAGCAAGGGAGAGTAAGATAATGTGGAGTACTAAGACCACTCTTACAAGATGTGGCCTATACTGGTACTAGGTTTAAGCCGGGACTGAATTGGGCCACAGCAGCAAAGAAATGACACTGGGACTTGAACCACAACCTAGGAAAAGTTGAAGTGACATGTAATGCACAAGCAAGTGAAAAATTTAAGCTGGACAAGGATTTGTCTTGTTCCTCATAGTATCAGCTATTAGCTTTGCAACAGAGGGGTGTGACTTCAACTAACATTTTTATGAATGTAGCATTCGCTGGCTGCCCCTTTAAGCCACTCTGCAGAGTGTTGCTCTCTCTCTCTCCTTGATGAATTAAGTGCAGGGAAAGAGAGAAGGACTCTGGATGCCAGCAACTGCCTGCTACCACAGTTTTAGCTGAACCCACCCAAAGCAATGGGGCAGATGAATTTGTTATTGACTTATGCAGTTGTGTAGAAGACCCACCCTCTGCTCTAAGAGATAGACCATCCAGGACCTATAGGAAGAGCAGATGCATGTGCCATTTTTAGTAAGTGCTGTTTAACTTATATGTGCCCAGGGTAAGATGACCAGATTTTTCAAATTAAATCCGGGGACATATATATTTTTTATTGGCAAATGGTAAACTATTTTATAAGCATATTTTCCTCAAATTATATATGCAGTGTATGTGGTATGTGTTTATGGAATGAATGTATGATATTTACATTATTTCTCGTATTTCGTTCATGAGATAAAAAACAAAAAGATACTTTGTTAGAATTTTTTGAGATATAACTACCAAATGTTGAGAAGATAAGATGGAGAAAAAAGTGCAGAGTTCAGGAGTGCGCTACATAAAGAATGCAGGGCTAAGGAGCGCATTACATATACAATGCAGGGCTAAGGAGCGCGCTACATAAACAATGCAGGGCTCAGGAGCAGGCTACATAAGGAATGCAGGGCTCAGGAGTGCACTACATAAAGAATGCAGGGCTCAGGAGCAGGCTACATAAAGAATGCAGGGCTCAGGAGCAGGCTACATAAAGAATGCAGGGCTCAGGAGGTGGCTACATAAAGAATGCAGGGCTCAGGAATGCGCTACATAAAGAATGCGGGGCTCAGGAGTGCGCTACATAAAGAATGCAGGGCTCAGCAGTGTGCTAGATAAAGAATGCAGGACTCAGCAGTGCCCATCAATGCAGCCTGACCAGTGCCCATCAATGCAGCCTGACCAGTGCCCATCTATGCAGCCTGACCAGTGCTCATCTATGCAGCCTCACAAGTGCCCATCTATGCAGCCTCACAAGTGCCCATCTATGCAATCTGACCAGTGCCCATCTATGCAGCCTAATCAGTGCCCATCTATGCAGCCTTAACAGTGCCCATCCAATGCAGCCTCACCAGTGCCCATCTATGCAGCCTGACCAGTGCCCATCAATGCAGCCTCACAAGGGCCCATCTATGCAGTCTCACAAGTGCCCATCTATGCAGTCTGACCAGTGCCCATCTATTCAGCCTGATCAGTGCCCATCTATGCAGTCTAAACAGTGCCCATCCATTCAGTCTCACCAGTGCCCATCCAATGCAGCCTCACCAGTGCCCAGCAATGCAGCCTAACCAGTGCCCATCTATGCAGCCTGACCAGTGCCCATCAATGCAGCCTCACAAGGGCCCATCTATGCAGTCTCACAAGTGCCCATCTATGCAGTCTGACCAGTGCCCATCTATTCAGCCTGATCAGTGCCCATCTATGCAGTCTAAACAGTGCCCATCCATTCAGTCTCACCAGTGCCCATCCAATGCAGCCTCACCAGTGCCCAGCAATGCAGCCTAACCAGTGCCCATCTATGCAGCTTGACCAGTGCCCAGCAATGCAAGACTAAATTTGGGTACCCCCCATCTAAATTTGTCTCACCACTCCCTTTTATGTGAGCAGTCCAAATGGATCTTCCTGTCTGTTTTTCAGGCTGACCCAATAGGACCCTCCACTCTTATCTATGGAGCAGCGGGTGTAATCGCCAATCCAATCCGGTCCACTAAAAACAAATGGAAGGGGCTCTCTTCCCCTCCATCTGGATGGATCGGATCAGATTACAGTCGGGTGTAAACGAACCACAGAGTTTGTTAAAATCTGATCGCCTATAGAGCAGTGTGGGCTCTGCAGAGGGCATGCACGGTGCACCGTACAGCAACGGACAGGCAGGTAAGTAACGTTAATGCAGAAAGCATGTCTATTCTGCATTCAAATTCTTGCCTGTTCACCCATTTTAAAACTCAGAACTAAAGTTTCAATATATGTAGGTCTATAATACAATATATACAGTGCCTTGCAAAAGCATTCAGCCCCCTTGGCATTTTTAGTGTTTTGTTGCCTCACAACCTGGAATTAACATGGATTGTTTGAGGATTTGCATCATTTAATTAACAGAACATGCCCACAACTTTGAAGATGTTTTTTTTTTATTGTGAAGCAAACAACAAATAGGACAATATAACAGAAAAAGTCAATGTGCATAACTATTCACCCCCCTAAAGTCAACACTTTGTAGAGCCACCTTTTGCAGCTATCACAGCTCCAAGTCGCTTTGGATAAGTCTCTATGAGCTTGCCACATCTTACCACTGGGATTTTTGCCAATTCCTCCTTGAAAAACTACTGCAGCTCCTTCAAGTTGGATGGTTTGCGCTTATGAACAACAATCTTTAATTCTGACCACAGATTTTATATTGGATTGAGGTCTGTGCTTTAAGTAGGCCATTCCAACACATTTACATGTTTTCCCTTAAACTACTCAAGTGTTGCTTTAGCAGTGTGTTTGGGGTCATTGTCCTGCTGGAAGGTGAACCTCCGTCCTAGCCTCAAATCTCACACCGAGTGGTACAGGTTTCGCTCAAGAATATCCCTGTATTTAGCACCATCCATCTTTCCCTCAATTCTGACCAGTTTCCTAGTCCCGACTGCTGAAAAACATCCCCACAGCATGATGCTGCCACCACCATGTTTCACTGTGGGGATGGTGTTCTTTGGGTGATGTGATGTGTTGGGTTTGCGCCAGACAGCGTTTTTTTTGATGGTCAAAAAGTTAAAGTTTAGTATCATAAGACCAGAGCACCTTCCTCCATACATTTTTGGAGTCTCCCAAATGCCTTTTCGCAAACTTAAAATGTGCCATTTTGTTTTTTGCTGAAAGTAATGGCTTTCTTCTGGCCACTCTGCCATAAAGCCCAAATCTATGGAGCATATGGCTTATTGTCGTCCTATGTACAGATAGTCCAGTTTGTGCTGTGGAACTCTGCAGCTCCTCCAGGATTACCTTAGGTCTCTGTGCTGCCTCTCTGATTAATGCCCTCCTTGCCTGGTTCGTGAGTCTTGGCGTGCAGCTGTCTCTTGTAGGGATGAGCCAAACACCTTCCCCATTCGGTTCGCATCCAGAACATGCGAACAGGCAAAAACTTTGAACACGCGAACACCGTTAAAGTCCATGGGACACGAACATGAAAAATCAAAAGTGCTAATTTTAAAGGCTTATATGCATGGTATTGTCATAAAAAGTGTTTGGGGACCTGGATCCTGCCCCAGGGGACATGTATCAATGCAAAAAAAAGTTTTAAAAACTGACGTTTTTTAGGGAGCAGTGTTTTTAATAATGCTTAAAATGAAACAATAAAAGTGTAATATTCCTTTAAATTTCGTACCTGAGGGGTGTCTATAGTATGCCTGTAAAGTGGCGCATGTTTCCTGTGTTTAGAACAGTCTGACAGCAAATGACATTTCTAAAGGAAAAAAAAGTAATTTAAAAGTGCTAGCGCTAGTGCCGGCTATAATGAATTGTCGATCTGCCAATACACATAAAAGTTAATTGATAAAAATGGCATGGAATTTCCCCACAGGGGAACCCCAAACCAAAATAAAAAAATGCGTGGGGGTCCCCCTAAATTCCATACCAGGCCCTTCAGGTCTGGTATGGATATTAAGGGGAACCCCGCGCCAAAATTAAAAAAAAAATGGCGTGGGGGTCCCCCTTAAAATACGTACCAGACCCTTATCCGAGCACGCAACCTGGCAGGCTGCAGGAAAAGAGGGGGCCACATGCCCTCAACATTGGGAGGGTGCTTTGTGGTAGCTGCCCCCCAAAGCATCTTGTCCCCATGTTGATGGGGAGAAGGGCCTCATCCCCACAATCCTTGCCCGGTGGTTATGGGGGTCTGCGGGCGGGGGGCTTACTGGAATCTGGAAGCCCCCTTTAACAAGGGGACCCCAGATTCCGCCCCCCCCTGTGTGAATTGGTAATGCCATTTTTATCAATGAACTTTTATGTGTATTGTCGGGACCGACAATTCATTAATAGCCGTCACTAGCGCTAGCACTTTTAAAATTCTTTTTTTCCTTTAGAAATTTCATTTTGCTGTCATACTGTTCTAAACAGGGGAAACATGCGCCACTTTACAGGCATACTATAGACATCCCCCAGGTACAAAATTTAAAGGAATATTACACTTTTATTGTTTCACTTTAAGCATTATTAAAATCACTGCTCCCAAAAAAATGGCCATTTTTAAAACTTTTTTTGCATTGATACATGTCCCCTGGGGCAGGACCCAGGTCCCCAAACACTTTTTATGACAATAGCTTGCATATAAGCCTTTAAAATTAGCACTTTTGATTTCTCCCATAGACTTTTAAAGGGTTTTCCACGGCTTTCGAATTTGCCGCGAACACCCCAAATTGTTCGCTATTCCGTGAACGGGCGAACAGCCAATGTTCGAGTCGAACTCATGTTCAACCTGAACATAAAGCCCATCTCTGATCTCTCGGCAGGTTTGCTGTTGTGCCATATTATTTCCATTTGGTTATGATAGATTTGATGGTGCTCCTAGGGATCATAAAAGATTTGGATATTTTTTTTTATAACCTAACCCTGACTTGTACTTCTCAACAACAATGTCCCTTACTTGTTTGGAGAGTTCCTTGGGCTTCATGGCAGTGTTTGGTTAATGATGCCTCTTGCTTAGGTGTTCTGGGGCCTTTCAAAAAGGTGTGTATATGTAATGACAGATCATGTGACACTTAGATTGCACACAGGTGGGCATCATTTCACTAATTATGTGACTTCTGAAGATAATTGGTTGCACCGGAGCTTTTTATGGGCTTCATAACAAAGGGGGTGAATACGTACGCACATGCCAATTATGAGTTTTTTATTTCCGAAAAATAGTTTTATGTACATATTTTTCTAATTTTACTTCACCAACTTAGACTATTGTGTTCTGATCCATCGCATGTAATTCAGATTAATGAACATTGAACTAAAGGCTGTAATGTAATAAAATAGGTAAAAAGCCAAGGGGGGCGAATACTTTTGCGTAATATATAGTAGGTCTAATGCCCCATACACACGATCAGAAATTCTGCCAGCAAAAGTCAGATGTGAGCTTTTGGTCAGAAATTCTGACCATGTGTATGCTCCATTGGACTTTTGCTGGCAGAATTCCAGCCAGCAAAAGACTGAGAGCAGGTTCTCTATTTTTCGGTCAGAAAAAGTTCCTGTCCAAAAATGCGTTCGTCTGTATGCAATTCAAACGCGCAAAAAATCATGCATGCTCGGAAACAATTCGATGCATGCTCGGAAGCATTGAACTTCATTTTCTCGGCTCATCGTAGTGTTGTACGTCACCGCATTCTTGAGGGTCAAAAGTTCAGAGAACTTTTGTGTGACTGTGTGTATGCAAGGCAAGCTTGAGCAGAATTCTGTCGGAAATACCATCCAAGTTTTTTCTGATGGAATTTCTGATCATGTGTATGGGGCATTACAGTTTCAGGCAGGTTTTCCCCCTTTAAATTTGTGCTGTGGCTGAGGTGCTGTACTTTCTACTTGAGAATGTGAACAGCAGCATGATGCTATGCGGGCAGGACCTCTGCAGGAGTGTGACCTCACATCATACTAGCGCTAAACCACTCCACTCCTCCTGCCCACCCCATAGAAAAGCATTATTAGTGACACTGCAACTACTGTTGCTAAATAGCTAAGCAACAGTAGTTGCAGTGTCACTAAGAATGCTTTTCTATGGGGTGGGCAGGAGAAGTGGAGTGATTTAGCGCTAGTTCCCTGTGAGGTGCTGGCACCACTGAGTAATCAGACAACTGTGTGTGACATTGGACTTGATCTGCATTGGCAACCTTAGAGCTATGGTACCTGGTGCGAGCCGCAACCGGCGCACTCCCTAGGTACACCCCTGCCCCTCATTCTCCCTCCCAGTACTGAGCTCCCCTCAACCACATGTCCCCCCATTACACAGAGCTCCCACCCCCCAGTACACAGAGCCAATCCTCTTTCCACCCCCCAAGTACAGTGCTCCTCCATCAACTCTGACCCACCCCCTTTCCTCACTACAATCCCCACCCCCCATTCTCCCCCCAGTACATAGAGCTTCCCCATCCCCTATCTCCTCCCCTGCTACAGAGCTCCAACCACCCATAGCCCGCCAACACTGAGCTCTCCCTGTACTTCCAACCCCAGGGCACAGCTCAACCCCAGAACAGAGTTTCTCCACTTCTAGTAAACAGAGCCTGAGCCCCCCCAGGACAAAGCGCCCCTTCTTCTCTCACCTCCCCCTCCCCCAGTACACTCAGCTCCTCCTGCCCTCCATTCTCCACATACCGCACCATAGCAGCACCAGGATCTGCTGCTACAAAGTTTACCACTTACTTCAGTTTCTCCACCCTGGCACCACTTTCCCTTCCTGTCCCGGCCACTGAATGACGTCACGTCAGAGGCTGAGACTAGAAGTCACCTGTCAGGCGGAGTGATCTCTGCCTGACAGAGAATGTAACCTGTGTACGGTAGTTTAGACTGGTGTCGGGTGAAGGAGCACACTCAGTACCCCGCTGCAGCTCTGCTTTTGTCTGTCCATCTTCAGCTGGGAGACTTTAGCCCCCACGCTGCCTGCAAACCACACTTAACTTCTAAGGAGTTTCTGCTCCTTCTACATCCTCTAGTCCCGGCCCTGCTGCCTGTCACTGTGCTCCGCTTCCTGGATAAACATGCAAGCAGGCTGGGGGCAGTGCCGCACCCATGAAAAAATGCTGCCCAGCCTCGCTGCAGATATTTCCCTGAGTGCCGCTCCTGAAATCCGGGGACAAATCCATGGACTGATGGGCTCCAGGGATTGTGTCCTCAATCCAGGGACTCTCCCTGGAAAACAGGGACATCTGGTCACCCTAGCCCAAGGTGCTCTGGTTGCTGGGCCAGATATCCTGTGGAACAAGCGGCCTGAGCTGCAGAACACAGGTGGGAACCACTGGAGTGTAGCCAGACAACCTAAATTAAAGAGACTTAGTTGCAGAGGCCAGGGATATTGGTAGAGAGAACTGTATTGGGCGGTGCAGTGGAAAGCTGCAAGAGAAAGCATGTGGCTGCTGTGGATCATCTGGGGTGAGTGTGCTACAGAAACACCAAGACCATGTGTTGCTGTGCTTGTGCTGCTGTAGCAGTGTGTTGCTGGCTGCTGTGCCCACCGGAGACTGTGTGACTCTATGAGACTGCATGCTGTGTGCTGTACTACCATTCCGGGCTACTGGGTTACTAATCCAGTGCTGAGGCCTATCTTTCACCTGATTCCACTTACGAGCTGTGGCTTAGTTCCTTTCTTCATCCAACCTGATTGTGGGGTGGCCATCACTGAAACGGACTGCATTTGGGAGGCCTACACCACATTACCCGAGTGGTGAGAGGCCTTGATGAGAATGGGAGGACACGATTGAACCCTATAAATACATCAAAAGGGTGAAACCTTTAAATATATCAACGGGGTGAATAAGGTTCAGGAGGGCAATGTTTTTTAATATGAAGCCAAGATCAAGGACATGGGAACATGACCTCAAACATGCAGGAGTAAAGTTTAAAACTAATCTTAGAAAGATTATTTTACCAAAAGGGCAGTTGATGCTTGGGATAGACTTCCAGCAGAGGTAGGGAGTCAGTCAACAGTAGGTGGATTCAAACATGATTCAAACATTCTACGAGGAAGTGAGTTGCCATCTAGATAAAGGTAGGCCTGTGGATGTGGTGTATCTGGATTTTGTAAAAATATTTGATACAGTGCCCCACAGACTATTACTCTATAAACTGAGGTCTGTAGGTATAGACCGTAGGGTTTGTTCTTGGATAAAAAACTGGCTACAGGGGCGTGTCCAAAGGGTGGTGATATATAACGTGTACTCAGAATGGTCTGGAATGGTAAGTGGGGCACCCCAAGGCTTTTGTACTGGGACCAATTCTGTTTAATTTATTTAGAAATGATATAGAGGATGGGATAAATAACTCAATCTCAGTGTTCGCTGGCAATAAAAAAATAAGTAGGGCAATGACATCACAGTAGGATATAGAAACTTTACAAGAATACCTCAATAAATTAATGGGGTGGGCAACTACATGACAAATAAGGTTTAATATTGAAAATGTAAAGTAACGGACCTGGAGGTTAAAAATATAAACACAAGTTATTCACTAGGGGGAGAATCTCTGTGAGAATCCAGGATGAAGAAAGATCTGGGGGTCTCAGTAGAGGACAAACTGAGAAATAGCATGCAATGTCAAGCTGCAGCAAGCAAAGCCAGCAGACTGTTAGCATGCATTTACCCTTTTGCTGCCAGGCCCCGTGCTCCATTTTAGTACACTCAGGTGGCCAGACCATTTTTGCAATTTTTCTTTGGCTTTTTTATTTTTCACTTATAGCTTTCAGAGTTTATAAAATACCCCCCAAACCATATATTTTCTGAAAGCACGTGATCAGTAGAATAAAAATACAGTGCTACTGATTGTTTAGACCCTGCGGTATTTGTGCAAATTTTTATCAAACCAATATATTTTCAAAAAATACACTAAAACCATTATTAGCACATAAAAACAGTTAATTTTACAAAATTACTACTAAATAGGAAAGCTTACCCTATATTAAGTTAATAAATAACAATTATTTGTAACTTTTAAATTGCACCTTTTTGCAAAATGGTGAAAAGTGAACAGACGCAAAAGTGTAAATATCCAAATTTCTCAAAAAATCTGAAGGTTTTCATCTTTCACTTACAGCTTTCAGAATTTGTGAAAGACCCCCAAAACCATATATTTTCTGAAAGCATATAACCTCTAGACTAAAAAGAAGGTGCTGATTCTTTAGACCCCACGTTATTTGTGCAAATCTTTATCAAAACAATATATTCCCAAAAAATACACTAAAACCATTTTTAGCAGATAAAAACACAGCTAATTTTACAAAATTCCTGCTAAAAAAATTATACGTACTCAAAAATGTAAATATCCAAATTTCTCTATAAATCTATAGGTTTTCATTTTTCTCTTACAGCTTTAAGAATTTGTGAAAGACCCCCAAAACCATATATTTTCTGAAAGCATATGACCGCTAGAAGGTCTAAAAAGAAGGTAATACAGATTTTTTAGGCCCAGCGGTATTTGCGCAATTGTTTATCAAAACAATATTTTTGCTATAAATACACTAAAACAATTATTAGCAGATAAAAACACAGCTAATTTTACAAAATTCCTGCTAAATTCCAACTAAATATAAAAACTTTACCGGTATGGAGTTAATATATAACAAATATTTGTAATTTTTACATTGCACCTTTTTGCTAAATTGTTAAAAACGAACGTATGCAATAATGTAAATATACAAATTTCTCAAAAAATTGAAAGAGTTAAATTTTTCCCTTACAGTATTCAGAATTTGTGAAAGACTTCCCAAACCATATATTTTCTGAAAGCATAGGACCAGTAGAATAAAAAAAAGGTGCTATTGATTTTTAAGGCCCCACGATATATACACAAATGTTTACCAAAGCAATGTTTTCGCTAAAAATACTCTAAAATCATTATTAGCAGATACAAACACAGCAAATTTTACAAAATTCCTGCTAAATTCCTACTAAATGTAAAAGCTTAACCTGTATTGAATTAATAAATAAAAAATATTTGTAAATTTTAAATTGCGCCTTTTTATGAAATAGTGAAAATCGTATGTGTGCAAAAGTTTTAGAAAATCTAGAGGTTTTCCTTTTTCACTTACAGCTTTCAGAATTTGTAAAATACCCCCCAAACCATACATTTTCTGAAAGCACATGGCCAGCACAAAAAAAGAAGGTGATACTGATTTTTTAGGCTCTGCGATATTTGCACAAATGTTTATCGCAAAAAATATTTTCGCTAAAAATACACTAAAATCATTAATAGTGCGCATAAACACAACATAACTTACAAAATTCCTGCCAAATTGCTACTAAAGCCTTGTTCACATATGATACTAAATTGTATGCCCACGGAGGGCCATGTTTACCTGCACAGAAATGCACAGGTTTTCCATGCATCCCCATACAGACAGTCCCATTTATGTCAATTGGGATGCAACGGCTGCACAGGCATAGCTGCTGTTCCCAATCTGACATCCGTGTGGGTACATGACCCCAAACACAGACAGTATGAGCTCAGGGACATGCATGCGGACCTACATGGATGTAAAATTGAGAGCAACAGCTCTGTTCGTGCAGTTGCTGCATCCCAAATTACATCAATGGGACTGCCTGCACAGAGATGCACTGAGCACCTATGCATCCCTGTAAAGGTACGCTGTGTATGCCCTGTGTGAACAAGGCCTTAGGTCCCTTTCACACAAGCACACCGATTGGATCTATGGATGGAAGGCGCGTGATCAGACACTGGCATCACATCATACAGTTTATTCATAAGCAATAAAATACATACATGTAAGGAGTATAAACATACTATGTTTTGTGAAGGGGGGGTTACAAAAGGTACATTCGTAGTGTTACAAGTGGGACATACCGCCTGTTTTTAGCAGACTGGACTTGACCGAAAGCAGGCGGGTGTAAACGGACACATGTCAGTCTCTCCATAGAGAACAAAGGGTGGTCTGATTGGGCCCACCTCAAAAATGGACAGGCAGATCCAATCAGTTCAAAATAGTGGATAGTTGAGAGTCCAGAGAAGGGCAACAAAATTATCAAGGGGACTGGAGGACCTCAATTACAAGGAATGACTACAAGCACTAAACATATTCTTCCTGGAGATAAGACTCTCGAGAGGAGATATGATAGTGATATACAAACATCTCAATGGGGATACCAGCTTAGGTAGGAAACTATTCAGTCTCAGAGAGTGTACGAAGGCACAGGGCCACATAATGAGATTGGAGGAGAAGCAGTTTAACATTAAGCTGCATAGGGGATTTTTCACTGTCAGGGCGATAAGGATGTGGAACTCTCTCTCTCTCTCCACAATCTCTGGTGTCAGCAGGAAGTATTGATAGTTTTAAAAGACTCTTGGACATGCATCTGAGCAAACACAATATACAGGGATATGGGAAATGATTATCGACATGAAAATACACCCACACAGTTTGAACTGGATGGACTAGTGTCTTTATTCAACCTTACAAACTACAAAACTATAACTATGATTTGGACAAACACAAAAAAAGTTAAAGAAAAACAGCATATAAATAAATAAAAAAAACGAAGCAGACTCAATGGAACACTTGGTCTTTTTTTATGCCATCACTCTTCTATCATGTCAAGTCAAGCATTATTGTCATTCTACTACACGTGAGGACATACGGTAGAACAAAATGTCGTATCTCACAGGGCCACAGCGCTACATACAAATTAAACATAATTATAAATATACAAAGAATAAAAACTCAGCGAAGAACTAATAAAAAAACCTATACACATCTGGGAACTATGCAACTGTACATATACTGTATATTTCTAAAAGTCTTTGTAGTAGCAAGTGTTTATAAAAGTGTCTAGTGCATATTCAAGAGTAAAAAGGAGAGGAAGTGAGATGTTCCTGGTCACAATATATAGGTTGTGGAAGAGGTTTCAACGAGGATTGGAGTTGAGGGCTTTCACAGCCTGGGGGAAAAAACTGTTGAGCAGCCTGACAGTCCAGGTTTTGATACTCCGGTACCTTCTAACTGATGGCAAGAGCTGGAAGAGACTGTGGGAGGGATGGGTAGGATCCTTCACAATACTAATAGCTTTGCTGAAGCATTGTGTATGGAAAATGTCCAGGATGGAGGGGAGAGAAACACCAATAATTTTTTCAGCCATCTTCAATAGGGATGAGCTTTGAGTTTGAGTCGAACTCATGTTCGACTAGAACATCGGCTGTTCGCCAGTTCGCCGAACAGCGAACAATTTGGGGTGTTCGCGGCAAATTCTAAAGCCGCGGAAAACCCTTTAAAAGTTTATGGGAGAAATCAAAAGTGCTAATTTTAAAGGCTTATATGCATGGTATTGTCATAAAAAGTGTTTGGGGACCTGGGTCCTGCCCCAGGGGACATGGATCAATGCAAAAAAAGTTTTAAAAACAGCCGTTTTTTCAGAAGCAGTGATTTTAATAATGCTTAAAGTGAAACAATAAAAGTGTAATATTCCTTTAAATTTCGTACCTGGGGGGTGTCTATAGTATGCCTGTAAAGGGGCGCATGTTTCCCATGTTTAGAACAGTCTGAAAGCAAAATGACATTTCAAAGGAAAAAAAGTCATTTAAAACTACTCGCGGCTATTAATGAATTGCCGGTCCGACAATACATATAAAAGTTCATTGATAAAAACTGCATGGGATTTCCCCACAGGGGAACCCCGTACCAAAATTTTTTTTAAAATGGCATGGGGGTCCCCCTAAATTCCATACCAGGCCCTTCAGGTCTGGTATGGATATTAAGGGGAGCCCCGCGACAAAATTTTTTAAAAAATGACGTGGGGTCCCCCCAAAAATCCTTACCAGACCCTTATCCGAGCACGCAACCTGGCAGGCCGCAGGAAAAGAGGGAGGATGATAGAGCGACCCCCTCCTGATCCGTACCGGGCCACATGCCCTCAACATTGGGAGGGTGCTTTGGGGTAGCCCCCCAAAGCACCTTGTCCCCATGTTGATGAGGACAAGGGCCTCATCCTCACAACCCTTGGCCAGTGGTTGTGGGGGTCTGCGGGTGGGGGGCTTATCGGAATCTGGAAGCCCTCTTTACCAAGGGGAACCCCTGATCCCGCCCCCCGTGTGAAATGGTAATAGGGTACAAAAGTACCCCTACCATTTCACAAAAAAAAGTCAAAAATGTTAAAAATGATAAGAGACAGTTTTTGACAATTCCTTTATTTAAAGTCTTCTTCTTTCCATCTTCTATCTTCTTTCTTCTATCTCCCTTCAGTTTCTTCCTCCATCTTCTTCTTCCTTCGATCCTCTGCTTCTTACTCCGGTGTTCTCGCCTGGCATCTTCCTCCGCGGCGTCTTTTTCCCTTTTTCAATCTCGGGCCACTCCGCATCCATGATGGGAGGCTCCCACTGTGTGGTGCTTCTCCTCTTCTGACACTTCTTAAATAACGGAGGGTGGGGCCACCCAGTGACCCCGCCCCCCTCTGACGCATGGGGAATTGACGGGGACTTCCCTGTGGCATTTCCAGTGACGTCAGAGGGGCCAGGGTCACCCTTTATGTAGTTACGTAGTTTTAAATGCCTTTTTTTCCTTTGAAGTGTCATTTTGCTGTTAAACTGTTCTAAACACGCGAAACATGCGCCCCTTTACAGGCATACTATAGACACCCCCCAGATACGAAATTTAAAGGAATATTACACTTTTATTGTTTCACTTTAAGCATTATTAAAATCACTGCTCCTGAAAAAATGGCCATTTTTAAAACTTTTTTTGCATTGATACATGTAACCTGGGGCAGGACCCGGGTCCCCAAACCCTTTTTAGGACAATACCATGAAAATTAGCCTTTAAAATTAGCACTTTCGAACATTCGAGTCCATAGACTTCAATGGGGTTCTAACATTCGTCCGAAGTTATGGTCCGTTCCCTAATCTTCAAAAGCCGTTGCAGGGTCTTGCGGCAGCAGATCTGCAGTTCCCATAAAAGACAATGATGCAGCTGGTCGGCACGCTATTAATGGTTCTCCTATAGAATGTAGTAAGGATGGGTGGAGGGAGACTAGCTTTTTTAAGGCGACAAAGAAAATTTCTCGTGTTTTCTTGGTTAGTGACGTGATGTTGGTTGTCCAGGTAAGATCCTCTGAGATGTGCACTCCCAGGAATGTAATACTGCTTACTCTCTCCACAGTCAAGCTGTCGATGGTCAGTGAGGGGGTGATTAACAGGATTTCTCCTGAAATCCATCACAACCTCCTTTGTTTTGCTTACATTAAGGGACAGGATGTTTGTGCTACACCATTTATCCAGTTGTGCCACTTCCTATCTGTAGAGTTTTTCATCATTGTTGCTGATGAGACCCACCACAGTTGTGTCATATGCAAACTTGATGATATGGTTGGAGGTCTTCCAGTTAAAAAGTCCAGGATCCAATTACAGAGGGGCAGGTTGAGGCCCAGCAAATTCAATTTAGTGATAAGTTGCTGAGGAATTATTGTATTAAATGCTGAGCTAAAGTCAATGAACAGCATTCTAACATAAGAGTCTTTCTGTTCTAAGTGGGTAAGGGCCAAGTGGAGGGTAGAGGATACTGCATCGTCCGTGGAACGGTTTGGACAGTATGCAAACTGATATGGGTCCAGCATGTTTGGAAGACTGGACTTAATGTGATGCATAACTAACCTCTCAAAGCCCTTCATCATTATTAGAGTTAGTGCTATGGGACGATAGTCATTCAAACAGGACACAGGTGTCTTCTGTGGCACTGGAATTATGGTGGTGGATTTAAGACACGTAGGGACAACCGCCTGGCTCAGCAAATTGTTAAAGATATCTGTAAGGACATCTGTCCTGTCAGCTGTACAGCACAGTCTCTCAGTACACATCAAGGTATGTCATCAGGGCCAGTATCCTTCTGTCGGTTGATCTTGAACAGGGTATTTCTTAGGCTGGAGAAAAGCAGAGCGCCCAGTGTTTTCGGGATATGGGTAGTTTTTGTGAAGGTGTTTGGTTCTGCATCTCAAACCGTGCATAAAAGTGGTTGAGTGCATCTGGGAGGGACGTGTCATTGTCACTGGCCTGTGTCAGGGGCTTGTAGTCAGTGATGGTCTGTATGGCTTGCCACAGAGTCCGTGTATCTTTGCTGTTGCTAAAGTGTTTAATGATTTTTTGAGCATATTGTTGTTTTGCCTTCTAGATGACATGAGACAAATTGGCTCTTGCTGTTTTGAGAGCTGCTTTATCTCCTGATCTGAATACTGATCTTTAGCGGTCCATGAACCTCTGCTGTCATCCATGGCTTCTGATTGGCACGTGTGGTGATAATCTTGGTGACTGTCACATCATCTATGCACTTTTTGATGTAAGCAGTCACTGTTTCAGTGTACTCTTTTATGTCTGTATGATTGCTGTAAGTGGCTGCCTCTTTAAACATGTTCCAGTCTGTGTGCTGCAGTACTAGGATAGCATTGTCCGGCCATGCTGTGATTTGTTTTTGAACCAGTTTCACAAGTGTAGGCAATGGTTTGTATGCTGGAATTAGCATAACAGACATGTGATCTGAATACCTAAGGTGGGGGCAGGGTTCAGCCTTGTATACATTTTTCTCTGTTGTATAAACAAAGCCCAGTATGTTGTTTCCCCTTGTTGCAAAATTCATATTTTGGTAGAACTTCAGCAAAACTGTCTTTAAGTTTGCATGGTTGAAGTCACCAGCAATAATGAAAAAGCCATCAGGGTTGTTTGTTTGATGTTCGCTGACAGAGCTGTAAAGTTTGTGAAGCTTGTCCTTAGCGTTTGCACACAGGGGAATGTAAACCACGACAATAATAATGGCAGTGAACTCCGTCAGCAGATAGAATGGTCGACAATTCAATTTGAGCAGTGTTTTGTTACTACCACAGCATTGTTACACCATTCTTTGTTGATGTACACACACAGACCACCTCTACGAGTCTTACCGGACAGTGATGAATCTCTATCCCCTTGGTAGCAGGTTAACCAGTGTAGCTAAATGGCGGAATCCAGAATGTTGTTATTTAGCCATGTTTCAGTGAAGATAAACACAAAGAAATCCCTTGTCTCATGCTGTGTAGACCGACTGAGTTGAATTAAGTCCAGTCTATTTTCCAGTGAGCGAACATTAGAGAGCATAAGTGTTGGAAGAGCCGACCTTGTGGGGTTAGCCCTTGGCCCTTAGCCTAGCTCGTACAACTCCACGATTACCGCGTTTCCGTCTCCTCTCACACTGCTTGCATTGCTGTCTTGTGCGGGTAGCTCCAGTAGGAGCTGACCCTGAAACCGCAGTCTCAGGGTCAGGTTTCAGCATACTGAGGTCTCGTAGCTTCTCAATAGCTGTCGGTGAAAGTTGATGTTTGTGTATACTGCCGATATCCAAAAGACTTTGGCAATCTTAGTTATGTTTTAAAGTAGTTTCCAGATGACTTTGTGATAAGGTAAGACTATTTAAAAGAAAAGAGACAACATTAAAAGACATAAAAGCTCTGCTTTTAGACCTGGAGTAGCCGCTGCATCTAATTGCACCGCCATCTGTAGTTGGAGGTGATACACATACTGCAGATCCTGTATGTGCAACCAACGCCATTTTGCGCAATGTTGTTGCCTAATGTTATGTACATCATAATATAATATGTTGTCTTCTATAATCATTAGCCTGGTATTCTAGCTCAACATTGTTTTAATTATATTTTGTCATTTCTACATGTACCTACAATTTTTGATACTATTAAAATATTTTTTTTTATAAATTGTCACCACTAGGGTCACAATGCTGGAAGGACTAAGTACTAAACATTATCAACTGGCAGTGGCTAGTGGCTTAAGTCTCGTACACACAGTCTGATTGTTGGATGAACAAGCACCTGATTTTTTTTGTCAAAAGGGTGTGTGCAGGATTTTGTCTTGCATACTAACTATTGGCAAATTGTCATTTGACAAACATGAATGTAGTGACGTACTATGAGAGTATAAAGAGGAAGTTCATTTCTCAAGCGCCACCCTTTGGGCCCCTTAAGCTAATTTCGTGTTAGTAGAAGTTAGTAGAATTTTGGTGAGCGTTGATTCGCGATTTTCAGATCGTACAAAACAAATGCCTTTTAAAATACATTTGGCATAACTACATGCAAAGCAGCTGCATTATTATCCCATTAACCACTTGACAACTGGGCACTTAAACCCCCTTCCTAACCAGACCAATTTTCAGCTTTTGGTGCTCTCACATTTTGAATGACAATTACTCAGTCATGCAACACTGTATCTTTATGAAATTTTTGTCCTTTTTTTCACACAAATAGAGCTTTCTTTTGGTGGTATTTAATCACTGCTGGGTTCTTTATTTTTTGCGCCGTAAAAGAAAAAAGACCGAAAAATCTGTAAAAAAATACATTTTTCTTCATTTCTGTTATAATATTTTGCAAATTAGTAATTTTTCGTCATATATTTTGGCCAAAATTTATACCGCTACATATCTTTGGTAAAAATAACCCAAATCAGTGGATATTATTTGGTCTTTTTGAAAGTTATAGAGTCCAAAAGCTATGGTGCGAATATCTGAAAATTGATCACACCTGAAGTACTGACGGCCTATCTCATTTCTTGAGACCCTACATGCCAGAAAAGTACAAATACCCCCCAAATGACCCCTTTTTGGAAAGAAGACATTCCAAGGTATTTAGAAAGATGCATGGTGAGTTTTTTGAAGTTGTCATTTTTTCCCACAATTCTTTGCAAAATCAAGGTTTTTTTTTACTTTTTTTTTTTCCACAAAATTGTCATATTAGCAGAGTATTTCTCACAGACCGCATATGCATACCACAAATTACACCCCAAAACACATTCTGCTATTACTCCCGAGTATGGTGATACCACATGTGTGAGACTTTTACACAGCGTGGCCACATACAGAGGCCCAACATGCAGGGGAGCACCTTCAGGCGTTCTGGAGCACCCAGGCCAATTCTGACATTTCTCTCCTACATGTAAAAATCATCATTTATTAGCTAGAAAATTACTTAGAACCCCAAAACATTATATATGTTTTTTTAGAAAAGACCCTAGAGAATACAATGGCGGTCGTTGCAACTTTTTATCTCGCACGGTATTTGCGCACCAATTTTTTTAACGCTTTTTTTTGGAAAAAAAACTGTTTTGTGCTTTACAAAAACCAAAACAGTAAAGTTAGCCCAATGTTTTTGCATAATGTGAAAGATGAAGTTACGCCGAGTAAATAGATACCCAACATGTCACCCTTCAAAATTGCATGCGCTTGTGGAATGGCGCCAAACTTTGCTACTCAAAAATCCCCATAGGCGACGCTTTAAAATTTTTTACTGGTTACATGTTTTGAGTTACAGAGGAGGTCTAGGGCCAAAATTATTGCTCTCGCTTTACCGATCACAGCAATACCTCACATGTGTGGTTTGAACACCGTTTTCATATGTGGGCGGGACTTACGTATGCGTTTGCTTCTGCATGCGAGCACACAGGGAGAGGGGCGCTTTAAAAAATTTTTTTTTTTTTATTGTTCATTTTACTTTATTTATTTTAGTTTGATGCTTTTTTCCAAAAAAAAAAATTTTTGACCACTTTTATTCCTATTACAAGGAATATAAACATCCTTGTAATAGGAATATGGCATGACAGGTCCTCTTTACAGTGAGATATGGGGTCAATAAGACCCCACATCTCACCTCTAGGCTGGGAAGCCTGAAATTAAAAAAAAAAAAAAAAAGATCCTGGCTTCGATCGTAGCGGTGAGTCGGTAGAAGCACCGCAAGGCGGCGGGAAGGGGGGGCGTCCCCTCTCGCCTCCCGTAAGAACGATCAAGCAGTGGAACAGCTGCTATGATCATTCTCATGGTGTAGGGAATCGCCAGCTGAAAAAGCTGATATCTGAATGATGCCTGTAGCTGCAACCATCATTCAGATATCTCCGCACAAATTCAAGGACGTTGTATGACGACCGGCGGGCGGGAAGTGGTTAAAACGCTTTTTTTTTTAACACAAAGTTGTCCATTTATACAATATTTCTACCACATAACATATACATACCAAAAATGACACCCCAAAATAGATTCTCCTGCTCCTCCTGAGTACGGCGATACCCCATGTGTGAGACTTCCACAGCCTGGCCACATACAGAGGGCGAGTACAGCTGAGCATGGCTCAGCATGGCAGGGTATGGTGGGGTATTGCGGAGTATGGCAGGGTATTGCGGAGTATGGCGGGGTATGGCAGGGTATTGCGGAGTATGGCGGGGTATTGCGGGGTATGGCGGGGTATGGCGGGGTATGGCGGGGTATTGCGGAGTATGGCGGGGTATGGCAGGGTATTGCGGAGTATGGCGGGGTATTGCGGGGTATGGCGGAGTATGGCGGGGTATGGCGGAGTATGGCGGGGTATGGCGGGGTATGGCGGAGTATGGCAGGGTATTGCGGAGTATGGCGGGGTATGGCGGGGGGGCATTGCAGAGTATGGCGGGGGGCATTGCAGAGTATGGTGGGGGGCATTGCAGAGTATGGCGGGGGCATTGCAGAGTATTGTGGGGGCATTGCAGAGTATTGCACAGCATTGCAGAGTATTGTGGGGGTATTGCAGAGTATTGTGGGGGTATTGCAGAGTATTGCACAGCATTGCAGAGTATTGTGGGGGCATTGCAGAGTATTGCACAGCATTGCAGAGTATTGTGGGGGCATTGCAGAGTATTGTGGGGGCATTGCAGAGTATTGCACAGCATTGCAGAGTATTGTGGGGGTATTGCAGAGTATTGTGGGGGTATTGCAGAGTATTGTGGGGGTATTGCAGAGTATTGCACAGCATTGCAGAGTATTGTGGGAGTATTGCAGAGTATTGTGGGGGTATTGCAGAGTATTGCACAGCATTGCATAGTAGTGAGGGATGGCTGAGCATGGATGGATGGATGTCTCTGTGCAGCGCTGTGGGCACTACACATCCAGCCCACAGCGCTGCAGACATCCATCCATCCCCCTCCCCGCTCACTGTGTACCGATCGGTACACAGGAGGGGAGGAGAGGAACCGGCGTCATCAGATGACGCCGGTCTGTTTACATGTGATCGCGCCGTCATTTGACGGCGCGATCACATGGTAAACGGCCGCGATCAGCGGCCATTTACCGGGATCCGTGATGCGCCGGGTCCCCTGGACCCGGCGGTCACGGATGTGTTTGGGTGCGCGCCCCAGGGGGCGCGCGAGAGGGGAATTCTGGGAGGACGTCATAGTACGTCCTCCCAGAGTTATCCAACCACCCTGCAGCCGTCATTCGGCTATGGGCCGGTTGGTAACTGGTTAAAGAAGATGAGAATTTTGACATTTCATCAATTGCCGAGTCACGAATGTTAATTCTAGACTACGAACGGTAGTTTACAAGACTGGACTCTTCCCAGTCATTCCTTGATTCCGAGCATGCGTGGTTGTACTTTCGACTTTTGTGTGATAGATTTGTGTACTGACCATTCGAAAATCAGATGTGGAGCCATCATTCGCCAAAAATTTACTAGCCTGTCATCCAACATTTGTTGTTCGAAAATTGGAAAACAATTGTCGAAAGGAGCGTACTAATGGTAAGAATTTTGGACAACAGCCTGTCAAACCACAATCCCCTTCTGATTTTTGTACAGTTTAACACCATATAGTTTTGTGCGTTACTGCCAGTTAAACGCCATTTACTTCTCTGTGCATTACTGCCAGTTTAACGCCATATAGTTTTGCATGCGTTACTGCCAGTTTAACGCCATATAGTTCTGTTTGAGTTACTGACAGTTTAACGCCATATAGTTCTGTGTGCGTTACTGCCAGTTTAACGCCATATAGTTCTGTGCGTCACTGTATATTTGGCACATTATATTGCAGTATATTATAGAGTATCCGTGGAGTGTGTCTGTGTAGTGTGAGTACTCAAATTAAAGTGCACCGAACACCTCTTTACATTGATTAAAGTAATCTATGTATAGATATCCACTTCTTTATATTTGCTTATAAGCACCGCCCCTCCCTCCCAATAATGTCTGGGAGGACAACAAGGAGAGCAGACATTCCCTTGGCATTGTAAGGGGGCCAGGAACAAATGTGTCCACAGTAGGGATGACCCGAACACCCCCCTGTTCGGTTCACACCAGAACATGCAAACAGGCAAAAAATTTGTTCGAACACGTGAACACCATTAAAGTCTATGGGACTCGAACATAAATAATCAAAAGTGCTAATTTTAAAGGCTTATATGCAAGTTATTGTCATAAAAAGTGTTTGGGGACCTGGGTCCTGCCCCAGGGAACATGGATCAATGCAAAAAAAGTTTTTTTTCGGAGCAGTGATTTTAATAATGCTTAAAGTGAAACAATAAAAGTATAATATTCCTTTAAATTTCGTACCTGGAGGGTGTCTTTAGTATGCCTGTAAAAGGGTGCATGTTTTCTGTGTTTAGAACAGTCTGACAGCAAAATGACATTTCTAAGGAAAAAAAGTCATTTAAAACTACTCCCGGCTATTAATGAATTGTCGGTCCAACAATACACATAAAAGTTAATTGAAAAAAATGGCATGGGAACCCTGAACCAAAATGTTTTAAAAAATGGCGAGGGGGTCCCCCTAAATTCCATACCAGGCCCTTCAGGTCTGGTATGAATATTAAGGGGAACCCCACGCCAAAAATTTTTTAAAAAATGGTGTGGGGTCCCCCCCAAAAATCTATACCAGACGCTTATCCAAGCATGCAACCTGGCAGGCCACAGGAAAAGAGGGGGGATGAGAGAGCCCCCCTCCTGAACCGTACCAGGCCAGATGCCCTCAACATTGGGAGGGTGCCTTGGTGTCCCCCCAAAGCACCTTGTCCCCATGTTCATGGGGACAAGGGCCTCATCCCCACAACCCTTGCCCGGTGGTTGTGGGGGTCTGCGGGCGGGGGGCTTATCGGAATCTGGAAGCCCCCTTTAACAACTCCACCCCCCGTGTGAAATGGTAAGGGGGTACAAAAGTACCCCTACCATTTCACAAAAAAAGTGTCAAAAATGTTAAAAATGACAAGAGACAGTTTTTGACAATTCCCTTATTTAAAATCTTCTTCTTTCCATCTTCTTTCTTTTATCCTCTTTCTTCTATCTTCCTTCGGTTTCTTCCTCCATCTTCTTCTTCCTCTGGTTCTTCCTCCGATCCTCTGCTTCTTGCTCCGGTGTTCTCGTCCGGCATCTTCCTCCGCTGAGTCTTCTTCCCTTCTTCGTTCTTGGGCCGCTCTGCAACCATGATGGGAGGCTCCTGCTGTGTGACGCTTCTCCTCTTCTGACGGTTCTTAAATAACAAAGGGCGGGGCCACCCGGTGACCCCACCCCCTATGACGCACGGGGACTTGATGGGAACTTCCCTGTGGCTTTCCCCGTTACGTCAGAGGGGGGCGGAGTCACGGGGAAAGCCACAGGGAAGTCCCCGTCAAGTCCCCGTGTGTCATAGGGGGGCGGGGTCACCGGGTGGCCCATCTGCTGCAGTGGAAAAAAAATACAGTCCCTGCCAACCACATGCCCAGTGTCTGAATGTAACTTTGTCAAAGCTGTTGTCTCTCCAACTTCTGCCTTTCAGCCTGGTGGATTCTGCCCCCTTCCATGAATTCGCAATGTGCTGTACCACAATACAATGGCAGGTTCCCAGTTGCTACTACTTTTCATGTAAGGCCGTTCCATCCCTCTACCATCACGTGGAAGAGAATGTTCTGGCATTGTTGGGCAAGGCAGTCAGCTGTAAAATCCACCTTACTGCTGACACGTGGTCCAGCAAGCATGGGCAGGGACGATATATTTCGTTCACAGCACACTGGGTAATGCTGCTTGCAACTTGAAAGGATGCAGGACAGGGCTCGGTGCTGCAGCTTGTTGTGCCCCCATGTCTCCATACAGCTGGTGGTGATGATGCCAGACCTGTGAGCTCTACTCCCTCCTCCTCCTCCTTCTCTGCCACTTCCATGCCCTCCTCTGCAGAATTGTCCTATGAACATCAGGTACCCCCTAAGCGTTCAAAGGGCTATTCTTAGAGTCAGGCTAAAAGGTGCCATGCAGTGCTTCAGCTGGTGTATTTAGGGGACAGGAACCACACTGGAGCAGAGATTCTTGCAGCTCTGCAGGGACAGGCCCAGAGGTGGTTCACACCACGCCAGCTGGAGCCAGGAATGGTGGTGTCCGATAATGGCTCAAACCTCCTAGCTGCCCTTAGACAGGGAAAGTTGACACATGTGGCATGCCTGACACATGTCCTCAAGTTGGTGGCACAGCATTTGCTAAGTACGTACCTGGGGTTGCACCTGGGGTTGCAAGATGTACTAAATCAGGCCAGAAGAGTCTGTAGCCATTTCAGGCAGTCATACACAGCCAGTGCTCAGTTGGCTGAAATTCAGTGGGAATTCCACCTGTCCATAAACCACCCGATTTGTGACATGCCCACCAGGTGGAACTCAACTTTGGGAATGCTGCAGTGGCTATACATGCAACAGAGGGCCGTCAACGAGTACCTGTGCCAGTACGGCACAATGACAGGCAGCCTCAGCTATTTTTCCCCACACCAATGGTTGATCATTAAGGATGCATGCATTGTATTGTCACCATTTGAGGAGGCCACAAGGATGGTGAGCCATGACAGTGCATGCATCAGTGACACAAGCTCTGTTGTATTCCTGCTGGAGCAGACTCTGTGTGGCATTATAGACAGGGCACTGGAGGCAGAGCAGCAGGAGGAAGAGGAGGACTTCCTTTCCTCTCAAGGCCCACTTTATCCAGACACCATCGTTCCTATGTCACAGAACACACAGGAGGATAGAGGGGAGGAGGATGAGAAGGAGGATTCTGGCACTTTCATAGGCTTCAAAGAAGAGGAAGACATGTGTCAATCTGTAAGCGGTTGCTTTCCAACCCCAGGACCCTTGGGAGTAGTACATGGTTGGGAGGAGGAAGTTCCAGATGCTGTCATCCTGAGTGACCCTGAGGAGTCTGCTTCTCAAGCCTCAGCAAATTTGAGGCTCATGGCCAACCTCATGCTTCAAAGCCTGTGAAAGAACCCAAGAATACGTGGCATAAAGGAGAAGGATGATTACTGGTTGGCAACCCTCCTTGACCACCGTTATAAGGGGAAGGTCTCAGAACTCATCCCGTCCCCACAGAGAGTGCAGAAGATAAAATCTCTTGAGGACATGTTAAAGAGGATTTTAGGTTCCAGTAGGTTACAGTGTCGTGGAAAACATAGTTTTGAGTCTTCTGTTGGTCAAGAGAGGAGCGTTGGAGAAGGCGCCCGCCTAAGTGAGGCATTTTGGAACTTTTTTAGTCCTCGCCGCCCCGGACTGTTAGCTTCCATATCCCATTGGCAGCGTCTGCATCACATGGTGGATGATTGCCTCGGGGCCAAAACAGAGAGGGAGAGCTTTCCAGCTGACGAGCCACTGACTTACTGGGTCATGAGAATAGACCACTGGCCAGAACTTGCCCAGTATGCTATTGAGTTGTTGGGCAGCCCTGCATCCAGTGTGCTTTCAGAACGGGCATTCAGTGCTGTAGGAGGTTTTGTTACTGATCATAGAACGCGTCTGTCCACAGACTCTGTGCACTGTCTGACTTTTATAAAAATTAAACAGTCCTGGATTACCAGCTATGAAACCCCTGATGCCGATGTCACTGATTAAGTCTTTTTGGGATGGGGAATATCTGCAGGACTTCGAGGCTGCCTAGCTTTGAGAGTGTTCAATCATTTCATCTGCAAGAATGTTTTTGGTGTAGGTTTCATGGGCACAATTAACACCCAAAGACCAATTTTTATGCACCTGTTTGACTGGTGCATATCATTGCAATTTTTTACAGCAAGGCCAATTCTTGCTTTCATCAAGAATACCTTTATAAGGTTATGGTGGGAAGGCACCACAGACACCCAAATCATTTTTCTGCACCTGTTTGACAGGTGCATAATATTGCAATTTTTACAGCAAGGCTAATTTTTGCTTTCATCAAGAGTACCTCCATAGGGTTACGGTGTGAAGACGCCACCGACATCCAAAGACCGATTTTTTTGCACCTGTTTGACAGGTGCAGATCATTGCAATTTTTTACAGCAAGGCCAATTTTTCCTTTCATCAAGATTACCTCTATAGGGTTACGGTGGGAAGGTGCCAGCAACACCCAAAGACCAATTTTTACGCACCTGTTACTTCTATCCAAAGTCAAAGTGACAACAGAATGTATCCAAAAAATCTCTAATCTTGTTCCCAGTGTACTACATTGTGGCCCCATTATACACACTGGCTCCCCAGCTGTTGCTGAGCAAAATAAAGGCAGCTTGCAGGGAAAATGTCTTTTTTTTACAAACTTTTTTTTTATTGATACATGTCCCCCTGGGCAGGACCCGGACCCCTATAACCATTGTATGCCCAATTACTTACATTTAAGCCTTCAAAATGGGCACTTTGATTTTTGACGTTCAGGTCCCATTGACTTTAATGGGGTTCGTTATTCAGGTCCGAATTTTCACGGTGTTCGAAAGTTCTGGTGCGAACCAAACAGGGGTCCATTTGGCCCATCCCTAATTATAACAGCTTCTATGCTAGAAAGAACATCATGTTTTAGAGTCATGGCAGCCTTCAACAAAAAAGATCTAGGCATAAAAATAGTAGGCTTCATGTACACTAACGTTTAGGAGCAGTTGGGCTTATTTTTCAGCTGCCCCTGTACTCTCATTTATGTTATCTTATCAATATATACAAAGGGTTGTTTATAGTCATTTCTAGGAAGTTGAGTTTAGAAAAAATTTTTGGAAAGCAAAAAAATGCATTCAGGATGGATGTTCAGAGGCATTTGAAACGCCAAATACCTGTAACAGCTTGTAAACGAGGTAACTTGCGTTTAGCCGCATTTTGTTAACAAGCGCTTTTAACTGTTTGCTGCCCGCCCACCGTCAAATGACGACGGGGTGGTGCAGCTCTCGTTCTGGGAAGACCTCATATGACGGCGTCCCAGAGCGGCTGCTCTCGCGCGCCTAGCGTTGCTAGGACATGGAGCGACCCCAATCTCTGTAAAGAGCCGCATCCATGGCTCTTTAACCATGTGATCGGCTGTGTCCAATCACAGCCGGCCACATGTAAACAAGGAGTTGCTGGTGATCGGCTCTCCTCACCTCACACTGACAGAGTGTAAGGAGAGGAGAGCCGATCAGCGGCATCTCCTCACAGGGGTACATCTAGGGAAGTAATCAGGGCACTGATCATCAGTGCCCTGATTACAATAAATAAATACAGTGTCACAAAACAGTGCCCACCGTTGCCCACCAATGCCAGCATATAGTGCCCACCAGTGGCAGCAATCAGTGCCCACCACTGCCCACAAGTGCCACCAATCAGTGCCCATTAGCATTGCCAGTCAGTGCTGGCAATCAGTGCCACCTATCAGTGCTGCCCATTAATGCCCATCACTGCTGTTGATCAATGCCCATCAGTGTCGCCCATCAGTGCCACCCATCAATGCCCATCAGTGCCCATCTGTACCGCCTATCCGTGCTGCCTATCTGTGCCACCTATCAGTACCCACCAGTGTCGCCGATTAGTGCCCATCAGTGCCACCCAACAGTGCCCATCAGTGCCGCCTATCAGTGCTCATCAGTGCCACATATCAGTGCCACTTATCAATGCCCATAAGTGCACCATATTAGTGCCTCCTCATTAGGGATGGGCTTTATGTTCGGGTCAAACATGAGTTTGACTCAAACATTGGCTGTTCACCCGTTCGCCGAACAGCGAACAATTTGGGGTGTTTGCGGCAAATTTGAAAGCCGCGGAACACCCTTTAAATGTCTATGGGAGAAATCAAAGTGCTAATTTTAAAGGCTTATATGCATGGTATTGTCATAAAAAGTGTTTGGGGACCTGGGTCCTGCCCCAGGGGACATGTATCAATGCAAAAAAAAGTTTTTAAAACGGTTGTTTTTTTCGGGAGCAGTGATTTTAATAATGCTTAAAGTGAAACAATAAAAGTGTAATATTCCTTTAAATTTCGTACTGGGGGTGTCTATAGTATGCCTGTAAAGGGGCGCATGTTTCCCGTGTTTAGAACAGTCTGACAGCAAAATGGCATTTCTAAAGGAAAAAAAGTCATGTAAAACTACTATCGCTACTATCACTACTACCCAGGGTTGTCTATAGTATGCATGTAAAGGGGCGCATGTTTCCCATGTTTAGAACAGTCTGACAGCAAAATGACATTTCTAAAGGAAAAAAGTCATGTTAAACTACTATCGCTACTATCACTACTAACTACTACTGTAAAACTACTATCGCTAGCGCCGGCTATAATGAATTGTCGGTCCAGCAAATACACATAAAAGTTCATTGATAAAAACGGCATGGGATTCCCCCACAGGGGAACCCGGAACCAAAATTTTTTTTAAAAATGCGTGGGGGTCCCCCTAAATTCCATACCAGGCCCTTCAGATCTGGTATGGATATTAAGGGGAACCCCACGCCAAAAATTTTTTTTAAAAATGGCGTGGGGGTCCCCCTCAAAATCCATACCAGACCCTTCAGGGTCCCAAACAAGAGACGGTTTTTGACAAGTCCTTTATTAATTTCTTCTTCTTCCATCTTCTTTCTTCTGGTTTTCCTTCAGTGTTCTTCTTCTTCCTCCATCTTCTTCTTCTCCATCTTCTTCTTCTACGCGCTTCTCGTCCCGCATCTTCCTCCGGCTTCTGCTTTGTTCCGTCCACATGATCCGCCTTCCACCGTGTGACACTTCGGTTCTTCTGACACTTCTTATATAGCAGAGGGCGGGTTCACCCGGTGACCCCGCCCTCCTCTGACACACGTGGACTTCACGGGGACTTCCCTGTGGCTTTCCCCGTGTTGTCAGAGGGGGGCGGTGTCACCCGGTTACATAAACAGGTGACCATTTGTACCTCTTTTTTTTTTAATTTTGGCGTGGGGTTCCCCTTAATATTCATACTATAGCTGAAGGTTCTGGTATGGATTTTGAGGGGGACCCCCGTGCCATTTTTTAAAAAATTTTGGTGCGGGGTTCCCCTTAATATCCATACCAGACCTGAAGGGCCTGGTATGGAATTTAGAGGGACCCCCCAGCGATAGTAGTCTTACATGACTTTTTTTTCTAAACACGGGAAACATGCGCCCCTTTACAGGCATACTATAGACACCCCCCGGGTAGTAGTGATAATAGCGATAGTAGTTTTACATGACTTTTTTTCCTTTATAAATGTCATTTTGCTGTCAGACTGTTCTAAACATGGGAAACATTCGCCCCTTTACAGGCATACTATAGACACCCCCCAGGTACAAAATTTAAAGGAATATTACACTTTTATTGTTTCACTTTAAGCATTATTAAAATCACTGCTCCTGAAAAAACGGCCGTTTTTAAAACTTCTTTTTGCATTGATACATGTCCCCTGGGGCAGGACCCAGGTCCCCAAACACTTTTTATGACAATAACTTGCATATAAGCCTTTAAAATGAGCACTTTTGATTATGCATGTTCGTGTCCCATAGACTTTAATGGTGTTCGCGTGTTCAAACAAATTTTGCCTGTTCACATGTTCTGGATGCGAACCGAACCGGGGGGGTGTTCAGCTCATCCCTACTCCTCATCAGTGCCACCTCATCAGTGCCCATAAGTGCCGCCTCATCAGCGCCCATAAGTGCCACCTCATCAGTGCCCACCAGTTCAGCCTATCAATGCCCATCAGTGCCGCCTCATCAGTGCACATCAGTAAAGGCGAAAAATTAGTTACAAAATTTACTGACAAAAAAAAAGTAAAAAAACATTTTTTTTCAAACTTTTGGTCTTTTTTTTGTAAAAAATAAAAAACCCAGCAGTGATTAAATACCACCAAAAGAAAGCTCTATTTGTGTGAAGAAAATGATAAAAAATTTGTTTGGGTACAGTGTAGCATGACCGCACAATTGTCATTCAAAGTGCGACAGCGCTGAAAGCTGAAAAATGGCTTGGGCAGGAAGGGGGTGTAAGTGTCTGGTAGGCAAGTGGTTAACGGAAATACATTTTGTATAACTATTTGAAAAAAAAAAACACTTCTAGAAGCAACCTCGGCTAAACGCGGCATAAAAACGTGACAAAATAGTCGGTTACTATCAGTCAAGTTAAATCGTTTAGGAGAGGTTTCAAAACGTTCTGTGTACATTAAGCTAAGTCTTCTTTCATAAATTACAGAATATTCCTATTGATAATCCAGCATAGGGCAAGTAACAGTGCTTCCCTTTAGGAATACATGAAAAGTGGAACAAACAGAATGATATTGCCTGTCAGTAGAGATGGGTAGAACAGGGGTAAAGTTCTAACCCGAACGGCAAACCCCATTGAAGTCTATGGGAGCCCCAAGTCCCAATTTTGAAGGCTTATATTCAAGTAATTGGCCATAAAAAGGGTATGGGGTGTCGGGTACTGCCCTGGGGGACATATATCAATGCAAATTTTTTTTTTTTTAAATGATCATTTTTTTTAGGACCAGTGATTTTAATGATGCTTAAAGTGCAACAATCCAAAAATGTAGTTTTATACCACGCCAAAAAAAACTGAATAAATAAAATCTATAAGGCTGCAGCGATTAATTCAAGTGATATAAACAAGGCAAATATGTGTAATAACAAAAAAATAATCTAGCCATACATTATTAAGTGCAGTGCATGGATCTAAAATGTGAAAATACATAAATATTAATATGTGCAGAAAAAAAGTCTTTATAGTAGGAACAAATGAAAGTCCAAAATTCCATCAAAACAGGTAATCCACCACCTAGTAGTCATGCAGAACTTATAATGACACTCCACACCCAGTGAGCAGGAACACTTACCAGATGGTAGAGACCACCTATCCATAGGATGGTCAAACAGGCAGGCAGAAACAACCTCTGCAGGGTATATGGAACCAGGACTCCTCTGAGACACTCCAATGATAAACCAGATCCTCTATGGTAGTCACACTGACAGCGGAATCAATACGACCAGATGTGGATCATACAAAGAAAACTCCAATAGTGTAATACCGTTTAAATTATTTATTGAAAAAAATGGGGCCAATAGGCTTTACTTACTTACTTAAGTAAAATGTAATCTCACATAGATAAAACAGATCTGCTGGCAAATTCTAAAAGAAATCTGCCGCACTTCTGGGTCACATGGGGCGCGATGGTGTCAGCGCAAAGCTCCGCCTGACATGTTTCGTCAAACGTGACATCTTCCTGAGGCATGGGCGACGCACTGAGCCATTGCTATAAATAATGCATAAAAATATAAATAAAACCAAGCACCGCCTTCAGGATTTCGAAGGGCGTAAATTTTTGATTTCACTCCTCACTACTTATCACAGTTTTGAAGGCCATACAATGCCAAGATCGCACAAACCCCCCCAAATGACCCCATTTTGGAAAGTAGACACCCCAAGCTATTTGCTGAGAGGCATGTTGAGTCCATGGAATATTTTATATTTTGACATAAATTGCGGGAATATGACAAACATTTTTTTTTTGCACAAAATTGTCACTAAATGATATATTGCTCAATCATGCCGTGAGCATATGTGGAATTACACCCCAAAATACATTCTGCTGCTTCTCCTGAGTACGGGGACACCACATGTGTGGGACTTTTTGGGAGCCTAGCCGCGTACGGGGCTTCGAAAATCAAGCACCGCCTTCAGGATTTCTAAGGGCGTAAATTTTTGATTTCACTTCTCACTACCGATCACAGTTTTGAAGGCCATAAAATGCCAAGATGGCACAAACCCCCCCAAATGACCCCATTTTGGAAAGTAGACACCCTAAGCTATTTGCTGAGAGGCATGTTGAGTCCATGGAATATTTTATATTTTGCCACAAGTTGCGGGAAAGTGAAAAACTTTTTTTTTTAGTTGTCACTAAATGATATATTTCTCAAACTTGCCATGGGCATATGTGGCTATTTGCTGAGAGGCATGGTGAGTATTTTGCAGCTCTCATTTGTTTTCAAAAATGAAGAAAGACAAGAAAAATGTTTTTTTTTTCTTTTTTCAATTTTCAAAACTTTGTGACAAAAAGTGAGGTCTGCAAAATACTCACCATAACTCTCAGCAAATAGCTTGGGGTGTCTACTTTCCAAAATGGGATCATTTGGGGGGGGTTTTGTGCCATCTTGGCATTTTATGGCCTTCAAAAATTTACGCCCTTAGAAAGCCTGAAGGCGGTGCTTAGTTTTCGGGGTCCCGTACGCAGCTAGGCTCCCAAAAAGTCTCACACATGTGGTATCCCCGAACTCAGGAGAAGCAACAGAATGTATTTTGGGGTGTAATTTCACATATTCCCATGGCATGTTTGAGCAATATATCATTTAGTGACAACTTTGTGCAAAAAAAAAAAATTGTCTTTTTCCCGCAACTTGTGTCACATAATAAATATTCCATGAACTCGACATGCCTCTCAGCAAATAGCTTGGGGTGTTTACTTTCTAAAATGGGGTCATTTGGGGGGGTTTGAACTGTACTGGCATTTTATGCACAACATTTAGAAGCTTATGTCACACATCACCCACTCTTCTAACCACTTGAAGACAAAGCCCTTTCTGCCACTTTTTGTTTACATGAAAAAATAATTTTTTTTTGCAAGAAAATTACTTTGAACCCCCAAACATTATATATTTTTTTAAAGCGAAGGCCCTACAGATTAAAATGGTGGGTGTTTTTAAATTTTTTCACACAGTATTTGCGCAGCGATTTTTCAAACGCATTTTTGAGGAAAAAACGCACTATACACACTATATTTCCCAAATGTTTGATGAAATAAAAAAGATGATCTTAGGCCGAGTACATGGATACCAAACACAACATGCTTTAAAATTGCGCACAAACGTGCAGTATCGACAAACTAAATACATTTTTAAAAGGCTTTAAAAGCCTTTACAGGTTACCACTTTAGATTTACAGAGGAGGTCTACTGCTAAAATTACTGCCCTTGAGCTGACCTTCGCGGTGATACCTCACATATATGGTGCAATTGCTGTTTACATTTGACGCCAGACCGACGCTTGCGTTCACCTTTGCGCAAAAGCGGGGGGGACAGGGGTGCTTTTTTTTTTCTTTCTTTTTTTTTGCTTTTTATATTATTTTTAAACTGTTCCTTTCATTTTTTTTTTTTTTTTAGCATTGTTATTGTTATCTCAGGGAATGTAACTATCCCCTATGGTAGCAATAGGTAGTACTCTTTTTTGAAAAAAATTGGGTCTATTAGACCCTAGATCTCTCCTCTGCCCTCAAAGCATCTGACCACACCAAGATCGGTGTGATAAAATGTGATAAAATGCTTCCCCAATTTCCCAATGGCGCTGTTTACATACGGCGAAATCTACATAATAAATATTCCATGAACTCGACATGCCTCTCAGCAAATAGCTTGGGGTGTTTACTTTCCAAAATGGGGTCATTTGGGGGGGTTTGAACTGTACTGGCATTTTATGCACAACATTTAGAAGCTTATGTCACACATCACCCACTCTTCTAACCACTTGAAGACAAAGCCCTTTCTGCCACTTTTTGTTTACATGAAAAAATAATTTTTTTTTGCAAGAAAATTACTTTGAACCCCCAAACATTATATATTTTTTTAAAGCGAAGGCCCTACAGATTAAAATGGTGGGTGTTTTTAAATTTTTTCACACAGTATTTGCGCAGCGATTTTTCAAACGCATTTTTGAGGAAAAAACGCACTATACACACTATATTTCCCAAATGTTTGATGAAATAAAAAAGATGATCTTAGGCCGAGTACATGGATACCAAACACAACATGCTTTAAAATTGCGCACAAACGTGCAGTATCGACAAACTAAATACATTTTTAAAAGGCTTTAAAAGCCTTTACAGGTTACCACTTTAGATTTACAGAGGAGGTCTACTGCTAAAATTACTGCCCTTGAGCTGACCTTCGCGGTGATACCTCACATATATGGTGCAATTGCTGTTTACATTTGACGCCAGACCGACGCTTGCGTTCACCTTTGCGCAAAAGCGGGGGGGACAGGGGTGCTTTTTTTTTTCTTTCTTTTTTTTTGCTTTTTATATTATTTTTAAACTGTTCCTTTCATTTTTTTTTTTTTTTTAGCATTGTTATTGTTATCTCAGGGAATGTAACTATCCCCTATGGTAGCAATAGGTAGTACTCTTTTTTGAAAAAAATTGGGTCTATTAGACCCTAGATCTCTCCTCTGCCCTCAAAGCATCTGACCACACCAAGATCGGTGTGATAAAATGTGATAAAATGCTTCCCCAATTTCCCAATGGCGCTGTTTACATACGGCGAAATCTAAGTCATAAAATGCTCCTAGCTTCAGGTTTCTTAGGCCATAGAGATGATTGGAGCCATTCTGGTCTCTGATCAGCTCTATGGTCAGCTGGCCGAATCAACAGCTGCATTCTCAGGTTCCCTGTTGGGACAGGAGAGCCAGAGAAAAACATGGAAGACGGTGGGGGGGCATTCCCTCCTACTGCTTGTAAAAGCAGTCTAGAGGCTAATTAGCTGCTAGGATTGCTTTTACATGAAAGCCGACCGCTGGCTGAAAAGAATGATACCAAGATGATACCTAAACCTGCAGGCATCATTCTGGTATAACCACTTAAAGTCCAGCAACATACCAGTACCTTGCTGGTCCTTGTTGGGCAAATATTGTAAACTTTTTTTCATGCAGCCTGTGGGCTGAACGAAAAAAAGAGATTGATCGGTGGGTATCCCCACCATTAGAATACCTGCCTTCATCCACCCACTTCTAATGATGGGCATATATGCACCTTTTATATATGCCGAAGCATGGGGGCATCCTCCCACAAAAGGTAGGAGCAAATCGCTCCTCCACCCACTGCTGCCCCCACGCTTCGGCATATATGCTGAAGTATGTAACTGTGGTGGCGAAATCACCTCCGACAGCGCTGGAGTCACGGCTTTATGTATCGTGGGAGCAAATGCTGTTGCTGTCAAGATAAATAAATCCGCGCTGCAACTGAATGGCATACCTGCTAAGCAAATGATGGTTAACAACGAAACAAAATAACATTATAGTATAACAGTAAGACTTACCATACCTGCAAAGCAAATACAAAAAAAAATAGTAAAAAATAAAACATTTAACGCAACCTGTGCCTAAAATATATATATGCCGAAGCATGGGGGCATCCTCCCGCAAAAGGCAGGAGCAAATCGCTCCTCCACCCACTGCTGCCCACACGCTTCGGCATATATGCTGAAGTATGTAACTGTGGTGGTGAAATCACCTCCGACAGCGCTGGAGTCATGGCTTTATGTATCGTGGGAGCAAACGCTGTTGCTGTCAAGATAAATAAATCCGCGCTGCAGCTGAATGGCGTACCTGAAAACAAAAAAATGGTTAAAACACAGTAAACTATAAAAAAATTACATACCTGAAAAACAAACATGATAAAACATAACAACAATAAAACATTGCAGAATAGAATACAGCAAAAAAGAGCAGAACAATAGAGAGAAAACAGAGAGAGAGAGAACAATAAAACGACAACTATTTTTGCTTTTTTTTATTTTATATTTTTTTGTGTATTTTTTTTTTTTTTACATTTTTTTTATAACTGTAACTTTTAAAACTGTAACGGTTCCAGGTTTGGGTCTCTCAAAATGCGATGGCATCTTGGGAGACCCTGTGAAAGTGTGTCCTAGTCTGTGCAATGCTGTACCCTACGCTAAAACTCAACTAGTGTATGGTAGCGCTCAAAACACTCACCAATGCAAAGACCAGGATTGCCAGGACAGGAGGGACAATAATATTGGGTGTCACACCTATATCCGCGCTTTCTGCAGACACAACATTTTCTTTGGGGAGCTCATTGGGTAGGGGTACCCGGGAGGACATAAGGAAAATGCCTCCCATGCAGCCGGCTTACTGCATCTGGTTGGGGAAGGTGAGGTGGAGCACCGTCTGGATACAGAAGGGCTCTGACGATCTCTTCCTGGAATTTAAGGAAGGATCCAGTCTGTCCTGAAGCTCTGTATAGCACATGAGCGTTCAGCAAAGCCAATTGAAATAAGTATACAGACACTTTTTTGTACCAGCGTCTGGCCTTACGGGCAACTAGGTACTGGTCATTGAGGTCCACCCCTCCCATATTTTGGTTATATTTGTAGACACAGAGGGGTTTCTCCACAACACCAGTCGCCGTAGTAATTTGGACCGTCGTGTCTGCATGAAGGGAGGTAAGAACAAAAACATTCTTATTGTCCCTCCACTTCATAGCGAGCAAATTATTACACTGTAAGCAGGCTCTCTCCCCCAGCCTAAGACGGGAATCTACAAGCCGCTGGGGAAAGCCCTGGCAATTAGGTCGCACGGTGCCACATGCTCCAATTTGATGATCAAAAAGGTGACTAAAAAGTGGCACGCTGGTGTAATAATTGTCCACATATAAATGGTACCCCTTTCCGAATAAGGGTGACACCAAGTCCCACACTATCTTGCCAGCACTTCCTATGTAGTCAGGGCAGTTTGTCGGCTCTACGTGACTATCTTTGCCCTCGTAAACCATAAAACTACATGTATAGCCTGTGGCCCTTTCACAGAGTTTATACATCTTGACCCCATATCTGGCACGCTTGCTGGGAAGATACTGTTTGAATGACAAGCGGCCAGAAAATTTAATCAGGGACTCATCAACGCAGACAACTTGATGGGGAGTAAACAAGTCTGCAAAACGCTGGTTGAAATGGTTTACGAGGGGACGAATTTTGTAGAGCCGATCGTATTCAGGGTCTGCACGAGGACGACAGAGTTCAATGTCATTGAAGTGCATGAACCGCAAAATCTGCTCGTATCGTGCCCTGGTCATGGAGGCAAAGAACAAGGGCATATGGTGAATTGGGTCAGTGGACCAATATGACCGCAACTCACTCTTTTTAGTTATGCCCATGTTGAGGGAAAGACCCAGAAAGATCTTAAATTCGGAGACCGTAATTGGTCTCCAATCTCTGGCAAGGGAGGACTGGGGATTAGCGGCGATGTGTTGACCAGTGTATAAATTGCTTTGGTCCACAAAAGATCTATAGAGATCTTCTGTGAAAAACAGTGAATAAAAATCCAGTGGCGTAAAATCAACTGTTTCCACCTGAATTCCGGGTTGGCCAGTGAATGGGGGAAGTACGGGTGCTGCAGAAGTGGTGGGTTCCCAATTCGGATTGGCGAATACAGCAGGAAGGACACTATGGGCACGATGGGCCTGTGTTCGTCTTCTTGGTGGCAGCGGGACACTACTAGTGCTTGCCACCTCACCAGCTTGAACTACACTTATGGGACTTGCCACATCACCACGTGATACTGCAGTGCTGAATGTACGACCAGGGTGTACTAGCCTGCTGGTGCTTGCCAGTTCACCAGAAGGAATAGCGGCGCTAGTACTGCTCTGCTCCATACGAGGGACCTGCGGTTCTTGCACTTCAAGGACAGAAGAAGAAGTTCGGGGTCTGGTACGCCTGACCTTGGCAGGGACCACAACTCCATCATCAGAGCTATCTGTCATGGAGCCGCTGTCGTCTACAGGATCGTATTCTGAGCCTGAATCTGACAGATTAATGTGACTTCCTCTTCACTATCTGTCATGCTCAGAAACGTGTAGGCCTTTTCACTAGTGTACCTTCGATTTGCCATTTTGGGCTCTAAATTTAGGGGTACACTAATGAGACTCACAGGCAAAAAAGCTCCTGACTGTCAGCTACTATATCAAATTGCTACCAAAAAACTGTTAGCGATCGCAGGGATCAGGCCTGACTCTGCAAACTCTGCAGTTATGTGTGCTTAGTGTTTTGTATGTGTCAGTGATCGATCGATACTGCACTTGGGTGGGCTGGGCTGGGCTGGGCCCGAGGGGCAAAATGCAGGTGCTAGCAGGTATCTGGGCTGATCCCGCTACAACTTGATGGGGAGTAAACAAGTCTGCAAAGCGCTGGTTGAAGTGGTTTACGAGGGGCCGAATTTTGTAGAGCCGATTGTATTCAGGGTCTGCACGAGGACGACAGAGTTCAATGTCATTGAAGTGCATGAACCGCAAAATCTGCTCGTATCGTGCCCTTGTCATGGAGGCAGAGAACAAGGGCATATGGTGAATTGGGTCAGTGGACCAATATGACCGCAACTCACTCTTTTAAGTTATGCCCATGTTGAGGGAAAGACCCAGAAAGATCTTAAATTCGGAGACCGTAATTGGTCTCCAATCTCTGGCAAGGGAGGACTGGGGATTAGCGGCGATGTGTTGACCAGCGTATAAATTGCTTTGGTCCACAAAAGATCTATAGAGATCTTCTGTGAAAAACAGTGAATAAAAATCCAGTGGCGTAAAATCAACTGTTTCCACCTGAATTCCGGGTTGGCCAGTGAATGGGGGAAGTACGGGTGCTGCAGAAGTGGTGGGTTCCCAATTCGGATTGGCGAATGCAGCAGGAAGGGCACTATGGGCACGATGGGCCTGTGTTCGTCTTCTTGGTGGCAGCGGGACACTACTAGTGCTTGCCACCTCACCAGCTTGAACTACACTTATGGGACTTGCCACATCACCACGTGATACTGCAGTGCTGGATGTACGACCATGGTGTGCTAGGCCGCTGGTGCTTGCCAGTTCACCAGAAGGAATAGCGGCGCTAGTACTGCTCTGCTCCATACGAGGGACCTGCGGTTCTTGCACTTCAAGGACAGAAGAAGAAGTTCGGGGTCTGGTACGCCTGACCTTGGCAGGGACCACAACTCCATCATCAGAGCTATCTGTCATGGAGCCGCTGTCGTCTACAGGATCGTATTCTGAGCCTGAATCTGACAGATTAATGTGACTTCCTCTTCACTATCTGTCATGCTCAGAAACGTGTAGGCCTTTTCACTAGTGTACCTTCGATTTGCCATTTTGGGCTCTAAATTTAGGGGTACACTAATGAGACTCACAGGCAAAAAAGCTCCTGACTGTCAGCTACTATATCAAATTGCTACCAAAAAACTGTTAGCGATCGCAGGGATCAGGCCTGACTCTGCAAACTCTGCAGTTATGTGTGCTTAGTGTTTTGTATGTGTCAGTGATCGATCGATACTGCACTTGGGTGGGCTGGGCTGGGCTGGGCCCGAGGGGCAAAATGCAGGTGCTAGCAGGTATCTGGGCTGATCCCGCTACAACTTGATGGGGAGTAAACAAGTCTGCAAAGCGCTGGTTGAAGTGGTTTACGAGGGGCCGAATTTTGTAGAGCCGATTGTATTCAGGGTCTGCACGAGGACGACAGAGTTCAATGTCATTGAAGTGCATGAACCGCAAAATCTGCTCGTATCGTGCCCTTGTCATGGAGGCAGAGAACAAGGGCATATGGTGAATTGGGTCAGTGGACCAATATGACCGCAACTCACTCTTTTAAGTTATGCCCATGTTGAGGGAAAGACCCAGAAAGATCTTAAATTCGGAGACCGTAATTGGTCTCCAATCTCTGGCAAGGGAGGACTGGGGATTAGCGGTGATGTGTTGACCAGCGTATAAATTGCTTTGGTCCACAAAAGATCTATAGAGATCTTCTGTGAAAAACAGTGAATAAAAATCCAGTGGCGTAAAATCAACTGTTTCCACCTGAATTCCGGGTTGGCCAGTGAATGGGGGAAGTACGGGTGCTGCAGAAGTGGTGGGTTCCCAATTCGGATTGGCGAATGCAGCAGGAAGGGCACTATGGGCACGATGGGCCTGTGTTCGTCTTCTTGGTGGCAGCGGGACACTACTAGTGCTTGCCACCTCACCAGCTTGAACTACACTTATGGGACTTGCCACATCACCACGTGATACTGCAGTGCTGGATGTACGACCATGGTGTGCTAGGCCGCTGGTGCTTGCCAGTTCACCAGAAGGAATAGCGGCGCTAGTACTGCTCTGCTCCATACGAGGGACCTGCGGTTCTTGCACTTCAAGGACAGAAGAAGAAGTTCGGGGTCTGGTACGCCTGACCTTGGCAGGGACCACAACTCCATCATCAGAGCTATCTGTCATGGAGCCGCTGTCGTCTACAGGATCGTATTCTGAGCCTGAATCTGACAGATGAGTGACTTCCTCTTCACTATCTGTCATGCTCAGAATCGTGTAGGCCTTTTCACTAGTGTACCTTCGATTTGCCATTTTGGGCTCTAAATTTAGGGGTACACTAATGAGACTCACAGGCAAAAAAGCTCCTGACTGTCAGCGACTATATCAAATTGCTACCAAAAAACTGTTAGCGATCGCAGGGATCAGGCCTGACTCTGCAAACGCTGCAGTTATGTGTGCTTAGTGTTTTGTATGTGTCAGTGATCGATCGATACTGCACTTGGGTGGGCTGGGCTGGGCTGGGCCCGAGGGGCAAAATGCAGGTGCTAGCAGGTATCTGAGCTGATCCCGCTACAACTGCATTTTTGGGGACCCTAAACTGCTGGGGATGCTAGTATAGATCTGATCGGATCAGATATTGATCCGTTCAGATACTATAGCATTAAGGGAGGTGTATGCTGCGTGCGTGGGTTTTAGCGGTACTGGCGCTAACCTAACGCTGCCTGGGGCGAGGCAGACCTTATCTGACCCTAAAAACTTAACTTATATCACCGCCTGGTGATCAGGGGGTTAAACCTTTATAAGGTAATAAACGGCGGGTGCCCTAAAAATAAACTATAAAAAACAAACTAACTAACCAGCATCACCCGTAACAATTATATGGTGATCACAGGTGAAAGGGTTAACTAGGGGGCAATCAGGGAGTTAAAACTTTTAGTAGATAGTATATGGGGGTCCCTGTCGCTATAAAATACTGACGGCGAACCTATATACTTACCTCCATAACTAGCATCACCTGTGTCACTAAGACAGCGATCAGAAAAACTATTGCTTAGTGACACTGGCGACGGGGGGTGATCACGGGGTTAAAACTTTATTAAGGGGGGTTAGGGGGGTACCCTAGACCTAAAGGGGGGTACCTCAGACCTAAGGGGGCTAACCCTAACTGCCCTAACACTTATAACTGTCACAAACTGACACCAATGCAATAATCAGAAAAAAAAAACTGCTTTTGGTGTCAGTGTGACAGTGGGTACAGGGGGGTGATCAGGGGGTGACTGGGGGGTGATGGGGGGGTGAAAAGTGTGCCTGTGTGTTCTACTGTTAGTGTAGTGCTGGTGCAAACTTACTTGGATGTCTTCTCTCCTCGGTGCCGGAACGAAAAGACTGGCTCGAGGAGAGATGACATCACTTCCTCCGCTTCTGTTTACATTACAGAAGCCGAGGAAGCCTGTCATTCGCCAGGAGCGATCGCGAGGGGGGAGCCACGAATGAGTGGCCTCCCCCTCACCTTTGATCACCCCTGACCTGAATCCGACCACCGCAGGCACCGGGGGGGGGTCTGATCCCAAGTACGTACCTGTAAGTCCTTTTGCCTGCCCGTGCCATTCTGCCGACGTACATCGTCGTGCGGCGGTCGGCAACTGGTTAAAGAAGGCTTTTGGCTGGTCACAGCAGATGTCACATCTCTTTATACCATCATTCCACATCAATGGGGGATTACATCAGTAGAATACTTTCTAGATAGGGACTCCTCTATATCTGCTCAACAGAGAACATTTATTATGGATCTTTTGAAATTTGCCACCACGCATAATTATTTCTGGTTTAAAAAACAGTTTTTTCTTCAAAATAGAGGCATAGCAATGGGGGCAAAATTTGCCCTAGCCAAGCCAATCTATTTATGGTGAAGTGGGACGAGGATGTCATCTATGTCCAACATATACCAGAATATACCAGAATGGGTCTTGTGGGCAAGGTATATTGAATACGTTTTCTCCTATGGAAGGCTCCCACGAGGCTTTTGGAATTTTCATGGAGTCCCTAAATACTAACTATAGAGGGATTAAATTCAAATATGAGGTGGATCAACATACTATATATTTCTTAGACCTAAAAATTTGGGTGGAGGGAGACCAACTTCTGACCTCCACATATTTCAAACCAACTGATAGGAATTCCTTTATCCCCCATGACAGTTGCCATCATCAGTCATGGTTAGACTCTGTCCCCAAAAGTCAATATATGCCTTTACAATGCAATTGTAGCAGAATTATTGAATTTAAAATACAAGCAGATGTTTTGACAAAAATATTCACTGACAAGGGTTATACAATGGATACTTTGAATCAGGCTGTGCTAACTACACAAGGAATGGATAGAAAGTCTCTCCTGGTGGAAAATCCAAGGGTGAAAGAGGAAGATAATAAGTTCCTTTTACCTTTTATTACATAATATTCTCAGTAACACTTGAACCGCGAAATGCGTTGAGCTACCAGCCATCTTTTATTCACTAATTTCATTGTACACATGGATTATTCCTTGTAACACAAGTTTTGAGGCCAGAAATCAGGCAGGCATTACCGTGCAATATATATGCATAATATTTACCCATTCTGACATTGGTGGTCCCTTGGTTTTACTCAGCAATGATGTTTGCACCAGTGTTATTATCTGTTTTACCTGTCTTGCCAATTAATGTTAGCAATATGTATGCTGACCACTGTTTATCAGTAGGGATGAGCCGAACACCCCCCTGTTCGGTTCGCACCAGAACTTGCGAACAGGCAAAAAATTTGTTCCAACACGCGAACACCGTTAAAGTCTATGGGATACGAACATGAATAATCAAAAGTGCTAATTTTAAAGGCTTATATGCAAGTTATTGTCATAAAAAGTGTTTGGGGACCTGGGTCCTGCCCCAGGGGACATGGATCAATGCAAAAAAAAGTTTAAAAACGGCCGTTTTTTCAGGAGCAGTGATTTTAATAATGCTTAAAGTGAAACAATAAAAGTGTAATATTCCTTTAAATTTCGTACCTGGGGGGTGTCTATAGTATGCCTGTAAATGGGCGCATGTTTCCCGTGTTTAGAACAGTCTGACAGCAAAATGACATTTCAAAGGAAAAAAGTAATTTAAAACTACTCGTGGCTATTAATGAATTGCCGGTCCGACAATACACATAAAAGTTCATTGATAAAAACGGCATGGGAATTCCCCACAGGGGAACCCCGAACCAAAATTTAAAAAAAAAATGACATGGGGGTCCCCCTAAATTCCATAACAGGCCCTTCAGGTCTGGTATGGATATTAAGGGGAACCCCAGCCAAATTTTTTTTAAAAAATGGCGTGGGGTCCCCTCAAAATTTATACCAGACCCTTCAGGTCTGGTATGGATTTTAAGGGGAACCCCGCACCAAAATAAAAAAAATGGCATGGGGTCCCCCTAAAAATCCATACCAGATGCTTAGCACGCAATCTGGCAGGCCGCAGGAAAAGGGGGGGACGAGAGAGCGCCCCCCCTCCTGAACTGTACCAGGCCACATGCCCTTGCCCGGTGGTTGTGGGGGTCTGCGGGTGTGGGGCTTATCAGAATCTGGAAGCCCCCTTTAACAAGGGGATCCCCAGATCTCGGCCCTCCCCCTGTGTGAAATGGTAAGGGGGTATAAAAAGTACCCCTACCATTTCACAAAAAAACTGTCAAAAATGTTAAAAATGACAAGAGACAGTTTTTGACAACTCCTTTATTTAAGTGCTTCTTCTTTCTTCTTTCTTCTCTCTTCCTTTGGTTTCTTCCTTCATCTTCTTCTTCTTCTGGTTCTTCTGGTTCTTCCTCCGGTGTTCTCATCCTGCATCTTCATCCGCGGCGTCTTCTTACCTTCTTCTCCTCGGGCCGCTCCGCATCCATGATGGCATGGAGGGAGGCTCCCGCTGTGTGACGCTTCTCCTCTTCTAACGGTTCTTAAATAACGGGGGGGGGCGGGGCCGCCCGGTGACCCCGCCCCCTCTGACGCACAGGGACTTGACGGGAATTCCCTGTGGCATTCCCTGTGACGTCAGAAGGGGCGGGGTTACATAACAGGTGACCCCGCCCCCCTCTGACATCACGGGGAATGCCACAGGGAAGTCCCCGTCAAGTCCCCGTGTGTCAGAGGGGGCGGGGTCACCAAGTGGCCCCTCCCCCCGTTATCTAAGAAGCGTCAGAAGAGGAGAAGCATCACACAGTGGGAGCCTCCCTCCGTGCCACCATGGATGCGGAGCAGCCAGAGGAGAAGAAGATAAGAAGACGCTGTGGATGAAGATGCAGGACGAGAACACCGGAGGAAGAACCAGAAGAACCAGAAGAACCAGAAGAAGAAGAAGATGGAGGAAGAAACTGAAGGAAGAGAGAAAATAGAAGAAAGAAGAAAGAAGAAGCATTTAAATAAAGGAATTGTCAAAAACTGTCTCTTGTCATTTTTATCATTCTTAACAGTTTTTTTGTGAAATGGTAGGGGTACTTTTGTAACCCTACCATTTCACACAGGGGGGAGGGCCGGGATCTGGGGGTCCCCTTGTTAAAGGGGGCTTCCAGATTCCGATAAGCCCCCCGCCCGCAAACCCCCACAACCACCGGGCAAGGGTTGTGGGGATGAGGCCCTTGTCCCCATCAACATGGGGACAAGGTGTTTTGGGGGCTACCCCAAAGCACCCTCCCAATGTTGAGGGCATGTGGCCTGGTAAGGTTCAGGAGGGGGGCTGCCCTCTCATCCTCCCCTCTTTTCCTGCGGCCTGCCAGGTTGCGTGCTCGGATAAGGGTCTGGTATGGATTTTTAGAGGGACCCCATGCCATTTTTTTTAAAAATTTTGGCACGGGGTTCCCCTTAAAATCCATACCAGACCTGAAGGGTCTGGTATAGATTTTGAGGGGGACCCCACGCCATTTTTCAAAAAATTTTGGCCGTGGTTCCCCTTAATATCCATACCAGACCTGAAGGGCCTGTTATGGAATTTAAGGGGACCCCCCACGTCATTATTTTTTTAAATTGTGGTTTGGGGTTCCCCTGTGGGGAATTCCCATGCCATTTTTATCAATTAACTTTTATGTGTATTGTCAGACCGGCAATTCATTAATAGCCGCGAGTACTTTTAAATGACTTTTTTTCCTTTGAAATGTCATTTTGCTGTCAGACTGTTCTAAACATAGGAAACATGCGCCCCTTTACAGGCATACTATAGACACCCCCCCAGGTATGAAATTTAAAGGAATATTACACTTTTATTGTTTCACTTTAAGCATTATTAAAATCACTGCTCCTGAAAAAACGGCCCTTTTTAAGACTTTTTTTGCATTGATCCTTGTCCCCTGGGGCAGGACCCAGGTCCGCAAACACTTTTTATGACAATATCTTGCATATTAGCCTTTAAAATTAGCACTTTTGATTTCTCCCATAGACTTTTAAAGGGTGTTCCGCGGCTTTCGATTTTGCCGCGAACACCCCAAATTGTTCGCTGTTTGGCGAACGGGCGAACAGCCAATGTTCGATTTGAACATGAGTTTGACTCTAACTCGAAGCTCATCCCTATTTATCAGTGCTATTACTCATCTCAGATATCTTGCTAAGTGTTAATAAGACATTCTTTGATACCATTGTTTGTATGTAAACCATTAAACAGCTTATTCACCCACCAGTTATGTGTTGGCTTGCAAACCATTGGCTTCATTTAAAGTCCCAACTTTTCCTCCTTTACTCGCTAGTGACACGCTTGCGGGGTTTTTTTAAATAAATGTATAGTCATAATGGCAGAGATGGAAATATGCGACCTTACCAGGCCGTAATTTCCTTGTCAAAAGAAGTTTATTGAGTATACAATGTTATAAAGATACATAAAGTAAGTTTACAAGGATCTATAAAGTAAGCTCATTGTTTTACAGTAGGGTTTATATAGGTAAATATCATGAAATTTCAAATATTAAACATTGGGTTCACATAAACCTAAATTAAAGATATATATCATTTCCTTAGTTACTTTTGTAGGTATTTAAATGGTTTATACCTACTATACATATTGTTTACAAGTAGAGTGTATATAGGTCAAAAAAATTCTGAGCTTTAATCTTAAGGTGGAGAAAAGGAAAGAGAAAGAAGAAAAAGGGTTGAAAGGTAGAGGTATGGTCCACAAGGTTGTCCCGCTCGTCAGTTTATTATTCTTTTTAGTTCTCTTTGAAGCCTTAGAATGGGTGTCTCTGTAAGTCATTTAATCTGTTACCATGGCAACAGGACAGAGTCATTGAAGTTTGACAGGAACTGTTGTTTTATCCAAGGATGCCAAAGTTTTTCAAATTTTGGAATTTGATTTTGATCGATGGCTACCATCTTAGCATGGGACATTGTATTATTCATTCTGTGAATTGTTTCTGCTAGTACCAATGTAGGAGATTTCCATGCCTTAGCCACTGTTTGTTTTGCAGCCGTTATTAGTTGGATCATAAGTTTGAATTGAGAGAGTGTTAACCATTCTGGTTTTAGATTAAGTAAAGTTAAATATGGATCTGGTTGTATTATTTTTTAAAATATTTTAGATGCAATCACGAAGACTTCCTTCCAGAAGGTTTGGATTACTGGGCACGTCCACCATATGTGTAAATATGTGCCTATTTCTGGGCATCCTCGAAAACAAAGAGCTGAGGTATTAGGTGAATATTTTGCCACTCTAGCGGGTACAAGGTACCAGCGAGTTAGGACTTTATAATTTGTCTCCAGTGCTAAGATGTTGGGTGAAGACGACTTAGATGTGAGCCATATGTTAGACCAGTCCGTGTCTTCTAAAGTTCGTCCCAGGTCCTCCTCCCACCTCTGAACATAAGAGGGTCTATTAAGATTTGCTACTCCATATAATTGATTATAAAGTGATGAAATTGTACCTTTAGCAAATGGATCTTTTGTACAGATTGATTCAAAAATGGATAATTGGGATAATGGTGTATCCCCCTTTAGGAATGGTGTATAGAAATTTTTGATTTGGAGATATCTAAATATCTCAGAGTTTGGTAGATCATATTTTTCTTTAAGCGATGGGAATGAAAGGAATGATTTAGATGCTATGAAGTCATTTAGTGTCTGAATGCCTGATGTTGTCCAAGCTTTAAAAGAATTTGGGTAGATCCATGCCGGATAAAAGGCCGGATTTCTGATAAAAGAAAGGAGAGGATTGTGTGGAGATTGTAACTGATATTTGGTTTTTAGTTTATCCCAGAGAGATAAGAAGTGTTTAGTTATGGGATTATGAATTTTAAAGCGGTCTTTAGGATCAAGCCATAATAAATTTGATATTAATAGAGGGTCATTTTCTGAAGCCTCTATAAATACCCATAATGGAATTTCCTGTTTTGCATGGTATTTGGACAGACTGGCCAAATGTGCTGCTCTGTAGTAGTTAGTAAAATTAGGGTATCCCAGGCCTCCTTTATTTTTGGGAAGATGTAATGTGTGTATAGGTATACGTGGTTTAGAAGAGCCCCATATAAACGAAGTTGCTCTTTTTTGTACTATTCTCAAAAAATAGGAAGGAATTGGAATAGGGAGGACTCTGAATAGATAAAGCAATTTGGGTAGAATAGTCATTTTGATTGCATTAATCTTCCCTATCCAGGATAAAGGAAGTTGCGACCATTGTTTTATTAGATTTGTGATCTGTCTTAATACAGGAGGATAATTGGTTGAGAATAAGTCAGAATGAGATGCTGTTAAATGAATTCCAAGATATGGGATTGATTTTTCTGCCCATGTAAATGGGAGTGCAGCCCTAGCCGGGATCAATTCCATGTTTGTGAGTGAAATATTAAGCACTAGGCATTTCTTAGGATTAATCATAAGGCCGGATAGGGCTGCAAATCCATCAAGAGCTGGTATTAAGTTAGGACCAGAGACCTGTGGTGATGATAGAAAAAGTAATATATCGTCTGCAAATATACATAATTTGTGTGTAATACCTCCTACTTCGATGCCAGTTATAGTTTGGTTTGTTCTGATGTATTGGGCCATGGGTTCGAGTATAAGGGCAAATAATAAGGGAGATAATGGGCAACCCTGTCGGGTACCTCTTTCGATATTAAAGGCTTCAGATTTGTATCCAGCATATTTTATATAGGCTTTGGGTTTATTATATAATGCTTTGATCCATGTTAAAAAGTGGGGTCCAAAACCCCATTTTTGTAATGAATATTGCATATATTGCCAGGATACTGTGTCAAATGCCCTCTTAATATCGAGAGATAGAAAACATAAAGGGATTTTCCGTTTTTTAGCAATATGTGCCAATAACACTGCCCTGCGTACGTGCCTGTCTATTTGGCATGAAGCCTACTTGATCTCTATGTATTAATTTTCCTATAATGCTATTGAGGCGTTTTGCTATTATTTTTGCTAATAATTTAATATCAAGGTTTAACAGAGAGATAGGCCGATAATTCACACAGGAAGTATCATCAGAAAGGGGTTTTGGGATCATACAAACAATTGCCATTAGTGTTTCTTGCCGAAAAGAATGTCCATCTAGAAGTTTGTTAAAAGTTTCAGTGAGAATGGGAGAGAGTATTTCTGAGAATGTTTTATAGTATAAAGCCGAGTAGCCGTCTGGGCCTGGTCTTTTGTTAAGTTTTAGGTCTTTTATGGCGTTAGCAACTTCATCTATAGTTATAGGCTCATCCAAACTGGTTTTTTGATTCTGAGATAACTCAGGTAAGGTTATTTTTGAGAAGAAGAATTCAGCCTCTGTAGGATTAAATTCATTGTTTGTCTTGTATAAAGTTGCGAGATGTGAGTGAAATTTATGGACTATTTTAACTGGATTACAAGTGTAAACATTTTTTGATAATTTCAAACGTATAGGTTTGAAAGATTTGTTAGTTGAATTTAATGCCCGAGCCAAATATGTACCTGGTTTGTTTGTATTCATGTAGAAATTGTGTTTGGAGCGTTTGAGGGATTTATCAACTGACTCAGTGAGAAATAGATCGTATTCCAATCTAGATTTTTCCAGATGAGATTTTGTACTCTGAGATGGATTATCTTGAAATGATATGTAGGCTGCATTAAAATTGAGTTCTAGTTTTTTTGCTAGATTTTTGCGTTCCCGTTTAAATAGTGCCGTTTGTCTTTGTATTGTACCACGCAAGACAGGCTTATGAGCTTCCCACAGTGTTATTGGGGAGATGTCTGTTGTATTATTAATTGATATGTATTCCTTTAAAGCTTGTTCAATGGCCATCTGATGTAGTGGGTGTTTGAGCATTATGTCCGGTAAGTACCACGTTGGGTCATGCGCTTTTGGTATGGCTGAGGGTATAGTAGTGTATACTGCATTATGGTCAGACCACGGAATCGGAATTATATCTGATGCAATAATTTCTGGTATCATTCCTATTGTTAGAAAAATATGATCTATTCTGGTGAAGGTTTGATGAGGGTGCGAGAAATAAGTGAATTTCTTTTTCATTGGGTTACTTTCTCTCCATGAATCTACCAGATTGTATTTGGAAAGAAGTTGAGAAAAAGGTAATCTAGAGGTTATTTTGGATGGTGTAAAAGGTGATTTATCTAGAAATGGGAGGAGGACCTGGTTCGAATCCCCACACATTATCACTGTTCCTATTTTGTGTGTATGAATCACTTGTAATATATGTGAGAGGAATGGTGTAGGTTGTTTGTTAGGAGCATAGTAGGAAATCACCGTGATTGCTGTATCCATTATATAACCCATGAGTATCAGGTATCTACCTTCTGGGTCTTTAATTTCTGATGATAAGGTGAATGGTGTGGATCGGTGAAATGCAATTAGAGTTCCCCTTTGCTTGGTACAGGCAGAAGCCGTGTAAATTTGTTGATAAAAAGGAGAAATATATTTTGGAGTAGAATGTTTGGTGAAGTGTGTTTCTTGGAGGCATACTATGTGAGCCTTCTTGTTATGGAAAGTACGGAAGGCTTTGGTCCTTTTTTGAGGGACATTTATTCCCTGAACATTCAGGGAAAGTATATTCAGTGGTGCCATGGCAATAGATCAAATAGTTTTGACTTACTTTTTGTTATGCAGAGCTGACTGCGCAGATCAACCTGTGTGGACTGAAGAGATGAATAGATAGAAAAGAAACCAGTGAATTCTGGAGTAAAGAGTAAACAAAAAACATATGAGATTAGATGATACATTGTATAAATTATTTTTTGCAAGTAATCACAATTTACCCGTGAAAGAGAATAAATATCTCTCTCAGGGGAATAAGTGCCTTCGTCACACTCCCACATAATACGGTTGGGAGAATGAGGAGGGCTAATGGGGGTACACGGATCTTCCGCTTACGGGAGAGAAGTGCTATGTCAAAAGACATCAAAATGATGTTTCATTAATTGGAGTGCAGAATATAGTTTTTGTTGAAATTATTTATTCCAGGGTGGTTGTATATGGTTAGTCTTGCCCTAGGCTAAATAATTCAGTTAGAAAGGTACTGTTAATAACTTTGGTATTGATGAAGATAGTTTAAATTATTTTGGGATTTTAACCCTTTTAGAGTAAACAATTACATATTTTATTCATATGTAACTGTTTAGATATGTTAACTCATAAAATTGAGGTTGTATTGCTTCAGATTAGAATAAACAAAAACATAATTCTAGGAACTAGTTAGGTAATAATATATTTGTTTTAAGAAAAGAAAGAAAAAGCTTCCATTACTTCTGGGTTATTGAACATATTTGTCCTAAAAAGTAATAAATCTATTGTTATTACCTGATAATATATAACTGAACAAGAATTTCCTTATTTCACTTATATATTCTAAGGCTATATGAATCAGAAGTAATAAGAAATATAACTGGAATGTAACATGATCCCACACAGTGTGTGACTATCAGAATGCAGTTACATTCAGTTATAAATATAGGTTTTTTATAGAGAACCATCTCTTTAGTATAATAAATGAAGAGATATCAGGAATTAGGATGTCAGTCCATTGAATCTTCTTGGTCCATGGATGATGTGGCATAACGGCCTCTTTTGTGAGAATGATGATTCCCATTTTGTTCTGGAATTTTCCGGGTGCTGCCTGAAGGTGAAGATGATGCCATTCTTCTGCGTGTGGGAGTGTTGCTGCTTGTGGGTTCTGTCAGATTTAATTTTAAAAGGGTTTGTTGTAGTTCATCTGCTGATCTGCTTCTGTAAATTGTACCTTGGTAGTTAAATCTGACTGAAAAGGGGAAGCCCCATTGATACGTAATGTTGTGGCGTTGCAGTTCCATTAGCTGGGGTTTCATGGATCGTCTTTTAGTAATAGTAAGTTGGGATAGGTCAGCAAAAATTTTATAATTGTGTCCTTGAAAATTAAGTTCCTTTTTTTCTCTTGCAGCAATTAGTATTTGTTCTTTCGTTCTGTAATAATGAAATTTTGTGATTATATCACGTGGGGGTCCATCTTTCTTTTTGGCTGTGAGGGCTCTGTGTACTCTGTCCAGTTCTAAACGTTCAATAGGGATATCTGGCTTTAGTTCTTGTAATAGAGCAGTAATAGTAGATTGCAGGTCTGTCACAGTTTCAGGTATTCCCCTTATGCGTAAGTTTGAACGTCTGGCTCTATTTTCGTAATCTTTGAGCTTAGTTTGAAGTATTACATTCTCTTTTTTTAATTGTTCCAATTCTGTTATATTTTCTTGGGTTGTAATTTCAATTTCATCCATTTTTATTTCTAAGGCTGCGGTGCGGTTTCCCAGCTCTCTTATTTCTTTGGTTAGGCTTTTTGTTATTTGGTCTGAGGTTTGTTTTAAAGCCTTATGAAGCATCTTTTCAAATTGTAATAATATTACTGGGGATGCTGAGGAGTCTTGTGGAGAAGTTTGTGAGAGGATTTGTTCTGTATCTGACTCAAATGGAGAGTCTTGCTGTGACATTTTCTGTCTGTGAGAGCGCCCTGATGCTGTATCTTGTGAGGTGACTGGAGCTGCTTCAGCTGCAGTGAGTGCCTGTGAGCTCTTTGTGAGGTGATTTTTATTTCTGCCACGGTTTCCTCCCAGTACCATATTTCCTGCCCAAATTTTCACAGTTTGTTCCCTGGGGCAAAAAGGTTCAAATGGATACCTTTTGAGCCTGCAGGCTCCGCTTTGTCCTTCTCTTCTCTCCTCAGCGGTGTGGAGCTCTAACAATGCATGTCTGCTCCTCTAGGCTCCGCCTCCTGCCCACCAGGCCGTAATTTCAATTAAAGTCCCAATTTCCCCTTCCCCTCATGTCTTATATCAGTAACACTATACGATATAAAAAATGTATCCATAAACACTGGCATAGCCTTAAAAATAACAATATCCTGGGTGAGACTCTCCCTGAACAACCATAGGTGGTGTTCAGGGGAGTTTTATCCCTTAGAGATATAGTGGCCCCTAATGTGTGTAATCCGCCAAATATCAAACTGATGTTCTTTCAGAATATGGATTTTACAAATATAAGGGATGTCCTGTGTGTTGTGTTAATAATATTAGCAATTAAAAAACAGTTCACATCTTACAGTGCATCTCCAGTTTTTCAAATTAGGACCTCTATTACATGTTCCACCCCGAATGTAGTATATCTCCTCACTTGTCCATGTGGGTTACAGTATGTGGGGCACACAATACACCCCTTACAAGTTAGGCTCAATGAACATATTGGCAATATCTAAAGAGGTTTTAACCCCTTACCGACCAGTGCATGATGATATACGTCAGCACAATGGCACAGCTGGGCAAATGGGTGTACAGGTACGTCCCCCTATGTGGGTATGTCCCACGTACTCCGTGAGCATGCCCGCGGGTCCCGCGCACTCGATGTCTGCCAGGGGCCTGCAATCATGTCACGGAGCGGCAGAACAGGAGAGTAAACAAGGCATTTCCCTGTTCTGCCTAGCAACATGACAGAGATCTACTGCTCCCTATCATCGGGAGCAGTGATCTCTGTCATGTTCTAGTGAGACAATCCCCCCTACAGTTAGAATCACTCCCTAGGACACACTTAACCCCTTGATTGCCCCCTAGTGTTTAACCCCTTCCCTGCCAGTGTCATTTACACAGTAATCAGTGCATTTTTATAGCACTGATTGCTGTATAAATGACAATGGTCCCAAAATAGTGTCAAAAGTGTCCGATCTGTCTGTCATAATGTCGCAGTCACAATAAAAATCTCAGATTGCCACCATTACTAATAAAAAAAATCAATAATAAAAATGCCATAAATCTATTCCCTATTTTGTAGACGCAATAACTTTTGCGCAAACCAATCAATATACGCTTAGTGCAATTTTTTTTACCAAAAATATGTATAAAAATACATATCAGCCTAAACTGAGAAAGAAATTATTTTTTCTCCTGCGATCCTGTTCAAGACTTGCTTTACTGACATCCCTTCTGGCTCTAGATTCTGCTTGCTTCCACTACACTGATCCCTGACTTCTGGCTTGGCTGACTATCTGTTCTGGTTGCTGAACTTTGGCTATGTTTTGACTATGTTTGTTTTTTTTACTAAACAAGTGTGATTTAACTGTACTTCTGTTTTGGCCTCATTTCATGGTTTCTGACGCTTTTATTAGCATTAGTATACTGTAACCAAGACTTGATCATATGGTCTGGTGTACGCATCATTCTCCCTAATCATGATGTGGTTAATTCTGAGAAGAATGGGAAGGAGACTTGAACACAATATGGCCGCCATGTGAGAACGAGGCTTGGTTGCTCTATTTATAGTGAAGGCTCAGTGCATCACCCGTGCCCCAGGAAGATGTCACGTGTGACGAAACATGTCAGGTGGAGCTAAGCTTTGACGCCATCACGCGACACGTGACCCAGAAGTGCGGGAGATTGCTTTTAGAATTTGACGCCAGATCTGTTTTATTTATGCGAGATTACATTTTACTGAGTCAGATCACATTTAAATTGACTAGCGGTTGCAATTTCCAGCACCCAGCTATTGAAAAAAATGCCAAAATGTTAAAAAAAACAGCGTGGGGTCCCCCAAAATCTATACCAGACCTTTATCCGAGCAAGCAGCCTGGCAAGCGCCCCCCCTCTCCTGAACCATGCCAGGCCACCTGCCCTCCACATTGGGGGGTGCTTTGGGGCAGGGGAGTTTTTGGGGTTTTTTTGGGACCGGCAGTGGCAGCGGCCATGTGATTGATAATTAATTTAACACTTGTTAAAGGGGGTTTCCAGATACTGATAACCCCCCTGCCCACATACTCCCACAATTACTGGCCAGGGTTGTGGGGAAGAGACCCTTGTCCCCATGTTGATGGGCACATGGTGCTTTGGGGTGGGTGGCACCCACACCCTCATGATGAGGGCATGTAGCCTGGTATGGTTCGATTTTTTGGGTTTTTTATTCAACTGTCAGTGGGGAAGCCCATTGACAGCTGATGACTCATCTTTTGTTAAGGGCGCTCCATTCGGCTTCCCAGGGCCACTCCTTAACAATCAGCTTTTACTGCACCCTGATTGCCCAATCAGGGAGCAAAATGCACTGTGCAGTGCGCAGTGCATTGCAAGGCATTCAGCGGGGCGAGCACTCACCGAACACTCTGCAAATGTGGGTGTTCCCCAAACAGGGCGGCCAGCCAGTGTTCGGCCTGGACTAATGCTGAACCATTCGCCCAACATAACAGTGTTTGTCATACCTTCACATAGTTTTATCACACTATAGTGACTTTCTTAGGAAAAAATTACCAATAATACACAATGAAATTTAAAAAGAATAACTCTTTCAGAGCAAGTTTGCATCTGATTGAAAGCTATGACAAATGTTTTAGCACTGACATTTTAATATGCCGGACTGTAAGGGAACACATTCAGAATTTATCAACCTTTGCGACATTCTGCCTCTGATAGGTGTCAGATCAATAGAAGATCTATGGGAATGTGGAAGTAATAAGCTAAAAGGGGAAGGGCAACAGGAAGAAAGGTAAACATTTTAGGTCTGTTGACCATAGGAATGTGCAACTTGAGGCTGAATTATTGATTTGGGCTATGATATGACTAGGCTTGGCTTTAAATAACAGTGTTACCCATGGAAAAACATATATTAAAACTGAACTCTAAGTGAACAGTTAAATACACTGGAGCTGTTTTACTTGCTGAAGGATTCGTATTTCTGTGTATCCTGTCCTAAGATGTATGCAGCTCCAAAAAACAAGCACAGCCCTGTCTACCAGGGGAAGGGACCTTTATTTTCACTTACATGTCCCCTCCTCTCCTCCAGCTTCTCACTGTAGAGTGAAAGGAGAAGCAGTAGACTGGTGAGCTCATCTCTTTGTCACGTTGCTCTTAGCTCATATCAGCATGTTCATTGTACTGCAACACTCTTGATTATCTCATTGTGCTGATTTTTCCTTTCTCTTTCTGAGTTTTTCTGTACAGTATAAGGCTGATACCAAATCAAGTTTCAATACGTATATTCAATACATACACATAAAAATGCATTTAAAGTGGTTGTAAAGATAGAAGTTTTTTTTATCTTAATGCACTCTATGCATTAAGATAAAAAGCCTTCTGTGTGCAGCAGCCCCCCTCAGCCCCCCCTAATACTTACCTGAGCCCCATCTCGATCCAGCAATGTTGCATGAAAGACTCGGCTGTCCGGGATGCTCCCTCCTCATTGGCTGAGACAGCAGCAAAAAGCCATTGGCTCCCTCTGCTATCAATCATAGTCAGTGGGCCAATGAGGAGAGAAAGGAGGTGGGGTCTGGGCTGTAGGTCTGTGTCTGCAAGGACACAGGAAGCTGTAGCTCGGCTCTGGTGCCCCCATAGCAAGCTGCTTGCTGTGGGGGAACTCAAGAGGAAGGAGGAGCCAGGAGCACCAAAGAGGGACCTGAGAAGAGGAGGATCCGGGCTGCTCTGTGCAAAACCACTTCACAGAGGAGGTAAGTATACAAACAAAAACGAGAATTTTATATCACTTTAATGACCTATTAATTAATACAGAGCTGTAATAATGTGTTTTTTTAATCTGCTTGGAATTCAGCTTTATCCTGAAAACTGAACTATTCAAGAAAGAGGTATGCAGCTGCAACTAGGAACACTCGTTGCAACTAGGAATACTATTCCACATATTGTAAGTCGTGTTTTTGGGGTTTTTTGATTTTATTTGGCGGGGGGACATCTTTTAGTTTTTATTTTGTTATGTTCTTCGATTACTGTTCTTCGATTACCTTCTTTAATGTACAAAAAACTGATGAATTTTTTAACATCTACAAAACACATTGTTTCCTATCACATTATGCTTTCAAAGACGTCTGTAAAAAAAAATAAAACGAATCTGACAACTGCTATACTACTTTCTTGTCTCTCTGTTTGACTCTAGTAACTTATCTCAATAAATCCCCCGTAGAATGCATCTTATGTTTTTCAAGTCCTCTGAAGATGAGACAGGAATGCTGGAGGAATTACAAGACAGAGGATCTTCATTGCAATAGTGAACAAGCTGAAAATTACAAGGTAATGGAATCTCAGCAGGAGTCGGGCCTCTAAACCCTGCCATTAGCTAAATCCTACAATGATTGCTGTTGAAATCACTGGGGCTGTGTAAGTACAATGTTTTACTCTCTGCACTTGATGTCTCCAGCAAGCTACTAAGCTGTTGTAATTACATAAAGTGGGATATATATGTGTGAAAGCTCATAACGTATTAACATTAAAGCCCCAGGTCTTATACAGGTTATAATTTTAACAAACTTGCCATTAATATCTCTCAGTTCTGTAATATGGATTCTTGAAAAAGCTGAAATTAATTATATGGAAAATGAATCATTTACGCTACAGTATAATCTGAAAATAAATGTTATGTTTTAGTATGTTGTACAGAAAAACTGCTTTCAAAATCTATTATTTTAAAGACGTATCACATTCAATTCTATTTAGAATATTGAAACAAATCATTCTGCTATATTGGAAGTTTCAAACTGAAATGTCTGCTTGAAAGAAAGTACCATAAAGTGCCTATCATTACCGTTAGGTGTAATCTGTTACTAAAGCCTTCCCTGATTTTAGGGATAGCATAACTTTAGACACATTGACTCATGGTGGAAAAAATGTAGATCTTAGTAATTAAGTGCATCCAGAACAGAAATGAAAAGCTCACTTTAAAATAAATAATCTAGGCAAAACAGAAAATTCCATATTTAATTGAAAAGTCCAACATATGTTCTCATTGAACATTTAATCATATGTAAAAAAAAAAAAAAAACAGGAGCCCCTGTAGATTTGATTTCTGAAGTAAATGTTTACTTAATTACAGTAAGCTCCCAACCCCCATTTTTCTTAGGCAACAGAGGTTTCTCTTTTCATTTCCACACAGTGCATTGAATTTATAAGTTCACCTGCTGAATATAAAAGCTTCACTGTAGCTACTGCTGTTGCTCCTCACAGTAAATAGAAAGAAAATAGAAAGAAAGTCTGGGACCACAAAACCTGACATTATGAAAGCCTACTGATCATGTTTATTCCAATAATTGTTCTCTTTATATATATATATATATATATATATATATATATATATATATATATATATATATATATATATATATATATATATATATATATATATATATCCACTGCATACAGTTTAGCTAGATCTCACTGCAGGCCATTCCTGCTGTACTGTTTCTAATATACTTTAGGCAGGCAGTTGATTCAGTTAGCTGCAGTGTATTTTATATATATATACAGTCAGTCTAGTGTATATATATATATATATATATATATATATATATATATATATATATATATATATATATATATCCACTTTATACAGTTTAGCTAGATCTCACTGCAGACCGTTCCTGGTGTACTGTTGCTAATATACTTCAGGCAGGCAGGCGATACAGTTAGCTGTAGTATATTTAATATATATATATATATATATATATATATATATATATATATATATATATATATATATATATATATATATATATACATCCCGGCTTTGTATATATATATATATATATATATATATATATATATATATATATATACACTGTATACAGTTTAGCTTCATCTCACTGCAGACCCTTCCTGGTGTGCTGTTTCTAATATACTGAGGCAGGCAGTTGATTCAGCTAGCTGCAGTGCATTTAATATATATATATACAGGCTTTTATATATATAGTCTAGCCAAGCCTATACCTGACTGTAGGCCATTCCTGGAGTACGTGTTCACAGACACTTTCAGGCAGTTGACTCAGTGAGCTGCAGTTCATTTAATATATATATATATACAGGCTTGTAAATATATAGTCTAGCCAAGCCTATACCTGACTGTAGGCCATTCCTGGAGTGCGTGTTCAAAGACACTTTCAGGTAGGCAGGCAGGTGACTCAGTGAGCTGCAGTTCATAAAATATATATCCACTGCATTGTAGTCCAGCCAAGCCTATACCTGACTGTCGGCCATTCCTGGAGTACGTGTTCAAAGACACTTTCAGGCAGGTGACTCAGTGAGCTACAGTTCATTTCATATATATACAGGCTTGTGTATATATAGTCTAGCCAAGCCTATACCTGACTGTAGGCCATTCCTGGAGTGCATGTTCAAAGACACTTTCAGGCAGGCAGGCAGGAGACTCAGTGAGCTGCAGTTCATAAAATATATATCCACTGCATTGTAGTCTAGCCAAGCCTATACCTGACTGTAGGCCATTCCTGGAGTACGTGTTCAAAGACACTTTCAGGCAGGTGACTCAGTGAGCTGCAGTGCATTTAATATATATATATATATATATATATATATATATATATATATATATATATATATATATATATATATATATATATATATATATATAGTCAGGAAATGGAGGATCCCCCTAGGGGTGGGACTTTAAAGGCACTACCAAAGCGTGAAACATATATATCAAAAATATAAAGTTTATTAAATACATGAAAAACAAATAATGAAAATATGATAAAAGCAAGGATGCATCATGTGGTACAAACGTTTTAGCAAAGTGACAAAATATATATAATCCCAAACCCAACGATGTTTCAGAGATGAATTGTAGTCTCCTTTATCAGGGGTTTTCACAGGGAGTACAATATATGAAAATCGCTAAAGAAGTACATAAGTGCATCCAAATAAACTAATAAAAGAAGATGAGGCATGGAGTCTCCCACAGATCCCATTCAGTAAATGGTAATCAAAAATAAAGACAAGAACAAGGCCAGTACGTGGAAGGCGAGGAACAGTGTCTACCTCCTCGCATCCGAGCAGCCCCACCAGGTTTCGAAAATTCAGACCAATGGCACGGTGACATGTGCACTGGGGCCCAAAGAGAAAGGAGGATCCAGGTTTACAGGTGGCAGCACTCACAGGCCAGTGACAGAATGGAAGAGGCAGTTGTGAGGTCAGGAAGGATGCACATGTAAACCGTTGTCTATCAATAGTACTAGACAGAGGTTCATCTAAGGAGCATCATGCCCCAAGCCCTGAGTACATGTTCAAAGTTCCTGGAGTACATGTTCAAAGACACTTTCAGGCAGGTGACTCAGTGAGCTGCAGTTCATTTAATATATATATATATATACAGGCTTGTATATATATATATATATAGTCTAGCCAAGCCTATACCTGACTGTAGGCCATTCCTGGAGTGTGTGTTCAAACACACTTTCAGGTAGGCAGGCAGGTGACTCAGTGAGCTGCAGTTCATAAAATATATATCCACTGCATTGTAGTCCAGCCAAGCCTATACCTGACTGTAGGCCATTCCTGGAGTACGTGTTCAAAGACACTTTCAGGCAGGTGACTCAGTGAGCTGCAGTGCATTTAATATATATATATATATATATATATATATATATATATATATATATATATATATATATATATATATATATAGTCAGGAAATGGAGGATCCCCCTAGGGGTGGGACTTTAAAGGCACTACCAAAGCGTGAAACATATATATCAAAAATATAAAGTTTATTAAATACATGAAAAACAAATAATGAAAATATGATAAAAGCAAGGATGCATCATGTGGTACAAACGTTTTAGCAAAGTGACAAAATATATATAATCCCAAACCCAACGATGTTTCAGAGATGAATTGTAGTCTCCTTTATCAGGGGTTTTCACAGGGAGTACAATATATGAAAATCGCTAAAGAAGTACATAAGTGCATCCAAATAAACTAATAAAAGAAGATGAGGCATGGAGTCTCCCACAGATCCCATTCAGTAAATGGTAATCAAAAATAAAGACAAGAACAAGGCCAGTACGTGGAAGGCGAGGAACAGTGTCTACCTCCTCGCATCCGAGCAGCCCCACCAGGTTTCGAAAATTCAGACCAATGGCACGGTGACATGTGCACTGGGGCCCAAAGAGAAAGGAGGATCCAGGTTTACAGGTGGCAGCACTCACAGGCCAGTGACAGAATGGAAGAGGCAGTTGTGAGGTCAGGAAGGATGCACATGTAAACCGTTGTCTATCAATAGTACTAGACAGAGGTTCATCTAAGGAGCATCATGCCCCAAGCCCTGAGTACATGTTCAAAGTTCCTGGAGTACATGTTCAAAGACACTTTCAGGCAGGTGACTCAGTGAGCTGCAGTTCATTTAATATATATATATATATACAGGCTTGTATATATATATATATAGTCTAGCCAAGCCTATACCTGACTGTAGGCCATTCCTGGAGTGTGTGTTCAAACACACTTTCAGGTAGGCAGGCAGGTGACTCAGTGAGCTGCAGTTCATAAAATATATATCCACTGCATTGTAGTCCAGCCAAGCCTATACCTGACTGTAGGCCATTCCTGGAATGCGTGTTCAAAGACACTTTCAGGCAGGTGACTCAGTGAGCTGCAGTGCATTTAATAAATAAATATATATATATATATATATATATATATATATATATATATATATATATATAGTCTAGCCATGCCTATACGTGACTGTAGGCCATTCCTGGTGTACTGTTTTTAGTAAACTTCAGGCGTTGTTTTGCTAATCTAATTGTATGTCTGGAAGGCCACCAAGGAGAGGCAGATGCCACAGGCCACTAAAAGAGGGCAAGCAGGCTCTGTGTCTACAGCCAACAGTGCTGGTCGTGGACACGATGCATCCTCAGCACGTGTCCGTGGGGCACACTTGTCCTTTTTTTTCGGCAGTTGGCCGTGTTGAGCCACAACATGCAGAAGAGTTGGTAGAGTGGATGACCTAGCCGTCCTCATCCTCCTCATCCTCTGTCACCCAGGCTCAGGGTACTTTGTTTGCCAATGCAGCTGCCAAAGGGGCCTCTTCCATCAGCTCAATGTCATCAGTCACTCCTTCCCTAGCCCCATCATGCCCTGAGGAGTCCCCCGAACTGTTCGACCACAGTGTAGGGTACATGCTGCAGGAGGATGCGCAGCATTTTGAAGGCTCTGATGATGGTACCCAGGTTGAGGATGAAAGCAGTGACGTGAGAGAGAAGGGAATCCCAAGAAGGACAAGAAACTGGCAGTCATGTTCCCCCAGCTGCAGCATACTGCCAGGTTTGCTCCAGTGGGGAGGAGGAAGGGTATTATGAGGTCACTGACTCTATGTGGGTGCCAGATAGAAGAGAGGAGGAGGAGGAGGAGCCACATCTCCAACGAGGCAGGATACCCTCCAGGGGCCAGCTCAAGGGCAGGCAACCGACTGCATCACACTGCAGAGCTCCGCATGTGCAGGGCGCTGCTGACTCTGCGCGTTTTTCCAAAAGTTCTTTGGTGTGGGCCTTTTTTTGAGATGTGTGCAGCAGATCGCACTGTTGCTGTTTGTAACACATGTCTGAAGTGTATCAAGCGTGGCCAAAACAGCAGCCGCTTGGGCACCACATGCTTGACCAGACATATGTCAAGCACCCATGCAGTCCATTGGCAACAGTACTTAAAAGACCCACACCAAAGAACAAGGCGGACCTCTCCTTGCTCCTCATCAGCTGGGATCTCCAACCCCACTAATACTTCAATCCTCTCAGAGACCTGCACTGAGAGGAATGAAGGTGTAGAATTAGGTGTCCCAAGCACTTGCAGGCAATCTGCTAGCGGTACACCAACATCCGATTGTAGCAGGCAAATTTCCCTACCCCAGTTGCTAAACCAGCGAAAGAAATTTGGTCCCAGCCATCCACATGCTCAGCGGCTGAATGCAAATTTGGCTAAATTGCTAGCACTCCAACTGCTGCCTTTTCAGCTGGTAGACTCTGCCCCCTTTCGAGAATTTGTGGAATATGCGGTACCAAAGTGGCAGGTTCCCAAACGCCAATTTTTTTCTCAGAAGGCCATTGCGGCTCTCTACCGACATGTGGAAGGATCTCTTGCCTCATTGGACAGGGCGGTCAGCGGTAAGGTGCATATTACCGCTGACTCATGGTCCAGCAGGCATGGACAAGGACGTTACCTTTCTTTCACAGCGCACTGGGTAACCCTGCTGGCAGCTGGGAATGATGCAGGACAGGGTGCAATATTGTTGGAGCTTGTTCCACCACCACACCTCCAAAATGCTGGTAATGGTGATTCTGCCACACCTCTTTCCCCCACCCCCTCCTCTTCTTCTTCCTCTATGGCCTCTTCCTGTGAAGATCTGTCCTTGGAACCAGCAGTGCTCCAAGGACGTTCTAGGGGCTACGCAAGCACTCAGGCAAAAAGATGCCATGTGGTGCTTGAGTTGGTCTGCTTAGGGGACAGGAGCCACACTGGGGAAGAGATTCTGTCAGCTCTGCAGGGGCAGGCTCAGAGGTGGTTGACGCCACGCCAGTTTCAGCCAGGAATGGTGGTTTGCGACAATAGCACCAACCTCCTCTCTGCCCTCTGACAGGGACACTGGTTGGCTCACATGCTTAATTTGGTGGTCCTCTCCTGAGGCAGGCCAGGAAAGTCTGTGGGCATGGTCATATAATGCCAGTGCTCAGCTGGCTGACCTCCAAAAGGAATGCAACCTGCCCAAGAACCGCCTCATCTGTGACATTCCCACTAGGTGGAACTCAACGTTGGCAATGCTACAGCAGCTGCACACACAGCAGAGGGCCATCAATGACTACCTGTGTGAGTATGACACCAGGACAGGGTCAGGGGAGCTTGGCTTTTTTTTGCCACGCCGGTGGCTTATGATCAAGGATGCATGCACTGTCCTGTCACCATTTGAGGAGGCCACGAGGATGGTGAGCAGTGACAGTGCTTTCATCAGTGATACTGTCCCTCTTGTCCACCTGTTGGAGCACAGGCTGCATGGAATAATGGACAGGGCACTTGAGGCAGAACAGAGGGAGGAAGAGGAGGACTTCCTTACCTCTCAAGGCCCCCTTTATCCAGACAGTATTCCTTGGGTCGTTGGGACAGAAAGTGAGGTGAAATCTTCTGAACAGGGGCACAGACAGCAAAACAAATGTTACAGGGGGATAACCCTTCCCTATGTTTTCCAAAAAGCTTTAAAATAGATTTTTTGGCTGGAGCTAAACTTACAAAATATGCCTGTTCCAAATTACAAACAGATTCTACATAAGAACAAACCTACAGTCTCTGTCTTGTTTGCACCGCCTACATACTGCTGTTAAGAGTATATAGGGCCTGAGGGCCCAACACCTTTTCTTTTTTTAATTTGGGTGCTGGGTTCCCCTTAATATCCATACAAGACCCAAAGGGCCTGGTAATGGGCTGGGGGGGTACCCATGCTGTTTGTCTCACTGATTTTTATCCATATTGCCGAGACCCGACATTACAGTAAAGCCTCAAGCCGTTTTAAATGACTTTGATTACTTTATAAATGTCATTTTGTGCAGGGACTGTTCTAAGCACGGGAAACACGCGCCACTTTACAGGCATACTATTGACACCCCCCAGGTACGATATTTAAAGGAATATTTCACTTTTATTTTTACACTTAAAGCATCATTAAAATCACTGCTCCCGAAAAAACATCAGTTTTTAAAACTTTTTTTTCCATTGATACATGTCCCCTGGGGCAGCACCCGGGTTCCCAAACCCTTTTTAGGACAATAACTTGCATATTAGTTCAAATTCACACTTGATTTTTCACGTTCGAGTCCCATAGACTTTAACAGTGTTCGAATGTTCGCGCAAATAGTCACCAAGTCTGCATTATAAAGCTTTCCACTTTGTAACTGATGTGGGTGGTTAAAAATCTAAATGTCTGCAACATGGTATTAATATTTCTATGTATAATTAGAGGTGATACATAGAATAGAAATAAGGTTCTTAAACATCAGCACACGCTAATTAGACAAACATTTTTTAGTAAAAGCCTAAAAACATTTTTTAACTTATGAAATGATGAAATAGCATCATATGTCTATCTGAATAAAGATTTTTTTTTCCTGATTGGTGGTGTTAACTTTCTGTTATTCTTATTTTCTTGTTTCTTTATTAAGGGCTATATACAGCCTCAGTTAACTTGGATTACATACAGCATAATTTCAGTTTGAAAAGAAATGCTTTTTGAATTAGGTTTAGCAGTGGTGCATGCTTTTTCTTCAAACGAGAATAAATCTGATGCTTGATTGGTAGATAGAAACTGTTCAGTAGTTCACTGTAGCTATTCTTGTCCTTGCTGATGTAAAACGGTCCTGGCGCTGGTCAAATTATATCAAGCTCTCAATGAGATTTATTTGTAATGATAAATATAATGAGATACTTGTAACAAGGGAGAACTAGCTGAAATGTGCTAAAGAGAAAAAGAGTACAGGCAGGTGGTTTACTAAATGAAAAGGCAAGAATTACAAGAATTAAGAAACAGCCATTCACATGTAAAAGTGCCAGAATGAGGATAACTGTAAATAGAAAAGCTAGATCCAAATTTCCTAGAGACAAGGGCTCACACAGAGGCTTTACTACAAGAATTAGGATACTATAGAGGATACCACAGTGTAAAAGTGCTAGTAGCAGGTCAGTTCAATTAGGGATAATAGGTCTAAGTGATCTATGCTTAACTTGTATTTTACCTATAGGGATAGGGATGAGGTGTGGTGAATGTGAGTAATATAACGTGGAGTGCTTTAGATACACACTGCTATTGTATTTAGTTTTTCTTCCTTAAGACCATGTAGTTGCATGCTGCAAACAAAAAGCATCTTAAAGTGGTTCTAAAGGCAGAACGTTTTTGACCTTAATGCATTTTCTGCATTAAGGTAAATACCTTTCTGTGTGCAGCATCCCAAACCCCCCGCCTGCCTCCCTTATACTTAGCTGAGCCCGATCTTAATCCAGCGATTTGCCCAAAGCACGTGCTCTCTCCACTCTCTCCCTCCTTACAGGGCAGTGGGAGCCATTCACAGTCACAGTCACAGTCAATCAAATCCTGTGGCAAGGGAGTTGGGGGGGGGGGGGCAGGGCCGAGCCATGCTATCTGCATCTATGGAGGATCAGGGCTGCTTTGTGCAAAACCATTGCACAAAGCAGGTAAATGTAACATGTTAATCATAAAAAAAGACTACCTTTTACAATCACCTTAAAGAACAAATTGTCAGTAACAAGTGAATGCTTTGCTTAGACACTTCAAACTTAAAAAAGGTCATATCAGCATAAAATAAAAATGAAAGAAAAATTAAAATAGAAGAAAAGACAACCTCAAAATGCCACGCCTGAAACACAAGATGCCTTTAAATTCAAGATGTCCATGAAAGAGCAGTTTAACCTAAAATAAAAGGCCCTATCATCATAAACTAAAAGCCAACATACCTCTAAAATAAATAAAAACCCAAAATACCATCCCTAAAGCAAAAGGCTATATTCCTAAAGGGGTATCTTTGCAGCAAAAAAAAAATGTTTTCCATTGACAGGATAGCAGCGCTGATCTCAAATCAACCACAAAGACAAAAACCCTCCATTAATAAGTAAAGAAGGCAGCAAAGAGGTTGACTACCTGAGCTAGCAAACACAATTAAAGCACAGCTTCCTAACTAACCCTAATCTTGCCATGCAGTTTGTAAGCTTTCTCTGTGCTTTCACAAAAATAGCTTCTAATTGACTCAGTGGTTGCCCTGTTCCCTTCTTCCTTTTTTAATGAAGGGGTAGCTTTTCCTAAGGCCTCCTTATTAGCCCTTCTAAGCCTGCCATAATTCAACACCCATGCAGTGCAGCACACTATGGTTTAAAAAAAAAAAAAACTTCTGGAGAAGAACTCGCAGGATTCATCTCAAACATGGTAGCAGTGAACCCGAACCTAATCCCTAAATATAAAGTAACAAAATACAGTTGATTACAGTAAACATTTGTATCAAATGGTCATTGTAGATATTGTATTATGTGCCTTGCCTGATAGAGAAAAAAAGATGCAATATGCATAAATTATTGCTGTTCACAAACACACATTAATATTTTACAATGCTTTCAAACCTAATAGATGAATGTGTTTTGCAATTCCTTAATGTGATTTATGGACTGAGTTTTATTGTATACCCTCTGCCATTTGATTACTTGCTAGGGTGCCTAAAATACAGCATTCATTATTAAGAGAAAATGATTATACTCATTGTAGCAAATTCAGAGTAATTATCTTTTTGTTGGCATATGCTAAAGAAACTAAAAGCTTTCATAGTCAAGATTTATTTGTTTAGACATTCATAATTACATCTGAGCTAAATATGGAGATTAATATAGTCTAACTAATTATAAAATTCTCCAGGGGTGCTGCTGATGTTATTGATAGGTATTATAATTCCAAGTAGGCACATACTTTGAAAATGTTGGAAAACATTACTTATGACCCATTTACTTTATTATTTTTCTATCCTAAAGACTTAAATGGTTATATCAGTACAGAAAGGCATCACATCTATTATGCTGATCACACACATGGCAAATTTCTTCTTTCACTCTCAACCTACTTTTAAATGCAAAAAAGACAATAGGGATGAGTACAGTTTGTATTGATACAACCCCCGGGCCGTGGCCCCTCTGCAGCCAGGCCACGGGCGGCCGTCATGAAAAACCTGGGCGGGCGGCATGAGAGAGCCGGGTGGGCGGCATAAGAGAGCCGGGTGGGTGGCATATGAGAGCCAAGTGGATGAGAGAAGTGAGCAAGTGGGCAAGCAGAGATGACATCATCCCTCTGCCCCCATCACTGCTCTTTCGCCTTCACAGCCAGTGCTCTGTCAGCCTCAATGTTGGACATGCGGCGGAAAGCAGAAAAATGACATCATCCCTCACTGCCCACCCTGCATCAGCGCTCTCCTGCCTTCACTCGGAACCCACTACTGCACAGAGGCCTGCCTCTGTGCTAAATGGACCAGTGCTGCCACCAATGCAGTAACAATTCACATCTGGTGGCAGGCCGTGTGGCAAGTGACATTCCGAATCTGGTCACAGGCAACGTGGCAGGTGATGTGGCAAGTGACATTCCACATCTGGTGACAGGCAACGTGGCAGGTGACGTGGTAAGTGACATTCCGCATCTGGTGACGGTCAACGTGGCAGGTGACATGACAAGTGGATTGTCATGACAAGTGATAATCCACATCTGGTGGCAGGCAGCATGGCAAGTGACAATCCACATCTTGTGGCAGGCAGCGTGACAAGTGACATTCCGCATCTGGTGGCAAGTGACAATCCACATCTGGTGGCAGACAGCGTGGCAAGTGACAATTCACATTTGTGGCAGGCAGCATGGCAAGTGACAATCCACATCTGGTGGCAGGCAGCGTGGCAAGTGACATTCCGCATCTGGTGGTAGGCAGCATGGCAAGTGATGTTCCGCATCTGGTGGCAGGCAACAAGGCGAATGACATGCTGCATCTGGTTGCAGGCAGCATGGCATATGACAATTCACATCTGGTAGCAGGCAGCGTGGCAAGTTACAATTCACATCTGGTAGCAAGTGACAATCCACATCTGGTGGCAGGCAGTGTGGCAAATGACATTCCACATCTGGTGGCAGCCAGCGAGGCAAGTGACATTCCGCATCTGGTGGCAGGCTGCATGGCAAGTGACACGCTCAGGGCGGTGAGTTGAACTGTTTTATTTATTACTACAATGTAATAATAGAAATAATGCGCTTCAATCACCCTGACACCATATCACGCATGATTGAAGCGCTAACACCAACCATTTCCTTACAAATTGCCCGTGAAAAATCGCATACCCCCCACGTACAATTAATATTTTATGTTAGCAAAAGAATCAGTTAATCTGCACCACGGATTACAAAACAAATCTAAGTAAATATAATTGTGCAGCTGCTTTGGGTAAGGTGTAAATAACACCCCAAGGTGAAGTAATACATATCTGGACAGCACTGTCATCATAAAGTGCAAATAGTACAATATCAAAATTAATAATAATTCATAAAAAATATGCCAATTCATCAGAAATATACTTATCAGGAAGGGGTTCACCTGCTGTTGGCACTTTGCCTCCCAAACCTATAGGCTGCAGTTCCGGTGTCTCTTAGCATCCAAAAGCTCATGGTAATCAGTTATCACCTGATGCTCATTGCAGGAAGTGTATTTAAACCCTGCCTGTGCTTCTCCTCTTTGCCTTGGTGCTTGTGCATGTGCCTGTGACCCTGCACCCTGACCATCCAGCCTGATCACTTACCTGCCTGCTTGTTCCTTCTGTTTACCCTCTCCCTGTCCTGACTCGCTCTCTCCTCCTTATGCCGTGATCTCCCATGTATAACCTTGGCTCTGATACCAACTATTCTTCTCATATCCTGCTATCTGTATACAGTAGGTATAGAAAAGAATAACTCCCCTTTAAAATAATCACATTTTGTTGATTTGCAGCCTGAAATGAAGACATTTTGTTTTGTTTGTTCTGTTTTACTCTATTATATTATATTATTTTATTTGAATTATTTCAATTTGAATTAGAAAACTATTCGAATTTGGAAACCTTTCAAATTTGAAAACGATTCAAATTTGATTAGAAAACTTTTCACATCGATCCGAAAATGAATAAACAAAACAAATTCTACAAACGAATTAAACAAATTTAACTAAACAAATTTATGTAAATAACAAATTGAAACAAAACAATTTTTTTCACTCTGCTCATATCTAATTTCCACCAGACATATTGTTTCATCATCCAGAAAGCTGAAATTGATTCTCCGAGGTGCAGATACCAGTGGAATTACAACCTGCTTAAAGTGCATTTGACCATTTATTATGTGAAGGTAATAACATTTTGGTAAGAGGCTTTGATGACCTTTTGGTAAAAATATATAGATAGGGGGTGCTAATGATTAATCAAAAAATAAAAAAATAAATAAATTGTTGAAGTGCAACAAATGTAAATTGTGCTTAATGTGTATCTTGTGTACTGAGGGAAAAAAGAAACATAGATATATATAAATATTAACAGTGGGATTGACCCATAATACACAAAAACCAACACAATGGTATCAACACAATAGTGTACTAGTAGTAGTTAACAGTGAGAAATAAATTCTGAAATAAAGTGATATTTTCCAAGATGTGCCAGTTCCTTGCTGTTGATAGATATAAAAGTTCCTTCACCAGAAGACAGAAGAAAATACACCTTGTAGAAATGGATATCTGCTTACCAGATACCAATGACCCCTTTATTTAAAAAGAGAGTCACTAGCGCTTTTGCAGAATAGTGCCTGCTCACATGGACGACTGGATAGCTGGATGGTGATTAGGCATGAACCCCTCCGATCCCAATCGTTCAAGCAAGGGATATATGGGAAACAAACAAAGTCTCCATAGTGTAAAACCTTCTATTTTTTTCTATTTTTTATTTTTTGTAGTTTTTTCACCACCTAAACTCATTCATATTTTCACATTTTATAAATCACATTTTTTAACTATTTTCACCATTGGCGTGGAGTTAGCTTTTTCTACTACGGATTTGATGACCTTTTGCATGGAAATAGAGGTGTGGGAGAGCGCACTAGGAGGTGTGTGCAGGAACACAAGGGAAATAAGAGTTTAATGGACACTTTCTTATGTGGACATTATTATTATTCTTATTGAATAGTTTTTATTAATTATTGCTCACTTTCTTTTTCTTTTGAGGCACTTCGCTCTTCAACACTTTGTTACTCTATAAGCACCTTGTTATCTTATAACCATTCTGCTTCATAGGAATTTTTTGGAATTATGGATTTACTCAGGTTATTCAGACTGTCTATAGATTAACTGATTGTTTTTAATTATTAATTTTTGATATATCTATTTAAGTTTATTTGAAGGATATTTAAGTTTATTTGAAGGGTATAGCACTAAATTAATTGCATGTTCACTAGAAGGATGGCAAATCCTTGACCCTGGAGAACCTACTCACCTTCTGCAAAGACTTGAGCTTCCCCTGTTTGAAGTTTGAAGGCTGGGAACCACTGCCTGCATTGCCTCCTGAACTGATCTGGTGGCAGGAAGCCTCCTGATCCTTGGGTTTCCTAACAAACTAAGCTTTTGTACCTCTTTTCTTTTGGAACCCCGATTGAAAAGACACGCTGCTGCGCCTAACCAACACATCTCTTCAGAAGTAGCACCTGATCAATTAATTGTCCTCCCTTATCCCCATCCTAAATGACCCCCTGCCCTTAACCTATATTCCCCCCACTCCCCCTAACCGTCTTTAACAACCTCTGTATGTTACTTGCTTTAACCATGATGTTTTATCTGTTTATCTTGTTTAGATTTATACCTATAACACTTACAACTTCTGTTCTTGTCCTGCCTCTTTCCCAAGTCCTCGCTTTGTTTCTCTCTCTTCAAATTGACTCAACTTCTAGGGCAACCTTAGGTACTACATCACAGCTGACCTTGTGACCTCAACTACAATGAGTAAACTTGAATTTGTGCATCTTTCATGCACCACTAATCCCTGCTTAACCCTGTAAGATGGCGTCACTTGTCAATTTGTCTCTTTTAATGCAAAGGGACTTAACTCAAACACCAAATGTGGACTTACTTCACAAGAACTTAAAAAAAAACTGAACATATTGACAAAAACTGACATAGTATTTTTACAGGAAGCACACCCCAAAACAATTTGAACTGTTTACAAAAATGTTTCTTGATTGCTCACCCTGCAACTGCGGACACAAGAAAAAATCGGGAGAAACCATTCTAATGAAGGATCTTTCCCCTAGCTACTTGTACTATCCTTGACAACATTGGCAGATATATAATTTGAATAAACGGTCCTTCTATGTGTAACGTCCTACATACACACAATTAACCACCACTGCGCCTTGGAGCAAATCAAATAAATGATGATACACATCAATTGGTGAAGCCTATCTAAAGCTGCCACTTAGTGTATAATAGTATATGAAGAATATTTTTAAATCTTGTGACGTGATAATGGTGTATTACAACCCACGTGAAGAATAAAAATGTGGCGCTATTCTAATCACTCTTTCCGTAGTATTACCATTATAAGTGAATATCCTAAACTAATAACCCCTTTGTTCAAAGTGTGTGAATCAAACAAATAATTAGTGAAAAATAGTGATAAAAAAAAAAAAAAAATCAAAAAACAAAAAACAAAAAAACAAAAAGCAAAAAACACCAAAAAACACTATAAATTGACTTCAGTGACTCAGTGATGTTGCTGAAAATCGCAGATGTGTCAATCCTACAATTAAGTGTGCAGTTGATCAATAACACACTCAGCATGAACTTCGTGACTAAATAACATGAAAGTCCAATAATAGGTGCACATATGTGGAATAAAAAAAAAAAAGTCCGTGATGTGCATGGAATGGAATGGAATGGTCCCTGAATGGAATACATTTAACCCCTTCTGACTGCCTGGATATTCTTATGCTTGCTAGCCTCATACGAAAGTGGAGGCATACAGAGTTGGTAAGAGACTGTCTATTGGGAGAGGGAACACTGAACACAGAGGTGTGGTGGAGAGTCCAAGTTTATTTCAGGAACTTCCAAGATTTGCTGTGACACTATTTATTGTGCATCTTTATCACGGACTTTTTTTATTCCACATATGTGCACCTATTATTGGACTTTCATGTTATTTAGTCACAAAGTTCATGCTGAGTGTGTTATTGATCAACTGCACACTTAATTGTAGGATTGACACATCTGCGATTTTCAGCAACATCACTGAGTCACTGAAGTCAATTTATAGTGTTTTTTGGTGTTTTTTGCTTTTTGTTTTTTTGTTTTTTGTTTTTTGATTTTTTTTTTTTTTTTTTTTTTTTTTTTTATCACTATTTTTCACTAATTATTTGTTTGATTCACACACTTTGAACAAAGGGGTTATTAGTTTAGGATATTCACTTATAATGGTAATACTACGGAAAGAGTGATTAGAATAGCGCCACATTTTTATTCTTCACGTGGGTTGTAATACACCATTATCACGTCACAAGATTTAAAAATATTCTTCAGATATATAATTTGGCATGTAAAAATGTGGTCCTGATTAGGGATGAGCCGAACACCCCCCTGTTCGGTTCGCACCAGAACATGCGAACAGGAAAAACGTTTGTTCGAACACGCGAACACCGTTAAAGTCTATGAGACACGAACATGAATAAACAAAAGTGCTAATTTTAAAGGCTTATATGCAAGTTATTGTCATAAAAAGTGTTTGGGGACCTGGGTCCTGCCCCAGGGGACATGGATCAATGCAAAAAAAAGTTTTAAAAACGGCCGTTTTTTCAGGAGCAGTGATTTTAATAATGCTTAAAGTCAAACAATAAAAGTGTAATATCCCTTTAAATTTCGTACCTGGGGAGTGTCTATAGTATGCCTGTAAAGGGGCACATGTTTCCTGTGTTTAGAACAGTCTGACAGCAAAATGACATTTTGAAGGAAAAAACTCATTTAAAACTACCCGCGGCTATTGCATTGCCGACAATACATATAGAAGTTCATTGATAAAAACGGCATGGGAATTCCCCAAAGGGGAACCCCGAACCAAAATTTAAAAAAAAAAATGACGTGGGAGTTCTCCTAAATTCCATACCAGGCCCTTCAGGTCTGGTATGGATATTAAGGGGAACCCCGGCCAAAATTAAAAAAAAAAATGACATGGGGTTCCCCCTAAATTCCATACCAGACCCTTCAGGTCTGGTATGGATTTTAAGGGGAACCCCGCGCCAAAAAAAAAAACGGCGTGGGGTCCCCCCAAAAATCCATACCAGACCCTTATCCGAGCACGCAACCTGGCAGGCCGCAGGAAAAGAGGGGGGACGAGAGTGCGGCCCCCCTCCCTCCTGAACCGTACCAGGCCACATGCCCTCAACATTGGGAGGGTGCTTTGGGGTAGCCCCCCAAAACACCTTGTCCCCATGTTGATGAGGACAAGGGCCTCATCCCCACAACCCTGGCCGGTGGTTGTGGGGGTCTGCGGGCGGGGGGCTTATCGGAATCTGGAAGCCCCCTTTAACAAGGTGACCCCCAGATCCCGGCCCCCCCCGTGTGAAATGGTAAGGGGGTACATAAGTACCCCTACCATTTCACGAAAAAAGTGTCAAAAATGTTAAAAATGACAAGAGACAGTTTTTGACAATTCCTTTATTTAAATGCTTCTTCTTTCTTCTATCTTCCTTCATCTTCTGGTTCTTCTGGTTCTTCTGGCTCTTCTGGTTCTTCCTCCGGCGTTCTCGTCCAGCATCTCCTCCGCGGCGTCTTCTATCTTCTTCTCCTCGGGCCGCTCCACACCCATGGCATGGGGGGGAGGCTCCCGCTCTTCTCTTCTTCTTTTCTTCTCTTCTTCTCTTCTTCATTTTCTTCTCCGGGCCGCTCCGCAATCCATGCTGGCATGGAGGGAGGCTCCCGCTGTGTGACGGCGCTCCTCGTCTGACAGTTCTTAAATAACGGGGGGGGCAGGGCCACCCGGTGACCCCGCCCCACTCTGACGCACGGTGACTTGACGGGACTTCCCTGTGACGTCACGGGGAATGCCACAGGGAAGTCCCGTCATGTCCCGTGCGTCAGAGGGGGGCGGGGTCACCGGGTGGCCCCGCCCCCCGTTATTTAAGAACTGTCAGACGAGGAGCGCCGTCACACAGCGGGAGCCTCCCTCCATGCCAGCATGGATTGCGGAGCGGCCCGGAGAAGAAAATGAAGAAGAGAAGAAGAGAAGAAAAGAAGAAGAGAAGAGCGGGAGCCTCCCCCCCATGCCATGGGTGCGGAGCGGCCCGAGGAGAAGAAGATAGAAGACGCCGCGGAGGAGATGCTGGACGAGAACGCCGGAGGAAGAACCAGAAGAGCCAGAAGAACCAGAAGAACCAGAAGATGAAGGAAGATAGAAGAAAGAAGAAGCATTTAAATAAAGGAATTGTCAAAAACTGTCTCTTGTCATTTTTAACATTTTTGACACTTTTTTCGTGAAATGGTAGGGGTATAAGTACCCCCTTACCATTTCACACAGGGGGGGGGCCGGGATCTGGGGGTCACCTTGTTAAAGGGGGCTTCCACATTCCGATAAGCCCCCCGCCCGCAGACCCCCACAACCACCGGCCAGGGTTGTGGGGATGAGGCCCTTGTCCTCATCAACATGGGGACAAGGTGTTTTGGGGGGCTACCCCAAAGCACCCTCCCAATGTTGAGGGCATGTGGCCTGGTACGGTTCAGGAGGGAGGGGGGGCCGCACTCTCGTCCCCCCCTCTTTTCCTGCGGCCTGCCAGGTTGCGTGCTCGGATAAGGGTCTGGTATGGATTTTTGGGGGGACCCCACGCCGTTTTTTTTTTTTTTTTTTGGCGCGGGGTTCCCCTTAAAATCCATATCAGACCTGAAGGGCCTGGTATGGAATTTAGGGGGAACCCCACGTCATTTTTTTTTTTAATTTTGGCCGGGGTTCCCCTTTGGGGAATTCCCATGCCGTTTTTATCAATGAACTTCTATGTGTATTGTCGGCAATGCAATAGCCGCGGGTAGTTTTAAATGAGTTTTTTCCTTCAAAATGTCATTTTGCTGTCAGACTGTTCTAAACACAGGAAACATGCGCCCCTTTACAGGCATACTATAGACACCCCCCAGGTATGAAATTTAAAGGGATATTACACTTTTATTGATTGACTTTAAGCATTATTAAAATCACTGCTCCTGAAAAAACGGCCGTTTTTAAAACTTTTTTTTGCATTGATCTATGTCCCCTGGGGCAGGGCCCAGGTCCCCAAACACTTTTTATGACAATATCTTGCATATTAGCCTTTAAAATTAGCACTTTTGATTTCTCCCATAGACTTTTAAAGGGTGTTCCGCGGCATTCGAATTTGCCGCGAACACCCCAAATTGTTCGCTGTTCGGCGAACTTGCGAACAGCCAATGTTCGAGTCGAACATGAGTTCGACTCGAACTCGAAGCTCATCCCTAGTCCTGATACACTGACCCTATGCTACATACATGCACTTACCATACCTCAAATAAAGTTCTTGAGAATGAACTTCACTAAACTCTTTCATCTGTAGTTACTTACTAATTGGTAAAGATTTTACTCTACTCCTTTCTCTAATCTTAGATACATTTTCTAAGGATGGTACTGTAAGCCTCCAACTAGAACTTTTGTGTTAGTCACAAAAGTTACAACTTCTCCTTAAACCTTTTTTTTATTTTTGACGTGTGGGGGGCACTTATTCCTTCAGAAAAAAAGGTATATGTTCTACTCCTTACCCTCATACCCATATTCATTTAAAAAAATCACTTTACATTCACTTTAGGTCTGTGACCCTGCTTGAATCCATGAACTCCACTGAAGAATGTTACCTCTTCTATCCGCACTAACAACTTTGTTCTTCTGGTTCTCACTAAAAGCTCAATCTCAGAAGTGGGAACAGGAAACAAGCTGCCCGTAGCTGGATCTTTTTTTTTCTTTTTTTTTTTTTTTTTTATCAACAACGGGCTGATCAAAAGCAGAATCCCACATCCACACATTCAAGCTGGATGAAGGAATCCTCCACATTGCACTATTGTATTCTGGCAGTGAGACTCCTCTGCTGTCAGAATAGTCTGCAAGCATCGACTGAATGAAATTATACCAACAGTCTCATCCAACAGGAGCTGATCTTTAGACTGACTCCTCTAGAATGGGAATGGCCATAGATGGATTGAAATTTGGCGAGTCCCTGCTGAAATGGTCATATTTTGAACTTAAGATTTGTATATGGTGAATAGACCCAAATAAGGGGCAAAAGAGCTAAATATGATGTGAATACCATGTCTGCTCTCTCCTACGTTTAAGTTCTAAGTCTTGATACATTCATGAATGAAATATGTGCATTTTTTCAGTGCTATGAATTTGGCAGAGTAGTTGAAGTTTTGATTTTTAGATTTGCCTTAAACATGTCAAGAACATCTTTTGGCTTAAAGCCTAGTTTAACATCTTTGTTTAAATTACTATAATATAAGGATAAAAAATGTTTCAGGCGTATTGCCATTCTCATCTATTTTAGAGATTTAGAGGTTTACAAAATGTTTGAATTACATTAGAAAGATACTGTAGTTTACAGTGATAAAGCAGCGCTGAACAACAAAAGAGCCTACGACATTTTTTGCTTGACATCATGTCATCAAAGCTGCCATACAAAATGCTTGTGAATTATATTAGCCTGCTGTGCATTTGATTCTGCCCAGCTGCTATTACAGCAGCCTCTTTCCTGAAAATTAAATGGGTTTCATCTGCATTCATATGCCATGCTTTTACGTACAGGAATCTACTGTATATCAGATTTTCCTCTTTTTATATTTGCCTTCACAACACAACATTTATCATTCAGGTTATCTTACAACTACTGCTTATTTTAGGAAGGGTTAAAGAAGGTTTTGCCAAGTATCTCTTCTCCCCTGGCAGAGACAAGCATTTTTCTCTTAAAGTGATAATATCACAACAGTAGATCAAAACCTCTGAATTTTGACACTGACAGCTACCTACCCATGTAGTACTGTTTTTTGAATTTTGACACCAGTTAAATAAAAAATGACATTTATTGTACAGGGCTGATGATAGGTAGAGCGCATAGCAGGCTGCAAAGTCCACTGAAGTAACTAAGAAAGCTGCAACAAAACTTTTTCCTTTCTGGCTGTTCTCTTCATTGTTTAGTCAGCTCCCATTCTCAAGATGTTACTAGCACAGGCCGAATCACTTCTCTTAGCATCTAACTACTACCCTTTAATTCTGCTAAACAGCCACATTGAAAATAGCCTTTCAATCTACCTGATAAAATGCAAGGTCTAGGTGACACATGCTCCATCCCAGACTATGCCCTTCACCAGATGGGGCTGTCTGCCACATACCCCTCCTCCTGTTGGAACTGTCCTGTTATAACACCAGTTGCCCAGAAAGAGTGTGCTCTGGAGAGGTATCCTTTTTTTTTTTCAATAAAAGCAGCCGTGTGATCAACTTTGAAAAATAAATTATGGAGGTTAGAAACCAGTGACCTTTAAATCTGCACTCCGCGGCCTAGGCCATGCTGAGGTCTAATGTTCTCTTTAACTCCTCTGCCACTGCCTGTCTACAGGCTTACATAATTGAATAGGATGTAAGATAAACATAAGCTCTAATATTTATGACAAAATTATGTTTACTATAATGCAGCCAGAAAGCTCTGAAAACAACGTATTATTCTACTGCAGAAATTCTTTTACTTCTTGTTTTTGCACAAGGGAAAGGTACACTGCTACTTCAATTAATCCTCCTAATGTCACCACAGGCTTGTTGATCATGATTGAGAGAGCCTCACTATCTTTCCAGGCCCTATTCAGATTTACATGGTAAATTGCCTCTTTTTCAATTTGTTGGTATACCTCTCCTACTCATTCCACTAACTCACCTGATAAATCATCTGATCTGTTGCTTAGCAGCAGTATCTTCCAGTAATACTTTTATCGTGCTGTTCATACTGCAAAATCACTTATTTTCACTGTTTTCACCACTCCCGAAAACAGCATATAATATCTTTAAATGGTTCCACACAAAGTACATTTTATTAACACTGCAGGACAATGAGTCTTCCGTCAGCAGGATCATTGTGCTTACAAAGTTTCACCAGTGGATATACACAGCAGATTTTCAGGCCCCACAAACAGTGCATTGTCCCTGAAAAGTCTGCAGGTCAACAACTTCTGCCACATTTAAAGAGCTCTGCCTTGCATGTTCAAGCAGAGTGAGATTCACTTTTGTGCCATTCACAATCTTCCACTAAGCATAGGGGCCAGTTCAAAAGTATGAGCTCACAAAGAGGTAGTGCAGATGCCCAAGTGCATTTAAGGAGTGCAGGGCCATCTTTTCGCATGGGCATGCTGGGCAGTTGCCCAGGGGTCCCACTTGCCTGGGGGGCCCACCTGCCCAGGGACCCCAGCAAGGGCCGGACTTGCCTACCGGAATACCGGAGAATTTCCTGGTAGGTCGCCTGCCCTGGGGCCGCTTTGAGTTGTGGCTGCAGCGCTCCACTCTTTCCCTCTCTCCTGTGTATCACGGAGCTGGCTGGGTCTGTGTTTGGCAGTCATGCTGTAACAAGGTCCCGCCCCCCTAGACCAGCTCATGTAATAGTAGATTGAATCAGTGTTCCGCCTATCACACGAGCCGGTCTAGGGGGGCGGGACCTTGTTACAGCGCGGCCACCGAACACAGACTCAGCCAGCTCTGTGATACACAGGAGGAGATGCCTGCTGTGTGTGTGTGTTACCAGGTGATGGTGAGTCTGTATCAATTGGCAGAGTGATGCTGAATTCATGGGCACAGTGAGGGTGCAATTGTGGGCACAGTGAGACTGCATTCATGGGCACAGTGAGGCTGTAATGGTGGGCACAGTGATTGTGCAATGGTGGGCACAGTGAAGTTGCAACGGTGGGCACAGTGAGGCTGCATTCACGGGCACAGTGAGGCTGCAATGGTGGGCACAGTGAGGCTGCATTCATGGGCACAGTGAGGCTGCAACGGTGGGCACAGTGAGGCTGCATTCACGGGCACAGTGAGGCTGCAATGGTGGGCACAGTGAGGCTGCAATGGTGGGCACAGTGAGGCTGCATTCATGGGCACAGTGAGGCTGCAATGGTGGGTACAGTGAGGTTGCATTCATGGGCACAGTGAGGCTGCAATGGTGGGTACAGTGAGGCTGCATTCACGGGCACAGTGAGGCTGCAATGGTGGGCACAGTGAGGCTGCATTTATGGACACAATGAGGATGAAATTGATGGGCACAGTGAGTCTGCATTCACGGGCACAGTGAGGCTGCATTCACGGGCACAGTAAAGCTGCATTTGATGGGCAATCGTGCATTATTGTGTAGACAGGGCACTGTATTGCCTGGGGGCCTATAATGCTCTTAAGATGGCACTGAAGGAGTGCATATAAGGGCTTCTGGTTCAACTTGTTCCACAGAACAAAACAAGCTTTATGCCCCGTACACACGGTCGGATTTTTCGATGGAAAATGTGCGATCAGAGCGTGTTGTCGGAAATTCCGCGTGTGTGGGCTCCATCGGACTTTTTCCATCAGATTTTCCGACACACAAAGTTTGAGAGCAGGCTATAAAATTTTCTGAAACAAAATCCGATCGCGTCAATTCTGACTGTGTGTGGACAATTCCGACGCACAAAGTGTCACGCATGCTCAGAAGAAATTTCGAGACGGAACAGCTCGTTCTGGTAAAATTAGCATTTTCGTCACGCTGCAATCTTTTAAATTGTTTAATACAGCGCACTCTCTTCTTCTTTATAATGCAGGAAGAACAAAGTAGTTTTGCTGCTGATATTCACACAGAGTTCTCACAAACTTCTTTCTTTATTATTTATCGCGATTCCCTCAATATATTATGATTTGTCACATCTGACCAAAAATCTATATCATTTTTTTTTTGTGTTTTTTTTTTTTTTTTTAAACACTGATGTGATTCTTTTTATTTATTTTTGGTTTGTATTTTTTTCAAGGCTGATCTTGTTTTTTTGTTTTTTTTAGTTATTTAACATCCAGAATATTTTTGTGTGTGTTTTGTGTGTCAAGTTACCACAACACCATTATTATTTTGTATTATTTAATCTCAAGGAAATTGTTTGGTGTTGGTGTCTCTTGTTAATTTCACATTGTATTTTTGAAATGTACCTGAATCCTTACAAACAAACTGTCCTTTTTGATGGAAAACACACATAGGCGAGTATAATTGAAACCAAAAAACCTTTATTAAGGGTTCATAACCAAACAAAGAGGGAGGCAACGCTGGAGAAACAGCAGAAATTGGTGAAGCCTTCGGCCCCCAGGGCACACATTAATTATTTTACTGCCAAATTGGTGGCCTGGGGAGTCTAAGGGAGTGCAGTCTGGTCCAGAGGTCCCAGAGATCCTGAAAGCAGCAGATGACATCTGTGTCCCCAGGCTGTGGTCATACAAGAGACTGCATCTTTTGCCAGACCAGACTGAACCCAGGTCATCACTCTCTGGTCTTCCTTCCACGCTTCCTTCCATGCTGTGGCTGTGGTGGTGTAGTTGTGGCAGGAGGAGGAGGAGGGGGAGGAGAAGGAGGATGGTCCAACTCAGTCAGGTGGGTATTGGGTGTGATTTCGCCCCTCACCCCCTTAGTTAAGACTTTATAAAGAAGGTCCTCACACAGCTGGCATTGGCCCTCCTGCATGCCCTGCAGTTTGGTGGTAGCCATGCAGGCAAAGGCCTCTTCAGGAGTGGGGGTGGCTCTGAGGGACGCAGAAGCCTCCTGAATCAGCCTGAGTGCTGAATCCTGCACATGACTCCTCTTCCTGGGTCTTTTGTTTGGAAGGCAGAGGGGAGGAACCTGCGATTCTGTCAGGCTTCTACTGGTCCCAGGCTTCTCCTGGCTGCCACTTAGCCCCGCCTCCTCCTGGCTGCCACTAACCTCCGCCTCCTCCTGGCTGCCACATTCCACAGCCTCCTCCTGGCTGAGGTCTTCCTGTGTATGAAAAAGGGACATAGTTTTAGTTTTTACTTCATCAATCACACACAATTTTCATCTCATTACTGTTGCAAATTGAATGTTAACAAATATAAAAGACTGTCATTCTCAGCCCAGCATTTTTCATTCTTGTCCCAATTATTTTTGCCCACTACTGTCTATTGATATGTAAAACATTTTATTAAATCACCAATTAGTGATCAATAATAACATCTAGTAAACATCATTTATTTATTGACCAGAAATCTGTAGAACAATGCTATACCTGGCTCAAGCTGGGCTCCTCCACTTCTTCCTGGCTGGAAGTCCCAGGTTGGACATCGGAAGCCTCAGCTGGGGTGGAAGGAAGAGTGGAAGGAAGAGTGGAGAGGGATTCCCTGTCTCCAGTCTGGTCTGACAGAAATCACAGTTTCTCATAGTACCACAGCCTGGGGACATAAACATCATCTGCTCCAGCTCCGGATCTCTGGGAATCCGTGACCTTCTTGTGCTCCCTAAGATAAGTGCTCCTCAATTTTGGCTTTTAAATAAGAGATGCTTGCTGTGGGGACCACCGGCTTCACCAACTCCAGCATTTTCTCCAGCGCTGTCTGCCTCTTTTGTTTATGATTATAATGTGGATGTTTCACCTGCCACAGACAGGACAGCTCCCTGTACTTATCTATGAACAGGGGGAGGAAGTTGTGGTCATTGAAGCCATCCATTTTCTCTGCAAGACACAACACAAGACAAACCCTAATGTCAGGCTAAAGTCTCCTAATCTTGTCCCAACATAGGCCTCAATCTATAAGCAGTATAGGCCCAAGTTTAGATCTTACCTTCGTTATCACCATCGGCGTCTCTGATACTCCTTCCTCCGCTCACAGGTCGTACGTACTACGCACGTGTGTTACGCTTTATATACACTGCGCAAGCGTGAAACTCCCCCCCCCCGACGTTCTTTCTAGTCTATTCCTCGCCCCTTTTCGTTCGGCGCAGTGGGGGAAGAGCACATGGCGGAGACACAGCAGGTGCGTGCTAATTACAGCAACGAGGAGGAGAAGGAGGAAAGCCCAGAGCCAGAAACGTCCTGATCCAGAAAGAGACGATTTAAGGCCTCAAATATGTCCTTTGGAGAGATGTTGGAGATGGTCGACATAATGAAGAGGGCCGACTATGACGGGAAGTATGGACCTTATCCCAACCCCAATGTCAGAAAGGCCAAGATCATGGCGAAAGTGGTCAAGCAGGAAGCGGTGGTCGGACCTCAAATTAAGAGAGCACGAGCAGTACAGAAAGATCCGGAGAGTGCTGCAAAAAAGTAAGTAGTTGTGCTGTGTTCCTATTCTTTATGGTTGTTACGTTCATGCTGCTCCATGTTCTTTTCTTAACTGTTATCCAGTTTAAAATGGCAACTTTCATGTTCATGAGCACATTATTCGTTCGTATAAAACATTGTTCGTTCAGCCTAGAAAACACCATTGTTTTGGCCATACGCATTTGCCCACATTTTTTATGGCCTACTTGTCTGCAAATAATTTGGTTATGTAGATGGGTTTGTAACTAGAATGAAATGCAAACTAGATTCTGTGTAAGGAGAGGACACTCAGCAGCAGTTTTCACATATGGATGCTGGAGCACTAGTGTGGGACACATGAACACCCGTTTATTAAGGGGCCCACACAGGTGCTCCAGTGTATACTATAGGTGTGTCTCCATCTGTGAAGCTTGTACAAAACAGGTAAGTATTCAAGCTTGACAAAGGACACTAAAAATTCTACATCTTGGGACTCAGCCAAAACAGACAATTGTACCCCACTTCCAAGCAATGTTTCATATTCCTATTTCTGCCATCAAATATCTGTGTGCTAAGTATACTTATTTTTTTTTTACATAGGGGATAAAAGACTCGGAGGACACCCTCATCCGAGGAGACCACAAACCCCCCACCTCTGGAAGAAGGGGAAATCCACCCAAGCCAAGCAGAGCAGGAGGAGGAAGACGTGGTGGAAATTGGCACCACAACAGGTGAGTGTCTGCGACCACAGGCTCAGGTAAGAGATGGATGCCGTCATATTTATAATACATGGTGTGTTTTTGTTTCTATCTTTTTAGGTGATCGTGATGTTGTGGATCCAGGGCATTTCACCTCGGAAAGTGCACAGATCCTGATCGGGGAGATCATGGGGTGTAATAGGGACTTGGAAAACATCCTTAAAAACATCAATGATGTTCAACAAAAAATTAAGAACATCATTGATGTTTTAGGGAGAGTTTAAAACCCCTCAAAATCCCTTTTTTTTGGCACTTTTGTGAGCTAAAAATATTTAGCATTTTTTGACATATTTGCGAAAAGCCAAATTTTGAAGAGGCACACAGTGTGTCAACATGTGCTATCTGCCATCACAGGAGATCAATGAACGCGTTTTGGGGGTGCAACCCCTTCCTCAATAATAAGGTAGCTGTGAGGAGCTTGCACCCCCAAAACACGTCCCTTGATCCCCCATGATGGCAGCTAGCACATGTTGACATTCGGCAATTGGTGTGCATCTTCAAAATTTGGCTTTTCTAGGGGTGACTTGACCCCATCTGAACGCAATATCAAACACAGTTTGTAAATACTCATGTCTGATATTGTCTTCAAGTTCTACCAAATGTGAACTTTGTAAGTTCAAGATTTGTGTCTTTCTTGTTGGTTTTAAACATGCCTGTTTTATCTTAAATGGACATTTCTACTTTTTCTAATGTGACCCCAAAAATTGTTATACAACAAACATGTTGGTTTGTTTTAAAAACCTTTTCTAAATGCACATGTGATTGTGCTGGTATTAAAAAGTTTGTTAATCAAGAATGTGTGGATTATTGTTTCAACGCTCCAACACTTTTGTTGTGCTCTAATTGGTGTTTTCACTGACAATAGGGGTTATTTCCTAAGGGAAAATTCACTTTGCACTACAAGTGCAGTTTCAAGTGCACTTGTAGTGCAAAGTGCCTTTAGTAAATAACACCCAACAATGCTTTGTAATGTTACACAATCACGCCATTTTCAGGACTCACCACATTTCTGTCAGGGTCAGCTAAAACAAACACAAGCAGTAAATGTCACCAAAGATTTTAGTAGGTAATTTTTTTTTATTTGAAAAAGGTTTCAGACATTGTCTGGCATATTGATAGCCCCCCTACCCGCAAAGTATTCAAGGTATCTTAGATGGACATCACGGGCACTCAGGGGGGGCAAGCCAGGACGGCCACTTTCAAGCACCGTCAGGGTTGGTTCATTTTGAATTCCAGCCTCAGGCCCAACTGAGCCAGCATAGTTGGCAGAATGTTGCCGTGAAAAGTTGTGTAGAACACAGCACGCCAGGATGATATGATTCAGTTTGTACTCCACCATGTGTATGGGTGTAAGAAATAGGCAGAACCGGCTGGCCATGATTCCAAACATGTCTCCACCACTCTTCTGGCTCTGGCCAGCCGGTAATTAAAAACCCTCCGGGGTGAGGGTCCTCATCGGGAATGGCCACATAAGATGGTCCCCCAGCGCAAACGCTTCATCTGCAACGAAGACGAATGGGAGTCCTTCCACATTGTCTTCTGGAGGTGGCAAGTCCAAGCTGCCATTCTGGAGACGCCTGTAGAACTCCGTCTGGGCGATTACTCCACCATCGAACATCCGGCCATTCTTCTCCACGTCCACATACAGGAACTCATAAGTAGCCAATATCACCGCCAACATCACAATACTATTGAACCCCTTATAGTTGAAATAGTATGACCCCGAGTTGGGTGGTGGGATGATGTGGAGGTGTTTCCCATCAATTGCCCCTCCGCAGTTAGGAAAGTCCCACCGCTGGGCAAAGTGGGAGGCCACAGTCTGCCATTCCTGTGACGTGGAAGGAAACTGTGGAGTCAAACAAGAAAAAAAAATGAGTTTTTTTGCACATAAACAGGGAAAGCAGATTAGACACAAACATTCTTGGCCAATATCAAGATAACATTTATTTGAGGGAGTTTTTAAAGGCCAAAGTATAAGGTACACCTATCAGATTCCCCCTCCCCCACCCCCTCTCATGGGCCATTTCTAACATTATAGGGGGGGAACTCTTGGACAGGTAACCCTCTCCACTTCATTGAGAGATGAATGCCTAAATAATGGGTATTACTTTGGCCAGCCCCTCCTTAGTTACACTATTGGCAGCCCACTGGACAGGTAAGAAGTGTCATAATACAAAGATATAAATACACATTGTACACATTTGAGCACATTTGGACATTCTGCTATTACCTATCAAGATAATAATAGTATACAAAAACTTTTAACAGTACCATTTGAAAGTATACAGGCGGGGGGCAGGAGGCGGAGCCTAGCAGAGCAGACATGCATTGTTAGAGCTCCACACCGCTGAGGAGAGAAGAGAAGGACAAAGCGGAGCCTGCAGGCTCAAAAGGTATCCATTTGAACCTTTTTGCCCCAGGGAACAAACTGTGAAAGTTTGGGCAGGAAATATGGTACTGGGAGGAAACCATGGCAGAAATAAAAATCACCTCACAAAGAGCTCACAGGCACTCACTGCAGCTGAAGCAGCTCCAGTCACCTCACAAGTTACAGCATCAGGGCGCTCTCACAGACAGAAAATGTCACAGCAAGACTCTCCATTTGAGTCAGATACAGAACAAATCCTCTCACAAACTTCTCCACAAGCCTCCTCAGTATCCCCAGTAATATTATTACAATTTGAAAAGATGCTTCATAAGGCTTTAAAACAAACCTCAGACCAAATAACAAAAAGCCTAACCAAAGAAATAAGAGAGCTGGGAAACCGCACCGCAGCTTTAGAAATAAAAATGGATGAAATTGAAATTACAATCCAAGAAAATATAACAGAATTGGAACAATTAAAAAAAGAGAATTTAATACTTCAAACTAAGCTCGAAGATTACGAAAATAGAGCCAGACGTTCAAACTTGCGCATAAGGGGAATACCTGAAACTGTGACAGACCTGCAATCTACTATTACTGCTCTATTACAAGAACTAAAGCCAGATATCCCTATTGAACGTTTAGAACTGGACAGAGTACACAGAGCCCTCACAGCCAAAAAGAAAGATGGACCCCCACGTGATATAATCACAAAATTTCATTATTACAGAACGAAAGAACAAATACTAATTGCTGCAAGAGAAAAAAAGGAACTTAATTTTCAAGGACACAATTATCAAATTTTTGCTGACCTATCCCAACTTACTATTACTAAAAGACGATCCATGAAACCCCAACTAATGGAACTGCAACGCCACAACATTATGTATCAATGGGGCTTCCCCTTTTCAGTCAGATTTAACTACCAAGGTACAATTTACAGAAGCAGATCAGCAGATGAACTACAACAAACCCTTTTAAAATTAAATCTGACAGAACCCACAAGCAGCAACACTCCCACACGCAGAAGAATGGCGTCATCTTCACCTTCAGGCAGCACCCAGAAAATTTCAGAACAAAATGGGAATCATCATTCTCACAAAAGAGGCCGTTATGCCACATCATCCATGGACCAAGAAGATTCAATGGACTGACATCCTAATTCCTGATATCTCTTCATTTATTATACTAAGAGATGGTTCTCTATAAAAAACCTATATTTATAACTGAATGTAACTGCATTCTGATAGTCACACACTGTGTGGGATCATGTTACATTCCAGTTATATTTCTTATTACTTCTGATTCATATAGCCTTAGAATATATAAGTGAAATAAGGAAATTCTTGTTCAGTTATATATTATCAGGTAATAACAATAGATTTATTACTTTTTAGGACAAATATGTTCAATAATCCAGAAGTAATGGAAGCTTTTTCTTTCTTTTCTTAAAACAAATATATTATTATCTAACTAGTTCCTAGAATTATGTTTTTGTTTATTCTAATCTGAAGCAATACAACCTCAATTTTATGAGTTAACATATCTAAACAGTTACATATGAATAAAATATGTAATTGTTTACTCTAAAAGGGTTAAAATCCCAAAATAATTCAAACTATCTTCATCAATACCAAAGTTATTAACAGTACCTTTCTAACTGAATTATTTAGCCTAGGGCAAGACTAACCATATACAACCACCCTGGAATAAATAATTTCAACAAAAACTATATTCTGCACTCCAATTAATGAAACATCATTTTGATATCTTTTGACATAGCACTTCTCTCCTGTAAGCGGAAGATCCGTGTACCCCCATTAGCCCTCCTCATTCTCCCAACCATATTATGTGGGAGTGTGACGAAGGCACTTATTCCCCTGAGAGAGATATTTATTCTCTTTCACGGGTAAATTGTGATTACTTGCAAAAAATAATTTATACAATGTATCATCTAATCTCATATGTTTTTTGTTTACTCTTTACTCCAGAATTCACAGGTTTCTTTTCTATCTATTCATCTCTTCAGTCCACACAGGTTGATCTGCGCAGTCAGCTCTGCATAACAAAAAGTAAGTCAAAACTATTTGATCTATTGCCATGGCACCACTGAATATACTTTCCCTGAATGTTCAGGGAATAAATGTCCCTCAAAAAAGGACCAAAGCCTTCCGTACTTTCCATAACAAGAAGGCTCACATAGTATGCCTCCAAGAAACACACTTCACCAAAGATTCTACTCCAAAATATATTTCTCCTTTTTATCAACAAATTTACACGGCTTCTGCCTGTACCAAGCAAAGGGGAACTCTAATTGCATTTCACCGATCCACACCATTCACCTTATCATCAGAAATTAAAGACCCAGAAGGTAGATACTTGATACTCATGGGTTATATAATGGATACAGCAATCACGGTGATTTCCTACTACGCTCCTAACAAACAACCTACACCATTCCTCTCACATATATTACAAGTGATTAATACACACAAAATAGGAACAGTGATAATGTGTGGGGATTCGAACCAGGTCCTCCTCCCATTTCTAGATAAATCACCTTTTACACCATCCAAAATAACCTCTAGATTACCTTTTTCTCAACTTCTTTCCAAATACAATCTGGTAGATTCATGGAGAGAAAGTAACCCAATGAAAAAGAAATTCACTTATTTCTCGCACCCTCATCAAACCTTCACCAGAATAGATCATATTTTTCTAACAATAGGAATGATACCAGAAATTATTGCATCAGATATAATTCCGATTCCGTGGTCTGACCATAATGCAGTATACACTACTATACCCTCAGCCATACCAAAAGCGCATGACCCAACGTGGTACTTACCGGACATAATGCTCAAACACCCACTACATCAGATGGCCATTGAACAAGCTTTAAAGGAATACATATCAATTAATAATACAACAGACATCTCCCCAATAACACTGTGGGAAGCTCATAAGCCTGTCTTGCGTGGTACAATACAAAGACAAATGGCACTATTTAAACGGGAACGCAAAAATCTAGCAAAAAAACTAGAACTCAATTTTAATGCAGCCGACATATCATTCCAAGATAATCCATCTCAGAGTACAAAATCTCATCTGGAAAAATCTAGATTGGAATACGATCTATTTCTCACGGAGTCAGTTGATAAATCCCTCAAACGCTCCAAACACAATTTCTACATGAATACAAACAAACCAGGTACATATTTGGCTCGGGCATTAAATTCAACTAACAAATCTTTCAAACCAATACGTTTGAAATTATCAAAAAATGTTTACACTTGTAATCCAGTTAAAATAGTCCATAAATTTCACTCACATCTCGCAACTTTATACAAGACAAACAATGAATTTAATCCTACAGAGGCTGAATCCTTCTTCTCAAAAATAACCTCACCTGAGTTATCTCAAAATCAAAAAAGCAGTTTGGATGAGCCTATAACTATAGATGAAGTTGCTAACGCCATAAAAGACCTAAAACTTAATAAAAGACCAGGCCCAGACGGCTACTCGGCTTTATACTATAAAACATTCTCAGAAATACTCTCTCCCATTCTCACTGAAACTTTTAACAAACTTCTAGATGGACATTCTTTTCGGCAAGAAACACTAATGGCAATTGTTTGTATGATCCCAAAACCCCTTTCTGATGATACTTCCTGTGTGAATTATCGGCCTATCTCTCTGTTAAACCTCGATATTAAATTATTAGCAAAAATAATAGCAAAACGCCTCAATAGCATTATAGGAAAATTAATACATAGAGATCAAGTAGGCTTCATGCCAAATAGACAGGCAGGCGATAATATACGCAGGGCAGTGTTATTGGCACATATTGCTAAAAAACGGAAAATCCCTTTATGTTTTCTGTCTCTCGATATTAAGAGGGCATTTGACAAAGTATCCTGGCAATATATGCAATATTCATTACAAAAATGGGGTTTTGGACCCCACTTTTTAACATGGATCAAAGCATTATATAATAAACCCAAAGCCTATATAAAATATGCTGGATACAAATCTGAAGCCTTTAATATCGAAAGAGGTACCCGACAGGGTTGCCCATTATCTCCCTTATTATTTGCCCTTATACTCGAACCCATGGCCCAATACATCAGAACAAACCAAACTATAACTGGCATTGAAGTAGGAGTTATTACACACAAATTATGTATATTTGCAGACGATATATTACTTTTTCTATCATCACCACAGGTCTCTGGTCCTAACTTAATACCAGCTCTTGATGGGTTTGCAGCCCTATCCGGCCTTATGATTAATCCTAAGAAATGCCTAGTGCTTAATATTTCACTCACAAACATGAAATTGATCCCGGCTAGGGCTGCACTCCCATTCACATGGGCAGAAAAATCAATCCCATATCTTGGAATTCATTTAACAGCATCTCATTCTGACTTATTCTCAACCAATTATCCTCCTGTATTAAGACAGATCACAAATCTAATAAAACAATGGTCGCAACTTCCTTTATCCTGGATAGGGAAGATTAATGCAATCAAAATGACTATTCTACCCAAATTGCTTTATCTATTCAGAGTCCTCCCTATTCCAATTCCTTCCTATTTTTTGAGAATAGTACAAAAAAGAGCAACTTCGTTTATATGGGGCTCTTCTAAACCACGTATACCTATACACACACTACATCTTCCCAAAAATAAAGGAGGCCTGGGATACCCTAATTTTACTAACTACTACAGAGCAGCACATTTGGCCAGTCTGTCCAAATACCATGCAAAACAGGAAATCCCATTATGGGTATTTATAGAGGCTTCAGAAAATGACCCTCTATTAATATCAAATTTATTATGGCTTGATCCTAAAGACCGCTTTAAAATTCATAATCCCATAACTAAACACTTCTTATCTCTCTGGGATAAACTAAAAACCAAATATCAGTTACAATCTCCACACAATCCTCTCCTTTCTTTTATCAGAAATCCGGCCTTTTATCCGGCATGGATCTACCCAAATTCTTTTAAAGCTTGGACAACATCAGGCATTCAGACACTAAATGACTTCATAGCATCTAAATCATTCCTTTCATTCCCATCGCTTAGAGAAAAATATGATCTACCAAACTCTGAGATATTTAGATATCTCCAAATCAAAAATTTCTATACACCATTCCTAAAGGGGGATACACCATTATCCCAATTATCCATTTTTGAATCAATCTGTACAAAAGATCCATTTGCTAAAGGTACAATTTCATCACTTTATAATCAATTATATGGAGTAGCAAATCTTAATAGACCCTCTTACGTTCAGAGGTGGGAGGAGGACCTGGGACGAACTTTAGAAGACACGGACTGGTCTAACATATGGCTCACATCTAAGTCATCTTCACCCAACATCTTAGCACTGGAGACAAATTATAAAGTCCTAACTCACTGGTACCTTGTACCCGCTAGAGTGGCAAAATATTCACCTAATACCTCAGCTCTTTGTTTTCGAGGATGCCCAGAAATAGGCACACATTTACACATATGGTGGACGTGCCCAGTAATCCAAACCTTCTGGAAGGAAGTCTTCGTGATTGCATCTAAAATATTTAAAAAAATAATACAACCAGATCCATATTTAACTTTACTTAATCTAAAACCGGAATGGTTAACACTCTCTCAATTCAAACTTATGATCCAACTAATAACGGCTGCAAAACAAACAGTGGCCAAGGCATGGAAATCTCCTACATTGGTACTAGCAGAAACAATTCACAGAATGAATAATACAATGTCCCATGCTAAGATGGTAGCCATCGATCAAAATCAAATTCCAAAATTTGAAAAACTTTGGCATCCTTGGATAAAACAACAGTTCCTGTCAAACTTCAATGACTCTGTCCTGTTGCCATGGTAACAGATTAAATGACTTACAGAGACACCCATTCTAAGGCTTCAAAGAGAACTAAAAAGAATAATAAACTGACGAGCGGGACAACCTTGTGGACCATACCTCTACCTTTCAACCCTTTTTCTTCTTTCTCTTTCCTTTTCTCCACCTTACGATTAAAGCTCATTATCAGAATTTATTTGACCTATATACACACTACTTGTAAACAATATGTATAGTAGGTATAAATCATTTAAATACCTACAAAAGTAACTAAGGAAATGATATATATCTTTAATTTAGGTTTACGTGAACCCAATGTTTAATATTTGAAATTTCATGATATTTACCTATATAAACCCTACTGTAAAACAATGAGCTTACTTTATAGATCCTTGTATACTTACTTTATGTATCTTTATAACATTGTATACTCAATAAACTTCTTTTGACAAGGAAAGTATACAGGCAGGCCCTTGCACTACATGCTTTGAGGAATTCATCCATAAATCTGACCACAAAAGAGATGGGTATAGTGTGTATGGGTTTGGCAAAGTCAGCAGATAGATGATTGAGGATATATAGAGAATTGGTATCAGCTGACTTAGCAATTGGGGGGAGGGAGGGTTCCAAATGATTTGGGGACCCCCAAAAAAAGCCTCTGGAACTCTGCCTGAATTTAAAGCACAAATCACATTTAAAAACATTTTAGGGGGTGTTTGGGGTAAAGCACTACTATGGAGCTGATAAAATACATTGTTAAGTGACTACATGAGGTGAATATAGGGCCAGGAGACCATGCTTGGGAGGTTAGTGAAGGCAAATATGTATGAAGGACAAAAAAAAAATAAAGAAAAATCCAGCATGCATGTGGACAAAGGGGACATTCACAGCATATTACAATCGTGGTAATTAGGGAATGAGGAAAGAAATACAATATATTATCAAACATTAAATACAATAAAATGTGATATTAAAGGATAAATCTTACCTTAATATACTCCTTCTGCAGGACCTGTATGATGGCAGAACAGGTCTCTGGGATAATGATCCCCAGAGCCTGGGGGGAGATGCCTGTCGAGAACTTCAAGTCCTGCAGACTTCTCCCCGTCACCAAGTACCCCAGAGTGGCGACGAGTCTCTGCTCTGGAGTGATGGCTTACCTCATGCAGGTATCCTGCCTGCTAATATAAGGGGTCAGCAAAGCCAATAAACGGTGAAATACGGGGTCCGTCATCTGGAGAAAGTTCCTGAAATCATCAGGATTATTCTCACGGATCTCACGGAGCAAAGGCATGTGACAGAACCGGTCACGCTGAAGCAACCAATTCTTGGTCCATGAACTCCTCCCCACCCTGTTCATGGACTGGACTTGTGTCAAGGTCAGGACCCCAACAGGACCTCTATGAGGAGTACGTATACGCAACATGGCTAGAAAACGGTCGGCTGCTCAGAATGAAGTAACAGAACGTACTGAAGAACAGCAAGGCCTGTGAAGAGCGACCTGAAAAACAGTAACAAACAAACAAGAACACAATGACAAGAGTCACGAGTCACTTGCTGCATGCACTGAAGAGCAGATACAAACCCACAAGCACAAACGGAACAGCAGAAAACGATCTGAAAACCACGAGTCTGAAAAAGCGCGAATCGTCTCTCACCAAACTTTTACTAACACAAGATTAGCAAAAGGAGCCCAAAGGGTGCCGCGCTTGGTTCTGAACTGGCCTTTTTTTGTCTCGTTGTACGTGGTGTACGTCACCGCGTTCTTGGCGATCAGAAATTCTGACAACTTTGTGCGACCGTGTGTACGCAAAACAAGTTTGAGCCAACATCCGTCGGAAAAAATCCATGGATTTTGTTGTTGGAATGTCCGATCAATGTCTGATTGTGTGTACGGGGCATTACAGTTAACAGAAATACAAAATTGTAACAAAACCTTTAGCTTTCTGGTTGTTGACTGTACTGTTTGGTCAACTACCAGCTTCAGCCTTTTTCTAACACAGACTGAATCACACCCTCAGCCTTTCATTACTACATATTAATAAAGGAGGTCTGAGTGTGTTCAGATTTTGAGCCCTGTTTACTGATAAACAGCCAGATTGCAAGCAGTTAAGCAGTGTACCTGATAAAATGCAAACGTCTGTGTGAAGCAGACACTGTATCCCAGGCAATGACCTTGACCAGTTGGGGCTGTCTGTCACAAAATATATGCAAAGTGATAAATACCCATATAACTATAGATCCAATTGTAGTGCTGATCAAATGTGTGTAGTGACACACTAAACAATAAATCTAAATGCACCAAAGTACGCCACTGTGTCATGAACGATAAATGATACTGTTTCGAATTGATTCCGCAACCAGTGATCTTATTTAACAAAAACAAAATAACACTAAAACACAATAGGTGGAATTCAATAAAGCAGCTACGCCACTTTTCTGGTGTTAACTGCTCTTGTTAATGTGTTGTGCTTAATTCAAAAAACATCTGTGACAGTTTCAGTTCTGACAGTGACTCATGCACCAAACTCAGGTAGAACATAAAAAGGATAAGGAGCACCAGCCCAGTGCATTACTGTATTGTCAGGTCTGCCAGGAGACTCTAAGCGTCCCTCCGGTTTCCTGACCGGTAGTCTTCTTATTCCAGTATCAGGTGGAAGGACGGTTGAGATCCTGCAGACAGAAATGTGGGACCACAATAGAAACAGGCTATATCAAGGAACAACAAACAACTCACAGTTAGTAGTGGGTGAAATCAAAAGCCAGGCAGAAAGAAGGGCAATCAAAAAACGGCCCCAGTCAGCAAACCAAGGCAGCAGTTTATGGGGTATACCAGGAGGCAAAGTTGGGAACAAGCAGAAGTCAGCAACTAGAAATACAATATGTTAAACACCAACAATCAGAAAAAAGAACCTATACTAGGGCAAGGACAGGAAGGGGAAGTGATGATTTATAGGTCATTAGATCAGGTGACTGCCTACAGCTGGTCACTGGGTCAGTGCAAACTTCCAAATAGGGAGTGGTGTCAAAAGTGTAACACACCCATCAAGGAGAATAATCCTTCATGGGGGAACCATCTTGGACCTAGGCACACCACTGAGGACAACAGGAAAGAAAGGTGCAAGACAATTGCACACCATCATCAAAAAGCCAAACAAAATTTAATAGCCTACTGTTGAAGATGCCCAACACTTAATGGCCCTGGAGATATTGGAAGAGTTATGGGTTGAGGTAGATGTTCCTTTTGGCTCTTCTCTACCCTCAGAAATTCCTTCAGAATTCCCTATGGACTTGAGAGCACAGTGCTATCCATTACATGTCCTACAAAGCCAAGTCCATATTTTATCCCATTGGGCCAATAGTCATTTGTGAAAGGACCAAGAAGGACCATTGATTGTTTCTATCCAAAATGTATTGTGACACCATCCAGTGTCTCAAACATAATTTAGGGATAGTCATTAGACAAGTGGATAAGAGAGGGGGTCTAGTCATTCAGACTAGGGAAACTTATCTAAATAAAGCCAATAGATTACTGGAAGAAAGTGATATTTCCCCAATACCCCCTTCCTTTACCATACCCCCAAGATTCACAAGATCCCTGTGAATCCTCCCAGGAGACCTATTGTGGCTGGAATTGATAGTCTTACCAGCAACCTGGGCTGTTACATTAACCATTTCCTCCAAAATATGGTCACCCAGTTGCCCGCCTATGTGAGGGATTCCAAACATATGTTGGAGATCCTTTCCAATTATAGGTGGCAACCTGATTACAAGTGGGTTTCCTCTAGATTTCTCATCCTTGCATACTTACATCCAACATCTATATGGACTCCAGGCAGTCCAGTTTTTCCTCAGTCAGGATCCCAACATGCACTTGCTACAGGTCAAGTTCTTATTGGATTGTATCCAATTCACTCTAGAACACAACTACTTCAGTTTTACGGGTTTCTTTTACAGATAGATTGGAGGTGCTGCCATGGGGCCAGGTTTGCCCCTAGTTACACTAACTTATTTGTGGGTTTATGTGAACATTTTCACATTTGGGACAATGACCCATTTGGGGTGAACCTGGCCTTATTTGCTTTCTACCTTGATGATATTCTCATCATTTAGGATGGGTCCGATGAGGCCCTATATGACTTCATCCAGCACTACCAATCTAACTCATAGGCTATTGAGTTCATGTATGTTGTTGATACTCATCGGTTGGTCTTTTTGGACCTTGAGCTTATGATTGACATAGATTTCAATATCATTTCTAAAACCAATTTTAAGAACACAGCGGGAAACTCTTATCGGCACACTCAAAGTAACCACTATCCTAACTCGATACAAAATGTGTATGTGGGCCAATTCTGTAGATTATGGTGCACATGCACCAAATTGGAAGATTTTGAGGAGCAGGCTGGGATAACTACGGAGGAAGTTCTTGGAGGGTATAGTTCAGATAAGATTGAGGAAGTCTATTCCAGGTGCAGACAGAAATATTTCTCTGCCAATACAGATAATAAGGAGGGTCTTGATGGAAAGGAGCCCTTGGAGGATAGTTGTGTCTTTTTTTCTACCGGTACAACAGTGGAGCATTTGATATCAAGAAGGTGATCCTCAGAAATTGGAACATTTTGCATTTCTGATCATATACTTTCTGATTATCTACCTAAGAACACCCTATGTGGTGTTTATAAAGCCCTGGGATTTTTTGCCCCCAGTTGTCTCATACCTCTTATAGGAGACAACAAATCTAGTAAGTGGAAGTCTGTGTTTGACCAAGTGGGTTTGTGAGATACTGTATATATATATATATATATATATATATATATATATATATATATATATATACACACACACACATATCCATGTTTGCCTACATTTTATAAAAATGTATGTGCATGTCTAGCACCTTTTACCTTATTATGGATGGGTGTTGATATAAGCTGAGTCATCCTTATCTTCTTGGCAATGGTTCAAATGGCTGAGGTTCCATTGGGGCGCATCCTATATGTTAATTTTGTAAGCTCTTATAGCCCATTATTATTATCTAATTTGTTTAGTATTACTCTTGTTAATTTACACTGTTTATTATTAGAGATTCAGCCCCTAATTTTATTTTACTGTTATATATATATATATATATATATATATATATATATATATATATATATATATATATATAGTATCTATAGGAGGGGACGGGCACTTTTGGAATGCAGCATTTTGTTATCTGCCTTGGGTTTCCTGAAGAGTGTAGTTGTTTATGTCCCATCCTGCTCTACCACAATTTTCACATCTAGAAAGGGTAACTTTCTGCTTGTTCTGTAAATTTCAGGTTCAATTATGTTTTGTACAATGGTATTCTGGTGTCTTATGCCCTGTACACACGATCGGACATTGATCGGACATTCCGACAACAAAATCCATGGATTTTTTCCGACGGATGTTGGCTCAAACTTGTTTTGCATACACACGGTCGCACAAAGTTGTCGGAATTTCCGATTGCCAAGAATGCGGTCACGTACACCATGTACGATGAGACTAGAAAAGGGCAGTTCCGAACCAAGCGCGGCACCCTTTGGGCTCCTTTTGCTAATCTCATTTTAGTAAAAGTTTGGTGAGAGACGATTTGCGCTTTTTCAGACTCGTGGTTTTCAGATCATTTTCTGCTGTTCAGTTTGTGCTTGTGGGTTTGTATCTGGTATTCAGTGCGTGCAGCGAGTACAATTGACTTGTCGTTGTGTTCGTGTTCATTTGTTACTGATTTTCAGGTCGCTCTTCACAGGCCTTGCTGTTCTTTAGTGCGTTGTGTTACTTCGTTCTGAGCAGCCGACCGTTTTCTAGCTATGTTGCGTATACATACTCCTCGTAGAGTTCATGCTGCGCGGGGGCTTGGTGTTGGGGTCCTTACCTTGACACAAGTCCAGTCCATGAACAGGGTGGGGAGGAGTTCATGGACCAAGAATTGGTTGGTCTGCCTTTGCTCCGTGAGATCCGTGAGAATAATCCTGATGATTTCAGGAACTTTCTCCGGATGACGGACCCCGTATTTCACGTTTGTTGGCTTTGCTGACCCCTTATATTAGCAGGCAGGATACCTGCATGAGGCAAGCCATCACTCCGGAGCAGAGGCTTGTCACCACCCTGCGGTACTTGGCGACGGGGAGAAGCCTGCAGGACTTGAAGTTCTCGACAGGCATCACCTCCCAGGCTCTGGGTATCATTATCCCAGAGACCTGTTCTGCCATCATCCAAGTCCTGCAGAAGAAGTATATTAAGGTAAGATTTATCCTTTAATATCACATTTTATTGTATTGAATGTTTGATAATATATTGTATTTCTTTCCTCAATCGCTAATTACCATGATTGTAATATGCTGTGAATGTCCCCTTTGTCCTCATGCATGCTGGGTTTTTTTTTTTTAATTTTTGTCCTTCATACATATTTGCCTTCACTTACCTCCCCAGCATGCTCTCCTGGCCCTATATACACCTTGTGTAGTCACTTAACAATGTATTTTGTCAGCTCCATAGTAGTGCTTTACACCAAACAGCCCCTAAAATGTTTTTAAATGTAATTTGTGCTTTAAATTCAGGCAGAGTGGCATTCAGGCATCAATGATGTTCTTCATTTTGTTTTTAACATCACTGATGTTTTTCTGGATGTTTTCCAAGTCCCTATTACACCCCGTGATCTCCCCGATCAGGATCTGTGCACTTTCACTGGTGAAATGACCTGGATCCACAACATCATGATCACCTAAAAATAGAGAAACAAAAACATACCATGTATTATAAATATGCCGGCATCCATCTCTTACCTGAGCCTGTGGTCGCAGGCACTCACCTGTTGTGGTGACCATCTCCTTCCTCCTCCTCCTCCTCTGCTTGGCTTTGGGGGATTTCACCTTCTTCATGAGGTGGGGGGTCTTTTGTGTCTTCTGCTGAGTGGTGTCCTCTGAGTCTTTTCTCCCCTATGTAAAAAAAAATAGGTAAATTAGCACACAGATATTTGATGACAGAAAGAGGAATATGAAACATTGCTTAGAAGTGGGGTACAATTGTCTCTTTTGGCAGAGTTCCAAGATGAAGAAATATTTTTTCCTTTGTCAAGCTTGAATACTTACCTGTTTTGTACAAGCTTTCAGATGGAGACACCCCTATAGTATACACTGGAGCACCTGTGTGGGCCCCCTAATAAAAAGAGTGTTCTTGTGTCCCACACTAGTGCTCCAGTGTCCAGATGTGTAAACAGCTGCTGAGTGTTCTCTTCTTACACAGAATCGAGTTTGCATTACATTCTAGTTACAAACCCATCTAGACTCCAAAATTATTTTAAGAGAAGAAGGCCCGAAAAAATGTATTCAAATGCATATGGCCAAAACAATGGGGTTTTCTATGCCGAACGAACAATGTTTCATACGAACGAACAATGCGCCCATGAACATGAAAGTTGCCATTTTAAACTGTACAACAGTAAAGCACATGGAGCAGCATGAACATTAGAAAAAAAAGAATAGGAACACAGGACAACTACTTACTTTTTTGCAGCACTCTCCTGATCCTTCTGTACTGATCATGCTCCCTTAATATGAGGTCCGACCACCGCTTCCTGAGCTGATCCTTGGATCATCGTACCCTGAAATTCTACTGCAGACTTTTGACCACTTTCGCCATTATCTTGGGCTTTCTGACATTGGGGTTGGGGTAAGGTCCATACTTCCCGTCATAGTCGGCCCTCTTCAGGATGTCGACCATCTCCAACATCTCCCCAAAGGACATATTTGAGGCCTTAAATCCTCTCTTCCGGGATCAGGACGTTTCTGGCTCCGGGCTCTCCTCCTCCTCCTCGTTGCTGTAATTAGCACGCACCTGCTGTGTCTCCGCCATGTGCTCTTCCCCCACTGCGCCAAATGAGAAGGGGCGGGGAATAGACTAGAAAGAACGTCAGGGGTGGGCAGAGTTTCACGCATGCGCAGTGTATATAAAGCGTAACACGCGTGCGTAGTACGTACGATCTGTGAGAGGAGGAAGGAGTATCGGAGGCGCCGATCATGATAACGAAGGTAAGATTTCAATTTGGGCCTATACTGCTTCTAGACTGAGGCCTGTATTTGGACAAGTTTAGAAGACTTTAGGCTGACATTAAGGTTTGTCTGGTGTTGTGTCTTGCAGTGAAAATGGATCTAGTCAATGATCAGGACTTTATGCCAATCTTCATAGATATGTTCAGGGAGCTGCCTTGTCTGTGGCAGGTAAACCACTCCGAATATAAGAACCAAACAAAGAGGAAGGCAGCGCTGGATAATTTGCTGCAATTTGTGAAGCCGGTGATCCCCACGGCAGACATCACCTATTTGAAGATCCTAATTGGTGGCATGAGGAGCACTTATCTAAGGGAGCACAAGAAGGTCCAGGATTCCCAGAGATCAGGAGCAGCAGATGACATTTATGTCCTCAGGCTGTGGTACTATGACAGACTGCATTTTCTGGCAGGTCAGACTGAACCCAGGCCAGCACTCTCCACTCTTCCTTCCACGCTTTCTTCCCCCCCAGCTGAGGCTTCTGACACCCAACCTGGGCCTTCCAGGCAGCAACATGTGGAGGAGCCCAGCTTGAGTCAGGTATAGCATTCTTCTAAATATTTATGTTGTCCAATCAATGATGTTAAATAGATGTTAGTTTGGAGTACTAATTTATGATTGTGATTTAGGAAACAAAAACTAAAACCATGTCCCTTTTTCATACACAGGGAAGTCTCAGCCAGGAGGTGGCCAGGCCAAGCTGGCTGCCCAATACCCAGGTCCCTCCGCCTTCAAAGAAAAAGTGGCAGGAAGAGGAGTAACCTGGAGGAGGCTGCAATAGGCCTATTTTGGAGGGCTACTGAGGCCCTCAGAACAACCCACAGTGTGGAAGATGATTTTGCAGAGCTAAATGCATGCAAAATGATGCAAATGGAGGAGGGCCAATGACTCTTATGTGAGTTTGTAATTTTGGAAGCTCTAAATAAGGGGTTGAGGGGCCAACTCACATGTGAAACCCACATTTGTCAGCTCACACATGGTCCTACTCCTCCAGGTCCTCCTCCTCCTCCTCCTCCTCCAGGTCCTACTCCTCCTCCTGCCACACCTCCAATACCAGAGCCACAGCCGGGAAGCGTGTAAGGAAGACCAGAGTGATGACCTGGGTTCAGTCTGGTCTGGCCAAAAGATGCAGGCTCTTGTATGACCACAGCCTGGGAACATACATGTCATCTGCTGCTTTCATGATCTCTTGGACTTCTGGACCAGACTGCACTCCCTTAGATAAGGACTCCTCAGGCCACCATTTTTGCTGTAAAATAATTCATGTCTGCCCTGGGGGCCAAAGGCTTCACCAATTTCTGATGTTTCTCCAGTGTTACCTCCCTCTTTGTTTGGTTCTGATCCCTTAATAAAGGATTTTGTGTTTCAATCATAATTGCCTATGCGTGTTTTCCTTCAAATAGGACAGTTTGTTTGTGAGGAGGCAGGTAGATTTCTAAAATACAATGTGAAATTAACAAGAGACACCAACACCAAGCAATCTCCTCGAGATTAAATAATACAAGATAATAATGGTGTTGTGGTAACTTGACACACAAATCACACCCAAAAATATTCTCGAGTAAAATAAAAAAAAAAAAAATAATAAAAACACGATCAGGCTTGAAAAAAATACAAACCCAAAAAAGAAATATATCTTTTTTGTCCGATGTGACAAATCAAAATATATTGATGAAATCACGAGAAATAATAAAGAAAGAAGTTTGTGAGAAGTCTGCGTGAATATGAGCAGCAAAACAACTTCATTCTTCAAGCATTATAAAGAAGAACAGAGTGTGCTGCATTAAACAATTTTAAACATTGCAGCCTGACGAAAGTGCTATATCCATTCCGAATGCTAATTTTACGAGACCGAGCTGTTCCATCTCGGAATTTCTTATGAGCATGCATGGCACTTTGTGCGTCAAAATTTGTCCACACACGGTCGGATTTGACGCGATCGGATTTTGTTGTCGGAAAATTTTAAAGCCTGCTCTCAAACTTTATGTGTCGGAAAATCCGACGGAAAAAGTCCGATGGAGCCCACACACAGTCGGAATTTCAGACAACAAGCTCCGATCGCACATTTCCCGCCTGAAAACCCAACCGTGTGTACAGGGCATTAAAGGCTAAGTTCACCATGTGACTGAGGATAGCAGTATACAGTATTCATCCAATCAAGAAAATCTGTCAAGATACAAATATGGAGCTTAAAGTGGAACTAAACGCCAAAATGCTTACATTTGCATCAACAGCCAGACACCTGCAAGCACCCTCACTGGTGCCAGCATTTTCTCTCTGGCTTCTTCTGGGTGTCCATCTTCTGACATGTTGATTGCCCGATGCAGGATAACGTCATGCCCCTGCATGCACAGAAGTACTGGAGTGCAGTCATCCCAGCACACAGGATCCATGATGGAATTTAAATGGAACTGCACATGCACAGCTCAGTGTACATTTTACAGAGGTCTGTAAGCAGGCAGATAAGTTTATTAGACATTGCACGTCTCTTCTGAAATAAAGAACTTGCCACCTTACATCTTTTATATTACGTTTAGTAAGTTAGTTATGTGCAAAAGCATTTGCATATTAAGCGCCCTGATACCTGTTTATTCCTGGTCACTGACCCACAAATTCTGGAGGATAAAACTGATGGCCCTAGGTTAAGTAATGTCCTTGTCTTTGTGGGGTGATATCTGAATGATGCCTGTTGCTACAGACATCATTCAGATATCATTCTTTTCAGCTGGCGATTCTGTGCACGATAAGAATGATCATAGCAGCAGCTCCAATGCTTGATCGTTCTTATAGGCGACGGGAGGGGACAACCCCCCTCCCACCGCCATCCAGTGCTTCTCCGGGCTCTCCTGTGCCATCGGGGGCCCGGAGAAAGAATGGGCCAGCGCCGCGATCACGGCTGTCAGCATGAGATCTGTAAATTTTTTTCCCCAATCTCATGCTTTCCAGCCTGGAGGAGAGATGCGGGGTCTTGACCCCGCATCTCTCCATAAAGAGGGCCTGTCACATAGATTCCTATTACAAGAGATGTTTACATTCTTTGTAATAGGAATAAAAGTGATCAAAAAAAAAAAAAGTAAAAAAAAAAAAATTAAAAAAAATTTAAAATGCCCCTGTCCCCGGTAGCTCACACTCAGAAATGAACGCACATGTAAGTCCCTCCCACATATGTAAATGCCGCTCAAACCACACATGTGAGGTATGTGAGGTATGCGTGCATTAGAGCGTGTGCAACAATTCTAGCACTAGACCTCCTCTGTAACACTAAACTGGTAACCTGTTAAACATTTTAAAGCGTCACCTATGGAGATTTTTAAGTTATGAAGTTTGGCGCTATTCCATGATTGTGTGCAATTTTAAAGCGTGACTTGTTAGGCATCTATTTACTCATGTAACATCATCTTTCACATTATACAAAAAAATTGGGCTAACTTTACTGTTTTGTTATTTTTTAATTCATGAAATCGTTTTTTTTTTTTAAAAAGGCATTTGAAAAATTATTGTGCAAATACCGTGCGAGATAAAAAGTTGCAATGAGCACCATTTTATTCCCTAGGATGTCTGCTAAAAAAAATATATAATGTTTGGGGGTTCTGAGTAATTTTCTAGCAAAAAAATGATGATTTTTACATGTAGGAGAGAAGTGCCAGAATAGGCCCGGTATTGAGGTGGTTAAACTCAAGGACACAAATGAGTTAATTTTAGTTAGCACATTCAATAAAAACTCTCCAATGTAACAATACACATACACAGCTATAAATTGTCATGTCATTGATAACTGTAGTGAAATCCTTTATTATTTTTTACTCTTTTACAATTAGCTGTATTCAAATGTGGTATGCAAACTATGACAAATAAAAACAGGAGATTCCATCTTTTCAAGAGAGAGTGGCATTGTGCTAAGTTTCAGTACAACCTTTATTAAATTAACAAGATACTGTAAAAGCACAAAAAATAATATTCACATGTTGTAATACGCACTCAAGCTGGCCAACTGTGCAAAGTGATCCCCACATCAAACTAGAACTTATTTCATGTCCAGTTGTGTCTGTTTTACCCATATTGGCACTAAATATTTATACTCTCAAGAGTATGCTATTTTACCAAATAAAAGGTTGGCAAGTGTGCAAGAAAGAGTAGGGACTGGCCAGAGAGGGATCACTTTGACAAGGTTGGCCAGCTTTAACATACTGTACATATATTGCAATATATGCAAACTAAGAATCCACATTTGATCAGCAAGAGTTTGCTATATGTAAAGGTTAATAAGTGGTTACACTTTTTTTAGTATCTCATGTGTAATATATATTGAAGCTGTTTAGGACCTGAACACTCATACCTCCATTTCTACTGCATGGTGAAGGTTAGCAATTAAAAGGGCAGGCATGCCTGAAGTTGCTATAATATTTTTTGATGAAGCTATAAGTTTATGCTCACTGTGCTGAAACTATGCTGTATACAGTATATATATATATATATATATATATATATATATATATATATATATATATATATATATATTGAAGCCCCATATCTGATCTACTGTAACAAGCCGTTTATACATAGCTGTATTTTTAGAGCGCTAAAGTGGATTAGCAGTTTCCCTAGAGAAACAAATCTTTGCTAAAAGAAAACTGCTGGGCATAATAAACGGCTTTTTCTAAATCCATATGAAGATTTTAGAGATTTACACCTAAGTATGTTTGAAGCATAATAAAACAAAGCCTTCATAATGATTTACTGCATAGAAATCAGAAGAGGGTCTGTAACCTAATGCTTGCTTATAGTTATTCATTAGTAGTCATAGGTTAAAATATATTCATTTATTTATTAGGCTAAATTTTATATACAATACTGTAAGTAAATGATTTATAAACACAACTCTGATAGTCATAACAATACTAGGAGTGCGGTAATGCCACACAAATGTCTTTATGGTTCAGTTTGGTTTCAAACTCCTACTTTTCATAACAATTTAAAAATGGATTACAGCTAAGCATTATAGTTCATGTCATTTATGCAAGCAGGTTTTTGAAAGACAGAGCCCTGTTAGGAATTTGTGTATTCTCATATATAAAACAGAACTCCAAGCTAACAGCTAAAAGTGTTACTAAACCCAAGACTCCGCATTCACTATATCTGGTCTCCCACAGTACACAGAACATGGAAGTGCTATTATTTTAGTAAATATAAACAGCTAAATATCTTTTCACATCAGTAGTATATAGCAGTCTTGTGACTTCTATCAGTTCTTGGTAAAGCTTGTAGTATGAGTTTTCATACTGTAACAAACAAATAGAGTTGTTATACTGCACTGAGCTGTCCTATCAGGAATCAGAACCCCTGACCCTTCTCTAGCAATACACACTGAGCATGTGCAGCCTTTTTACACAATGTGGAGGATTAACCCCTAGGGTTCCAAGGTCAGTATAAAAAGCATGCTTTACTGCAATTATGTGAACTATTTTGCTCTGTAGCCAGGCATCATAGGCACACCTGAGACCTCTGCAACAAGTTAGGCTGACAGCTCCTATGCACGCAACCACAGAATGCTATCAAGACAATTTCAGGGTGCTTAGGTTGAGTAAGGATGATAAAATAGTACATTTAATAAATGTTTTTTAAAGTTGCCTTTACAAAGTTAGAGTTCAGGTACTTTCCCTCCTGTACTGCATACATGCACCCTTCCCCTGTACTGCAATTCAAATCCTGCAGTCTTCTGGAGTTTAAATGAAATCAAAGAGCTGTAGATGGCCCTGGCTGCTGTATAGAGAAGTGTCACATTATAACATTAGCACTGTTACCTACTACAGTCTCCTGCAAGAACAGAGAGGCTTGATGGCATGCCTCCAGGTGGTGTATGCAAGACACCTTGAGCTCACAGGAGGGGGGCTGGCTCCTCCTGGATCGCAGAATGATGAGTGTGCAAAGGACAGTACCACTGATAGGAAGTCTATTAGGCAACATACACACTGGACATTTGTACAGCTGCTTATAGGGGCTTCTGGCAGGTTTTTTTTTCCTGTCTCTAAACGCCCATCTAAGTTACCCTATGCATCCATATACACATAGGCTTTTAGTAGCATTTAGTGGCAGAAACTTGTAGATGCAGGAAAAAAACCCACTGTCAGTGCGTCTAGGAGCAGCAGTAGTTTAGGCAGAAAAAAACGCTTGACATTACTAAAAACTTCTAGCTTCTAGCACAAAAGTTATAGCATCTACAAAATATGGGATGTACTGTATTTATGGAATTTTTATTATTATTATTTTTTTTTACTACTAATGGCCGTGATCTGTGATTTTTAGTGATACTGCACATTGAGGCGGGCAGATCAGACACTTTTGACACTTTTTTTGGACCATTGACATTTATACAGCGATCAGAGCTAACAATAGCCACTGATTACTGTATAAATGTCCCTGGCAGGGAAGGGGTTAACACTACGGGGCGATCAAGGGGTTAAGTGTGTCCTAGGGAGGTTTTTCTAACTGTGGGGGGGGAGTAGACTGACTCTACTTCCCTGACAGAAAGGGGATCTCTCTATCTCTCTGTTTACATTGGCAGATCCCTGTTTTGTCTCTGTGAGGAGCGACCGCGGGTGGCCAGCAGACATCGCGACCGCTGGCCACGAGCATCGGCTCCGTGGGCACACGCCCCTTAGAGCTCTTAAAGCGGCCGACGTACACCTACGGTGATTCGCCAGGACAGCCAACCTGCCCCAGCATATTGAAGTATTGAAGGCGGCTGGTCGGCAAGCAGTTAGTGATTTTTAGCTAATTTTTTATTTTCACTACTGCAGGGCAGTTAATAATAAAATAAAATCAAGATTGAGCTGTACTGTCCAAACTTAATTTGGATGGGTGTTATTATTACAGAAGATTTAGCAAAAATTGCTATCAGAATGAATATATGCCACATCTCTGAGTAGATTTTTGAGGTAGAAATATTTCATTTTCTGCAAATTGTTACCATATTATCGTGAAATGTCTATGCAGTTACAAAGTGTCTGGAACTTATAGATATGTGTAAAAAAAGTGAGATGGGGGGCAGGAGGTGGAGCCTAGCGGAGCAGACATGCATTGTTAGAGCTCCACACCGCTGAGGAGAGAAGAGAAGGACAAAGCGGAGCCTGCAGGCTCAAAAGGTATCCATTTGAACCTTTTTGCCCCAGGGAACAAACTGTGAAAGTTTGGGCAGGAAATATGGTACTGGGAGGAAACCGTGGCAGAAATAAAAATCACCTCACAAAGAGCTCACAGGCACTCACTGCAGCTGAAGCAGCTCCAGTCACCTCACAAGATACAGCATCAGGGCGCTCTCTCACAGACAGAAAATGTCACAGCAAGACTCTCCATTTGAGTCAGATACAGAACAAATCCTCTCACAAACTTCTCCACAAGCCTCCTCAGTATCCCCAGTAATATTATTACAATTTGAAAAGATGCTTCATAAGGCTTTAAAACAAACCTCAGACCAAATAACAAAAAGCCTAACCAAAGAAATAAGAGAGCTGGGAAACCGCACCGCAGCCTTAGAAATAAAAATGGATGAAATTGAAATTACAACCCAAGAAAATATAACAGATTTGGAACAATTAAAAAAAGAAAATTTAATACTTCAAACTAAGCTCGAAGATTACGAAAATAGAGCCAGACGTTCAAACTTGCGCATAAGGGGAATACCTGAAACTGTGACAGACCTGCAATCTACTATTACTGCTCTATTACAAGAACTAAAGCCAGATATCCCTATTGCCAGATATCCCTATTGAACGTTTAGAACTGGACAGAGTACACAGAGCCCTCACAGCCAAAAAGAAAGCTGGACCCCCACGTGATATAATCACAAAATTTCATTATTACAGAACGAAAGAACAAATACTAATTGCTGCAAGAGAAAAAAAGGATCTTAATTTTCAAGGACACAATTATCAAATTTTTGCTGACCTATCCCAACTTACTATTACTAAAAGACGATCCATGAAACCCCAACTAATGGAACTGCAACGCCACAACATTATGTATCAATGGGGCTTCCCCTTTTCAGTCAGATTTAACTACCAAGGTACAATTTACAGAAGCAGATCAGCAGATGAACTACAACAAACCCTTTTAAAATTAAATCTGACAGAACCCACAAGCAGCAACACTCCCACACGCAGAAGAATGGCGTCATCTTCACCTTCAGGCAGCACCCAGAAAATTTCAGAACAAAATGGGAATCATCATTCTCACAAAAGAGGCCGTTATGCCACATCATCCATGGACCAAGAAGATTCAATGGACTGACATCCTAATTCCTGATATCTCTTCATTTATTATACTAAGAGATGGTTCTCTATAAAAAACCTATATTTATAACTGAATGTAACTGCATTCTGATAGTCACACACTGTGTGGGATCATGTTACATTCCAGTTATATTTCTTATTACTTCTGATTCATATAGCCTTAGAATATATATAAGTGAAATAAGGAAATTCTTGTTCAGTTATATATTATCAGGTAATAACAATAGATTTATTACTTTTTAGGACAAATGTGTTCAATAATCCAGAAGTAATGGAAGCTTTTTCTTTCTTTTCTTAAAACAAATATATTATTACCTAACTAGTTCCTAGAATTATGTTTTTGTTTATTCTAATCTGAAGCAATACAACCTCAATTTTATGAGTTAACATATCTAAATAGTTACATATGAATAAAATATGTAATTGTTTACTCTAAAAGGGTTAAAATCCCAAAATAATTCAAACTATCTTAATCAATACCAAAGTTATTAACAGTACCTTTCTAACTGAATTATTTAGCATAGGGCAAGACTAACCATATACAACCACCCTGGAATAAATAATTTCAACAAAAACTATATTCTGCACTCCAATTAATGAAACATCATTTTGATGTCTTTTGACATAGCACTTCTCTCCTGTAAGCGGAAGATCCGTGTAACCCCATTAGCCCTCCTCATTCTCCCAACCATATTATGCGGGAGTGTGACGAAGGCACTTATTCCCCTGAGAGAGATATTTATTCTCTTTCACGGGTAAATTGTGATTACTTGCAAAAAATAATTTATACAATGTATCATCTAATCTCATATGTTTTTTGTTTACTCTTTAGTCCAGAATTCACTGGTTTCTTTTCTATCTATTCATCTCTTCAGTCCACACAGGTTGATCTGCGCAGTCAGCTCTGCATAACAAAAAGTAAGTCAAAACTATTTGATCTATTGCCATGGCACCACTGAATATACTTTCCCTGAATGTTCAGGGAATAAATGTCCCTCAAAAAAGGACCAAAGCCTTCCGTACTTTCCATAACAAGAAGGCTCACATAGTATGCCTCCAAGAAACACACTTCACCAAAGATTCTACTCCAAAATATATTTCTCCTTTTTATCAACAAATTTACACGGCTTCTGCCTGTACCAAGCAAAGGGGAACTCTACTTGCATTTCACCGATCCACACCATTCACCTTATCATCAGAAATTAAAGACCCAGAAGGTAGATACCTGATACTCATGGGTTATATAATGGATACAGCAATCACAGTGATTTCCTACTACGCTCCTATCAAACAACCTACACCATTCCTCTCACATATATTACAAGTGATTAATACACACAAAATAGGAACAGTGATAATGTGTGGGGATTCGAACCAGGTCCTCCTCCCATTTCTAGATAAATCACCTTTTACACCATCCAAAATAACCTCTAGATTACCTTTTTCTCAACTTCTTTCCAAATACAATCTGGTAGATTCATGGAGAGAAAGTAACCCAATGAAAAAGAAATGCACTTATTTCTCGCACCCTCATCAAACCTTCACCAGAATAGATCATATTTTTCTAACAATAGGAATGATACCAGAAATGATTGCATCAGATATAATTCCGATTCCGTGGTCTGACCATAATGCAGTATACACTACTATAGCCTCAGCCATACCAAAAGCGCATGACCCAACGTGGTACTTACCGGACATAATGCTCAAACACCCACTACATCAGATGGCCATTGAACAAGCTTTAAAGGAATACATATCAATTAATAATACAACAGACATCTCCCCAATAACACTGTGGGAAGCTCATAAGCCTGTATTGCGTGGTACAATACAAAGACAAACGGCACTATTTAAACGGGAACGCAAAAATCTAGCAAAAAAACTAGAACTCAATTTTAATGCAGCCTACATATCATTTCAAGATAATCCATCTCAGAGTACAAAATCTCATCTGGAAAAATCTAGATTGGAATACGATCTATTTCTCACTGAGTCAGTTGATAAATCCCTCAAACGCTCCAAACACAATTTCTACATGAATACAAACAAACCAGGTACATATTTGGCTCGGGCATTAAATTCAACTAACAAATCTTTCAAACCAATACGTTTGAAATTATCAAAAAATGTTTACACTTGTAATCCAGTTAAAATAGTCCATAAATTTCACTCACATCTCGCAACTTTATACAAGACAAACAATGAATTTAATCCTACAGAAGCTGAATCCTTCTTCTCAAAAATAACCTTACCTGAGTTATCTCAGAATCAAAAAAGCAGTTTGGATGAGCCTATAACTATAGATGAAGTTGCTAACGCCATAAAAGACCTAAAACTTAACAAAAGACCAGGCCCAGATGGCTACTCGGCTTTATACTATAAAACATTCTCAGAAATACTCTCTCCCATTCTCACTGAAACTTTTAACAAACTTCTAGATGGACATTAAACACTAATGGCAATTGTTTGTATGATCCCAAAACCCCTTTCTGATGATACTTCCTGTGTGAATTATCGGTCTATCTCTCTGTTAAACCTCGATATTAAATTATTAGCAAAAATAATAGCAAAACGCCTCAATAGCATTATAGGAAAATTAATACATAAAGATCAAGTAGGCTTCATGCCAAATAGACAGGCAGGCGATAATATACGCAGGGCAGTGTTATTGGCACATATTGCTAAAAAACGGAAAATCCCTTTATGTTTTCTATCTCTCGATATTAAGAGGGCATTTGACACAGTATCCTGGCAATATATGCAATATTCATTACAAAAATGGGGTTTTGGACCCCACTGTTTAACATGGATCAAAGCATTATATAATAAACCCAAAGCCTATATAAAATATGCTGGATACAAATCTGAAGCCTTTAATATCGAAAGAGGTACCCGACAGGGTTGCCCATTATCTCCCTTATTATTTGCCCTTATACTCGAACCCATGGCCCAATACATCAGAACAAACCAAACTATAACTGGCATTGAAGTAGGAGGTATTACACACAAATTATGTATATTTGCAGACGATATATTACTTTTTCTATCATCACCACAGGTCTCTGGTCCTAACTTAATACCAGCTCTTGATGGATTTGCAGCCCTATCCGGCCTTATGATTAATCCTAAGAAATGCCTAGTGCTTAATATTTCACTCACAAACATGGAATTGATCCCGGCTAGGGCTGCCCTCCCATTCACATGGGCAGAAAAATCAATCCCATATCTTGGAATTCATTTAACAGCATCTCATTCTGACTTATTCTCAACCAATTATCCTCCTGTATTAAGACAGATCACAAATCTAATAAAACAATGGTCGCAACTTCCTTTATCCTGGATAGGGAAGATTAATGCAATCAAAATGACTATTCTACCCAAATTGCTTTATCTATTCAGAGTCCTCCCTATTCCAATTCCTTCCTATTTTTTGAGAATAGTACAAAAAAGAGCAACTTCGTTTATATGGGGCTCTTCTAAACCATGTATACCTATACACACACTACATCTTCCCAAAAATAAAGGAGGCCTGGGATACCCTAATTTTACTAACTACTACAGAGCAGCACATTTGGCCAGTCTGTCCAAATACCATGCAAAACAGGAAATCCCATTATGGGTATTTATAGAGGCTTCAGAAAATGACCCTCTATTAATATCAAATTTATTATGGCTTGATCCTAAAGACCGCTTTAAAATTCATAATCCCATAACTAAACACTTCTTATCTCTCTGGGATAAACTAAAAACCAAATATCAGTTACAATCTCCACACAATCCTCTCCTTTCTTTTATCAGAAATCCGGCCTTTTATCCGGCATGGATCTACCCAAATTCTTTTAAAGCTTGGACAACATCAGGCATTCAGACACTAAATGACTTCATAGCATCTAAATCATTCCTTTCATTCCCATCGCTTAGAGAAAAATATGATCTACCAAACTCTGAGATATTTAGATATCTCCAAATCAAAAATTTCTATACACCATTCCTAAAGGGGGATACACCATTATCCCAATTATCCATTTTTGAATCAATCTGTACAAAAGATCCATTTGCTAAAGGTACAATTTCATCACTTTATAATCAATTATATGGAGTAGCAAATCTTAATAGACCCTCTTACGTTCAGAGGTGGGAGGAGGACCTGGGACGAACTTTAGAAGACACGGACTGGTCTAACATATGGCTCACATCTAAGTCATCTTCACCCAACATCTTAGCACTGGAGACAAATTATAAAGTCCTAACTCGCTGGTACCTTGTACCCGCTAGAGTGGCAAAATATTCACCTAATACCTCAACTCTTTGTTTTCGAGGATGCCCAGAAATAGGCACATATTTACACATATGGTGAACGTGCCCAGTAATCAAAACCTTCTGGAAGGAAGTCTTCGTGATTGCATCTAAAATATTTAAAAAAATAATACAACCAGATCCATATTTAACTTTACTTAATCTAAAACCGGAATGGTTAACACTCTCTCAATTCAAACTTATGATCCAACTAATAACGGCTGCAAAACAAACAGTGGCCAAGGCATGGAAATCTCCTACATTGGTACTAGCAGAAACAATTCACAGAATGAATAATACAATGTCCCATGCTAAGATGGTAGCCATCGATCAAAATCAAATTCCAAAATTTGAAAAACTTTGGCATCCTTGGATAAAACAATAGTTCCTGTCAAACTTCAATGACTCTGTCCTGTTGCCATGGTAACAGATTAAATGACTTACAGAGACACCCATTCTAAGGCGTCAAAGAGAACTAAAAAGAATAATAAACTGACGAGCGGGACAACCTTGTGGACCATACCTCTACCTTTCAACCCTTTTTCTTCTTTCTCTTTCCTTTTCTCCACCTTATGATTAAAGCTCATTATCAGAATTTATTTGACCTATATACACTCTACTTGTAAACAATATGTATAGTAGGTATAAATCATTTAAATACCTACAAAAGTAACTAAGGAAATGATATATATCTTTAATTTAGGTTTACGTGAACCCAGTGTTTAATATTTGAAATTTCATGATATTTACCTATATAAACCCTACTGTAAAACAATGAGCTTACTTTATAGATCCTTGTAAACTTACTTTATGTATCTTTATAACATTGTATACTCAATAAACTTCTTTTGACAAGCAAAAAAGTGAGATGATTTAAACCCAATGTGGGTGAAGATTAAAGGAAATTGGAACCAGTATATCAGACAGTGCTCCAGGACCCAGAGGCCTTAAACTGGCTGAGATGTATGTATTTATATATAAGCAAACTAAATTAAAATAAGAGTCTGTTATGGGTTTGCAAGATCTCTCACCAGATATATATAAGTTCAAATAGCTGATTCGGTAACCTCGATCTTGCATATAGCATTTTTATATTAATATTTAAACATAAGCTTTTAAGGGTCTTAATACATTTTACAACATTTTACAAAGTGCTTTTGGTCATGATAGTTCACCCTTCTTATATTTTATGACAAATTTATTAAGACTAATTAAAGCTTCCTGGCAGTTTATCAAACATAAATGCTTCTGATGAATTTGTCACACAGTTTTAATTGAATGTAGTGAAAGGCATGTTAATAAAGATCAGCATTTAAAAACAATGACTAACCTGCTTGCATATGTCTGAACAGTACAAATATTTATTTGAATAAATAAAATGTAAGAACTAATAAATTTAGTTCTTCAGTAGTAAAGCAATATCTATGATTGAAGAGATGTTGAAGGGTTAATTAGGTACACAATTATATCATATTTCTTTGATGTCATCCCACCAGTAAGGCAGTCTAATTGCAATTTACTTTGGGTACCATTTTCCTGCAGCTGTCCAGTACTAATGGTCAAATGGACTTATACCAGAATGATGCCTGCAGGTTTAGGTATCATCTTGGTATTATTATTTTCAGCCAGCGGTCCGCTTTCATGTAAAATCAATCCTAGCAGCTAATTAACCTCTAGACTGCTTTTACAAGCAGTGGGAGGGAATCCCCCCCACCATCTTCCATGGTTTTCTCGGGCCCTCCTATTTCAACAGGGAACCGAGAATGCAGCCGGTGGTTCCGCCAGCTGACCAGAGAGCTGATCGGAGACCAGAACAGCTCCAATCATCTCTATGGCTTAAGAAACCAGAAGCTACGAGCATTTAATGACTTAGGTTTCCACGGATATAAATATTGCCATTGGGAAATTGGGAAAGCATTTTATCACACCGATCTTGGTGTGGTCAGATGCTTTGAGGGCAGAGGAGAGATCTAGGGTCTAATAGACCCCGATTTTTTCAAAAAAGAGTACCTGTCACTACCTATTGCTATCATGGGGATATTTACATTACCTGAGATAACAATAAAAATGATAAAAGAAAAATAAAAGGAACAGTTTAAAAATAAAATTCTAATGTTGTGCATAAAATGCCAGGACAATCCAACACTCCCCCCAAATGACCCCTTTTTGGAAAGTAGACACCCCAAGCTATTTGCTGATAGGCATGTTAAGTCCATGGAATATTTTATATTTTGCCACAAGTTTCGGGAAAATTACAAACTTTTTTTGTAATTTTTCAATCACTTGTGACTAAAAAAATTCAATATTCAATGGGCTCAACATGCCTTTCAGCAATTTTCTTGGGGTGTCTACTTTCTAAAAATGGGGTCATTTGGGAGGGGGGGTTGTACTGCCCTGCCATTTCACCCCCTTTAATAAACTAAAAGCTGCAGAAGTTCCAGAAAATGTACCCTAGTTTGTAGATGCTATAACTTTTGCGCAAACCAGTAAATATATGCCTTTTGACATTTTTTACCAAAGACACATGGCTGAATACTTTTCATTTTGGCCTAAATGTATGACTAAAATTGAGTTTATTGCATTTTTTTATAACAAAAAATGTTCTGTCTTTTTCCATTTATAGCGCAAAAAATAAAAATCGCAGAGGCAATCAAATACCATCAAAGGAAAGCTCTATTTGTGGGGAAAAAAAAGGACATAAATTTTGTTTGGGTACAGCATTGCATGACTGTGGAATTACCAGTTAAAGCAGCGCAGTGCCAAATTGTAAAAAGTGCTCTGGTCATTGAGCAGCCAAATCTTCCAGGGTTGAAGTGGTTCAAATTATCTACGGATTTTAGACTACCACACATATTGAAAACTTTGTAGGTAAACACATGCCAAGCTTTCATAAGCTAACGCAGATGCTGTGGGGACCTTTTTGAGGTTGGCACCTTCAGCCATTGAGTCCCCAGTGCTCTTCCCGTCTGTTATCCACCAAGTATATGTAATGAATGTTATTCATCTGTAGACACAAGCTTCAAATGCTGTATCTAACCAGCCATTTGTGTCTGTTCTGTTTCCTTGGCATATTCATAAGGCAGATGCTGCAGGAAGATCTTCAAATGTCCATGCCTCCGAGTTAGCTCTTGCACGCTACTTTTTTAACACATCCAGGAGAATTACATACATATCATAATTTACATATTGTATGTCATCATTAAATTCTAAAAATTATTTGCTTAGTCCCAGTGTTGCTTTAATAATCATTGCACAGTTGATTTTCAATTTGCATTCAACACATTTCAATAATAGCTGTGGTAGGAAACATTTACTTTGAAAAAACATATATTCAATGATTCATTTAAAAAATAACTGATACAATCAAACATTGTAGCTTAAACATAAACAAAACTAGTTGCAGCCAAAATGTTGCAGAATAACCTATAGAAGGTAAACATATAAATAAATGTTTTCATCTTTTATTTGTATGCAATTAATTCTTAAGAAAATGTTTTTACTCAATGAGTGAAATGCCAAGAGTTAATGGTCGGCTTCCCAGTAATGTATAAATATGATAATTTCTCAAAATTTTTTCGAACAATAGTTATGTGATCAAAATATAAATGCACGTCAAGCATGGACATGCATGGTGATGTATTACTTGTTTCCATCTTAACAGGACAGTAATTACCTCATCTCCACTGACTCCCATGAAAAAAAAGAATTTTAAAGTGAAAACTGCCCGACTCACAGCAAACAACCTTATGAAGGATCATGTGTTATCATCTTCCCCATGTCTCTAAAATAATTTTCTCATCCTCACTGTAACTTCTTAGATTTATTTTCACCCTCACCACCACCAGACACAGAGTTGGGATGAGCTTCAGGTTTAGACCAAAGTAGAATTTGGTCTGAACTTTGTTTGGTGTTCAGCAAACAGGCAAACTAAATGTGGTGTTAGCCCATCCACTGAGCTGAAACTCTAGCTGCAGTGGAAAGTGATGCATTTAGTAATGGTATTAACACCACTGCAAAATATAACAACTTCTTGCACAGGCTAGTTGTTAAGAAGATAGCAATTGCTGGCTTCCTAGCAAACAGTGATGCATCCCTGCCTGCCCATTCAGCTGTCAGCCAGAGACTCCCAGCTGACAGATGAATGTAAACATGGGGATGGAGATGTCCATATTTGGGCAATTACATCAGCGGAAATAGCTGTCCCTTTGTTTACAAATCAGCTGTCAGCCAGGAACTTTCAGAGAATGTGTCAGTGAGTGGACATGTATTTTTTCCTGGTGAGTCACAGACTTTGCTCATGACTGATGAGGATTTGCATCACTGGAGAATGCAATTGACAATACATTTACACCTTGGAAAATAAATCCCACACACTGACCCCCACAATGAGCTTCCAGAGTTGTGAAGAAGAGGCCCTTGTCTTCATCAACCAGCAGACAAGGTAGATTTCCAGAGGGGGCCCCCCATGCTGAGGCCATCTGGCCTGTTATAGTTCAGGAAAGGGGGGCTTCTTCCCACCATCCCTGCCCAGCTAGGCTGCAAGCTCAGATGAGGGTCTGATATTGATTTTGGGGGGACCCCACACATTTTTTTTTTCGCCTTCTGTAGAGGGTTCTCTCTTAAAATTCAAACAGACCGTCATCAAGGTTAATGGGTTCTGGTATACATTTTTTACAGCACGCCACTGATGTTCTTCTGTTCGTTTTGAGTTAGTTTTGTTTTATTTAGGATAATAGGTGTAAAAATAAATAGCAACACTATACATTTTTTGACAAGAAAAAATTAAACCTTAGCGCCTGTGGATATAAAAAAATATATATATTCGACAATACACCAGCTGCAAAAATAATTTGCTAGAAAGCAATAGACAATATAAAGACAATTTGTTGTGCTTAGTGTTAATTAAGTTCATATACACACATATACATCTAATACAATCACAATAGGTGAATATAAAGTGCTCCTGCTTTGGATGGCGTATCTATTAGCAGATGTGCTCAGACTGGGTGCCCCACATGGATGTGCACTCACCCCTAGATGTTGACCAACTATCTCTAGTATGGTCTCTTAAGCATGTGGGGATACCCCAGTAGAAGTCTGCTGATTGACGTCTCAGACAGAGAGAAACATTGAAAAGTGCCTATAGTCCTGGCACCCGACGTGTATAGCAGGTGATTAAATTATTGGGTAATCAGCCCATTCATGGAAGACACCACTCACGGCGTTCGGCTCGATTCCTGGGTATTTCGTATGGGCGGAAGTATGTCACAATGACGCAGTAAAACCTCAACGCGTTTCAGCCAATCACAGAGCACATCATCAGGAAGTTCAGTGATGATGAATTAGTATTGTTCAAAAACATACCGCAAGCAGATATAAAAGCAAAAAACCAAAGACCAAAAACAGGAATGGGGCCAGATCACAAAAGGTAAGTGATCACATAAGATGTTTGGATCATCCAGATGTAAAGCCCTCCAGAAAGGGCTTGAAACTAGTAATTTTGTTTAAACCTGGAGGTTGGGTAGCCCTAAGCCTATTGATCCACCGGGTTTCCTTTTGCAAAAGGATATTGTTCCAATCACCCCCCTGGGATCTGGGGGGTGATGGTCAAGAGCCCAAAAAGACAGAGGTGGAACACGGTAGTTGTGAACAGGGATCATGTGTCTATCAATGGATGAGTAAATATAATCTGAATTTGCAGAGCTGATGTGTTCTTTTATTCTACACCAAAAATTGCATTTGGTTTTGCCTACATAAAAAGCCTCACAGGTACAGTCTGCAATATACACCACCCCCTGGGTGTTACAGATGACTGAGTGTCACAGGTGACTGAGGGTCTTGGTCATAGTTTTTGCCCATCGGTTAGTGTACGGGTGCTGTTCTTTAGTGACAACACCATTGGCAGGAAACAAATGCTTTTGTTCCCCAGAAGCTGGTGGACTTGGTAGAAGAAGATTTGTAATTACTAGAAACCTGTTTATCCCTTATAGAGAGAACCCTTCTGTATGTGAAAAGGGGGGCAGGGGAGATGATCCTGGCTATGATAGGATCTGCTTGCAGTAGATGTCAGTACTTGTATACGAAGATCATATTGGGAGTTACAGTAAATGTTGTGATTATTCTAAAAGGTTGCCCTGTAGTTTTTTTTTGTTTCTTATGATAGTTAAATAGGAGTTGTGTGCAAGACTGCTTAAACGCCCTATTGTAGGCCTTACAAAGACACAATTTGGAGTATCCTCTATCAAGAAGGAGGTCCCTGAGATCGGACACCGCCCTCTTGAATTTGGGATCATCACCACAGTTGCGCCTCAATCTAAGGTGTTGGTAATAGGGAATTAAGCGTAGCAGAGGTTGGGGGTGAAAATTGTCAGCTCCCAAAATGGTGTTGCCCGCCGATGGTTTGCGTTATAGATTGCTTGTCAGCACACCATTAGGGGCAATCTCCACTGTGACATCAAAAAAGGTCACCCTTTGATTGAGATTATAGTAATTCAGGCACAAAGACATTCATCTTGTAGCTCTGAAGGGGCATCCCGCAACAGAAAAATATCATCAATATAACGGAACAATAAAAGGATATGTTTAGAAAACTCAGAAAGGTTGTCACCCACCATTGGCAAATCTTTGGCTGTATGTGGGATATTCATATATAGTTAGAATTTTAAGGTAACTAACATTCACTGTGATAAAAGTGTACTGCATCTCTGTTAATCTAAAACCATGCCGTAATTACAAATTTACAAATGGGTTCTGCAGAAAACGTGGACTAAACCTTCAGTATAAGATTTGTTTTCTATTTTTTTAATTTTATGGCACTTTCTTGGTGTTGTTAGAGTAAGATATGTGAATTTAAAATACTTGGTGCACAAGTTTTTGGCATTCTTTGAGATCAGCTGAAAATATAAACACATTAGTCATTTTTAAAAGCATTTAGCACTGCCTCAGTGGTGTTAGAAAAAGGGGTGACAAACAGGTGAGCATGGGCAAAATATCAAATTATAGTCAACTACAGGTCAAAACTTAGGTTGAGTAGGTGATAGACAGATGTGTGGCAGAAGGTTGGACAGAAAGCACATACCAGTCGATAAGCCAAGTCATAACTATAGTCAGGTTAAGTCAGCATCCCTATTGCCAATATTGGCTTATTTCACATTAAAAATAACCTGGCTGGAGAGCATATTTGGTCACTGACATAAGCGAGCACCCTGGTTTGCCTGCAATCAGAAGATAAACAGGGAGATGTTTTATGTGACAAAGTTTCAATGGTAAAAGATCATCTTGGGACAATTACCTAGTGACGCAATATTTTTGGACATTGTGTGGCATTATTTTTTGGATACTGTGGGACTAGATACTCATTAATGAAAATGATAGGTGGTAAATAGACATGCACACACCATACATTTAAAAAAAACATATTTGTCTGTGTATTTACTGTGTATCAGGTCTGATTTAGATGTTGAGAGGAATCCTCTTGCTGCTGTGTTTACTAACAAAATGAAACCAGCCAGGAAACGTCATTTAGTTATAGTTGTTTTATAATTTTTTACACTTTTTTTAAATGTTACTTTTTCTGTAGTACCTCTTATAGGTGCGCTATTTCACTTACAAGTTTAAGATATCCCCCCAAGCATTTTATTTAAAGGAGTTGTGTATTTGTAATGTTGCCCTTTAGCCTTTTTAAAAGACTCCCATCGAACAGTATAAAAAAATTGCATTGATACATTTTCTCATGGCAGTGCTCAGCTGCTTATGCCCTTATTCAGCAAAAAAATGGCCTGGAAAAAAATATCAAGGTTCACTCATTCTCATGTACCTATATGTAATCATGAAAGCGGCCTCTTGCACAATTCCTATCCAGGCAACTCTGAAAGTTGAGATAGGGTCTGCAAGGGTAATGAAAGGGCACAAGTTCCAGTAGGCTGAAAATGATGACTGGAACTTGGGAGCACTGGTGTCGGACCAGTAGAAGTACAGAGGGTAGGGCACCCAGGATACACCAAGCTGAGATATGAGTGGAGTTGGGTCACCAGTTCAATAACAGCCAAGCAGGAAGGGACCAAATTAAATGCAGAATCAAGGTCAGGAACAAGCAGAGGTTGGCAACATGCAGGCAGCAAGGTACCTTGTCAACAGAAGAAACAGTGCAGTGTGAGTGTAGTGTGGCCATTTATTTTTACTTTAGTGTCAGTTTAGTGTGAATATAGTGATAGTGCAGTGTGAGTTTAGTGTTTCAGGGCAGGTTTACTGCAGCATATTGAGGTGCGTTAGTGCATGTTTACTGCAGTATATTAAACTGAATTAGTGCACATTTACTGCAGTATATTGAACTGTGTTAGTGCACGTTTACTGCAGTATATTGATGTTTGTTAGTGCACGTTTATTGCAGTATATTGAACTGCGTAAGTGCATTTTCACTGCAGTATATTGAAATGCATTAGTTCACGTTTACTGTAGTATATTGAAGTGTGTTAGTGCATGTTTACTCCAGTATATTGAAGTTCGTTAGTGCACATTTACTGAAATATATTGAAGTGCGTTAGTGTACTTTTATGTCAGTATATTGAAGTGTGTTAGTGCACTTTTAGGGAAGTATATTGAGGTGTATTAGTGCACGTTTACTGCAATATATTGACATGTATTAGTGCATGTTTACTGCAGTATATTGAACTGCATTAGTGCACATTTACTGTAGTATATTGAGATGCATTAGTGCATGTTTACTGCAGTATATTGAACCACAATAGTGCACATTTACTGCATACTGTACTTTTATGTACTTTTATGTACTTTTATGTCAGTATATTGAAGTGTGTTAGTGCACTTTTAGGGAAGTATATTGAGGTGTGTTAGTGCACGTTTACTGCAATATATTGACATGTATTAGTGCATGTTTACTGCAGTATATTGAACTGCATTAGTGCACATTTACTGTAGTATATTGAGATGCATTAGTGCATGTTTACTGCAGTATATTGAACCACAATAGTGCACATTTACTGCAGTATATTGAAGTGCGTTAGTGCATGTTTACTGCAGTATATTGCAGTGCCTTAGTGCAAGTTTACTGCAGTATATTAAAGTGCGTTAGTGCACTGTTACAGCAGTATATTAATGTGCATTAGTGCACTTTTACTGCAGGATATTGAATTGCATTAGTGCACTTTTACTGCAGTATATTGAAGTGTGTCAGTGCAGTTTTACTGCAGTATATTGAATTGTGTCAGTGGAGTGTGTCTGTGTAGTGAGTACTCAAATTAAAGTCCAATTTCCATTGATTAAAGTGCATCCAAATACACATTTTCCCTTCTCTATTACATTTTGTTAATAAGCCCCCCATTATGTCTGGGAGGCCAACAAGAAGAGGCAGATGTTCCCATGGAACTGTGAGGGGGCCAGCAGCTTCTGTATCCACAGGCAAAGGTGGATGTGGTCTGTCCATAGGCAGGGCACCATTTCCTCTGTTTAGTGATGTTACCTATGCTATTCAGCCACAGCATGCAGAGGAGGTGGTGTCCTCATGCTCTGTCACCCAAGCAGAGACTAATGCGCAGTCCACTGCAGCTGCCAAAGTGGCTTATTCTGCCTCCTTGTCATAGCCCCAGCATCATGCATGGAGGATTCAGTTATATAACCACTTGCCCACTGGGCACCTAAACCCCCTTCCTAACCAGACCAATTTTCAGCTTTCAGTGCTCTCACATTTTGAATGACAACTACTCAGTCTTGCAACACTGTACCAATATGAAATTTTTGCCCTTTTTTCACACAAATAGAGCTTTCTTTTGGTGGTATTTAATCCCCACTGAGTTTTTAATTTTTTTGCGTTATAAATGAAAAAAGACCAACAATTTTGTAAAAAAAATGCATTTTTCTTTGTTTTGATAAAAAAAATTTTGCAAATTAGTAATTTTTCGTCATAAATTTTGGCCAAAATTTATACTGCTACAGATTTTTTGTAAAAATAACCCACATAAGTGCATATTATTTGGTCTTTGTAAAAGTTATAGAGTCAACAAGCTATGGTGTCACTGTCAATCACTGAAAATTGATCACACCTGATGTACTGGAATCTCATTTCTTGAGGCCGTAAAATCTCAGGAAAGTATAAATAGCCCCCCATATGACCCATTTTTGGAAAGTAGACATTCCAATGTATTTAGTAAGAGCCATGGTGAGTTTTTTTAATTTGTATTTTTTCCCACAATTCTTTGCAAAATTAAGATTTTTTTTTCTTTTTCACAAAATTGTTATAATAACAAGTTACTTCTCACACACAGCATATGCATACTTGCAACTACACCCCAAAATACATTCTGCTACTTCTTCTGAGTATGATGATACCACATGTGTGAGACTTTTTCACAGCCTGGCCATATACAGAGGCCCAATATGCAGGGAGCACCATCAGACGTTCTATGAGCATAAATGACACCTATAATTTCCTGACTACCTCTTATACTTTTGAAGGCCCTGGAGCACCTGGACAGTGGAAGCACCCACAAAATGACCCCATCTTAAAAAACAAACACCCCAACATATATACTATGAGGCATAATGAGTCTTTTGAACATTTCATTTTTTTCCACAAGTTTTTGGAAAATGTGAAGACAAAATGAAAACGCATCTTTTTTTGCACAAATTTGTCAATTTATAAGATATTTTTAGCACATAGCATGTACATAGCAAAAATTACACTCCACAATATATTCTGTTACTCCTCCTGAGTATGGGGATACCACATTTGTGCAAATTTTACACAGCCTGGCCACATACAGAGGCCCAACATGCAGGGAGCACTATCAGGTGTTCTAGGGATTTACATTTCAAATCTAATTTGGCTACACTATTGCACTGTAGTGGCACTATAGTGGCATGGATGAGCACTGATGTGATATGGATGAGTACTGATGTGGCATGGATGAGCACTGATGTGGCATGGATGTGGTATGGATAAGTACTGATGTGGCTTGGATGTGGCATAGATGAGCACTGATGTGGCATGGATCAATGCAGATGTGGCATGGATGAGTACTGATGTGGCATAGATGTGGCACAGATGGAGCACAGATGAGTACTGATGTGGCATGGACGAGTACTGATGTGGCACAGATGAGCACCGATGTGGCATAGATGAGGCATGTACGAGTACTGATGTGGCATGGATGTGCACTAATGAGGCATGGATGATCACTGATGTGGCATGGATGAGCCATGAATGGGGATGGATGAGCCCATGGATCGATGAGACATGTATGAGCAGAGATCAGCACTGTGGGCTCCTCGCACACTGTACCGATCAGTGCAAGGGAGGTGGAGGAGCAGAACCGGACAAGCTCCGGTTTATTGACATTGGATGAAGCGATCACTTGACACGCCACGGACAGTCATGGACATTCCCAGGTGTGCGTCCCAGGGTACACAATTCTGGGAGGACATTATAGTACACCCTCCCAGAGTTATATGATCGAGCTGTAGCCGTTTTTCGGCTATGGCCCGGTCAGCAAGTGGTTAAACACATCGTCAGCCATTTTCTCCTTGACGATGCACAGGCTTGATTCATCAACGGTGGGGGGGCAACCCGTCGATCGTGGGATACCTGTTGACCACAGGCAGTGGACAGGTAGACTGGGAACAGGTCTGCGCCATCGACCCCTGCCTTTTACTTCTTTTTTTTTTTTACCTATTTATTTAATGTACTTATATAGCGCTGCCAATTTATACTGCGCTTTTCCATATACAGTCAGGTCCATAAATATTGGGACATCGACACAATTCTAATCTTTTTGGCTATATACATCAGCACAAAGAATTTGAAATGAAACGAACAAGATGTGCTTTAACTGTAGACTTTCAGCTTTATTTGATGGTATTTACATCCAAATCAGGTGAACGGTGTAGGAATTACAACAGTTTGTATATGTGCCTCCCACTTTTTAAGGGACCAAAAGTAATCGGACAGATTAACAATCATCCATCAAACTTTCACTTTTTAATACTTGGTTGCAAATCTTTTGCAGTCAATTACAGCCTGAAGTCTGGAACACATAGACATCACCAGACGCTGGGTTTCATCCCTGGTGATGCTCTGCCAGGCCTCTACTGCAACTGTCTTCAGTTCCTGCTTGTTCTTGGAGCATATTCCCTTCAGTTTTGTCTTCAGAAAGTGAAATGCATGCTCAGTCAGATTCAGGTCAGGTGATTAACAGTGATTCCAGTGATTCCAGGCTTGAATTGGCTGAGAAGAATATGGCACACAGACATGTAAAGGCTCCTGGCAGAGGAGCTTTGGCCTCTTCCAAATAGTCCAGACCACCTATCACAAGGTCTTCTTTTCCATCCTGTTTCAGTTAGCACCCTTGTGCCACACCCTCAATTCTCTGGGGCACATCGCACACCTAATCATTCTGCTCTAGGTGCCCAAGGCTGATACCACCCCCAAAAAACGAAAATGATGGTCCTGGATGAGCAGCACATAAGGGGGAAGATATTTTTATTGCTTTATATATACAAGTTATTAAGAATAGCTATTTTAATACTATACATACTGCTTTTATTTCCTATTGTTTGTTTGTGATCTTGAAAAAAAAATACTTTTTTTTTGTTTAATTAGAGCTTTTCCCAACTCCCACCAACATCCTTTCTTGCTAACATGTCAGCAAAAGTGTATGTCTGTTATTCTAGTAAACAGGAGCCTCATATTTTCAAATTAGGCTGCAAAGCAGTTCATGCTGAGTGATCAAATAATTTGTCGCTTGCACAAATTTCTAAGATCTGCATGCAAATTGCATTCAAAGATATGAGTGCAGCATGAAACAGGCATATTTTAACTAAAGGAAAGGCAATAGAGCAATTTTTATTTGAAGTTGGTGTGCACAGATTTGCTTTTTAATAAATGCAAATGAGAGATGATAAAAAGTCTGAGTTATTTCCAAAAATGAAAAGTGTTCTGTCGAACATGCATGTAGAGAAATTACAAAATCACACAGACCCAGAGATACATGCTAATCATTATAGCCTTGTAGCAGAGTTCCCCTTTACCTGTCTGACCCAGCAGCAGGTTTAGGGCCATTTAACTCCATTACCCACAATCTCCTGGGCTCCCATCAGCTCCTGGATAAGCCCAGGGGATACACATTGCAACCCCTCCCTCCTTTCTGAGCTCAGTGGAACTGTGGCTGATGAAGTTACCCTCTGAAGCTAGTCCACTGACAAGAAAGGGAGACATCTGGCTATCTTGTCCAATGAATTGGAAGTAGTTGATTATTGTACAGATTGTCTTGCACTGTTCCAGAGCTTTGTTTAGAATCAGATAAGTAGATTGTGCTTGTAACACCATTATTTTTTGCTACACTCTTGTAGACAGTTGTTTATGGAGCTATCTCACTATAGCTCTGACCCAATTAGACTCTTTGTCTTTATTTTCTGTAGTCATTGCACCCCTTCTTGTACTATATTGTATTCCTATTTGCAATCACTTAGTGAACCTAGTTTAGCGTGCCACTGGCCTGATCCTTGGCTAATACACTTACATCACAGTCTCACTGGTTTGGTATTTATATTTGAACAGTTACACATTCAAATAGACATGATGGGAGCAACACAGCACTCCCCTCTCATCTAAGAGCAGCGCTAACTATACCATATATGAAAGAGATCTAAGATGCCTAGACTAGGTAACTCTGGAGTAGCATTTTTGACCTAGCAAATATAAATTAGTTACACATAGGTACCTATCTACTATGCTGGCTTCCTTGATGGTTACAGACCTCTGATAGTGAGATACTATGCACATATGGTTTTAAATGCTTACTGACACAGGTGTTTGTCTCCTTATACTACCAGGGTGTCCCTGTGCTTTTTGCAGTTTAAAGAATGTCAGACACCACTCAAATACACTTTCCATTTCCCCCTCCAATGAAGGATTCTGGGAAAGGCCTGACCCAGCCCTTACTGAGAGAACTCTATATGAGCTTTCAAAGTAAATAGCATCCTTTGTACCCACTGAATAGATGAATGTAGTGTCTTTGAGATGATTTGGTTTGCAGGCTGCTAAGCTCTTTATCATATTTTTTTGATGTATTGGTACTATATTGGTATGGCTGATGGGAAGGTCTGGTAGATTAGTATCACTTCCTTTTCTTTTGTTTGTTCATTCCCTCTCTAGCTACTGTTCCTAGCCGTATACCCTGTTGTAGTGACATGGTATCACCTGTGGGCCATGACACAGTAATCTAGCGGCTGAACTAGACCTCCATGTACGCCATCCACTGACTGTAATAACTCTATTCTTGCCATAATATTTTGTGTACTTGAGTGCTGCATCATTCACCATATCTTGGTAGGTTGCCTTTGAGCCTTAGCACTCATCTTTGAGTTTTTTCCTTACTTTCCTAGATTGCCCTCACTGACACTTTGGCTGTTCTTCATCAGTCTCTCCCTTGGTCTCCATGTCCATACCATTTTTGGATTAGGCTCTCTTATTTTCATATTTATATATAAATATATAAATATATATATATATATATATATATATATATATATATATATATATATATATATATTCAATCATTACACTAATTTATGTTCACTTTGCCACTACAGCAACCTTTGACATACACATTTATGTGTCCACCTGATTTTCAAAATGGACATAATTAGGGTTGTGCCTATACCGAGTATTTGCACAAGTATTGGTACTCACACGAGATAACAGCAGCTGAAAATTTGTGTTTGGGTGCTTAGAGGGAGATAAGCAGAGAGCTTGTCTATTCAGAGTACAGCTCTGCATGTTCATTCATTCCTCTGCCTATGTGGTGTGTGGGAGGGGAGTCTTTGCTCTGATCAGTTCTCACACAGGTGAGCCCAGACTCCACACCCACTGCTGGAAAAGTAAGAAAGATTTCTAACGTTCTGCACTTTCAAAAGAGTGTAGAAAGGGAAAGATAGCATATATACAAGTAGAACATATGTAGGAGTATTTGTTTCAGGGGACATGGATCAATGCAAAAAAAAGTTTTAAAAATGGCCGTTTTTTCGGGAGCAGTGATTTTAATAATGCTTAAAGTGAAACAATAAAAGTGTAATATTCCTTTCAATTTCGTACCTGGAGGTTGTCTATAGTATGCCTGTAAAGGGGCGTATGTTTCCCGTGTTTAGAACAGTCTGACAGCAAAATGACATTTCAAAGGAAAAAAAGTCATTTAAAACTACTCGCGGCTATTAATGAATTGCCGGTCCGACAATACACATAAAAGTTCATTGATAAAAACGGCATGGGAATTCACCACGCGGCTGGAATGGATATTAAGGGGAACCCCGGCCAAAATTTAAAAAAAAAATGGCGTGGGGTCCCCCTCAAAATCTATACCAGACCCTTATCCGAGCACGCAACCTGGCAGGCCACAGGAAAAGAGGGGGGGACGAGAGAGCGCCCCCCCTCCTGAACCTTACCAGGCCACATGCCCTCAACTTTGGGAGGGTGCTTTGGGGTAGCCCCCCAAAACACCTTGTCCCCATGTTGATGGGGACAAGGGCCTCATCCCCACAACCCTTGGCCGGTGGTTGTGGGGGTCTGCAGGCGGGGGGCTTATCGGAATATGGAAGCCCCCTTTAACAAGGGGACCCCCAGATCTTAGCCCTCCCCCCTGTGTGAAATGGTAAGGGGGTACAAATGTACCCCTACCATTTCATAAAAAAACTGTCAAAAATGTTAAAAATGACAAGAGAGTTTTTGACAATTCCTTTATTTAAATGCTTCTTCTTTCTTCTATCTTCTATCTTCTTTCGTCTATCTTCTATCTTCTATCTTCCTTCGGTTTCTTCCTCCATCTTCTTCTTCTTCTGGTTCTTCTGGTTCTTCCTCCGGTGTTCTCGTCTGGCATCTTCCTCCGCAGCGTCTTCTTCCCTTCTTCTCCTCGGGCCGCTCCGCATACACGATGGCATGAAGGGAGGCTCCCGCTGTGTGACGCTTCTCCTCTTCTGACGGTTCTTAAATAACGGGGGGCTGGGCCACCCGGTGACCCCACCCCCCTCTGACGCACAGGGACTTGATGGGGACTTCCCTGTGGCATTCCTCGTGATGTCAGAGGGGGCGGGGGTCACCCGTTACGTAACCCCACTTCTGACATCACGGGGAATGCCACAGTGAAGTCCCCATCAAGTCCCCAAGCGTCAGATAATGGGCGCCCCCATTATTTAAGAACCGTCAGAAGAGGAGAAGCGTCACACAGTGGGAGCCTCCCATCATGCCATCATGTATGCAGAGCGGCCCAAGGAGAAGTAGGGAAGAAGATGTCGGACGAGAACACCGGAGGAAGAACCAGAAGAACCAGTAGAAGATGGAGGAAGAAACTGAAGGAAGATAGAAGATAGAAGATAGAAGAAAGAAGATAGAAGATAGAAGAAGGAAGAAGCATTTTAGATAAAGGAATTGTCAAAAACTGTCTCTTGTCATTTTTAACATTTTTGACAGTTTTTTTGTGAAATATTAGGGGTACCCCCTTACCATTTCACACAGGGGGGAGGGCTGGGATCTGGGGGTCCCCTTGATAAAGGGGGCTTCCAGATTCCGATAAGCCCCCCGCCCGCAGACCCCCACAACCACCAGGCAAGAGTTGTGGGGATGAGGCCCTTGTCCCCATCAACATGGGGACAAGGTGTTTTGGGGGGCTACCCCAAAGCACCCTCCCAAAGTTGAGGGCATGTGGCCTGGTACGGTTCAGGAGGGGGGCCGCTCTCTCGTCTCCCCCTCTTTTCCTGCAGCCTGCTAAGGGTCTGGTATGGATTTTTGGGGGGATGCCACGCCATTTTTTTTTAAAATTTTGGCACGGGGTTCCCCTTAAAATCCATACCAGACCTGAAGGGTCTGGTATAGATTTTGAGGGGACCCCATGCCATTTTTTTTTTAATTTTGGCCGGGGTTCCCCTTAATATCCCTACCAGACCTGAAGGGCCTGGTATGGAATTTAGGGGGACCCCCATGACATTTTTTTTTTTAATTTTGGTTCGGGGTTCCCCTGTGGGGAATTCCCATGCCGTTTTTATCAATGAACTTTTATGTGTATTGTCGGACCGGCAATTCATTAATAGCCGCAAGTAGTTTTAAATGACTTTTTTCCTTTGAAATGTCATTTTGCTGTCAGACTGTTCTAAACACGGGAAACATGCACCCCTTTACAGGCATACTATAAACACCCCCCAGGTACGAAATTTAAAGGAATATTACACTTTTATTGTTTCACTTTAAGCATTATGAAAATCACTGCTCCAGAAAAAACGGTCGTTTTTAAAACTTTTTTTTGCATTGATCCATGTCCTCTGGGGCAGGACCCAGGTCCCCAAACACTTTTTATGACAATACCATGCATACAAGCCTTTAAAATTAAAACTTTTGATTTCTCCCATAGACTTTTAAAGGGTGTTCCGCGGCTTTCGAATTGTTCGCTTTTCGGCGAACTGGCGAACAGCTGATGTTCGAGTCAAACTCATCCCTATCAGTGGGTAATGGAAACAATGTTACTATGCTTTAAATAAGAACCGTGACGGATTCTCTTTAAGACATTTTGATGTTAGATTTAGAAAAATGGCATGTTTGTTCTGCCTCAGGTCTTAAGGCCTAATGCCCCGTACACACGGTCGGATTTTCCGATGGAAAATGTCCGATCGGAGCGTGTTGTCGGAAATTCCGACCGTGTGTGGGCTCCATCGGACATTTTCCATCGGATTTTCCGACACACAAACTTGGAGAGCAGGAGATAAAATTTTCCGACAACAAAATCCGATCGCGTCAATTCCAACCGTGTGTGGCCTGTTCCGACGCACAAAGTGCCACGCATGCTCAGAAGAAATTCCAAGACGGAACAGCTCGTTCTGGTAAACTTAGCGTTCGCAATGGATACAGCACTTTCGTCATGCTGCAATGTTAAAAATGGTTTAATACAGCGCACTGTCTTCTTCTTTTTAATGTGACAAGAATTAAGTAGTTTTGCTGCTCATATTCACACACACTTCTCACAAAGTTTTATTTTTGTTTTTTTATTGGGATTCCCTGAATATATTGTTATTAGTTGTCACATCTGACAGAATTTTTTTTTTTATTTAATTTTTTGGGGGATTTTAAGCCTTTTTTTTTTTAATGTTTGAATTTTTTCAAAGGCTGATCTTTGTTCAATGTTATTTTTATTTTTACTCCAGAATATTTTTGTGTGTGTTTTGTGTGTCAAGTTACCCCAACACCATTGATATCTTTTATTATTTAATCTCAAGGAGATTGTTTGGTGTTGGTGTCCCTTGTTCATTTCACATTGTATATTTGAAATGTACCTGAATCCTCACAAACAAACTGTCCTTTTTGAAGTAAAAGAGTATAATTCAAAACAAAAATCCTTTATTAAGGGCTCAGAACCAAACAAAGAGGAAGGCAACACTGGATCAACAGGAGAAATTAGCGAAGCCTGGGACCCCCACGCAGACATCAATTCTTGAACATCAAAATTGGTGGCCTGAGGAGTCTATATGTAAGGGAGGGCAGTCTGGTCCAGAATTCGCAGAGATCCGGATAGCAGCAGATGACATGTGTGTCCCCAGGCTGTGGTACCACAAGAGGCTGCATTTTTTGGCCGACCAGACTGGATCCAGGGTCCTCACTTTCTGGTCTTCCTTTCACGCTTCGTTCCGGGCTGTGGCTGTGCAGTTGGAGATGTGGCAGGAGGAGGAGTAGGACCTGGAGGAGGACTGGGAGGACCTGGAGGAGAAGGAGGAGGAGGACCTGCAGGAGGAGGAGGAGGACCATCGCAAAGGTGTGTCTGAGCTGTCATTTGGCCCCTCATACCTTTGTTAAGAGCCTCCAATATGAGCGACTCACACAAGACTTGTTGGCCCTCCTCCATCCTCTGCATTTTATATGCAATGACGGTAGCAATGTCCTCCTCCACGGTCTGTCGTGCTCCCAGGACCTCTGTAGCCCTCCAAAAGAGTCCTCCGGTAGCCTCCTCTAGGGCACTCCTCCTACTGCCACTTTCTCTTTTCAGGGGGGGTGGAGGGACCTGCAGATCAGCCAGCCGGCTCGGCCCGGCCACCTCCTGGCTGAGACTTCCCTGTGTATGAAAAAGGGACATGATTGTAATGTTTTGCTTCATCAATCACAATCCTAAATTAGTACTCCAAACTAACATCTAGTTAACATCATTGATTGGACAAGCAGAAATATTTAGAGGAATGCTATACCTGGCTCAATCTGGGCTCCTCCACATGTTGCCTGGAAGGCCCAGGTTGGGCGTCAGAAGCCTCAGCCGGGGGGGAAGGAAGGAAGGAAGCGTGGAAGGAAGACTGGAGAGGGATGGCCTGGGTTCAGTCTGGCCTGCCAGAAAATGCAGCCTGTCGTAGTAAAACATCCTGGGGACATAGATGTCATCTGCTGCTCCGGATCTCTGTGAATCCAGGACTTTCTTGCGCTCCCTTAGATATGTGCTCCTCAGGCCACCAATGAAGATCTTTAAATAGGTGATGTCTGCTGTGGGGATCACCTGCTTCACAATTTCACACAATTGCACCAGTGCTGCCTTCCTCTTTGCTTGGTTCTTGTAATGGGGGTGTTTAATCTCCCACAGACAGGGCAGCTCCCTTAAGATATCTATGAATACTGACACAAAGTCATTGTCTTTCACTAAGATATCCATGTCCACTGCAAGACACAACACAAGACAAAGCCTAATGTCAGACAAAACTCTCCTAATCTTGTTACAATATAGGCTTCAATGTAGAAGCAGTATAGGCACAAGTTTGTCTCTTACCTTCGTTCTTACGATCGGCGCGTCCAATGCTCCTTCCTCCGCTCACAGATGTTGGAGATGGTCAACATCATGAAGAAGTCCGACTATGACGGAAAGTATGGGCCTTACCCCAACCCCAATATCAGAAAGGCCAAGATCATGGCGAAAGTGATCAAAAGTCTGCAGAAGAATTTCGGGGTACGACGATCGAAAGATCAGCTCAGGAAGCGGTGGTCAGACCTGAAATTGAGAGAGCCCGAGCAGTACCGAAAGATCCGGAGAGTGCTGCAAAAAAGTAAGTAGTTGTGCTGTGTTCCTATTCTTTCTGTCTTTATTGCGTTCGTGCTGCTCCATATGCTTTTCTTAATTGTACAGTTTAAAAGGGCAACTTTAATGTTCATGGGCCCATTTTTCGTTCGTATCAAACATTTTTCTTTCGGCCTCTAAAACACCATTGTTTAGGCCATATGCATTTTCCCACATTTTTTTTGGGCCTACTTGGATGCCAAATAGTTGTTTGTGTAGATGGGTTTGTTACTAGAATGAAATGCCAACTAGATTGTGTGTAAGGAGAGGACACTGATCAGCTGTTTTCACATCTGGACACTGGAGCACTAGTGTGGGACACAAGAACACCATTTTTATTAGGGGGCCACACAGGTGCTCCAGTGTATACTATAGGGGGGTCTCCATCTGTGAAGCTTGTACTAAACAGGTAAAGTATTGCAGCTTGACAAAGGCCAATAAAAAAAATACATCTTGGAACTCGGCTAAAATAGACAATTGTACCCCACTTCCAAGCAATGTTTCCTATTTCTAGTTCTGCCATCAAATATCTGTGTGCTAATTATACCATTTTTGTTTTACATAGGGGAGAAAAGACTCGGAGGACACCCCTCATCCGAGGAGACCACAGACCCTCCACCTCTGGAAGAAGGGGAACTAACACCAACCCAAGAAGAGCAGGAGGAAGAAGAAGATGTGGTGGAGATTGGCACCACAACAGGTGAGTGTCTGTGACCACAGGCTCAGGTAAAAGAGATGGATGGTGGCAGATTTTTGAGACCTGTTTTTGTTTTCTTTCTCTCTTTTTAGGTGATCGTGATGTGAGGGATCCAGAACGTTTCACATCAGAAAGTGCCCAGATCCTGATCGGGGAGATCATGGGGTGTAATGTCGAACTGCAAAACATACAGCAAAAAATCAATGATGTTATTAAAAAAAATAATAACATCATTGATGTTTTGGGGCGAATTTAAAACCCCACAAAATCACTTTTTGGATTGTGGTCCAATATTTTAAATATTTTTGCAATGTTTTGAAAAGCCAAATTTGGAGGATGCACACAGTGTGCCAACATGTGCTATCTGCCATCACGGGAGATCAATGGACGCGTTTTGGGGGAGCAACCCCTTCCTCAATTATAAAGTAGCGTTGAGGAAGGGCTTGCTCCCCCAAAACACGTCCCTTGATCCCCCCTGATGGCAGATAGCACATGTTGACATTCGATTCGTAAATTGGTGTGCATCTTCCAAATTTGGCTTTTCCAGGGGTGATTTCCCCCCATCTGAACGCTATATCAAACCCAGTTACTAAATACTGATGTCTGATATAGCCTTCAGGTTTTACCTAATGTGAACTTTGTAAGTTCAAGTTTTTTGGCTTTCTTGTTGGTTTTACACAGGCCTGTTTTATCTGAAATGGACATTTCGATTTTTGATAATGCTACTGCAAAAATTGTTATACAACAAACATGTTGGTTTGTTTTAAAAACCTTTGGTAAATGCACATGTGATTGTGCAGGTATAAAAAAGTTGCTTACTCAAGAATGTGTGGATTATTGTCTCAACACTACAATACAACACTTTTGGGGTGATGTAATTGCTGTTTTCTGCAAAAATGGGTGTTATTTCCTAAGGGCAAATCCTCTTTGCACTACAAGTGCAGTTTCAGTGCAGTTGCAAGTGCACTTGTAGTGAAATGTGTTTTTGCATTTAGGAAATAACAGCCAACAGTGCTTTGTATAAGTTTACACAATCACAACATTTTCTGGACTCAACACATTTCTGTCAGGGTCAGCTAAAACAAACACAAGCAGTAAATGTCCACCAAGAATTTCTTTTTTTTTTATTATAAAAAGGCTTCACAGATTGTCTGGCATATTGATAGCCCCCCTACCCGCAAAGAACTCCAGGTAGCGTAACCGGACATCACGGGCACTCAGGGAGGGCAAGCCAGGACGGCCACTTTCAAGCGCCGTCAGTGTGGTTTGATGTAGGATTCCGGCCTCAGGCCCAACTGAGCCAGCATAGTTGGCCGAATGTTTCCTTAAAAAGTTATGGAGAACACAGCACGCCAGTATAATATGGTTCAGTTTATACTCCGCCATATGGATGGGTGTCAGAAATAGTCGGAACCGGCTGGCCAGGATTCCAAATGTGTTCTCCACCACTCTTCGGGCTCTGGCCAGCCGGTAATTAAAAACCCTCTGTTCCGGGGTGAGGGTCCTCATTGGGAATGGCCGCATCAGGTGGTCCCCCAGTGCAAATGCTTCATCAGCAACAAGCACAAATGGGAGTCCTTCAACATTGTCCTCTGGAGCTGGCAAATCCAAACTGCCATTCTGGAGACGCCTGTAAAACTCCGTCTGGGCGATGACTCCACCATCGGACATCCGGCCATTCTTCCCCACGTCCACATACAGGAAGTTGTAATTAGCCGACACCACCGCCAACATCACTATACTATTGAACCCCTTGTAATTATAATAGTATGACCCCGAGTTGGGTGGTGGGACGATGTGGACGTGTTTCCCATCAATTGCCCCTCCGCAGTTAGGAAAGTCCCACCGCTGGGCAAAGTGGGAGGCCACAGTCTGCCATTCCTGTGGCGTGGAAGGAAACTGTTGAGGAAAAAACAATAAACATTACTATTTTTTCACAGAAACATGGCAAGCAGATTAGGCACAAACATTATGTGGCAACCTCCAGATAGCATTTAGTAAGGGGAATTTAACAAGGCCAAAGTATAAGGTACACCTATCATATCCCCCCCCTCATGGGCCGTTTCTAACATTATGGGGGGGGGAATCTTGGACAGGTAACCCTCTTCACTTCATTGAGAGCTGAATGCCTAAATAATGGGTATTACTTGGAACAGCCCCTCCTTAGTTACACTATTGGCAGACCACTGGACAGGTAAGAAGTGTCATAATACAAAGATATAAATACACATTGTACACATTTGAGGACATTTGGACATTCTGCTATTACCTATCAAGATAATAATAGAATACAAAAACTTGAAACAGTACCATTGGAAAGTATACAGGCAGGCCCTTGCACTACATGCTTTGGGCAATTCATCCATAAATCTGACCAGTAAAGAGGTGGGTATAGTGTGTATGGGTTTGGCAAAGTCAGCAGATAGATGATTGAGGATACATAGAGAATTGGGATCAGCTGACTTAGCAGTTGGGGGAGGGAGGGTTACAAAAAATTATTTGGGGACACCAACAAAAAAAAGCCTCTGGCACTCTGCCAGAATTTAAATCAAAAATAACATTTCCAAACATTTTAGGGGGAGTTTGGGGTAAAGCACTACTATAGAGCTGATAAAATACATTGTTGAGTGACTACATGAGGTGAATATAGGCCAGGAGACACCATGCTGGGGAGGTTATTGAAGGGCAAATATGTATGAGGGACCTAAAATAATAATTACATAAAAATCCAGCATGCATGAGAACAAAGGGGACATTCACAGCATATTACAATCATGGTAATTAGGGAATGAGGAAAGAAATACAATATATTAGCAAACATTAAATACAATAAAATGTGATATAAAAGGATAAAAATCTTACCTTCATATACTCCTTCTGCAGGACCTGTATGATGGCAGAACAGGTCTCTGGGATGATGATACCCAGAGCCTGGGGGGAGATGCCTGTCGAGAACTTCAAGTCCTGCAGGCTTCTCCCTGTCGCCAAATACCGCAGGGTAGCGACCAACCTCTGCTCCGGAGTGATGGCTTGCCTCATGCAGGTATCCTGCCTGCTGATATAGGGGGTCAGCGAAGCCAACAAACGGTGAAACACGGGGTCCGTCATCCTGAGAAAGTTCCTGAAATCATCAGGATTATTCTCACGGATCTCACGGAGCAAAGGCATATGAGAGAACTGGTCACGCTGAAGCAACCAATTCTTGGTCCATGAACTCCTCCCCACCCTGTTCATGGACTGGACTTGTGTCAAGGTCTGGACCCCAACACCAAGCCCCCGCACAGCACGAACTCTACGAGGAGTACACATACGAAACATGGCTAGAAAACAGTCGGCTGCTCAGAACGAAGTAACAGAACGCACTGAAGAACAGCAAGGCCTGTGAAGAGCGACCTGAAAACCAGTAACGAACGAACAAGAATACAATGACTACTTAAAGTCACGCGGAACTTGCTTGCACGCACTGAAGAGCAGATACAAACCCACAAGCACAAACTGAACGGCAGAAAATGATCTGAAAGCCACGAGTCTGAAAAAGCGCGAATCGTCTCTCACCAAACTTTTACTAACACGAGATTAGCAAAAGGAGCCCAAAGGGTGCCGCGCTTGGTTCTGAATCGGCCTTTTCTAGTCTCGTCGTACGTGGTGTACGTGACCGCGTGGTTGGTGATGGGAAATTCCGACAACTTTGTGCGACCGTGTGTAGACAAAAAAAGTTTGAGCCAACATCCGTCGGAAAAAATCCTAGGATTTTGTTGTCGGAATGTCCGAACAAAGTCCGACCGTGTGTACGCCCTATTAGTGTAACCAAAGGAAAAAAAAAAACTGAAAGATCAGCACAAGGGATATAAGTTATAATCAGTAGGATGTGTACCTTGCGCTGATACCTCTTCTTTTAGTTGAAATTCTCCTCCATCCATGCCCCCAGTGTGGTGGGAGTTAATACAAATAACGGGCTGTCATAGGCTCTCATCAAGAGATCCCGACTATGCCCACCCTTTCTGCCCAGTTACATCATACTTAGCATAGCGTGCGCACAGGGTGTGCCAGGTGTGCGCACACATATGATACTTAGAAGCCATACTACAGCTTTTAGATTTGAAACAGGATGTATAAATGGAGGTGTTAGACCTAAGATCATCCATAGATCTTATTTCATTCATAGAAGCTATAGGAAACCTACTATAAATAGAGCTACATTATAGTTGAAATTGCCTGTAGCCTCATGAATGGAGCTACTTTCTAGTTTAAATTGCTTGTTGCCTCACAGTATAGTAAGACACATAGTGGAGTCCCGGTGAATGGTGGAGTTGAACCACTAAGTTCTGAACACAAAAGCATATGTGTGTCCTGTCATGGCTAAAGCAGACCTTACACACCAATAGCTCAGTTCGATTTTTGAAGTCTTTTCTTGGAAAGGGGGAGGGTTAAGCAGCCCATACACAGAGCGAGTTTCTTTACTGCAACCACAGGTTGTGTCAATGTTGACAGGGGAATCCCTCCCGCCGAGCCATTGTATTCTCCTGATGGGAGGGCCAGGGAAGCCAGTCCCACCAGGTGAAGACTATTGATTATTGTTAGCAGCTATACCAGCCACTAGCAATAATCACATGTAAAATCCAGCAGGCTGGTTGTACCCAAGTTGATCGATCAATCAACTTGGTACATTCAGCCTGCCCATACATGGTTCGAATCACTGCCAGTTCCTGGAGAACCATCTATGGCTGGCCTTAGATAATGTACTCATCTTTCCCCCAGCTCCTGCCTACAAATCCTAGGTGCAGTTGACGTCTTCCTCCTTCCAACAAGAGAATGTTGAGTAACCCAAATCTCTCTGAGATTGTGCTGAAACATTTTCTCACAAGATTTGGCATACTGAGCATTCCTCTAGTTCTCATCGACAAAATGATGATGGTGCCACCTTCACTATAAAAAACACTTCAGTCAATCCAGAAACCAAATGCAGCTGATGCTTCTTATGACATTAACATCTCTATGTGTCAATACATAAAGTGTAACTGTACATCTGAGTAAAAGTGCACTAATCCTCATGTGCAGATTACCCACTTCAGCCCCAGAAGATTTGGCTACTCAATTTTGTTGTACCCAAACAAAATTGATGTCCTTTTTTCCCACAAATAGAGCTTTCTTTTGGTGGTATTTGATCATCTCTGCGGTTTTTATTTTTTGCGCTATAAACAAAAAAAGATTGACAATTTTGGAGATAACACAATATTTTGTACTTTTTGCTATAATAAATACCCCCAATTATTTTTTTAAAAAGCTAATTTTTTCCTCAGTTTAGGCTGATGTGTATTCTTCTACATATTTTTGGTAATAAAAATCACAATAAGCGTATATTGATTGGTTTGCACAAAAGTTATAGCGTCTACAAAATAGAGGATAGATTTATGGCATTTTTATTTATACATTTATTTTTTTTATTAGGAATTGCAGTGATCAGCAATTTTTATCGGGACTGTGACATTATGGCGAACAAATCAGGCACTTTAGACACATTTGTGGGACCACTGGCATTTATACAGCGATCAGTGCTATAAAAATGCACTCATTACTGTGTAAATGTCACTGACAGGGAAGGGGTTAACAGTAGGGGGCGATCAAGGGGTTAAATGTGTGTCCTAGGGAGTAATACCAACTGTGGGGGGATGGGACTGCCTGGGTGAAGAGACTGATCATTGTTCATACTTAGGATGAACAACAGATCGCTCTCCTCACCCCTGACAGCACAGAGATCTGTCTGTTTACATTGACAGATCTCCGTTCTGTCTCTGTGTGGAGCAATTGCAGGTGCCTGGTGGTCATCGCAACCGCCAGGCATGCGCATCAGCTCCGGCGTCACGCTGCAGGCGTGTGTGCCTCCAGCGGTGTGCACGCGCCCCCTAGTGGTCAAAAGGCAACCCAACGTACAGCTATGGCGGTTCACCCAGGGGAGCCAACCTGCCGCGGTAAAATTGCGGCTGCTGGTTGGGAAGGGGTTAAGTGCCATGACCTTTCTAGGTTCCAGTAGTAGTTTTGTAAGTAGCAGATATCATTATTATCTATTACTAGGTAGACATATGACTGATTTATTAACAACATAAACACTGTTATTATATTGTGGCCCTCTTTTTTTTTGGGTAGGGAGTTATGAGTAGTTACACTCCCCAAAGAGGATATTGCACTAATCCTGTAGGTAAATAAGACAACCAGAACCTTAGCTATGTAAACGAGTGGGTTTGATAATAGAGTTGACAGTGTCTCCACCCAGAACAGGACCTCTGTGAGGAGAGAGAGTTCCCTTCCTGGGAAATTAACCAGTAACCTAATAAAAGTAAGTGGAAGTAGATGACATACTGCATACAACATTAACCATTTGCAAACCAGTATGGAAATAATATGAGCTTTATATAATAAAAGAATAATAATAGTACATACTGTAAATCCAGTGTACAAAGCGGTATTGTCAGTAAGGGTCCCAGCAAGTCCCATGTAGTGGCACTGGAACTCAGAGTAAGCCTATCTGTGTCCCTAGTAGCTTTTAATCTGTCATAAAACTGAATTTCAAACTACCAAGTGGCTGTCAGATGCTTAGCCTGGCTTTATGTATCTATGCCGGTTATTGAGCCCTGAGCTACTAAAACTAGCTATAGAATCCAATACCAGAAAAGACAGAGTTAACCATAAAAACATGAGCTGCATATAAACACTATTGCAATAAACAGGTTCCCTTACCAACATACAGTAAAGTGATCACTACACACACACACTGTATCACAGACTTAGCTATCTAGTTAAGTGTGTGTAAGATAACAACAAGGGGACAGATATACTTATGTCACCAGAATGTAGATATATATATATATATATATATATAGTATATACTGTATATTTATATAAGTTGAAGCCATGGGCAAGCTATTAAACATAGGAGCACTTGTCTAATAATCCCTGCTTCTGGTCTGGATTCAGTACCAGTTCTTCCATGGACAGGAAATGTGTCTCAGACTTTCTCCCTCTGTTCACTTCCTCTTTCTTAGGTTTCCAACACAACTACTCAGAGACAGCAAGTGCTTTACATAATTAATTCTGTGAAAGTCAACACAGCTATTTATAAATACAGATAGTAGAGGGCAGAAGATTCCTACATCTGTAGAATCATCTAGTCATCTACTTGTCATCTCTGTCACAATAGAGTAAGCCAGGTCAAGATCAGTAAAACCTCTGACACATAAACAATAATAGAATGTCATGCGACACTTCTTTTCAATTTTCTTTATTTTTTTTTGTCTCAATCATTTTTTATTGCACATATGCCAATAAATTTATAGTAATATAAAGCAAGCGCCAGATCATCCCACGCAGGGGGTATGTCTGGCGATACAGAGAAAAGAAAAGAATATAAGAAAAAAAAAAAAAAAACATAAGTTCAATCATACATAAGCTATAATAATACATAAACATAACATAGAGTGCAAGGTTTATACCGGCCTAGTCTTGTGTTCCTACCCTTCTTCTCTACGAAATCATATCTCTATTACTAATTCAGTACTTCATTTCCTTACAATTTATTCCACCCCACCCCTCCTCCCCTCCCTACCCCACCCCCCCCCCTCCGTCACAACGAACCTTTCATATTACCTTTGATGTTTCTTTCACCACCTACACAATAACCATTAATTTCCCTCCTATCCAATGTTATGTGTTGTCATTGGTTTTACTGGGTATCCTCCTGTTCTTTTCTCTTCTCCCCCCTCTGCAGGCCTACACTCGCTTTCCTTCCTCTCAGGTATCTCTGTCTTCTTCTACCTCACTGCCTTTCCCCCCCTCAGTCTCTATATCTGAAGCCTCTCTACTATCAACTGGTGTGGGGCCAAGTCCACATCCCCCAACCATGGATGCCATATCTTGTTAAATTTACTCCGGCCACTTCTGCGGCCGTAGGCCAAACGTTCTCTGGGGAGAAAAGAATTAACGTAGGCAATCCATTGCTTCACTGTGGGTACCGTTGGGGCCATCCAGTACTTTGCAATAAGTTTTCTGGCGAGGTACATCAGTCTAGTTAACATGAAGTACTTTCCTCCCGGATACATCTTTATATTTATGGCTCCAAGCAAGTATACAGTCGGGTTTAGGGGGATAGGGGCCTGCGCCAACCTAGAAATGTACTGGGAAACCTCGTCCCAATATCTGTGCAGCTTTGGGCACCTCCAAATTAAATGGATAAAGTCCCCTCTATGCACTTTGCACTTGGGGCACAGTGGGGAGTCTCCTCGTCCCCATTTATAAAGCTGTACTGATGTCCTATAGGCCCTGTGAAGAATAAATAATTGTGACAGTCTTTGGGATGCGGAGAGTGACACCACCGGAATAGCCTTGAGCGCCATTTCCCATTGTTTTTCTTCTATCTCTCCTATATCCTCCGCCCATTTGTTTCGGCATTTTAACAATGTATGATCCTGGACTGACCTCAGCAGCTCCTTGTATATTTTTGATATTAATCCTTTCCTTGTGTCTGCCGAAAGGATCTCATTCAAAAGTGATACTGCTGGTACTGTCTGAGAGTGTGTTATTTGTTGTGCCTGTAGCGCGTGGCGCAGTTGGAGGTACTGATAAAAGCCCCTCGCATTCAAGTGAAATTCCCTGCATAGTTGTTCATATGTCTTCAAGACCTCTCCCTCATATAGTTGTGAAAAGAACTGAATCCCCTTCTCTTTCCAGTGTGTAAACCCCTGTAGTCCCTGAATCTCGGGGTATCTTCTGTTGTGCCAAATCGGCGTGAATGGAAGCACGCCTGTTATTTTTAACAATTTCCGCGCCTCCCCCCATACCTTTTTAAATAGCGTATTTATTGGTTCTGCCCCCTTCATACTAGGCAGATCCATTTCCAAATGAGAGGCCGCTTCTAGCGTGGGTTCCGACATGGTCACCAATTGGTATGTAGGGTCCTCATTTCCCTTTCGACCCCATCCTGCCATTTGTTGAAGCTGTGATGCCAGGAAATACAGCCTGGAGTTGGGTATTGCAAGCCCTCCTCTATCCTTTTCATATTGCAGTGTTTCCAGGCTAATTCTGGGTGCCTTTTTTTTCCAAATCAATTCCCTCATTAGTGTATCAATTTGCTTAAACCATTTTTTTGGTATCCAAATCGGTGAGTTATGGAGGACATATAATTGCTGTGGTGCCCACACCATTTTTATTAGGTTTGCTCGTCCTATGACTGATAGGGGGAGCCTGCACCAGCTGTTGCTTTTTTCTTTCTGCCTAGAGAGCAGTGGTTCCAAGTTCAACCGAAGATACTCGGCCGGGTTCGAGGACACCACTACTCCCAGATACTTAAAGCTATCAACTATTGTTATTTGTTCCGCTCCCGCCGGTAGTCGATCCCTCTGCTGGTCTATGGGCATTAGCGTTGATTTTGACCAATTAATGTCAAAGCCTGAGAAGCTACCATATTCTCCCACTATCTCCATCACTGCACGCAGAGATGAAGTCATATCACCCAGATATATAAGTGCGTCGTCTGCGTACAAGGATATTTTTTCTTCTCTCTGGTATCTACGGAACCCTACCACCTCCATTGAGTTCCGGATTTTTATAGCTAAAGGCTCTATTGCCAGAGCGAACAATAGTGGAGACAATGGGCAACCTTGTCTCGTCCCCCTATGCAGTTCTAATGGAGGCGAGAGATCACCATTGATGCGTATTCTGGCTCTGGGTTTGGAGTAAAGTAACTCTACCCAAGCTACAAACCTACTTCCCAACCCGAATCTTTTTAGTGTTTCCATGAGGTAGGGCCATTCCACACTATCAAACGCTTTTGAGGCGTCCAGTGACAGAATGGCCCTACTCCCCGGGTTGTCCACTGGCATCTGAAGGTTCATGTAAAGTCTCCTAATATTCTCCGAAGTAGAGCGGGTAGGTATAAAACCAGATTGATCGCAATGAACCAGCTTACTAATCACTCGAGATAACCTTTTAGCCAGGACACAAGCAAACAGTTTGACATCCGCATTTAATAACGAAATTGGACGATATGAGTCCAATAGGAGTTTATCTTTCCCGGGCTTTAAAATTACTGTTATTATTGCCTCATGCATACTATCCGGTAGATAGCCCAATTCCTCAGCCTCCCTTATGGCCTGCAGTAATGGTGGTAAGAGGGCCTCTCTATAGTGGGAGTATACCTCTGCCGGAATCCCGTCTGGGCCTGGTGATTTATGGTGATTTGTCCCCTCCAGTGCTTCTCTTAGTTCTGCTATTGTGATTGGGCAGTTTAACAGTTCCCTGTCCGCCTCCGGTAATTGCGGGAGCGGACAGGTCTGTAAAAACTGTGTCAGCTCAGACGGGATGTATCCAGTCTTACTGGAATACAAATCTCGGTAGAACTGCTGAAAGCTGCTTAAGATGTCTGAGCTAAGAGTCTGCCTCTTCCCAGATTTAGCCCGTAAAGCCCGAATAGTAGTAGGATCTCTTTGCTCTCTGGCTATAAGGGCTAGGAGGCGGCCAGTATTTTCACCTTCTTCAAAGTGACTTTGTTGTTGAAAGTATCTACTCTTCTCTGCTGCTGATAACCAGACCGAGTTATATATCGCTTGTACCTCCCTCCAGGATTCTTGATTGGGTTTTGATGGATCTCTTATTAGTACCTGTTCCCTTTCTTTCAGTTCTTCCCGTACCTTGTTCTCCCATTCCCTGGAACGTGTTTTAATTCCCGCAATTTCTTTAATAAGGCATCCCCTCAGGAATGCCTTGAGTGCATCCCATACTACCATAGCGCTTGCAGATCCCCTATTAAATTGCAGGAATTCCCGTAGTGCCTCTCTTGTACTGTCTATCTGCGGAAACAAAGTTAACCAATAGGGATTCACCTTCCATAATGGTCGCCCAGGCTTTCCAGTGATGCCCAGCCGTACCCAAAATGGGGAGTGGTCGGACAATAGACGTGGCTCATATGCTGAGTCCTCTACTAACTGCAGGAGTGCCTCGTTCCCTAAGCCCAAGTCAATACGGGAGAAGCCATCATGTGTTGCAGAGTAGCATGAATAGCATCTATCCTCTACATGTCTCTCTCTCCATACATCCCTGAGTCCTATCTCCGTAAGCAGGGCTGCAAAAGCAGTCCTGCCGGTACTCTGTCTTGTAGTTCTAGGTGTCAGAGACATTCTATCCTGGGAATAATCTAGAATGTTGTTATAATCACCTAGTGCGAGTACCGGGACATCCGGGTGTGAGGCTATGAATTGAGATAGACACCCAAGTAGAGCTGATGAGAATGGTGGGGGTATATATATTGATGCAATTATGCACTTTAGTCCGTTAATTTTACATAGCAAAAAAACAAATCTTCCTTCCTTGTCCACCCTCTGTTCTATGCATTCAAAGGAGATACCCGAGGAGACCACTATACTAACTCCCCTTGAGTGTGAGGTGTGCATGGAGTGGAACTGAGTCGGGTAGCTCCTTGAACGCAATAGGTGGGAGGAATCGGGACACAAATGCGTTTCTTGTAAACAAATTATCTGAGGTTTCATTTTATCAAAGTGTCTAAACATTGCCCTTCTCTTATCTCTATCCCTCAACCCTCTCACATTCCATGTCATTAAGAGTAAACCCTTTCCTTTCCCCTTTTCCTTACTCATATAGGGGATCGTACCAGTTTAGATAATTATAAGGCAAAGGACAACAACATGAGCAAGGGATAAAAATACAATTATCCCTAGAGATTTACCTACCCCTTGGGTCCCCTCAGTGTGTGGTACATAACTGTCGACCTTCCTCCTAGTCCCATTACCATCAGTGGTCGAACATAAGAGGTATTTGTGTATGAGCTTATACTTGTGGTGTTTTTCTTTGTTTATTAAAGTTGTGCGTTTCCCACCCGCCCTTCCCCAACCTCCCCTATCCCCCTCCCCACTCCCCCCACTTTCCCACCCCCTACCCTCCTGACTCCCCCACCCCCTCTCCCCCCCGCCACCCACCCTCCCTTCCTGCCCAGCTGGGCCTACCCTAGGGGCTATATTCCAGACCTCCCGCATACTCTCATTCCCCAAATTGCACTGGCATACCTTGCCGGTGCCATACATTTCAATACCCCCTTTCCCCGGGGGTCCCTGTCCCACCCCCTCCCCCCCTCCCTGACCTTATTAGTGCTATTCATGTGTTCTCCTTTTTATACTATATAAACAAAACAGTTTATCGTGAATGCTCAGTGTATTCTAAGAAATATATATCAAACTTTTACTAAATTATAATCCTATTCCTTCAACCATGTTGGTGCTGTTCAGGTGATTTAATTTTTTGTGGTTATATGCAAAATAATCTATCATGTCAATTCAGTAAATTTAGTTAGTGTATTCTAATCTTTACTATTCTGTAGTCTATCCCTATACCCCTTTCTCATTTTTACGTGTTATTTATTATTTACTTATTTCTTTTAAATGTGACACTTATTATCTCACCCTCCCCTCCCCTCTCCCCCCTCCCTAATACCTCAGAAGGACAACGAAAACAGCAAAACAAAACACACAAAAAAAAAAAAAAAAAAAAAGTCAAGGGGGCCCAAAAGGGCAGCTCCCCCCATGATCTAATTAGTCTCTGGCCTCTCTTCTCCTTCATTCCGAGTTGTTCTCTCTGTGTTCTCCAACCATTCTTCCACGTTGCGGGGAGTATCAAAAAAAAATGTCCCATTCCTTGTAGTTATTCTCATACGGGCAGGATACAGTAGGGCATACTCCATCTTTTTTTGCTGTAGCACACGTTTAATCGGCATGTATGCCGCCCTGAGCTTTTGCAGTTCCGGGGAAAAGTCCTGGTATAGTGAAATTCGTGCCCCCCTATATAGGATCTCTCTCATTTCTCTCGCTTTCCGAAGCAAAGACACTTTATCTCTAAAATTAAACATTTTCATGATTATAGGTCTTGGGTACTCCTTGCCCTGTCGAGATTTGAGGGGGATTCGGTGGGCCCGTTCAATGCCAAAGAAAAGAGAAAAAGATGTAGCCCCAAATGTCTCCTTGATCCATCCCTCCAAAAATTCAATAGGGTCAGATCCCTCACTTCGTTCAGGCATGCCTATAACTCTTATGTTGTTTCTTCGGTTTCTATTTTCTAGTTCGTCTATTTTAACTGATTGATTTTTTATGCATTTCTTCATGTCTGTCAATTCTTGTCTAAGCGGGGATAGTATGTCTTCCACAGAGCTTAATCTCTCCTCTAGGGCAGTTGTTCTTCCCTCCATTTCTTTCAGTCTGCCGCCCATCGCTATGAGTTCGTCTCTTATGCTCTTTAACTGAGTATCTAGACCAGAGATTGATTCCCTACATGCAGTAATCGCACACAAGAGGTCCCTCATTGATGGCTTTTCCGCTCCTCCACTTTGGCCTCTCTCCATACCAGCCTCAGTTGTACTGGATAGCCTTTTAGATTCTGTGTCACCACTTATAGTGTCAAGTTTACCCACTCCGTGGCCCTTTGTGGGCGGTACTGCGAGTGGACTTGTTGCGGCCAATATTGGCCCGCTACTTTGGCTTTTCCTGCTCGCCAGGGTACTCATTTGATTTGGTTGTTGGGATTTTACTGGTGAAAGGGATGTCCTAGAGAAACGCTCTAACTTTGTTGCGGCCGCTGCTGCAGCTGCTGCTGCGACTTTCGCTTGATTTATCTGATTTCTTGCAGAGCGTGTAACCTGGCCTCCTGCTTGGGGCGGCTGATTTTGAAGCTGATGCTGGTATGCTTTTTCCTCTGCTACCCGCTTCCCAGCCATGCTATTATGCCATGGGGGAGGGGTAAAAAAAAAAAAAAAAAAAAAAAAAAAAGGGGGAAGGATAAGAGGAGGAGGGGGAGAGAAAAAAGGAAAAAAAGAAAAAGCACTTTCCTTTGGCAATTTGAGATATAAAATTGTTACAGTCCCGGTCTATTGGTTTTGCATGCAAAAAAGTGGTATCACAAAGATAGCACTCTATTTAACTCTGCCGCCACAGCGTCGTCTCAATAGCACTTGGGACGGTAAACGGACACTAAGACAACGCCATTTCACTTGCAACTGATGTTATAATAAGCAGCTTATATCCGCGGTCCCACTGGTTCTATTAAAAGAGAAAAAAAGAAAAAGGAACCTCATACACCGTCACCCCGTCCGTCTCCCACATCAGACTGGGAATGCTATTTTCCTCTATTACAGGTGTTGCTTCAATAGGATAGATAGAATCAATAAGTAATGAGGCAGTGAGTTTCAATTTAACCAGGGTTACACCTTGCAGACTTAATTATGTCTCTTCAAGTCCCAATCAGTCAGAGGCCAACTCAAAAGCCAACTCTTTAACCAAGTACCAGGGATAAGAATCATCTGTTGCAAACATAGCATGTAAGAAGAAAAAAAAAAAAAAAAAAAAAAAAAAAAAATAGGAAAGTTTTCACCTATGTCCGGGGTCTTCTTGGCGATACTCCAGTTTTCACAGCATTGCGTTGTAGTTACGATTAGCTTACTTCGCTCCCTGCCCTGCTGCTGCTGCTGTGTTCGGCCAGTTTTGATTGCTGCTGACAGACCGGGGGGGGGCCTCTCACGCCGCCCCTATGGCTCCGTCTTCCTGGCTCTCCTCCGCCACGCTTACTCCCACCGCCACTGCTGAAGCTGCTGTTACCGCTGCCAAGGCGTCTCCTCATTCGGCCACTAGCACGCTGGAGGGGTCTCTCACACCCCGCCTCAGCTCCATCCACCGCGGCCGCGCCGGGATCAGGTATGCTCGGTAGCACTATAGTTCAAGCCGGATTCCGCTGCTTGTGCTGCCGCTTACACTGCTGCATACACCGGTAGTCTTCTCAGCCCGTAGGTTAGCTGGTCAGAGAGGAGGGAGAGGAGATCTCACACACCCTCTCACTCCCACATCCGGTCACGCCCCCATCACTGTCCAATTTTCTTTATTAAAGGTTTTGCAAATTATACAAAATGGCATGAACAATCAGTCAGCAATCATATATTCTGTCAAATGACACAAAAGTGTTGTACAGGTCATGTGACACTTCATCCATATATTTTCAATTGCACAGTTTCTCTGCAACAGCCGTTTACAGTAGATGATCTACATTCCTAAATAAGGCTAAGTATTTCCTAAACACAGCTAGGTTCACATGTGTGTGGCTGAGCAATGTGCGCAATTTCCCAACCCACAGAAAAATGTGCTGCACTTTAGCAGACCACAGGGGTACTATTAATTCTTAATGGCACTCCCACACATTGGCATCAACACCCGCGTCATGTTTTCCATCATGCCAAACTGCATGGTACTGCGCTATTTAAAAAAAAAAAGGACCAGGGACTTCTTTTCCTGCATTTCTGCTGATAGAGTAGCCCACTGAAATGAATAGTCTGCCCACACACATAATGCAGGTCACAATAGTGTGAAACTAGTGTAATATGAAAATACAAGTCTGCTATAAGTGCAGGTGTATTAACAGAGGTGTCACAGTGGAGCCTCACTGTTTGTCTGTGGAATAAGTGTGTGCTGCCAACTTGATGTGAGAATGACAGTTTATACATGTGGCCAACCGAGAACAACCATTTGCCTTCAAAACAAAAGAGATGAATACAGTAATAAAGTTTAAACAGACTATATAAAATGTTTATGTCTTGGAATGCTGACCGTGAGGCTGCTCTTTGTTAAAACCCTTGACAGGGATTTCTATTTGTGAACAGCTGAAAATAACCACTTTTTGTATAGTATGCTGTGCTAAGGTAATACACAAGGACATAATATGGTGGTCTATTAAAACCAGTATAGATCTTGATTTTGATCTTATACTAGCAATAACAACTTCATTTCATATGATGGCATGAAATACAGTCCTTTACTAATGAAAAACCACCATTACTTTCTTGGCACCTGCAATGCCTTCACTGAATCATAGTCAATCAGAGTTCAGGTGCAAAATGGACTCATTCATTTTATTTATTTTTTTATTTTAATTTTTTTTTCGAAACAGGTACAAATCCGATCCCGGTCAATTAATCTTTACATGCTCTTATCATTCTATACTAACTCAGAATGCATTTTCTTAACCTAATCTCACACCAGCCAAAAAATACTGTCTATTGATTCAGAAAAAATATATTAACTCGTGTAACACATCACTGTGCCCAGTATTGATTTTAAAAACATGCTGATGTACAGAATAGCTCCAACACATACTTTTTTTTGCCCATAAACTTTTACTGGTAGAAAGCCAAAGCACTTAGGTTTACTGTTTGTCATAAAACAGAAGAAAACACACAAGCAAATTGCAAGAGAATGAATATAGCTGCATCACTTTACTGCAGACAAGGGCAAACTGTTTTACATATTATTCTGAGGCTAGAATTGGTCAGTGAGATGGGTGTATAAAGGATATTAAAGAGCGTTTAGATAAATGACTTTTGAAGTTGCATCTATTAATTCTGCTTTTAGCATTTACAGCATGCCATATGTGAAAGTGAGTTAATTTATAACTGTCCTTTGTAGATAATTGGAGTACAACCAATACAAGAGACAACATCTATAGTAATGATATGCCAAGCAGCACATTGACCACAACACTCAACAGAGTCCTGTTAATTACATTGTGCCACATCATCTCATATATTCAGAAGCAAATAAGAAAACTGGCAGGCACATTTTTCTTCCCTTTATATCAACCTAACGATATCTCACCCAAATGCCCTTTACAAAGGCCTTCAGAGATGGGAGAAGAAAAGCTGCTATAAAACAAAATGATGAATGGCTCTTCTCATTCTAATAGACACTGCCAAATGCAATTACAGCAGGTAACGGAATATTCAATAGGGCAGTGCAAAAAGTAATGGTGATGGGCAAAGTGCGTATCTCATAGCAACCAATTAGATTTCTGGATGGTCACCAAGGATTACTGCACTTTGAACATTACATAAGGCCTTTGGAATCTACCAGCTAGAAATTCAGTTCAGTCTTCAGGCCATCAGAAGTGCAGTTGCTACTCACATATTATCATACTCATCATACATTAATGACCGCATTACATCTCTCTAGTGAACTGAAACAGTCACACAGAGGCTTAATGATCTGTTAATTGGAATTCCTGTCATGTTAAATTGGTAAAATGTTTGATGTGGACCTAAAATAAAGCATCATTTTTGAAAAACTTCTCAGAATTACTACTTGTATGTATATATATATATATATATATATATATATATATATATATATATATATGAATATATAATATTACTGGATATTGACACAAAGGAATGATATTTGGGAATGGGTGCTTTATAGCACAGGTCATATTCCATGATGAATATATAGATAGGAAGAGCATACATGACCACATTTTAAAGATGTATACTGTATCATCAAAAAATGTTACACATTTGTTATTAATGTGCCCCTGTTGCCACAGGGAAAATAAAATAAAACCAAGCAAGCCTGTAAAAGAAAAAAATGTAATACTTACCTATCCAGCTGACAGTATGTTAATCTTCACGCTCTTGAACAACTACATGCACTGCTGCTATCTGATATTTCTTGGTGTGTGGGAAAGTGTGTCTCACACTGGGCTCAGTGGTTACTTCCAAAGACTTTTTGTGAGATTATAGACCACACCCCCAAATAAAGAAATGTTCCCCAGATACAACCAATGAGAAATAAAAAGCCATGACCAAGTATTGGCAAAAAAGTGGCCACAGCGCTGTTATTGGTTTTTACATATAAAACAACAATTCATAAGACTTTATTATCATCATAAATAACAGAATGAATTTTGATAAACAAAACTACATTTGCTCAGTTGTCAGAACTCGAGCAGCAGTAACACATACTAACATTGAAATATTACGTCCCCCCTAGGGTTCTAGGGTGACCCAACCACATAACAGTGCTCACGACTGAGGCAGGAGGGAGGGAGCTTTTTTGCTGAATGTTCTGGCCACAGGAAAAGGAAATTCCCATCTCCAGTGGCCCTTTTATAGCTTATCCACACATTCCAGACTATTCCCTGCTTCCTAATTGGTGTATTCTAAATCCCATATTCTGCATATTTAAAGTGACCGTACATGCCAAAGCCAGCTATACTTTAAACATTCAATGAGTTTAATTAATACTGATTGGACTGGAGTGGCAACAATCTGAAGCAAGTTGGTCCATATTAGGCCGCCTTTTTTCATTATTACGGGACACTGGGGGCCACAGGGGCAGTAGGAGGAACCACAGCACCTTTTAACCCTATACAAGCAAATGCTCCTGGAGCTCTTCAAAAGGGAAAACATCTATTGCACCATCCACCAGAAAGATGAAAATACAGTTTCTTTTTTACAAGCCGGCTTTGTTTTATACCCCTTGGTAACAGGTTGCTTTGGGGAAAACACTAATATGCATATCATTACATGAATATGAAAGTTTTTTTTTTTAAAAGGCCTGAAGAAGTTCTGGAAGAAAGAATCTGGACCTTTGTCTTTTTATAAGGTTTTACCCGATGGCTTCTATACAGATGACTTTCAAAGAAAGTGGGACACATTCAAAGATTTTTAAAAAGGATTTCTGCAAACAGATGTACTGAAGGTTTTTATGATTTTTGTCAAGTTTTGCCTGAAAATCTGTATACAGCACTTGAAATCACAACACCCACTTTTTAAATTTTTTTTCCCCTCATTAACCACTTGCCTACTAGGCACTTTCACCCCTTTCCTGCCCAGGCCGATTTTCAACGTGCGATCGGAAATACCGACCATGTGTGGGCTCCATCGGACTTTTTCCATCGGATTTTCCGACACACAAAGTTTGAGAGCAGGCTGTAAAATTTTCCGACAACAAAATCCAATCGCGTCAATTCCAACCGTGTGTGGCCAATTCCGACGCAAAAAGTGCCACGCATGCTCAGAAGAAATTCCGAGACGGAACAGCCCGGTCTGGTAAAATTTGCGTTTGCAATGGATACAGCACTTTCATCAGGCTGCAATGTTTAAAATTGTTTTCTTCTTTATAATGTGAGAAGAATGAAGTAGTTTTGCTGCTCATATTCACACAGACTTCTCACAAACTTCTTTCTTTATTATTTCTCGTGATTCCCTCAATATATTTTGATTTGTCACATCTGACAAAAAATCTATATATTATTTTTTTTTTTTTTCAAGCCAGATTTTATTTTTATTTTTTTTTGGTTTGTATTTTTTTTCAAGGCTGATCTTTTTTTATTTTTATTTTTGATTTTACATCCTGAATATTTTTGTGTGTGTTTTGTGTGTCAAGTTACCACAACACCATTATTATCTTGTATTATTTAATCTCAAGGAGATTGCTTGGTGCTGGTGTCCCTTGTTAATTTCACATTGTATTTTTGAAATGTACCTGCCTCCTCACAAACAAACTGTCCTTTTTGAAGGAAAACACACATAGGCGAGTATAATTGAAACAAAAATACCTTTATTAAAACGCTGGAGAAACATCAGAAATTGGAGAAGCCTTTGGCCCCCAGGGCAGACATCAATTATTTTACAGCAAAATTGGTGGCCTGAGAAGTCCATATCTAAGGGAGTGCAGTCTGGTCCAGAAGTCCAAGAGATCCGGAAAGCAGCAGATGACATGTATGTCCCCAGGCTGTGGTCATACAAGAGACTGCATCTTTTGTCAGACCAGACTGAACCCAGGGTCATCACTCTCTGGTCTTCCTTCCACGCTTCCTTCCACGCTGTGGCTCTGGTGGTGGAGTTGTGGCAGGAGGAGGAGGAGGAGGACAGTCCAACTCACTCAGGTGGTTATTGGGTGTTATTTTGCCCTTCACCCCCTTAGTTAAGACTTTATAAAGAAGGTCCTCACACAGGAGGCATTGACCCTCCTGCATGCCCTGCAGTTTGGTGGCAGCCATGCAGGCAAAGGCCTCTTCAGGAGTGGGGGTGGCTCTGAGGGACGCAGAAGCCCCCTGAATCAGCCTGAGTGCTGAATCCTGCACGTGACTCCCCTTCCTGGGTCTTTTGTTTGAAAGGCAGAGGGGAGGAACCTGTGATTCGGTCTGGCTCCTACTGGGCCCGGCCTTCTCCTGGCTGCCACTTAGCCCCTCCTCCTCCTGGCTGCCATTAACCCCTGCCTCCTCCTGGTTGCCACATTCCACAGCCTCCTCCTGTGTGCCACATTCCAGAGCTTCGTCCTGGCTGAGGTCTTCCTGTGTATGAAAAAGGGACATAGTTTTAGTTTTTTCTTCATCGATCACACACAATTTTCACCTCATGATTGTTGCAAATTGAATGGTAACAAATATAACAGACTATCATTCGGAGCCCAGCATTTTTCATTCTTGTCCCAATTATTTTTGCCCACTACTGTCTATTGATATGTCAAACACTTTATTAAATCAGCAATTAGTGATCAATAATAGCATCTAGTAAACATCATTTATTTATTGACCAGAAATCTGTAGAACAATGTTATACCTGACTCCAGCTGGGCTCCTCCACTTCTTCCTGGTCGGAAGTCCCAGGTTGCACATTGTAAGCCTCAGCTGAGGGGGAAGATAGGGTGGATGGAAGAGTGGAAGGAAGAGTAGAGATGGATTCCCTAACTCCAGTCTGGTCTGACAGAAATCCCAGTCTCTCATAGTACCACAGCCTGGGGACATAAATGTCATCTGCTGCAGCTCCTGATCTCTGGGAATCCGTGACCTTCTTGCGCTCCCTAAGATAAGTGCTCCTCAGGCCACCAATTTTGGCTTTTAAATAGGGGATGGTTGCCGTGGGGACCACTGGCTTCACCAACTCCAGCACTTTCTGCTGCCTGCCTCTTCTATTTATGATTATAATGAGGATGTTTGACCTGCCACAGACAGTGCAGCTCCCTGTATTTATCTATGAACAGGGGGAGGAAGTTGTGGTCATTGAAGCCATCCATTTTCTCTGCAAGACACAACACAAGACAAACCCTAATGTCAGGCTAAAGTCTCCTAATCTTGTCCCAACATAGGCCTCAATCTATAAGCAGTATAGGCCCAAGTTTAGATCTTACCTTCGTTATCACGATCGGCGCCTCCCATACTCCTTTTTCCGCTCACAGATCATACGTACTACGCACGTGTGTTACGCTTTATATACACTGCGCATGCTTGAAACTCCGCCCGCCCCTGATGTTCTTTCTAGTCTATTCCTCACCCCTTTTCGTTCGGCGCGGTGGGGGAAGAGCACATGGCAGAGACACAGCAGGTGCGTGCTAATTACAGCAACGAGGAGGAGAAGGAGGAAAGCCCGGAGCCAAAAACGTCCTGATCCAGAAAGAGACGATTTAAGGCCTCAAATATGTCCTTTGGAGAGATGTTGGAGATGGTCGACATAATGAAGAGGGCCGACTATGATGGGAAGTATGGACCTTACCCCAACCCCAATGTCAGAAAGGCCAAGATCATGGCGAAAGTTGTCAAGAGTCTGCAGAAGAATTTCGGGGTACGATGATCGAAAGATCAGCTCAGGAAGCAGTGGTCAGACCTGAAATTAAGGGAGCATGAGCAGTACAGAAGGATTAGGAGAGTGCTGCAAAAAAGTAAGTAGTTGTGCTGTGTTCCTATTCTTTATTTTTATAATGTTCGTGCTGCTCCATGTGCTTTTCTTAACTGTTGTACAGTTTAAAATGGCAACTTTCATGTTCATGGGCACATTATTCGTTCGTATGAAACATTGTTCGTTCGGCCTAGAAAACACCATTGTTTTGGCCATATGCATTTGAATACATTTTTTATGGCCTACTTCTCTTAAAATAATTTTGTTGTGTAGATGGGTTTGTAACTAGAATGAAATGCAAACTAGATTCTGTGTAAGGAGAGGACACTCAGTGGCAGTTTTCACATCTGGACGCTGGAGCACTAGTGTGGGACAACAGAACACCCTTTTTATTAGGGGGCCCACACAGGTGCTCCAGTGTATACTATAGGGGTGTCTCCATCTGTGAAGCTTGCTTCACCCCACTTCCAAGCAATGTTTCATATTTCTATTTCTGCCATGAAATATCTGTGTGCTAAGTAAACCTATTTTTTTTTACATAGGGGAGAAAAGACTCGGAGGACACCCCTCATCCGAGGAGACCACAAACCCCCCACCTCAGGAAGAAGTGGAGACCCACCAAAGACAACAGGAGGAGGAGGAGGAAGGAGATGTGGTGGAAATTGTCACCACAACAGGTGAGTGTCTGCCACCACAGGCTCAGGTAAGAGATGAATGCTGGCATATTTATAATACATGGTGTGTTTTTGTTTCTATCTTTTTAGGTGACCGTGATGTTGTGGATCCAGGTCATTTCACCTCTGAAAGTGCACAGATCCTGATCGGGGAGATCATGGGGTGTAATAGGGACTTGGAAAACATCCTGAAAAACATCATTGATGTTAAAAAAAAATGAAGAACATCATTGATGTTTTAGGGAGAGTTTAAAACCCCTCCAAATCACTTCCCTTTTTTGTGCTTTTTGGGATCTAAAAATTTCAAACATTTTTTGACATATTCGAGAAAAGCCAAATTATGAAGATGCACACAGTGTGTCAACATGTGCTATCTGCCATCATGGGAGATCAATGTATGCATTTTGGAGGTGCAACCCCTTCCTCAATAATAAAGTAGATGGGAGGAAGGAGTTGCACCCCCAAAACACGTCCCTTGATCCCCCGTGATGGTAGGTAGCACATGTTGACATTCGGCAATTTGTGTGCATCTTCAAAATTTGGCTTTTCCAGGGGTTACTTCATCCCATCTGAATGCAATATCAAACACAGTTTAGAAATACTCATGTCTGATATTGCCTTCAATTTCTACAAAAGTTGAACTTTGTAACTTCCAGATTTGTGTCTTTCTTGTTGGTTTTAAACATGCCTGTTTTACCTTAAATGGACATTTCTACTTTTAGTAATGTGACCCCAAAAAAGTTGTACAAACATGTTGGTTTGTTTTAAAAACCTTTTACAAATGCACATGTGATTGTGCTGGTATTAAAAAGATTGATAATCAAGAATGTGTGGATTATTGTTTCAACGCTCCAAAACTTTTGTTGTGCTCAAATTGGTGTTTTCTGTGACAATGGGGGTTATTTCCTAAGGGCAAATGCACTTTGCACTACAAGTGCAGTTTCAACTGCACTTGTAGTGCAAAGTGTCTTTGCCTTTAGTAAATAACACCCAACAGTGCTTTGTAATGTTACACAAGCACGCCATTTTACGGACTCACCACATTTCTGTCAGGGTCAGTTAAAAGAAACACAAGCAGTAAATGTCACCAAAGATTTTAGTAGTTAAAATGATTTTTTTATTTGAAAATCAGACATTGTCTGGCATATTGATGGCCCCCCTACCCGCAAAGTAATCAAGGTATCTAAGACGGACCTTGCGGGCACTCAGGGGGGGCAAGCCAGGATGGCCAGCCTCAAGCACCGTCAGGGTTGGTTCATTTACTTGAATTCCGGCCTCAGGCCCAACTAAGGCAGCATAGTTGGCAGAAGTTCACCTTAAAAAGTTGTGGAGAACACAGCACGCCAGGATGATATGATTCAGTTTATACTCCGCCATGTGTATGGGTGTAAGAAATAGGCAGAACCGGCTAGCCATGATTCCAAACATGTTCTCCACCACTCTGGTCCGGGGTGAGGGTCCTCATAGGGCATGGCTGCATAAGATGGTTCCCCAGCGCAAACGCTTCATCAGCAACGAAGATGATTGGGAGTCCTTCTACATTGTCTTCTGGAGGTGGCAAGTCCAAGCTGCCATTCTGGAGACTCCTGTAGAACTCCGTCTGGGCGATGACTCCACCATCCGACATCTGGCCATTCTTCCCCACGTCCACATTCAGGAACTCATAAGTAGCTGACACCACCGCCAACATCACAATACTATTGAACCCCTTATAATTATAATAGTATGACCCTGAGTTGGGTGGTGGGACGATGTGGACGTGTTTCCCATCAATTGCCCCTCCGCAGTTAGGAAAATCCCACCGCTGGGCAAAGCGGGAGGCCACAGTCTGCCATTCCTGTGGGTTGGAAGGAAACTGTGGAGTCAAAACAAGAAAAATAAATTAATCATTTTGCACATAAACAGGGAAAGCAGATTAGACACAAACATTCTTGCCCAACATCAGTATAACATTTATTTTAGGGAGTTTAGAAAGACCAAGGTATAAGGTCCACCTATCAGATTACCCCTCCCCCCCTCATGGGCCATTTCTAACATTTTGGGGGGGGGGATCTTTTGGACAGTGACTACATGAGGTGAATATAGGGACAGGAGACCATGCTGGGGAGGTAAGTGAAGGCAAATATGTATGAAGGCCAAAAAAAAATATTACATAAAAATCCAGCATGCATGAGAACAAAGGGGACATTCACAGCATATTACAATCATGGTAATTAGGGATTGAGTAAATAAATACAATATATTATCAAACATTATATACAATAAAATGTGATATTAAAGGATGAACATCATACCTTAATTTACTCCTTCTGCAGGAACTGGATGATGGCAGAACAGGTCTCTGGTATAACGATCCCCAGAGCCTGGGGGGAGATGCCTGTCGAGAACTTGAGGTCCTGCAGGCTTCTCCCCATCGCCAAGTACCGCAGGGTGGCGACTAGCCTTTGCTCCGAAGTGATGGCTTGCCTCATGCAGGTATCCTGCCTGCTGATATAGGGGGTCAGCAAAGCCAACAAACGGTGAAATACGGGGTCCGTCATCCAGAGAAAGTTCCTGAAATCATCAGGATTATTCTCACGGATCTCACAGAGCAAAGGCATATGACAGAACTGGTCACGCTGGAGCAACCAATTCTTGGTCCAAGAACTCCTCCCCAACCTGTTCATGGACTGGACTTGTGTCAAGGTAAGGACCCCAACACCAAGCCCCCGCACAGCACGAACTCTACGAGGCGTACGTATATGCAACATGGCTAGAAAATGGTCGGCTGCTCAGAATGAAGTAACAGAACACACTGAAGAACAGCCAGGCCTGTGAAGAGCGACCTGAAAAACAGCAACGAGCGGACAAGATCGCACTGAATAATCCAATACGAACTGACTGCATGCACTGAAGAGCAGATACAAACCCACAAGCACAAACTGAACAGCAGAAAACGATCTGAAAACCACGAGTCTGAAAAAGCGCAAATCGTCTCTCACCAAACTTTTACTAACACGAGATTAGCAAAAGGAGCCCAAAGGGTGCCGCGCTTGGTTCAGAACTGCCCTTTTCTAGTCTTGTCGTACGTGGTGTACGTCACCGCGTTTTTGGCGATCAGAAATTCCGACAACTTTGTGTGACCGTGTGTATGCAAGACAAGTTTGAGCCAACATCCGTCGGAATGTCCGATCAATGTCTGATTGTGTGTACGGGGCATTACTCTTAGAATGGCAATTGAGTGGTCATGTAATACTGTACCCAAACAAAATTTCTATCTTTTTTTAGACAGATAGAGCTTTATTTTAGTGGTATTTAATCACCGTGTTTTTTATATCTTGTTTGAAACAAATAAAAAGAGACCGAAAATTTAAAAAAAAAAAGTTTTTCTTAGTTTCTGTTATACATTTTTCTAAATAAGTAATTTTTCTCCTTCACTGATGTGTGCTGATAAGGCTGCACTGATAGGGCCCTGATAGGCTGCACAAATGGGCACTGAGGTCACACTGATGGATACTGATGCGGAGGCACTGATGAGGCTACACCGATATGTGGTACTGATGGGCATTGATAGGCGGCCCTGATAGGCTGCATTGATGGACACTGATGGACGGCACTAATAGGTGGCACCAATGGGCACTGATAGGTGGCACTAATAGGCATCACTGATGGGCACTGACAGGCAGCCATGATGGGCACTGACAGACAGCACTGATGGGCACCAATTGGCAGCACTTGTGGGCACAGATTGGCAACACTTGTAGGCATTATTGGGTCTGTACTGAAAGCAGGACACTGATGACCAGTACCCTGATTATCAGTGTAGATGTCCCCTGTGTGGATTTGCCAGTTATCGGCTTTCCTCTAACCAGCAAATTGTGTTTACACTGTGATCAGCTGTGATTGGACACAGCTGGTCACATGTTAAAGAGCTCTGTGACTGGCTATTTACCCTGATCTGTGATCAGCTGTGTCTGAAAGGCACAGCGATCACAGATTTGTGCCAATGCGCACTGCAGGGGGTGCAAGGGAAGCGCTATCTCAGGAAGATGTCCATAGACATCCTCCAGGCAATGGGAGTCCACACTGTAGCCGTCTAACAGCTATAGCGTGGACAGAAAATGGTTAAACAGGAGACTATTTTAAAGGTTAAGTTCACTTTTTTTTTCTAAATGCCACCTTCCCTATGTGCCAAGGTACTATCAATGTACCTTGTTGCAAAAAATGAAAAAGATTTCTTTATATTCTAAGACAGGAATTATCTCAGTCTCCAGCATATCAAAAAGAAAACCCCTCCAATACTTCCAGCTACCCATCCCTTAGGTTGAAAAACTGTCAAGACACAGGAAGTAGTTCATCAGTTGACCTCATTAACACACACCCTCAATCTGCCCCCCCCCCCCCATTCCCCACTCCAGGAAATTGCTCCCACACACTTCTGCACTCATACAGTCAATGTCAACAAACACAATTTTCACTGAATACACAGCTGAATACACAGCCAGGGTCCTCCACGTTTTGTGCCTTACCTTTTTCTTGCTTTGATCGCTAATTTGGTAGAGTGTACAGGAGCTGATTGATCACCTAACAGCCTGTGTGGAGCAGATCTGTGGTATTGAAAACAGGAGAAATGTGTCCCTGGAAGTGCACAATACTGTCTGATTGTTCAATCTCATTTAGCTCTACCATTAACTATGTAGTGCAAGGGTCTGTCTGATTGGATACAAAATTATTGGATAGATAGGTGTGTTCTCATATTATAAAGTATTGGTGAATCTAAAGGAGATTGTACAGAAATTGTACAATCAGATTGTATAGTGTAAGATCACCTTTATACAACTAAAATGAACTAGTCACACTTTTGGTGGCATTAATTGTAACGGCACCCCAAACACAAAAGCAAACACACATTTTGCCGTGTGAAAAAACAAGTGTCAAATGCAGCAAAACACCCAGTTAAAGATATGCAAATGGCAACATGTCAAAATGTTCCATATGTTAATTTGCTATGTCTGCCATCCTACTACACTAGGTGTGAATGGACCCTGAATGTGAAATTGGTGTGTTAACACAAGAACAATGAGGCTTCATTCACATCTGCATTTCTGAATGCATAGCAACCCGCACAGAAAAGGTGTACCTTGCCGAGTGTTTGATGTGTGACAAATGAGCTACAAATGCACCAAAAGAAGCATTGAAAAAAATGCCACGCTCTGCTCTACAAAAAGTTCTGGTGCTTTTTTGAGGCCTTTGTCATGTGTAGGGCAGCCCCTTTAACCACCTGACATCCGGCCGTAGCCGAATGACGGCTTCAGCGCGGATGTCAATTCCCGGGAGGACGTCATATGACGGCCTCCCCTTTCCTCGCTCCCCGTGCGCGCTCACGAGCGCGCAACGGGGAAATTCTGTGTTGGCCGTGTCCCTTGGACACAGCCAATCACAGATCGCTGTAAACGGCCAATCACAGCGGCCGTTTACAGCGCGATCGCTGCCTCCAATGAGAGATGATCTACAATGTAAACAATTGAGATCATCTCTCATTGCCGGTTCTCTCTCCTCACACAGAGACAGCGTGTGAGGAGAGAGAGAAACTGTCAGCGATCTGTGAGTCTGTATTAACATTTACTGTGCCTACAGTGCCCACAGTGCCCATCAATACAGTGCCCATCAACACAGTGCCCCATCAATACAGTGCCCCATCAACACAGTGCCCCATCAGTACAGTGCAGCATCAGTACAGTGCCAATCGGTGCCCACCTGTGCCAAATCGGTGCCCACCTGTGCCAATCGGTGCCCACCTGTGCCAATCGGTGCCCACCTGTGCCAATCGGTGTCCACCTGTCTGCCCAGCGGTGATTAGTGTCCAGCTGCACATCTGCACAATCAGTGACCACCTGTGTCACCTCATCAGTGCCCACCTGTGCCACCTCATCAGTGCCCACCTGTGCCACCTCATCAGTGCCCACCTGTGCCACCTCAGTGCCCACCTGTGCCAATCAGTGCACATCTGTGCTGCCTCAGTGCACATCTGTGCCGCCTCATCAGTGCCCATCTGTGCCGCTCCATCTGTGCCGCTCCATCTGTGCCGCCCCATCTGTGCCGCCCCATCTGTGCCGTCCCATCAGTGCCCAGCTGTGCCACCTCATAAGTGCACATCTGTGCAATCTCAGTGCACATCTGTTCCACCTCGTCAGTGCCCACCTGTGCCGCCTCATCAGTGCCCACCTGTGCCGCCTCATCAGTGCCCACCTGTGCCGCCTCATCAGTGCCCACCTGTGCCGCCTCATCAGTGCCCACCTGTGCCACCTCATCAGTGCACATCTGCACATCTGTTCCACCTCATAAGTGCACATCTGTGCAATCTCAGTGCACATCTGTTCCACCTCGTCAGTGCCCACCTGTGCCGCCTCATCAGTGCCCACCTGTGCCGCCTCATCAGTGCCCACCTGTGCCGCCTCATCAGTGCCCACCTGTGCCACCTCATCAGTGCACATCTGCACATCTGTCCACCTCATTAGTGCACATCTGTTCCACCTCATCAGTGCACATCTGTTCCACCTCATCAGTGCCCCTCTGTGCCACCTCAGTGCCCATCTGTGCTCATCAGTGCCGCCTCATCAGTGCAGGCTTAGCAACCATGGCCAAAAGAAGCTTTTCCGCCGAGGAGGCGTACCAAATACTGTCCCAGGCCGACGAGAGCAACGGGGAGCTCTCTTTTTCAGATTCCCTTTCTGATTCCGAGTCGGACATAACTTATGAGCCAGTCCTCAGTAGTGAAACACTGAGTGACTCAGAGGAGGAAGAGATTCGGCCCGCCAAACGAAGGCGTTCTGGTGGGGAGGCAGTGGCATCTACTAGCACGGCAGTCCCGTCCACCAGCACGGCAGTCCCGTCCACCAGCACGGCAGTCCCGTCCACCAGCACGGCAGTCCCGTCCATCAGCACGGCAGTCCCGTCCATCAGCATGGCAGTCCCGTCCACCAGCACGGCAGTCCCGTCCACCAGCACCGCAGTGCCTCGGCAAGAAAGGCCAAGGACCCAAGCCAGCCTTCCCTATGCCCTGCAGAACCCCTTGTGGCTTCCTCCTAATTCAGGAGAAGCCAACATTCCCCCTTTCACTGCCCAGCCAGGAGTCCAGGTGAACACGGAGAATTTTTCCCCAATAGATTTTTTTAATTTATTTTTTACCGAGGACATGCTGTCAAGTATTGTGGCCCAGTGCAACCTTTATGCACATCAATTCATTGCAAATAATCCAACATCCTACTATGCCCGTCCCTACGAATGGAGAGACCTAACGGTGGTGGAGTTGAAGGTTTTTTTAGGGCTCACATTTAACATGGGACTCACGAAAAAAAACACTTTGCTGTCCTATTGGTCAACCCGCCCCCTCCAACACCTGCCAATATACTCCAAGGTGATGCCCAGAAACAGATACCTCATGATATTGAGGTTTCTTCATTTCAACGACAATACCCAGTGCCCTCCCCGAAATGACCCAAACTATGATAGACTTTTCAAAATTCGGCCACTTTTAAATTATTTTTCTGCACTATTCCCCTTGCTGTTTACCCCAGACAAAAACATATGTGTGGATGAGTCCCTTCTTAAGTTTAGTGGCAGGCTTAAGATGAAGCAATATATTCCCAGTAAAAGGGCACGCTATGGGGTGAAGGTATACAAATTATGTGACCGAGTCACAGGTTACTTGTATGCCTTCAAAGTGTACGAAGGGAAGGACACCCAGCTGCAACCCCCTAATTGCCCAGACTACTTGGGATCAAGCGGGAAAATTGTTTGGGATCTCACATACCCCCTACTGGAGAAAGGCTACCACCTGTACGTAGATAACTTCTACACATCTCTGCCCCTTTTCCACAACCTGCATCGGATGAAGACGCCTGCATGTGGTACCATCAAAAAGAACCGGAAGGGCTTTCCTCAAAGTCTGGTCAATAAAAAATTGAGAAAAGGAGAAACGGCGAGTCTACGAAACAACGAGATTTTGGCAGTGAAGTGGAGAGACAAAAGAGATGTATACATGTTGTCTTCAATCCACGATGATACCTTCATGGAAGTCCCCAGAAGAAATGGCCCCATACAGAAACCTAAATGTGTCTTTGACTATAATTTGTTTATGGGGGGAGTCGACTTGAATGACCAGATGCTGGAACCGTACCTTGCCACAAGACGGACATACCATTGGTATAAGAAAGTCGCAATTTATTTTTTTAATTTGGCCATCTACAATTCTTATGTCATTTATCGAAACTCCACCCAAAACCCCAAACGCTTCCTTGGCTACCAGGAAGACGTTTTCACTGCCCTTACATTCCCGAACGGCCCCCCAGAAAATATCCGATCTGATGTTCTAAGTCGACTCTCCGAACGCCACTTCCCAGATAAGATCCCTCCCAAACCAACAGGCCAACGACGGCAAAAAAAATGTAAAGTGTGTACCAGAGCTGGATTCAGAAGAGACACATCTTATTATTGTGCACAATGTCCTTCTGAACCAGGCCTCTGCGTAGGTGAATGTTTTCGTCGTTACCATACTTTAGTAAATTATTAGTAAAGTATGGTAAACGTAAGCCTCCGTTCCTGCAATTTACCCTCACACCCCTTATGCCACTGCCTCCTCTGTAACTGACCCTGGCTTGTTATTTGACCACGCTTTTGCCTAACGATTCTGCACATACCTCTGCCTGATCTGGAACTGACCCTGGACTGTTATTCGACCATGCTTCTGCCCAACGATTCTGCACATACCTCTGCCTGATCTGGAACTGACCCTGGACTGTTATTCGACCATGCTTCTGCCCAACGATTCTGTACATACCTCTGCCTGATCTGGAACTGACCTTGGACTGTTTGACCATGATATTTGCCTGCCTCTTGGACTGATCTTGTACCCTGCAACTGGACTAGTGGGATTCAACACAGGGGTCTCACATATGTGAGGGGCTCCAGAATTGTTTTTCTGGATGAAGAAAACAATTTATTTTGTTTTCTCAATCCTAGATTAGGATCTGGAGACTCGGAGGCTTCAAAGAGATTTGGGTGGGAGAAGCCTCTACCCCTGTCCCCATTCTGTCCTGAACGAGGCCCTACTTCTGCCTGTAGGACTTACTGCCGTCACGCCTCTGCCTGTTGCACTGACCACACCACATGGACCTGCCTACTACCAGGACCAATATTTTTGGCACTGCGGACAATATCTCTGCCTGCACTGACCCTGGACTTTATATGGACAGTAACCCTGCCTGCTGCCTGGACAATTGTGTTCGCCGCTGCTGACCAAGTCCCTGCCTGCTGCCTGGACCAGTGCTTTCCTCCTGCGTACAACTGCGCTACTACAACCACAGGTAATCTTTTTTGTTTACGCTTTGCTCAGCATAATGTATTTTGGGGTGTAATTCTTGGTATGTGCATGCTATGTGTCCCTGGAACACCTGACGGTGTTCCTTGCATGTTTGGCCTCTGTATGTGGCCAGGCAGTGAAAAAGTCCCACACATGTGGTATCGTAATACTCAGGAGGAGTAGCAGAATGTATTTTGGGGTGTCATTTTTGCTATCTAAATGCTATGTGTTGGAAATATCTTATAAACGGACAACTTTGTGTAAAAAAAAATGTGTTTTCATTTTTTTCCACATTTTCCAAAAACTTCTGGAAAAAAATAAACCATTCAAAAGACTCATTATGCCGCATAGATTATACGTTGGGGTGTTAGCTTTCCAAAATGGGGTCATTTTGTGGGTGTTTCCATTGTCCTGGTGCTCCAGGGCCTTCAAAGGTGTAACAGGTGGTTGAGAAATGTGATGTGTAATTTATGCTCCTAGAACACCTGATGGTGCTCCATGCATGTTGGGCCTCTGTATGTGGCCAGGCAGTGAAAAAGTCCCACACATGTGGTATCGTAATACTCAGGAGGAGTAGCAGAATGTATTTTGGGGTGTCATTTTTGCTATCTAAATGCTATGTGTTGGAAATATCTTATAAACGGACAACTTTGTGTAAAAAAAAATGTGTTTTCATTTTTTTCCACATTTTCCAAAAACTTCTGGAAAAAAATAAACCATTCAAAAGACTCATTATGCCGCATAGATTATACGTTGGGGTGTTAGCTTTCCAAAATGGGGTCATTTTGTGGGTGTTTCCATTGTCCTGGTGCTCCAGGGCCTTCAAAGGTGTAACAGGTGGTTGAGAAATGTGATGTGTAATTTATGCTCCTAGAACACCTGATGGTGCTCCATGCATGTTGGGCCTCTGTATGTGGCCAGGCAGTGAAAAAGTCCCACACATGTGGTATCGTAATACTCAGGAGGAGTAGCAGAATGTATTTTGGGGTGTCATTTTTGCTATCTAAATGCCATGTGTTGGAAATATCTTATAAACGGACAACTTTGTGTAAAAAAAAATGCGGTTTCATTTTTTTCCACATTTTCCAAAAACTTCTGGAAAAAAATAAACCATTCAAAAGACTCATTATGCCACATAGATTATACGTTGGGGTGTTAGCTTTCCAAAATGGGGTCATTTTGTGGGTGTTTCCATTGTCCTGGTGCTCCAGGGCCTTCAAAGGTGTAACAGGTGGTTGAGAAATGTGATGTGTAATTTATGCTCCTAGAACACCTGATGGTGCTCCATGCATGTTGGGCCTCTGTATGTGGCCAGGCAGTGAAAAAGTCCCACACATGTGGTATCGTAATACTCAGGAGGAGTAGCAGAATGTATTTTGGGGTGTCATTTTTGCTATCTAAATGCCATGTGTTGGAAATATCTTATAAACGGACAACTTTGTGTAAAAAAAAATGCGGTTTCATTTTTTTCCACATTTTCCAAAAACTTCTGGAAAAAAATAAACCATTCAAAAGACTCATTATGCCTCATAGATTATACGTTGGGGTGTTAGCTTTCCAAAATGGGGTCATTTTGTGGGTGTTTCCATTGTCCTGGTGCTCCAGGGCCTTCAAAAGTGTAATAGGTGGTTGAGAAATGTGATGTGTAATTTATGCTCCTAGAACACCTGATGGTGCTCCATGCATGTTGGGCCTCTGTATGTGGCCAGGCAGTGAAAAAGTCCCTCACATTTGGTATCGTAATACTCAGGAGGAGTAGCAGAATGTATTTTGGGGTGTCATTTGTGGTATACACATGCCATGTGAGAGAAATAAGCTATTACAATGACAATTTTATGGGGAAAAAAAAAAAAAAAAAAAAAATCTCAATTTTGCAAAGAATTGTGGGAAAAAAATAATACAACTTCAAATAACTCACCATGCCTCTAACTAAATACATTGAAATGTCTACTTTCCAAAAAGGGGTTATTTGGGGGTCATTTGTACTTTCCTGGCTTGTTAGGGTCTCAGGAAATGAGATAGGCCTCAGTACATCAGATGTGATAATTTTTTTATGATTTGCACCATAGCTTGTAGACTCTAAAACTTTCACACAGACCAAATAATTTCCACAAATTTTTGGTTATTTTTACCAAAGATATGTAGCAGTATAAATTGTGGCCAAAATTTATGAAGAAAAATTACGAATTTGCAAAATTTTATCACAGAAATTAGAAAAAATGTGTTTTTTTTCAAAATTTTCGGTCTTTTTTCATTTATAGCGCAAAAAATAAAAAACCCAGAGGTGATCAAATACCACCAAAATAAAGCTCTATTTGTATGAAGAAAAGGACAAAAAAATCATTTGGGTACAGTGTTGCATGACTGAGTAATTGTCATTCAAAGTGTGAGAGCACTGAAAGCTGAAAATTGGTCTGGATAGGAGGGGGGTTTAAGTGCCTAGTAAGCAAGTGGTTAAGTGAATGGGCTGCCCTGTGCATGATGAGCGGAAACGTTTCCAAACGCCCAAAAAGAGGCATGCAAAAACGTGAGTTCCCATTTTGCAGAGATGGGAATGGGGCCTGAAAGCTGAGTGTCTTCATCCACGCTGTACTGGTAATAATCTGGCCATACACTATGCTATATGATTGGACAATCTCTGTACAAATACTTTGGATTTACCAAAACTATGGAATAGGAGGACTCACCTGAACAATCAATTGAATATGTATCAGTATGTATCAAATCAAGCAGGCTCTTGCACTACATAGTTGATTGTAGATCTAAAGGAGATTGTACATTCAGATTGTACAGTGTATTGCCACCTTATAGGAAGAAGTAGGAAAGTGAGTGGAAATAAAACAAGAGGTGGTGTAGTAGTGAGGGAAGTGTGGTCCAGATAGATAAACACGTCCTATTCTATGATGCATAAGGCAGTGCAAGATGAGATATGAAGCTTCCCAGAATGTCACATGAAAGCAGAAAGCATGTTTTAAAATTTCAGAGAGGTGAATTCAAAGCTGCTGTGGACAAGGTAAGTGAGTAATATGCACACTGGGATGGCTGGGGCAGAAAAGACTTTAGAAGAGGCTTTTATTTCTTATTAAAAGTGAAATTTTCTTTATCATTATTGAAGTACACAGGAATTTGGCAATTCTGGGTTATATCCACCCACCTACAGGAGGTTTGGTCAATGGCAAGAAGAAAAAACATTAAAAAAAACAGCCCCCATAATCACCTCTGCAGAAAATAAAATTCTAACTGTAGGTTTTACTAGCCTTTTACTATATTTTTAATTTTCTTTAATCAAGATTCCTGGTAAACAATTGATTTTTTTTTCTTCTGTGGCTTCTTTAAAAGACTTCCACCCTGCTGTTTAAGCGAATCTCTACATAGCAGTTATGTGGATTGGTGTATCCTCAGCACTAGCTTTGGAGCTTTTGATGTAGAACTAGATGCAGACTAAAAGATTGCAGAGCTCTTTCTGGGTCCAGAGCTGTGGCACAGTTTCTGGTGTGATCCTGTCTCTCTGAAGGCTCACTTAGTGAGTAAGGCTGTTCGAATTGAAGCACTGGCAGTTACCGCACAGTTGGTACAATTGGGAGCATTTTTACAATTGAGTACTGATGTCATCTAGGTGCTAGGTGGAGTGTGCTTTCTTTCCCACCATTTCACCTAGAGGAAACATTATCCCACTACTGCCTGCACTCCCTAAGTACCAACTGGATCTACAGTGTTCAGTTCCGTTCCACTGCTCCCTTACAGTGATCACCTCCAGCTGTTTAAAAGCCTCATCAGAACCAGCTGTCTGGGTTTATGAGGCTGCTGGGAACTTTCCTATCACTTTCGGTCATACGGGTCTGAGGCTTGGAATGCACGCCGCTGTGAGGAGACATTGGAACAGAGTGGGAGATAGACTGAGACTCCGCTCTCCACACACACTGCTGGACCAGCTTGGTGCCGGCTTAGGGGCACCTTAACATGTGAGTTTGACTATGTTTTTAATTTTTAAATAAAATGAGAGTTACATACTACACCATGATGGCTATCTATATGTCTTTATGAGCACTAAACAGAGCAAGAGGCATTAATATACTGCTTGGATAGGCTGCTATTGGATCCATCATAAATGGAGTGGTTATCCTAAATGAACCAAAGGCGCATATCCTTATCGTATCTGGTGAGTGGCCATTGCACTAGGTGGTGGTGAAGTCATGATAAGTGGTGAATTAGGAGCACTTTATATTGAAGAGGAACATTATTACTGCACAGAAGTGATCACTCACTGAGGACATCCAGTGTACTGTGGTTTTTACGTACATGTCAGGGATATTTTTTTGCACTGTGCAGCACACACATATATATTGATAGGTAATATTGGCACATTGTACGATTTCAGTTTTCATTTATTTTACAGTTTTCATATATATATATATATATATATATATATATATAGAGAGAGAGAGAGAGAGAGAGAGAGAGAGAGAGAGAGGGCTTTTTTCAGGGGGAACTTGGTGGAACTCAGTTCCACCACCTCTGGCTCAGACCTTTGGTGCCTGCTCACCACAATCACTTGTAAACACAGAAGTCTGGTTTCTGTGTTTACAAGTGACAGCTCTGCACTCTGTATGTAATGCAATCCTGGTATTTAATGCCCCTTTAAGACCCTCCTACTGTTTTCGGGAAATTTGACTGACCATACCCACTATTTGATGTGATTTGGAGGGTGTTAGTAGGGGGAGGGTTTTGTGGGGCCGTGGTTAAGTTCCGGCACCTATTGTTTGAGAAAAAAAGCCCTGTGTGTATATATATATATATATATATATATATATATATATATTTCTATTCTCATTTCTTAATATTTTGTTAGCACTAGCACTTCAAACAGTGATTGGTAACACTATCAGGATTATTATGTGGGAAAAATAATTTTTTTGATATCAATATAGCTGGCATAAGAAAGCACTTTATTTTAGGATTAATATAAAAAAAAATTATTTTGCACAATTTGCACATTTTATGTTTTAGGAGTGGTTATTATACATAAAAGTTAGCGCAATCCACTTTTTACTACATTTGCATCCCACCATTTCCTGGGTGGGTTTATATGATTGCAACAAACTAGATTGATGGGTTATTTAATCTGAGTTTTGCATCGGTAACACATCTTGTTGGACAATATACATATTTTCTACTTGAGATCTTGCCTTACATTGGTTCTAGCTGTTTACCGCCATGCATCGCAGCATGTCTTTTCAAAGACACATAGGGGTTGATTTACTAAAACTGGAAAATGCAGCTCTGCAAAGAAACCAATCAGCTTCCATTTTTTTTCATCAAAGTTTAATTGAACAAGCTGAAGTTAGAAGCTTATTGGCTACCATGGACAGCTGCACCAGATTTTGTACTATCCGAGTTTATTAAATCACCCCATAGAGTATAATCTCCCTGTTATAGGTGACCTCAGCTCATTGTCTGCTAATGGTTCTCTACCACCAGATGTATATGACACCTCCAATATGGAACCTGGGACATATATCATTATAGGGTTTTCATCTGAGGAGCCTATTTCAGCTCTGTTGGTGGGTCTGATACCCTCCATATTCACAGGGACTTCTATATCCTCTAAAATGTTCCTAGCTGTTTGTACCCAGCTACTGGGTCATTCTGTCCATAGGGGTTCTAAGTGTGCACCAGTGCTATCCCCAGCTAAATCTGCCCCTAAGCTTTCAGAGACGATGAATAAAATCAAGTCTGCAATTCATTTTATTATTTTTTATTCCAATTCAAAATCCCAACAGCTGGGAGAGGCTGTTTTTGGTCACTGCAGTCTACTGCAATTGACTCAAATGTACAAAGGGTTGTTTCAGGCCTTATTGATGCAGTTCATAGCACCCTGCATTTGGAGGATCAGCTTGCTGTTATAAGCCTGTAGGCAGGTGCATTCTATTTTTTCCACTGTAGGTGCCGCTCAACCACAGCAGCATTGCAGTTGGAGGGGAGGTCAAGAGGAACATGGTTAGTTGGGTCACTGGGAAAGCTATCTGATTGTATGCTGCCACCCCATGTGGCTCTGGCTCCCAGGCTTGGCGTGCTTTTCACGTGCGGGTAATGTAGGGACAGGTCACCCATCTGACAGGGACAGTGATTAGCAGCAGGGAGGGGTTCCAGATGAGTAAGGAAAGAATAGGGACACACCATCCTACCTGGACACCTTACTATTTTGGCACAGACCAGCCAGGGTGCATTCTGCCCCTTAAGACATGGGCACACTTAAGACCTGCTCTGCTACACATGGTTGTTACATTCCGTGAGTGTTCCTGTCGGGCGTCTCCCTGCCAGGTTTGTTGTGTATTACTGAACTTTAAGGTGGTTTCACACTGGGGCATTGGGGGCGTCAATATTTTTAGCAGCGCTTTACCGTCGTTTTGCTCACTTGCTCACTACTTTGTATATCCAGGTGGATTATAACAAATTGGGCTTTCTTTTGGTTGTAGATTCAGATATCTTGTGATTTTTTTTATTATCAAGGGAAATCTGGCCTAAAATAGTAAAACAAAAAAACATTTTTTCCCCCCTTCTGACAGGCCATTTTTTGCAATACAGCACTGCATTACTTTAACCACATGCCGACCAGCGCACAACAAAATACGTTGGCACAATGGCACGGCTGGGCAAATGGGCATACAGGTACATCCCCTTTAAGATGCGGCATTGTGGGTGCGTGCACGCGTGCTCGCTGTGTGCTCCGTGACCATGACCGCGGGTCCTGCAGATTTGATGTCTGCCGGGTGCCCGCGATCGCGTCATGCAGCGGAAGAATGAGGAGATGCCTTTGTAAACAAGGCATTTCCCCATTCTGCCTAGTGACATTTCCCCGTTCTGCCTAGAGACATGACAGAGATCACTGCTCCCTGTCATCGGGAACAGTGATCGATGTCATGTGAGTAATAGCCCATTCCCCCCCCACAGTTAGAATCACTCCCTAGGACACACTTAATCCCTTGATCTCGCCCTAGTGTTTTACCCCTTCCCTGCCAGTGTCATTTACACAGTAATCAGTGGATTTTTATAGCACTGATCTCTGTATAAATGACAATGGTCCCAAATTAGTGTCAAAGTGTCCGATATGTCCTCCATAATGTCGCAGTCATGATAAAAATTGCAGATCGCCGCCATTACTAATACAAAATAATAATAATGCCATAAAACTATCCCCTATTTTGTAGACGCTATAACTTTTACGCAAACCAATCAATATACGCTTATTGCAATTTTTTTTACCAAACATATGTAGAAAAATACATATCGGCCTAAACTTTTTTTTTTTTCAAAATCATCGCTCTTTTTTTGTTAATAGCGCAAAAAATAAAAACCGCAGAGGTGATCAAATACCACCAAAAGAAAGCTCTATTTGTGGGGAAAAAAGGACATCAATTTTGTTTGTGCAATGCCGCACGACAATGTGCAATGGTCAGTTAAAGCGACGCAGTGCCGAATCGCAAAAAGTGCTCTGTTCAGGAAGAGGGTAAGTTCTTCCAGGGCTGAAGTGGTTACTGATAATTGTGTGGTCGTGTGTCACTGTACCCACATAAAATGTATGTCCTTTTTTCCCACAAATAGAGCTTTCTTTTGGTGATATTTGATCACTTCTACGATTTTATTTTTTGCGCAATAAACAAAAAAACAACTGTCAATTTTGAAAAAAATTACTATTTTTTTTACTTTCTGTTCTAAAACACATCCAATAAAAAAATTTTAAAAAATCAAAATTTCTTCATCAATTTAGGCCAATATGTATTCTGCTACATATTTTTGGTAAAAAAATCCCAATAAGCATATATTGATTGGTTTGCGCAAAAGTTATAGCGTCTACAAACCATGGGATATATTTATGGAATCTATTTTTATTTTTACTAGTAATGGTGGTGATCAGTGACTTGTAGCGGGACTGTGATATTGGGGTGGACAAATCGGACACATAATTGACCCTTTTGACCCTTTTTTGGGGACCAGTGACATGTACTAATGTCACTGGCAGGGAAGGGGTTAACATCAGGGGTGATCAAAGGGTTAAACATGTGCCTAGGTGTAGTGGGGGAGGTGCTTTGCTAGTGGAAAGCATCAAGGGCGCCTGCATGTGAGTGCAAGGGGGGCCCCCCTAAAGCAAGGTGTCCATACATGGGCAGGCAGTGGCATCGCTATGGGGGGCACCCGCCAGAGGTTTGACACCAGTGAAGTGGTGACAGCTGGCTCTTTTCCCCACTCAGCCCGCCAGTGAACACAAGAGGCCACGCTGCGGCAGGAGAGAGATGAGCTGTGGGATTTCAGTTTATCTCCCCCGCTCGCCCCCCTTCTCCTGTCAGCAGTGGAGTAGAGAGAGTGGCTCTCATCTCGTTCGCCGCTCAGCTTGGTGCCGGTTTTCTCTCCTCTCTATTGGCCAAAGCAGAGGGCCAATCAGAAGAGGCAAGAGGAGCATCTAGGGACATGTAGTCCCGGAAGCTTGGCAGCCCCATTGTTGTCCATCGGTAGCAGACTTTAGCCCCCAGCATGCACTCTGCTGGGGGGAAAGATTGAGAGCCTGGAACCCAGGAAGAAGCTGAGTGACTGCTACAGGAAAAAGAGAAGAGCCAAGCTGTTGCCAGCAACACCAGAGAGAGAGCCATGCTTCTGCCAGCACCTCCAGAGAGAGCCACACTGCTGCCAGCACCTCCAGAGAGAGAGCCACACTGCTGCCAGCACCTCCAGAGAGAGAGCCACGTTGCTGCCAGCACCTCCAGAAAGAGAGCCACACTGCTGCCCAGCACCACCAGAGAGAGGGCCATGAGGCTGCCAGCACCATGAGAGAGAGAGCCACACTGCTGCCAGCACCACGAGAGAGGGAGCCACACTGATGCCCAACACCACCAGAGAGAGGGCCACGCTGTTGCCAGCACCACCAGAGAGAGAAAGACTGAGCTACTGCCAGGGTACAGACATGCTACAGTACTGAGCAGAGTCAACCTGGGCAACCCAGAGTGAGCGAACATCCAGCCAGAGGGATCACTGCTGCTGTTCCGCTGGGTCTGGTAAGAGGGCCTCTCAGCCATTATCCATTACTGCTCCTAGGGAAATACCATTGCTAACCTTCTATAAATGCTCTTTACCTGGCTGTAATGCTGACCAGGTGGTCTGAATGCTTCCTAAGCCAGAGCCTGCATGCACATCAGAAAAGTTTAAGGAAAGTTAAAAATTCTTATCTGCATACCTCCTCCGGGTTAATGAATATAAATATTGGAACAACAGAGCCATGGTGCTGGCATTTTCAGAAAGAAAATTCAGTAGTGGAAACCTCTGTAAACATAAAAACAGATTAGAAATTGCTAATCAGACAATGGCAGCTGATCCTTCTATTAAGCTTTTGCATCAGGTTTCTCAAACCTTTGCATGCCTGCACTTTAGGTGATAATGACTAAGCCCCTCCCCTTCATGACATTGTTGAAAAGCAGCGGAGCACAGGTGACCTCAAAATTATGCCCCCCCTGAAAAAAATTTCTGTGGATGCCCATGGAAGGCATGTATCAGTGTTCCTGCTTTACAGGAACACAGGATTCATGACTTCTGTACTGACAGAATGGCAATCTGCCTTGCTTACATAGGCAGATCACCATTCTGCCTGTGTACCCAACAATCAGCGTCCGCCCTGTAGCAGTAAATGTGCTACAGGGCAGTCAACAAGTGGTTAATTTAGCTGTATATTAACATAATGGGGGATTTTAACTATCCAGACATAGACTGGGTGGAGGGAACCGCACATTTATCTAAGGCTCGCCAGTTCCTAAATGTCTTTCAGGACAATATAATGGGTCAGATGGTAGACGCACCAACTAGAAATAAAGTGTTACTGGAACTACTGATTACCAACAATACAGACCTGATCACGGATGTGGAAATACGGGGCGATTTAGGTAACAGCGATCACAGGTCAATTGGCTTCAGTATAAATCACACAAATAGGAAACATAAAGGGAATGCAAAGACACTGAATTTCAAAAGAGCCAACTTCCCTAAACTACGAACCTTGCTAGGAGGCATAGATTGGGATAAAATCTAAGGAACAAAGAACACGAAGGAGGGATGGGTTTGCTTTAAGAGCATATTAAATAAGGGCATTAGCCAAGGCATCCCATTGGGTAATAAATTTAAAAGAGCAAACAAAAGTCCTGGATGGCTTAACTCCAATGTAAAAATGCATATAAAAGCAAAGGAGAAGTCCTTCAAAAAATACAAGGTTGAGGGATCATCATCAGCATTCTGACTTTATAAAGAATGCAACAATAAATGTAAGGGTGCAATAAGGATGGCTAAGATAGAACATGAAAGACACATAGCGGAGGAGAGCAAAAAAAAAAAAATCCCAAGAAATTCTTTAAGTATGTAAACAGTAAAAAAGGGAGGACAGACCATATTGACCCCATAAAGAATGAGGAAGGACATCTGGTTACAAAGGATGGGGAGATGGCGAAGGTATTGAATTTATTCTTCTCCTCAGTCTTCACGATGGAATCGGGGAGCTTCAGTAACCAAAACTGCAGTGTTTATCCTCATGACACATCACAGGAAGCCCCCCACGTGGTTAACAGAGGACAGAATTAAAATTAGACTTGGGAAACTAACTACGACAACCCCCTATTGGGGCTTTAAAGCAGCCAATAAAATTCAGCAAGGGTAGTCAAAAAGGTTGATTTTATTAGTACAAAAATTTGTATAAAAATAGATAAATAGCTTCTGACAATTCAAGTCAGGACATGAACTGAATACAGCATAAAAATTGCAACAAACAATATTCGTGGTTAGGAGCAATACAAAGTACAATGTATTATGAAACAGCCAAGGTTTCTTCAAATGTTGAATCCTTATGACATTGCAAAAAAACAGGGCCTGTGAATAGGAGCAATGTACAGTACAGTATATGGGACAACAAGAATATTATATATTAATCCTGACGCGTTTTAACCCTCACTGGGTCTTCTTCAGATGATGGGTTGTCCACTGTGGAAATGTAAACATATATCGAACACAGCATAAGACTCAATAATAACAAACCCATGTGCGTGCAGTGTAACATATTTACGTAAATTCCATAATTACCTATCACAGGTTTCCTGGCAGTATGGAGTATTTAAAGAAAAATAGTTCCCCCTAGGTCCTCTGTCTCCCCCGTATCGGGCCGGCTCCCCAGAGGGCAGGTGGAAAACCAAATGTGCCTTACGAGGGATCATGTCTGCATACCCTCACATGTGCAGGGGAGGGAAGGGACTGCGAATGGCCAAAAGCTGCACCCAGATAAATTCATGTAGGTACTAGGAACAAGGTAAAAGGTGAGAGTCAATTAACTCCTCCAAATGGTTGGAAATTTCCCTATCGCGGAACAATATGATGGGTCTACAGGGAAACACATACAGAAAAGAAAAAAAAAGGGGGAGAAAGAATGAATGTTGGTGCTGAAGCAGTGAACAGCTGGGTGTGAAGAAATGGTGAAGGTGTGTGGCAAGATTAAACAGACAGGCAGAAAAAGCCCTGGCGACCATCAAGGACCAAATGACCGTAGGAGTATTGAGTGGAAGGCAATGGGGCAACAGCTCAAAAAAACCACCAATGATAGTGAATAAAGGGAAAAAAGACCAACCAAGGTTGGATGGAGGGGGAGAGGGGGGGGGGGAAGGAGAGGGGGGAAGAGAGGGGGGGAAGAGGGGGGGGGAGTGGGGCAGGCGATGGAAAGGGGGGGAGGGGAGGGGAGGGGAAACGATTGGAAAAAAGGGGGGAGGGAAAGGGGACAAGGCAGGAAAAGGGAAAAAGGGGGGGGGAGGGGGAGATGAGGAAAAGGGGGGGGGAAGAAAAAAGGGGGGAAAAAGAAAGAGGGAAGGAAGGGGGGGAAAGGAAAGAAAGGGGGAGGGAAAGAAAAGGGGGGAAGGGAGGAACGGAAGGGGATGAAGGGGGGGAAGGGGAGAAGGGGAATTTGGGGAAAAGGGACGAGGAGTGAAGTGCGGACAGGATGAGGAAGGGGTGCACAGGTGAATGTGAGGGAGGGGAATGGGAAGTGTAATACTAGAAAGTGAAAAACGCAAGATGAGCACAACCTACCACCACCCAAAAACATGCTTAGTAAAACCGTGATAATAGTGCATAAAGTGGTGGCGGAAATGTTTACCCAATTGAACAGAACAGTATAATTAGATGATCCAGGTTCTAAAAAATAGGAGTACAGATAAGGAGTCATTAATGAAATAGGATTACAGAGGAGGTATGCTGGAAAGCATTTCGAGTGTACTTACCAATCTCTCAGTGAGTGCTTGGCCAGGTATCGCATGGTTTACAGGGATTCAATAGTCCTCCTCTGAGACTTAGTGAATTTATAGGGAGTGTCAATTGATTGACTCCCTTCAGGTGCAGACTGACACATTCGTCCCTCCTCCTCCCCCACTGGGGGAAAAAGCAGCACAGCTGTGCGCTCGAACGTGACCCCCCCGGCGTTCCGGAAGAGTGTGTGCTCTCGGGCACTCCCGCCACCTCCGCCACAACTGCGCAGGCGCCGTAACGTCACGCGCACAAGGTCGCACGCGCGTGAGCACGGCGTCCGGAGGGGATCGGGGACGCCGCTGGCAGGGGAGAGGTGCCCAAAACCAGGTGTTGCCACCTGGTGGGCGTATACGGGGGAGACGCAGGGCCCAAGCGTCTCCCCTCTTCTCCTGTCAGGAAGGCATAAATGGTGTGCTCCCACCCACTGGAGTATGAAACCGGCATGAAGGGGGAGACAAATAGGACACAGAGACAGACAACAATTAAACACGCACATAGTGGCATTGAAACATGACTCCACCAATTTTTGCCGCTTACTTACTGAGTGGTGTGCGTAGGATCTCTGTGGCTGGGGATAACCCATAGCCAACCGTGATCAGTGCATTGTACTATACCTGCCATTATCACCTAAAAAATTCAAAAAATAAATAAATACTTTTTGAAGAAATATAGTTGGCCCTGCTTTAGTGCAGTATGACAATCAGATAATACATTTAAACGGAGCAAAGAAAAAGAAAACAAATTTCATGGTGCAAAGTATAGACCTGTGTGGATATATAGAGAACTATGAACTGTTTTCAGGCTGAATTCATCAAAGGGTAGGATATTTGGAGGTCTAAAACATATTTGTTATGTTCCATTTCCCACATATAAAGTTATATATCATATACAGAAGTTTATTGGAAGTGGTCGTGATTAGCGATGTTAATCGCATAAGGGGAAATCCAGGCAGGAATGGATGTTAGGGAGTGGAGCTGCTAATTAGAGTATATATTAGAAAAGACAATGATGGGATGGAAAAAGGAAAAAGGAAAAAAGTGATGGTGATGTACTTTTGAATACGTCTCCACAGAACATTGTGGGACGTCGAAAAATGAAAATGGGAATAAAATTACTATAAATTCAATTGAATCAAATCAAATAAATTAATTTAGATTGAATTAAACAAAACTGAATTAAATTGGAATAAATTAAACCAAATTAAATTAAAATTGGTTTAAATTAAAAAAAAAAAAGAAAAGAAGGAATTTCCTTCCCATGCATTCATTGTGTCTTTCCGGATGAGAACCCTTGCAGAAAAGGGGCGAACGAAATTGATTCGTTAAGGCCCGTTGGAGAGGTGGCCTGTAACTGGAATATCCATTTCTGCTCTTTTTGCAGCAGAGACTTGTTCCAGTCGCCACCTCTCATTGGAATCCGTATTTTGTAAAGGACCACAAAGGTCACCCTTGGGACCCTATAGTTGTGTTTAAAAATGATGTGCCTCCCAATTGGAAGATACGGGTTCCCCACCTCCATACTGTAGACATGTTGGGAAATGCGTTTCCAAAATTCCTGCCTGGTCTTTCCCACATAATACGCACCACACTCACATTCCATCAGGTATACTATTCCACGGGTGTGGCAATTCACAAATTGTGTGGGTGTAAATGTCTTACCGTTTGGAAGGACAAAAGTTTTATCTTTTTTAATAAGTGAACAAAATGAACAATGTCCACAGGGGAAAGAACCCACTATGGAACAATGCCTCAATCTCCTATTCTCATTGATGTATTCGCTCTGGACGAGCTTGTCCCGTAGCTTTTGTATGTTATAGTCGTTTTTTCCAGAACGAAATCACGCAATTTGGAGTCATCCGTAAGGATGCTCCAATGGGGTTCTATAATCTTTTTGATAGCCTGATGTTGTTGAGAAAACTGCATAATGATCCGGGTAGGGTTGGATTCAGGGCTTTTTGAGGGTTTGGATCTAAAAAGCAGCTGGGGTGGGGGCGTGGCCAAGATGGCAACTTAGGAGGACGTGTTTCTTGGAGCTCTGCTGAAGGACTTCTTAATATCCTGACTCCTGGCTATTACTCAGTGAGGGAAACCACCCATAATAGCCTGAATGCCCTACAGAACACGTCGGCGGGCCAAAAAGCTACGTTTCCCGCAAAACCTGGACGATATAGCCCCGATTGTGGACTCACACGTGGCGGAATCCCCTCGGCGGCTCTCCAATATGGCGTCTCAGACGGAGGCCTCAGACCCGGCTGAGACGACACAGCTCGGATTTCCGGAGGTCATGGCTGCGATCGCCTCCTGCCAGGCTGCTTTGACGAGCAAGATTGAATCAGTGCAGCTGGATGTGAGTCTGATCAGACAGGACCAGGACAAGCTTCGGTCGAGAGTGTCAGAGGTGGAGGAGCGGGTGGGTCTGGCTGAGGATGCGGTTGCGGGTCATGCTGCATCCATCCGCACGCTACAGACGAAAGTCCGGGCTCTGGAATACAAGGTGGATGATTCCGAGAACCGGAACCGAAGAAACAATCTTCGGATTGTCGGCATGCCAGAAGGAGCGGAGGGAAAAAATCCTACGGTATTTGTGGAGGATCTACTGAAAACCCTGCTCCCGGCGGCGCAGTTCTCCCCCTTTTACACTGTGGAGCGAGCGCATCGGATTCCTCCTGTTCCCGGGCCGCCTGGTTCCAATCCCCGCACCCTGATCTTCCGTATGCTTAACTTCAGAGACCGGGATGCGGTGCTGAGAGAGGCGCGCAGGGTAGGTGAAGTAAAGTTCCAAAATGCAAACCTGCTCTTCTTTCCAGACTATTCTGTAGAAACACAGAAACTGCGTAGGTCTTTTGACCAAGTGAAAGCATCGCTTAGGGCACGGAACATTAAGTATAGCATAATCTTTCCGGCCAGATTGAGGGTGCAGGATGGCGAGACGGTGAAATTCTTCACATCTCCCCGGGAGGCTGCCACCTGGCTTGAGGCCCTGCCACGACACCGTTAAATGAGTGATTGCTTTCATTTCTCCTTAGTCTGTCATGGAGACCACACTATAGTTATCACCTCCTCTTATATTAACGCTGCCACCTACTACTTTCAGTCAGCGATGGTGACTACGGTGCAAGCATCTGATGTTGTGCTACTTTACTGTTCTGGATGCCCTGGCTGACAAAACTTTTCTTGCACACCTGGGATAGAGGAAAGTTAACCCTTCGAAGACCCTCTAGGAGTTATTCTTTTGCACCAGATGCTGTTCTGATAGCTGTGTAGGATAAGGATGCCGTTGGAACATTTATCCAGTGCTCTGCTACAAGGGATCTGAATGCAGTGAACTACTGAACTATAGATCCTGATGCCTGCTAATAACTTACAAATGCTGTGGGCAGCTACAGGATAATAGCTAATCTGCAGATGGTCTTAGGAGGGAGGGGGCCCTATCTTATATATTTTCTGGTTTCAGTTTTGTTTTATTTCTTCTATTGAATAGGCCTTATATATTTTTTGGTCTAGCAACTAAGATAGGTGCCCCTGCGGTAATTCATAAGAAAGGGTTACTCTACCCTAGGTTTTTCTTTTTTTTTATGTCGGCCTCGCAGTTTAAAGTGAATGTATCTGATATGGTAGTGCTGTAACTAAGTTATGTGCCCCTGCAATCAATCCAGGAGAAATGTTACTCGTACTGTACGTTAATTTCTGTTAGTAATCAAGTTAAGAGAGAGTATGGCTAGTGCTTAAGTACTGTAACCAAGATTTATACCCCTGCTACAGCCCAGGTGACATGATTCTTTATATTCACACGATACACTTCTGCTATTGGCTGAGTCAAAGGAGAGGGCGCCTAGCGCCTCCACACTGTAACCAAGATATGTGCCCCTGCATTAGTTCAGGAGAAATATGCTGTTATAATTTATGTCTCATCAGCATCTCTGTTGTCTGGCTAGACAACCTCATCGCATTTAAGTTCACGCCCCTACTACGGTTGTAATAGTTGGGATTTATGGGTATTGACACATCACCAGTTTCAAGGGGGTGTGGGGGAGGGGGGGAAGTTTGCTGCCGTTGCAGACACAAGGGAATTAGATGTGTTAGTAGTTTTTCAAAACAAGGAGTTGCTCATGATAAAAGAGGGATAATATGCCCTTCATTACAGTACAATTTAATTACAGATATATGCTTAGTGTTACTTCTGTATAGAGTACAAGATACTGGGACATGTTGTCCCTTCAGTGGACTGGGGGATGGGAGGGGCTTGCGGATCCGTCTAAAAATACTTTCTGGCAAATTGACAGATGGCTGACATCTCTATTATTTCGGGGGATTAAACTCAGCCGTTAAGAGGTCTCTTGTTTTTAAATATATACAGAAATACCTACCTCACATATGCATTCTACAAGAGACGCATCTGATTGGCTCTAAAATTCTTGGATTAAAAAAGGCCTGGGTGGGAGCACACTACCACTCTACCTACTCCGGCTATGCTAGGGGGGTGAGTGTTCTGATCCGCAGGTCCCTCCCATTTCAGATTCTTGATGTTAAGACGGACGTTGAGGGAAGATATGTGATTATTCATATGACTGTACACTCTAGGCGAATGGTATTAGTGGGTCTGTACCTTCCCCCTCCTGCGAGGGCTCAAATCCTCTATGACATTATGCAAAATGTCATGGGGTAATATACTCAAGAAGTTTTTATTTTTGGAGACTTCAATTTGGTGCCCTCCCAGGAGGCGGATAGACTTAACCCCGGGGCCCGCATCTCGTCGGAGCTGCAGAACTGGGCGAGTACCTTTGCGCTGACAGATGCATGGCGACATTTTCACCCTAGAGACCGGGAGTATACCTGCCACTCAGCTTCATACAGAGCCCTATCCCGTATAGACTTGGCATATGTATCAGGGGGTGCACTCTGCTGGACGAGGGAGGTAAAACACTTGGCACGAGGTATCTCCAACCATGCTCCCTTAAGCCTTGTCATCGCTTTGGGTAGACCTACTGGTCCAAGGCTGTGGCGTCTCTCTAGATATTGGGCACTGGACGAGCGGATTCAGGAGGTGCTGCCGGAAGCTATATGCAATTTCTGTCTGCGACATAATGAGTCTGTGGACTCCCTGATCCTCTGGGATACCTTCAAGGCCTGGGTTAGGGGGGAATATATATCCCGCATATCCTCACTTCAGAAAGAGGCCGGTGGGCACCTGGAGCAGTTGGAGGGAGAGGCTGGGGAGACTGAAGCTGCTTATGTAAGGTCACCTACTGAACCTAACTACCACACATGGCAGAGAGCTCTGAGGGAACTTTCTCTATTTAATGTAGAACAAACTAAGAAATCCATGCTACATTCAACGCAGAGGATATTTGAATATGGAAATAAAAATGGGAGGTTGTTGGCTTGGCTGGCACGTGGACAGATGGGAACCACACACATAGCTGGGGGGCGGGATGATAGTGGGGAGTTGCTGACCTCTCCAGAGGATATCAATGCCAGATTTTCCCGTTTTTTCAGTGATTTATACACTTCCAGAACTGGTGGTAACTCTTTGGCATTGCAGGAGTACTTGAATAGCATCCCTTTTCCTACACTATCTGAGGAGCATAGGGCAATGATGGATAAAGATATCTCCCTGGAGGAGGTACAGATTGCAATTGGGGGCTTGTAGAAAGGAAAGACCCCGGGGGTGGATGGGCTCCCTACGGAGTTCTACTCTCAGAATATGGAGCTGCTTGCACCTAAACTCACGTCACTTTTTGCTGCACTGGCTGGGAGGGGAGCTCTACCGGAGTCCATGGAGGAGGCGGTCATAGTTTTGATCCATAAACAGGGTAAGGATCCTCAGGAGTGTGCGTCCTACCGGCCCATTTCATTACTTAACGTGGACACAAAGATTTTAGCCAAAATCCTTGCCACCCGCCTGTCCTCAATCATATCTACATTGATCCACGTGGATCAGACCGGTTTCATGCCGGGCAAGGGGACAGACATCAATATTAGGCGTCTTTTCCTCAACCTGTCCATTGCCCATGATAACTGTGGGGATAGAGTGATCGCCTCCTTGGACGCTGAGAAGGCGTTTGACTCTGTGGAGTGGGATTTTCTTGGGGAAGTGTTGGAGAGATTTGGTTTTGGTCCTGGCTTTCGCCAATGGATTAAACTGCTTTATAGAGCACCGAGGGCTAGGGTGCGCACCAACAATAGGATCTCGGATCCCTTCCCACTCCACAGAGGCACTCGCCAGGGGTGCCCACTGTCGCCTAGCTTGTTCGCTCTTGCCCTGGAGCCGTTGGCAATTTTAGTCAGAGAATCTTCGGATGTCAGGGGGATGCAGATTGGTAGACTTGAGGAGAAGATTTCATTGTACGCGGACGACGCACTACTTTACTTGAATGATGCAGGACCATCTCTGCTGGCCGCTTTGGCCATTTTTGATAGATTTGGTGCTGCATCGGGGATTCGAATAAATTGGTTAAAATCGGTCCTCTTCCCTCTGGATAGTGGGATCCCTGATGCGACGGGTGGTACGCCTCTCCAGTGGGTCTCAGAATTCAAGTACCTCGGGGTTCGAGTATCCAGGGATGCTGCCCAATACTATAGTCTAAACATACTTCCATTGCTTCACCTCCTCAAAGAGCGATGCCGTGCATGGTCTGGACTACCCTTGAATCTGCTGGGGCGTATAAACATCTTAAAAATGATGCTTCTACCCAAGTTCACTTACCTATTTAGGAATAGTCCGATCTGGCTTCCGGCGTCTTTCTTCCAGGAAATAGACAAACAAATTATCTCCTTCATCTGGAATGCAGCTGTTCCGCGTCTAGCCAAATCCACACTACAACTCCCTACACAGCTGGGGGGACTTGCTCTCCCTAACTTTAGGCTTTATTACTGGGCGGCGATGCTAGTGACGACGTACTGGTGGTTTGAGGGGAAACGTTCTAATGCGGCTGTATGTGTGGAGGCGGCGAAGCTAGGGTCGCTACAAGATCTCCAAAATCTGGTCTATAGGGGGGTAAAAGCATATGCGGAGCTTCCTGCCCCGACTAAAGCAACACTACAGGTGTGGAGAATGGCTAGAAAGGGTTTCTCCTTGGTGGGACGATGGGCGCCTGTCCAACCTCTTTGGGGGAACCCTCAGTTGCCCCACTACCGAACAATTCCTGATCCCCAGTTGTGGGCAGGATTTGGAATCAAAACCCTAAGAGATATAATGCCCAATGGTGAATTGATGTCCTTTGCGCTAATGTCAAGGACGTATAGGCTTCCGGGATGGATGTTTTTCCGGTACGCTCAGTTGCGTCATGCGACCCGGGCACAATTCCCTGTCCCTCCACTAATACAATTAGATCCGTTAGAAGACCTGTTGTCCAGTGAGGATCTGATGAAACCCCTATCAGCCATATATAATACGCTGCTGCCCAGGGAGATGTCTAAGATGGACAGGTTATGGAATACCTGGAAATCGGACATCCCTACGTTGGATAGAGAGGACTGGGAGACATCTCTGGAGCAGGGTCCCAAACTGGTAATATCAGCTGGGGATAAACTGACACAAGTAAACTTTCTACATAGGGTTTATTTTACTCCGGCGAGATTAGCCAAAATATACCCTGATAGAGATCCTCATTGCCCTAGATGTCAAACCCAGATTGGCACGTATCTCCACATGTTCTGGGACTGCCCTGCTTTGTCAAAGTTCTGGCTGGGAGTGTATGATCACTTAAACCTTAGAATGGACCTATCTGTTCCTAAAACACCTGAGATAGCCCTACTGGGAATACATGAGGATGAACACAGGTCGCATCATAGCAAAATTTTAATCTCGCTTCTCTTCTATTACGCCAAAAAAGAGATCCTTGCTAGATGGACCTCTGCTGGACCCCCGACCCTAGCCTCATGGGAAAAGAGAATTAACAAAGCATTGCCCCTCTATAGAATGACGTATAATAGTCGGGGATGCCCATGGAAATTCGATAAGGTTTGGTCACCATGGATGAGCTGACAATGTATTGATATACCTAATAGGATTCTCTAGTATGGTCTTATAAGTAAATACTGAATTGCGGTAGATGCTTTGAAAATAGTATGTTAGCAACTATGAGAGCAAGAGATTATCTCTAATCAAATATAGGATCCGTATTGTATGTACTTCTATACACATGGTCTGTGTTACTCCTTTTTCTTTTGTACTGCATTTTATACTTTTCAATAAAGCACTCCTGATTGTTAAAAAAAAAAAAGCAGCTGGGGTCTGGGATGTTCTATGGCTCGATTGTATGCTTTTTTAAGGCACGATCGGCTGTAGCCCCTTGCTAACAGTCGATTCTGAAGTCCCTCAGCTTCTTTTTAAACAAGGAATCATTCGAACAGTTGCGCCGAAGGCGCAAACATTGTCCATAAGGGATAGAGTTCTTTAGTGGAGTGGGATGGAAACTGTCCGAGTGGAGGACTGTATTCCCGGCAGTTGTCTTCCAAAACAAAGTACTGGAAAGATTTCTTTCTGCAGTAACTGAAATGGAGACATCCAAAAAGGTGACGCTGTGGGGGTCATGGGTCATCGTAAAACTCAAGTTGCGGTCATTCACATTAATCCGATTAAAGAATTCAACTAGTTTGGTCTCAGGTCCCTCCCAGACGACAAAGACGTGGTCAATGTACCTCAGCCATTTCGTTATATGGCTGGTGTACATGACAAGGTCCTCGTCGCTGAAGAGGGACTTCTCCCACTCCCCCAGGTACAGGTTGGCATAAGAGGGGGCACAACAGGTCCCCATAGCCACACCCTGTACCTGGAGGTAGTGGGAGTTGTCAAAGCAAAAATAATTGTGGTGCAGTATGTAGTGCAGACCATTCAGAATAAACCTGACCAATGCGGGATCATACAGAGGATGCTGTTGCAAGGCCCTTTGCACAGCAGCCAAACCCTGAAGATGGGGGATGCTGCTGTACAGCGCCTCAACGTCGATGGTCACCAGGATAGCATTGTCTGGTATCTTAAGATCATTGATGAGTTGTAGGAATTGTATTGTATCCTTAACAAAGGAGGGCAAAGACAGAACGAGAGGTTGCAAGTGTGCATCTATGACTCGACTTAGGTTTTCTGATATAGCTCCGTTGCCGGAGACAATGGGGCGACCAGTAAGTTTGGCAGAGTTTTTATGAATCTTGGGTAGACTATAGAACGTAGCCACCTTAGGATGTGGAGTCCTAACAAATTCATAAATGTTCTTGGTAATTTCACCTCTAAAGAATGCACGATCAACCATGCTATAAAAGCTGGAATTATATTGATTGATGTTAAGAGCTGAGATTACTTTGTACCATTTTTTGTTCTTTAGAATATCTAGACACATTAAGACGTAGTCGTCATTATTCATGACGACCACATTGCCCCCTTTGTCTGAAGATTTTATTACAATTTTAGAGTTTTTTGTGAGGCGCTGGAGGGCCAGATCTTCGTCGTATGAAAGGTTAGCCGGTGTTGATTTGGTTTGTGGTAGTTGGCATATATCACGAATGGTCTGTCTTAGAAACACTGCTACATTGGGATTAATGCTTGAAGAAGGGAATGTAGTAGAGGCCTTTTTGAACATTACTAGGGGATTTGGAGTCGATTTGTCCACCTCCTGCAGTAAGGCGTCCAAATCAATTTGGTCTATTAGATCCACCGTATTGTTTTCTTGGTAAAGGAGAGTTAAGTCTCGTAAGGCCCTGCATTCCTTTAAACTATAAGGGGACCCATCCACAGCGTCAACCTCGGGATCCTCCTTAGCATGCAGGTATTTTAATAATAACCTGCGTGCAAAGAGTTGTAGGTCAGTAATTGTTTCAAAGACTTGGGAAACTTAACATTAATAAATCACCGGGACCAGATGGCTTGCACCCGAGGGTACTTAGGGAACTCAGTCAAGTAATTGCCAGACCATTGTTCCTAACTTTTTACTGACAGTCCATTGACTGGAATGGTACCAGCTGATTGGAGAAAAGCCAATGTAGCACCAATGTTTAAAAAGGGCCCAAAATACATTCCTGGGAATTACAAACCAGTTAGCCTAACATCAATAGTATGTAAACTCTTGGAGGGGATGATAAGGGACTATATACAAGATTTTAGTAATGAGAACGGTATCATTAGCAGTAATTAGCATGGATTTATAAAGAATCGTTCTTGCCAAACCAATCTATTAACCTTCTATGAGGAGGTGAGTTGCCATCTAGATAAAGGATGGCCCATAGACGTGGTGTATCTGGATTTTGCATTTGACACAGTTCCCCATAAATGTTTACTGTACAAAATAAGGTCTGTTGGCATGGACCATAGGGTGAGTACATGGATTGAAAACTGGCTACAAGGGCGAGTTCAGAGGGTGGTGATAAATGGGGAGTACTCAGAATGGTCAGGGGTGGGTAGTGGGGTCCCCCAGGGTTCTGTGCTGGGACCAATCCGATTTAATTTGTTCATAAACAACCTGGAGGATGGGGTAAAAAGTTTAATCTCTGTATTTGCGGATGATACTAAGCTAAGCAGGGTAATAACTTCTCCGTAAGATGTAGAAACCTTGTAAAAAGATCTGAACAAATTAATGGGGTGGACAACTACATGGCAAATAAGGTTCAATGTAGAAAAATGTAAAACAATGCATTTGGGTGGCAAAAATATGAATGCAATCTATACACTGGGGGGAGAACCTCTGGGGGAATCTAGGATGGAAAAGCACCTGGGGGTTCTAGTAGATGATAGGCTCAGCAATGGCATGCAATGTCAAGCTGCTGCTAGCAAAGCAAACAGAATATTGGCATGCATTAAAAAAGGGATCAACTCCGGAGATAAAACGATAATTCTCCCGCTCTACAAGACTCTGGTCCGCTGCACCTAGAGTATGCTGTCCAGTTCTGGGCACCAGTCCTCAGGAAGGGTGTACTGGAAATGCAGCGAGTACAAAGAAGGGCAGCAAAGCTACTAAAGGGTGTGGAGGATATTAGTTATGAGGAAAAGTTGCAAGCACTGAACTGCAGAAGAGACACTTGAGAGGGGATATGATTTCAATATACAAATACCATACTGGTGACCCCACAATAGGGATAAACCTTTTTCACAGAAGGGAGTTTAACAAGACTCATGGCCACTCATTAAAATTAGAAGAAAAGAGGTTTAACCTTAAACTACCTAGAGAATTCTTTACTGTAAGAGCGGCAAGGATGTGGAAATCCCTTCCACAGACGGGAAGCATGGATAGTTTCAAGAAACTATTAGATAAGCACCTGAATGACCAGAACATACAAGGATATACAAGGTAATACGGACATATAATCACACACATAGGTTGGACTTGATGGACTTGTGTCCTTTTTTGACCTCACCTACTATGTAATTATATAACCTACCACCAAAGAACAACTCAAAATAAGTTCTTCACATACCACATATGTGTATGTTGTTTGTACCCGTAGTAAGTATTTTGCTGTTTTTTTTTTTTTTTTTTTATCCTACCTAAAACACACTGACACTAGCTGACACAGTTTCTACTTTTAAAAATGTTTTTTTTTTTTTTTTTTACTGAGCATGACCTTTGACATTGACTTTTGACCTTTACTTGACCCTAACACCAACCCTCGAACTGACCTTGATCTATCTAGGTATTGTTTCTTTATTTCTTCCTTTTTTTTTTTTACTACACTTTTGTTTACATTCTCCCTGCATGAGAGAGAGAAAGCCCCCATTCCCCATTCAGAGAGAAAAAAAAAACACGGGTGGGCTGCACAGTGACTGATCATTGTGATAGCCAAACAGAGGTTATCACAGCAATCAGGGGACTCGAAAACCAAGGGTCCTGAATCACAATCATTAGTACGGGACCCGGGCATCCCCATAACAGCTCAATATCACACAAACAACAATATGAATATATGCAGCCCCACAGAAAAAAAGCCCAGTTTTGAAGGGCTGCATATATGCGTATGGTTGGCATAAAGGGGTTAATACAAAGTTCTGTTCTCTGCACCCGGACTCTGAGTGATTACTGATGCTGCACCACGCTGCACCACGCTGCACCACGCTGCACCTCCCCACAAGCCTATAAAAGTCTTTTAGTACTCCAATAGCTGTAAAGACCTTTCCACTACACCTGCTGTTTGAGAACTTCCCCTATGCAGATTAAAGCCATGCTGTAAGAAAAGGGGGGTCCACCTATGTCTGTGCCAGAGCAGTTACTCTGGTCCATGCCCAGTGTGAATCCTCCAGCAATCCATTTTCACAAAGATACCACTAGATGGGTCAAAGGTATATTTACCTTTGGGGACTTCACTGTTGTTGTTGTGGCCCTTTGTCCTGTGTTGGTAGTTATTTTGATCTGTCAAACCAGGTCAGGTTGGTTTACAGTTCCTAGAGAGAATCTTTTCACTGCTTTCCACTGCTGGGATCTATGGAGTAGGAGCCTTGTGCCTAGACAAAATGTATTACAAGCCTCTAAACTTGTAATAAAACATTTTATTTCACAACTTTGATGTCTGTACAAAGGTATAGCACATCTTTGTGGTTAGATATCCACATAGTAAAGGCTTTGTCTTTCTTAGGCGAGATGTCCTTTCTTTTGTACTGGATGTCACTAGCAATGGCTTGGGTAGCCACAGTATGCTCTTTCCAGCTCAAATGAAAAAGCTCAGAGGTGCCCAGTATTTTACCTTAGCTGCCTTAGCAGTGCATATTTGCAGATCCTGCTCAGACCATACATCCAGAAAGCCAGAAATCTCTTAATGCCTCCAGCAAGTTTTTGGCATTAAGGTGCATCTCTAATTCTACAGGTGGGGGCTGTTCACACAACTGGATGGGTCCCAGGGTATCAGGCCTTCTAGCTTTAAATGCTAATAATAAGCCTGTTACATCACAGACGAATTACTTGGAGACCACAAAAACTTCAGCTCCCTGTAGCATGTTTCCTGTGCTCTGGGATCCTTGTTCCCATCTTGTAGGAATTTGCCCTTGCATTAATTCCCTACAATTACATTCCAACTACTGTTCAGGGAAACTCTGTATGCTCAAATAAAGCTGATCATTTCCCCAAAGGACTCCTGCCTCAGTGCTCTTCCCATGTCACTGTATCAATTCCAGTTTCATGGAGCAGTCCATGTCAGCTTCTTCCAGAAGTCCCACTGTTAGTAACTACCTCAACCTGAACTTCATTGGACTTTGGTGCTGTAAGACCTTCACCTCCCTGAAGACTTGGTATTTCACACGGTTCATATGGAGGAACATTGTCTGAGATATCAGTTGAGTGCACTTGACAATTCTGAATTTTTGACAATTAATAGCTATTTTTTGCACTTTATGAACAGATCTAATAAAGCAAATCCATTGGTATATTTAACAAACCAAAAGAAAGCAAACAGAAGAACTTTGTTGTTAGGGTTTGCACATAATTTAAGCAATGGTGTCACCAGGATCATGCTTAATTTATCTGATACCTGATTTGTTATGCTATTGTTAGGTTGTATAGTAACTTTATCAGTAACAATCTACATGAACTATTTTTTCTTTTATTATAAATACAAAAAGAACCAGAAGCAGTTAGCTCAGTCAAACTTCTGCCTTAACATTTCATTTTGATTTTGATACATAATGTCTTACATTCCTACAAAAAAAACAATTATGACAATGTTTATTGCCCTCTGATATTATGATATTTTTATTAAAGAAAAGCATTTCTGCTATCTGCCTTGGTACAGTAATTATCGATGTAGGCACTTGTGATATTTTACAGAACACACAAAACATTTAAAGGTCAAATTTGAAAAGGTCCCCTAAGAATTTAGATTGTTATATTATTTGTGAATGCAATGACCTGGAAGTCTTTCAGCATAAAGACACGTTGCTTTCATTAGTAAAATGATATACGGTTGTTTAAAACAAGTAATACCAATTTTAATAGAATTCCTTAAAATTTATTGTATTTTAACCACTTCCAGCTGCCGTCGCTCATATATGGTCCTTAATGCCCAGCTGTCGTACATATGCCTTCTAGGCAATCTGAGGTTCTGTGCTGAAAACATGTTCACTGTGTGCTCACAGCACACTGACCAAGAATTCTCTAACAGCTACCAGGCAAAACTTGTGGACAAGTTATATACATGTGACCTCGGTGGTGTGGATGTGTCACTGCCATCATCCCATGTCAATTCATAGAAAAAAGTATATAAACCTCTGAAGGGATTTTTAAGGCAATGGAAATTTTCAATTTGAGTAAAAATCAATTTTATTATTATCGATAAGAGTTAATAAAAAGTGCACTAGCCAATGCACTTTTTTAATCACTTGCAATGTGATATCCTTACCTTTTGTGTATATATAGTTTTTCTTGAATTTTGTAGTTCAATTAACTATTTCTATTTTTTGTAATTTTTGTACTTTTGTATTTATTAACTCTTATCGTTAATAATAAAATTAATTTTTACTCAAATTGAAAATTTCCATTGCCTTAAAAATCCCTTCAGAGGTTTATATACTTTTTTCTAAAACTTGTGGACAAGAACAATGAGGACAGGCCCCAATCATGTGACCACTGTGAGAGCCAATCGCATTGATTACGTGAATGGGAAGATGCTCTGTCTCCCGGCCTTACAGCGGAACTTTACCCATAACAGCTTGATAAACAATAATGTTCTTTAGCAAGGAACATACATTCCACATTAATAATGATGCTACCAAAATGTGTGCTGTAAATTGCCTCCAGTAATTTTCCTGTTCCTTCTTGCCGGAGGCTGCCATTTTGCTGAAGCCCAGAGCATCTGAATAGCAGTAAATTTTAAGCTGTCAGCAGGTCGGTCTCTAGTGGCTTTGATTTTCAGCATAATACTGAAAACGAAGAGCAGCCGAGCATGTGCAGAGCAGGATGAGACAGTGTATTACTGGATTTTAAATATAGGCACTTATTGTTAATGTTTTAAATAGCTATAGCCAGTGGCGGCTGTGCCGGTCAGTGCCGCACTAACACCGCCTTCACCCACCCCCCCGATTGGTTGGTGGGCCCCACAATTGCCCCATCTAGGTCGCGGTCAGCTTCGGCTCCTTCCTGTGTCTCCTCCCCCTCTGCGTCTCAGGCTTCATGGCGGCTTCCTCTTCTACAGCTTCCCTCCCCCTTCCCTCGGCACGGTGGCCAATATGATTGCCTCTCCTCTCTGGCAATCGGGTCTCATCCGCTTCCTGATTGGCTGGGTAGAGTATCAGGAAGACAATAGCAAATATTAATTCTTTATTGTCAAACAACTGGGTGGGCTCAGGGTGCAGTGCTCTGTGCCCCGAGCTCACCCTTTTTTGAAGCCAATTGGAGCCTCTGGCTCTAATCACATGCTTCTAACAAAAACATTGGAATGCATGCATCCAGCGCCCTGCATGTGGATTAGGGGCCGGGCACATGGATTAGGGGGCGGCGCCCCCAATGGACGGGCCACCACTAGCTATACCTGTAAAAGGGGCCAGCCTGAAGTTATTTAGCAGGACTTTATTTTCTGATGAAAGTTCCACTTTAAAGCTCACTGAAAGGACCTCCGGAAGGTAGTGGGAAGGAGTTAGGAAATTGTAGTATGAACATGCAAATTCTTTAATCATAAAATCAAATTGAATATATAATATCTAGTTTAGGTATACAATTTATCAAATCCTTTTTTTAGCTCTTCGGCTTAGTAAAGTATTTTGCCAAGTTCAAAAATCTAATGATATGCTTTCAACAGCTTAAGGGAAAGGGTTCCAATGTCACAATTATTATCATAGTATACTTTTATATTACCGCACAAAGTTTAATAAATATACAGTTCCTATCTGTATTCTGTTCAGAAAATGGGATTTACAATCATGTGACTATGTACTACTTTCTTATAGTATTAGGCTGGCGCGATTGACCTTTAGATGTGTGTCTAAATCTCCCTTGCCTCAAGCCCAATCCACTTCCAGATTGTACTACAGAGGCTACTGCCAGGCAGTGAGGAAGCTATGCAATGCCTCCTCACTGCCTGTTTTAACCTAATTATTGCCGACAATGCACCACAACCACTTGGTAAAAAACTTTCCATGTGCAGCTCTCCCTAGACCCCTCTATACCTACCTGAGCTCAATCTTGATCCAGCGATGTGCACAAGAACAGAGGCTCTATCAGCTCTCTCCCTCCTCATTGGCTTAGATACAGCAGTGGGTGCCATTGTTTTGCACTGCTGCTAATCCCAGACAGTGGGAAGGGGGAGCGGGGCTGAGCCATGCTCTGTGTGTCTTATGGACACACAGCAGGGCTTGGCAGTGAGAGGAGCAAGGAGTGTCAGCGTGGGACCTGAGAGGAGGAGGATCGGGACTGCTCTGTGCAAAACCATTGCACAAAGCAGGTAAGTATTACATGTTTGTTATTTAAAAAAAATAATAAAAATGTTACCCTAATGCCGCGTACACATGGCCGGACTTGCCAACGGGCTAAACACCATCGGCATTTCCGACGGAAAGATTTAGGACATGTTCTATATCTGAGTCCGTCGGAAATGTCGACAGAAAAAGTCCGATGGGGATACACGCGATCAGTATGTCCGACCAAAAGCTTCCATCTGACTTTTTCTGTTGGGAAGTCCGGCCGTGTGTACGTGGCATTAGTATCACTTTAAACTTTACTTTGTACTTTTTGTACATTGTTTCTTTCTTTTCTTTCGTCAGGATTAGGGATGAGCAAATCTCAATGGTGTGAAGTTCATCAAATCTTACTTGAAATCTACAAACCCCGAACTTTGCAGCAAACCCAATGGACCTATGGAGACCAAATCTTGATACTAAAGTCTAACCATTTTTACAACTGATGAGCAAAGTATTGTCAAAAAAGGACATGGGGAGCTGGGCACTGCCATGGGGACATTTATTCAAGCAAAAAAGTTTTTATTTTAAATGACATACAACAAGGAAAAGGTAATTTTAATGCAACTTCAAGGGTGGCATGAGAAAAATGCAATTGCTTTACATTACACACTTGGGAGATGCCTTTAAGCTGTATGTGGTGTTACAAAATAGTACAATTTTCACAGAGAGTTTAAGGCTGGGTTCACACTGCAGATGGGTGCGGCTGACAGCAGGGGGTCCTGTGCGCCCCTGTTCTCTGTTTCAGGGATGAATCAAGCCCAAAGTTTTGCCTGAATTCAGAACTGAATCAGAGCCAAAGACACACAGGACTCCTGTGCAATTTGCTCCGCAGCCGCTCCAGAGATGTGTGAACTTTCTCCATTTCGAGCCGGTCACAATTAGGGATGAGCCGAACACCCCTCCGGTTTGGTTTGTGGCAAAACATGCGAACAGACCAAAAATTTGTGCGAAAATGCGAACCCCCTTAAAGTCCATGGGACTCGAAAGTGAAAAATAAAAAGTGCTAATTTTAAAGGCTAATATGCAAGTTATTGTCATAAAAAGTGTTTGGGGACCTTGGTCTTGCCCCAGGGGACATGCATCAATGCAAAAAAAAATTTAAAAAACGGACGTTTTTTCGGGAGCAGTGATTTTAATAATGCTTAAAGTGAAACAATAAAAATGTAATATTCCTTTAAATATTGTGCCTGGGGGTGTCTATAGTATGCCTGTAAAGTGGCGCATTTTTCCCGTGTTTAGAACAGTCCCTGCACAAAATGACATTTCTAAAGGAAAAAAAGTCATTTAAACTGCTTAATGTAATGTTGCCCCTCCAGGCCCTATATACCCTGAACAGCAGTATACAGGCGGTCCCTGGGTTACAAACAAGATAGGGACTGTAGGTTTGTTGTTAAGTTGAATCTGTTTTTTTAATTTGGAACAGGTACATTTTTTTAAGTGTAGCTCCAGCCCAAAAATCTATTTTTAAGCTTTTTGGATAATATAGGGCAGGGTTATCACCCCTGTAACATTTTTTTTTTTTTGCTGTCTGTACCCCTGTTCAGAAGATTTCGCCTCACTTTCTGTCCCAATGACAATTGGATTTTGAAAATTTTGGGTTATTAGGGAAACAAGGATTGGTGATAAAGCATCAGTGGAGACACCTTTTTCCCATATTAACTCTTACAGGAGAGAATTTCCCTTCCTAGGGGTAGATTTCCTCTCACTTTCTGTTGTCTCCCTCCATTTGTAAGTAGGAGTGGTTTGAAAGTCGGATGTTTGAAAATAGGGGACCGTCTGTATATGCTATACGGCCTGCCTTATACACTCTGCGGAAAATTGGGCCTTAGGTGTTGGTGGTACCAGAACACTGTAAGCCCTCACAGTTACTCTTGGTGGACGCTGGAATGGGCCCTGTTGTGAAATATTATATCAAGAATTGTAACTACATGCCCCTGCCAGGGGCAGAAAAATTGTGCCTTAGGTGGTGGTGGTGGTGGTGGTACAACACTGTAAAGTCTCACAGATACTTTTGTTGAGTGCGGAAACAGGCCCTGCTGTGAAATATTAGATCAAAAATTGTAATTACGCGCCCCTGTTAAACAGGGGCAGAAAAATTGGGCCTTAGGCGGTGGTGGTGGTGGCACAACACTGTAAAGCCTCACAGATACTCTTGTTGAGCGCAGGAATGGGCCCTGCTGTGAAATATTAGATCAAAAATTGTAATTACAATACAGTGCAGCCGTAGTGCAGTTGCTACTACTTTTCTGGTGGTGTACACAGTACACAATACAGTGTAGTGCGGTGTTGCAAAACAAAATATACATCATGTCCAGAAGGCCACCAAGGAGAGGCAGACCATCTCAGTCCACTAAAAGAGGGCAAGCAGGCTATGTGTCTACAGTCAACAGTGCTGGTCATGGACATGGTGCATCCTCTGCTGCTGGCCATGGGACACACTTGTCCTTTTTTTCTGCTGCTGGCCTTGTTATTGAGCCAGAACATGCAGAAGAAATGGTGGAGTGGATAACAAAGCCGTCTTCATCCTCCTCATCCTCTGTCACCCAGGCTCAGAGTAGTTTTCCTTCCTATGCAGCTGCCAAAGCAGCCTATTCCACCGGCTCCTTGTCCACAGTCACTCCTTCCGTAGCCCAACCATCATGCACGGAGGAGTCCCCCGAACTATTTGACCACAGTGTCGGGTACATGCTGCTGGAGGATGTGCAGCGATTTGAAGGCTTCGATGTTTGTTCCCAGGTTGAGGAAGGGAGTAACGTGAGCCTAGAGAGAGGGGGTGCCCAAGAAGGACAAGAAACTGGCAGTCATGTTCCCCCAGCTGCAGCAGAGTGTCAAGTTTTCTCCGGTGATAAGGAGGGAGGGGATGATGAGGTCACTGACTCTACTTGGGCGCCTGATAGAATAGAGGAGGAGGCACAACTCCAACGAGGCAGGGTGTCCTCTAGGGGGCAGCTTAAGGGCAGCCACCCTACTGCATCACACCCCAGAGCTCTGCAGGTGCAGAGCGCTGCTGACTCCCCACTGATTTTGAAAAGCTCCTTGGTGTGGGCCTTTTTGGACACGTGTGCAGAAGATTGCACTGTTGCTGTTTGCATCCTATGTCTGAAGCGGATCAAGTGTTGCCACAACAGCAGCCATATGACTACCTCCCATGCAGTCTTTTTCCTGTATACTAAATTTGAGTTTTAATATTGCTCAGATATGATTTGGGTTAAATGAGAGTTCTTTGACATGAGTGAAAGCTTTAACACAATAACAACATTTATTGGTGAGTAGTTGAAAGTCTATCTAATACACAACCATATATCTATAGTCTACACCAAGGAAGAAAATATTAGGTTAAAATAAGAGAATTACCATATTTATCGGCGTATAACACACGCCGGCGTATAACACGCACCCTAAGTTTAGGAGGGAATTTTAAGGAAAAAAACTTTTAGGAGGGAAGTTTAAGGAAAAAACTTACATTTAAATGCCCATCAATGCAGCCTTATCAGTGTCCATCTGCAGCCTTGTCCAGTGTCATTTGCAGCCTTGTCATTGCAGCCTTGTCATTGCAGCCTTGTCAGTGCAGCCTTGTCAGTGCAGCCTTGTAAGTGCAGCCTTTTCATTGCAGTCTTCCAGTAAAAAATTGCACCGCAGAGATACAGAGCGGGATGTCCTGTGTATCTCAATGGCTCTTGGGTCTTCTCGGCGGCTCTCGGGTCCTCTTGCAGTCCCGAGCAGAGCCGAGAGTAGCCGAGTGTACATAGATACATACATAGCTGATTGTACTCGGCTCGGCTCTGCTCACAGTCCTGCCCAGTCCATGTGTTATGTCCATAATAGGGCGGGACTGGGTGGGACTGTGAGCGGAGCCGAGCCGAGTACAATCAGCTATGTATCTTGGCGGCTCAACCCTCCGCTCACAATCAGCGGGGGATCGGCGTATAACACGCACCCATGATTTTCCCCTGATTTCAAGGGGAAAAAAGTGTGTGTTATACGCCGATAAATACGGTACATGAAGGAATACAGAGTATATTCCTGAAAACATTAATCTGCAAACATATTTAATTACAAGTTAAATGCAGACCTTTCCCATAATTACCCTTTGCACCAAGGTTCCATTCTGATGGTTGCACTCCCATAAAAGTGTGTGTTTCCCTCCCATCTAGTCTGTGTATATCATAACATGCTGATGCCTCATTGGTTGGCATAGCGTGGCTCTGATTGGTGAGCTTCCCTATTCCTGGTTAAGGACTGGCTACATCTCCAATCCCTATACTTTGCATAAGTCAGCCCCATTTAATGCAAATCCTTGTGACTATTCTGAGCAGGAGCTTAAAGTGGGGTTCCACCCAAATTTTGAACAATATCTGTATGTATTCTCTTCTTTGCCTAGATGCTGACATGCCGTTTAAAAAAATTTAAATCGCCGTAATTACCTTTTATTTTTCTATTCTTCCTTGCACTTCCTGGTTCTCCTCCCGTGGGAGTAGGCGTGTTTCTAGCCTCTCCCAGACTCCTGGGAGCTAGTCTCAGGCTTCCCAGGATGCCACTGAGCATGTGCGGGAATGAGCGGTGAATGCTGGGAGCACAGCATTCACCACATCCAGGAAATAAATGCTTGTGGGCTTCAAATGCCCACAATGAAGATGGAAACCACCTGCAGTGAATAATATAAGTTATTCTTTCTGACGAAATCTGACACAGGCGGACATATTACACACAATATGTGAGTATGTAATGCTGAGAAGAAGAGTTTGTGAATGAACTAAAAAAAAAAAAAAAAGATAAATAGGTAGACCCCCGCTTTAACTTGGATTTTCCAGGGAAGTTAAGTATTGATTACGGATTGGCCTCCCTTCATTGCATATCCCAGCATGGGATCCTTTGAAGTGAGTATGTGTAAAAACAATGAGGTTTGGATCCCATTGTTTGTATACACAAGCCTAGGCACCGACTTGTCTGGTCTACCATAGATTTCTGTGAAGATAATATGTTCCACCCTACATAGATAAAAGCTAAATTAAATATATATATATATATATATATATATATATATATATATATATATATATATATATATATATATATATATATATATATATAAAATATATTCATTAAATATAAATAAATTAAATATAAATTAAATAAAAATGTAATATATTCATAATTCCAATATTTTACAGCTATAATGTAGATTTTACATAAACTCATAAGGCAACAGGTCCGTTGGATACAGCACTTGAAAGACCCAAAACAAAGAAAAAGGCGGACTTCTCCTTTCTTCTCATCTGGGATCTCCAACCCTACTCCAGTCCTCTCGAAAACCTGCACTGAGAGGAATGAAGGTATAGCAATAGGTGTCCCAAGCACTTGGAGACAATCTGCTAGCAGTACACCACCATCTGAATTTAGCAGGCAAATTTCCCTATCCCAGTTGCTAAACCATAAAAAGAAATTCGGTCTCAGCCATATACATGCTCACAGTCTGAATGCTAGCTTAAATGCCAGCTTGGCCAAATTGCTAGCACTGCAACTACTGCCTTTTCAGCAGGTAGACTCTGCCCCCTTTCGTGAATTTGTGGAATGTGCTGTACATCAGTTGCAGGTTCCAAAACGCCATTTCTTTTCATGGAAGGCCATTTCAGCTTTCTAAAAAAGAAGAAAAGGGATATCCAGCGCTGACCCAAAAGGACACAGAATACAAACTGAATAGAAAAGAGAAGCTGTGCAGCTTCTCTTTTCTATTCCATTTGTGTTATCCTGCATATAAGCTGCTGCTCTTTGGACTTTGATTTTTATACAAATTTATTTTTCCTTTAAAAAAAAAAAAAAAAAAAATTTTAATCATTAATGTCATTTGGATCTAGCGTGGTTTTTTCCGTTTATTCAGAATACAAACTGCTAGCAGGCACTCAAGGCTAATTCAAAATAAAAACCTCAAATAGACATATAATTGAAAAAGTGCTGCGCAATTATAAGAGTCCATAACAAATGAAGAAAAAATTATCCCTATTAGTGTAAATCACACAAGAGGGTAGATAAATGTCCATATAATAAAACAGTCCCAACTCGTGAGTGAAAGGAAGCTGCTAATGACACAAGTGCAAGTGACACACAAGGCAGATCTTCAATCAGGTGTTCGTGATCCCTCCACCACACAGATTAGCCTCTCACCTCCAGGATTCAACCTGAAACAGGTTACACAACAGTAATGGAACACCAGGCAGGCAATCCTACAGATGGGATATCCAGTACTCGTCCACAGTCAGTGAGATAAATGCAGCATATGTAGGGAAAAAAACAGAGATCTAATGCTCTCTGTATGACACTTTATTGAATTTTAAAATGATCAAAGTTACTCACATAAAGCTGCACTCAGTACCGAGTGCAGGCAGACTAGTGTGCAATATTAGCAACGAGACGGCCGCGGGTGACGTCATGCGTAACCCCTGACCCCCTTTATGTGAGTAACTTTGATCGTTTTAAAATCCAGATATCATTTCTGCAGGCCCGCCAATCACACAGGAAGAAGAGGAGGAGGAGGACTGTGTCAGCATGGACGTGGAGGATAACACTCAGCAGCAGTCTTCAAGGGATGGTTTTCAGTCCCCAGAAACCCAAGGAGTTGTACGTGGCTTGGAGGAGGTTGTTACGGATCATGTGAACCCTGCCTTTAGCCAATTATGGCTCTCTTAGCTGAGGGCGCTGTGAATGGCCAAAGCATGCAGGTCATGGTGCATGCTCTGGCCAATCATCATACAGCAATGCACTGCCCTCCCACAGTGCATTATGGGCCGTTATGGGCCACTCGAATTTGGCACGAACGGCCCATAATGTTCAGTTTTCGACGAACGGGCGAACAGCCAATGTTCGAGTCGAACTCATATTCAATCCGAACAGAAAGCTCATCCCTAGTCACAATCTCCTGTCATGTGAATTGGATGAGGGGAAACCCACATCCAATATGCACTAGTGTGAACCCAGCCTAAGAGACATCATATTATGGTGTTATATATTTTTTTGTGTAATTGAGGTTTTACCTTTTACATTTAGCTAATCTAAAATACAACAGCCCCCAATCTTATTTATTTAAACTTGGATTGTTTTATCCAGCAGCAATAGGCCTACCTAGCACAACAGATCTAAAAGTTATAGAAAGTTTAGTTTTAGAAAAATAAAGCTAAATTTCTCCACTTGACACAAACTGTCCAGTGTCAAAACAGTTTAATATTACAATTTGCGACCTTTTTTTCCAGTATCACTTTGCATTGTCTTAACCGCTTGCTGACCACCGCACGAACATTTATGTCGGCAGAATGGCATGGACAGGTAAATGGGCCTACAGGTACGTCCCTTTAAATTTGCCGCCATGTGTTCACGCACGTGCGACCTTGCCGCGAGCTCTGTGAGTGTGATTGCAGGTCCTGCGGACTCGATGTCTCACGGAGAGGAAGAATGGGGAAATGCTGATGTAAACAAGCATTTCCCTGTTCTGCCTAGTGACACCAACACTGATCACAGCTCCCTATGATCAGGAGCGGTGATCAGTGTCGTGTAACACGTAGCCCCACAGTTAGAATCACTCCCTAGGACACACTTAACCCCTGCAGCGCCCCCTAGTGATTAACCCCTTTACTGCCAGTCACATTTACACAGTAATCTGTGCATTTTTAATCGCACTGATCGCTGTATAAATGTGAATGGTCCCAAAATAGTGCCAAAAGTGTCCAATGTGTCTGCCATAATGTCGCAGTCATGATAAAAATTGCAGATCGCCGCCATTACTAATAAAAAAAACATTAATAATAAAAATGCCATAAACTATCCCCTATTTTGTAGATGCTATAACTTTTGCGCAAACCAATCAATAATCGCTTATTGAGATTTTTTTTTAACAAAAATATGTAGAAGAATACGTATCGCCTTAACCTGAGAAAAAAAATGTTTTTTTGTATATTTTTGGGGATATTTATTATAGCAAAAAGTAAAAAATATTGCGTTTTTTTCAAAATTGTCGCTCTTTTTTTGTTTATAGCTCAAAAAATTAAAAAACCGCAGAGGTGATCAAATACCACCAAAAGAAAGCTCTATTTGTGGGGAAAAAACATCTATTTTTTTTGGGAGCCACGTCGTACGACCGCTCAATTGTCAGTTAAAGCGATGCAGTGCCGAACCGCAAAAAACCCTCTGGTCTTTGGGCAGCCAAATGGTCTGGGGCTGAAGTGGTTAAATGGTTAATAAAATGTCAAAACAGAGTGCACAAAAACACTTCAAAATCACAACCTCACATTCCCCCAACCCCCCCCCCCCCTACATTCACATATCCCAGAAGAGGGATGGCTAGAACCAGGAAAGTTTGTGAACACTTGAATAGGCAGAAATTAGAAAGAGGCAAGGCCGTTTTTTTCTTACAATTAAAATTAGAATGCCTTACTTGCTAGACAATAGTCACAAATATTATATTTTGTCTCTACAGTATTTAAGTAACTTTATTAGGCCACAGTATAGGAGCAAGAAATAAGAGAGGTTCTATCTTGAAACAGAAATTAGAGTGTATTATGTGGGAGACAATAGACAAAAATATTGCACAGTTGCTGAACAGTGCAGCTCCAAGGGGCATCAGCTGCCGTCTGGATCTGCAAAAAAAGCTACCCTTTATCCAATCACAAGTTTAGTGGTCCAAGCCCCATTTAGCCCAAACTGTTTGCACTACAACCTATATACATATATATATATTTATTTTATTATAGTCCTGGTACTGGAGGCATAACTGCAGAGGGGAATCATATGCCTTTTTACAATTCAAGGAGAAAGGCGAGAAGAAGCAAATAAAGTGAGAAAACCCTACAGTCTGGACGAAGGGCAGGCAGCAACAAAAACTACAAACAACAAAAATGTAGAATCCATAAGCTGTCTGTCCTTTTCTTAGATTAATTCCAGAAATAGTATGTTTTACATAGTTACATTGGTCCAACTGAGCTATTTACATACCATATGAATCTCCCATACTCAATAAGCTGTATATCCCAATTACATTCTTTTTTTATTTTGACATTTATAGGCCACAATGTCTACCACTATAACTATTCGCGTATATGCTTTTTGTTTAACCCAATCTGCTTATACTGGATGAAATGTTCTGTTTTATTTGGATGTACAATTTTTTCTAATTCTGTTAATAAACTTATTTGTAAAAGAAACTATTTACATACCATACCTGATTGATGCCCCTGTCAACACAGGAGGTTGGCTGCAGACCATTTAGAGGATTCTTTAAATTTTCTGAAATAATGCAAAGCGCCCTCTGATTGAGGTGAAGAGCAAGACTTAATGGCCCTGCCTCTCCACCTCGTCCAATCAGAGAATGCTTTGCATCCATTCAGAAAATGCCATGCTGATGCAGTGCGCTCAATGTTTTTGTCCTATGTTGACCATGTTTTGATATTCGCTCAGGAGTGTATTGTACTCTTTGTTTTCAATAAACAGTTTGAACAAGAAAAACAAAAAAAAAGTCCCTGAATGGCTTTCATGCTGAGCTTCCAACCTCCTGTGTTCACAATGCTTCAGGCCAGCCACTCTGCATGGGTGTCAGTGCTGGGCTCAGCCCTTCCTTCCCTGAGCTGGCCACTCAGCTGTCGGCTAATTGCCAGCTCCTATCTCTCCACAGGTACTCAGTTGTTAATGATTTCCTGTTCGTTAGTCCTGCCTACTTAAGCTGTCCAGCCCAGAGGATCTCTGCCTTCGCCTTAGTCAACATCACAGAGATGCTCTCCTGCATTCCTGTTAAAAGACTTGCTTGATTGACATCCCTTTTGACTACAGATCCTGCTTGCTGTTTTACTACACTCATCTCCAGCTCCCTGACGCTTGGCTTGTCTGACTATCCGTTCCGGTTCCTGAACTCTGGCAATGTTTTGACTACGTTTGTTCTATTGATTTTTATCATTAAACAAGTGTGATTTACCTGTACTTCCGTCTCGGTCTGATTTCATGGTTTCTGACAGTAGGCAAAGGCCATGAATTCAGAAGATGCAGTCAATCCACTTGTTGGTAATATTTTTTCCAGATTGGATGAGCAAGATCACCGCATGGATCAGTTTGCCATGGCGTTACAAATGCTCCTGAGTTGCATGGCTCACCTGGAATCTCCCACTGTGGCTGCTCCGGTACAACCTGAGTTGCAGGCCATCCCTGCTGCGCCAGTCTCTGTGTAGGCACCCGCCTCGAGTATTACCTCTATAAGAGGTATGTTTGGTTTCACCCCGCATCCCCAGCGATTTGGGGGTGACCCAGTTCAATGCAGAGGGTTTTTCATCCAGGTTGAGATGCTGCCTCAGGCATTTCCCACAAACAGAAGCAAAGTAGGTTTTGTGATATCTTTGCTTTCTGAGAGAGCCTTGGCCTAGGCAAACCCTCTATGGGAGACGCAAAAACCTGTTGTCTTGAGTTACCCTGAGTTTGTGGCCTCCTTTAAAAGGGTATTTGATGTTCCCACATGCTCCGCTTCTGCTGCCAAGTGTCTCATACCCATCAAACAGAGTACAAGAACTATTGCCGACTACGCCATTGAATTCCATACTCTGGCAGCAGAGGTTGCTTGGAACAATGAGGCCCTCATGGCTGCTTTTTCTCATGGTCTCTTGGATTCCATCAAGGATGAGATAGCAGCCCGAGATACACCCACTGAGCTGGAGAAGTTGATCATGTTTGCCATCCTCATTGACTCCAGACTCAGAGAAAGACTCTCTTTTAAGCCCCTTTCACACTGAGGCGGTTTGCAGGCGTTATTGCGCTAAAAATACTGACTGCAAACCGCCCCTAAACAGCCTCCGCAGTTTGTTCAGTGTGAAAGCCCGAGGGCTTTCACACTGAAGCGGTGCGCTGGCAGGACGGTAAAAAAAGTCCTGCGAGCCGCATCTTTGGAGCGGTGAAGGAGCGGTGTGTTCACCGCTCCTAAACCGCTCCTTCCCACTGAAATCAATGGGACAGCTCGGCTATACCGCGGTAATACCGCGGCTATAGCCACGCTGTACGAGCGGGTTTAACCCTTTTTCGGCCGCCAGCGGGGGTTAAAATCGCACCGCTAGCGGCTGAATACAGCCGCAAAAACGACGGTAAAACAGCGCTTGCGGACGACTCCTGTACATTTGCCTCCAAGCTTTGCAGTCCCACCCATGCCTCCCTCACCTCCCATGCCTCCTGGTACCGAGTCGGTCGGTGAAAAGTTTCAAGTGAACACCAGACACACAACTACCATCTATTTATGTGTACTGTATGATTTTGGAGTATATAAGATAAGCATGACACCTGCAATCCAAATCCTATTGTAGGACAAAAGTTTATGGTAATCTATGACCTGCCATAAGTACTCACGGTGGGCCAACTGTATGGCTTTTGTATGAAGCCCTGTTTGAGGGTTGCTGAATATATTTCTTAGGCTGATGCTCCATACGGCACTGCACTGTAGCTAACCCACTCATTTAAAGCAAAAGTTAAAGCGTTTGTTACCCCAATACTTAATATTCTTGATATATACTTTTATGATAAAGTCTCCTGTTCTCTTTGTATTGCTTCCTTTGTGTGAAATGCCTGGTGATCTTGCCAGTCCCTCTGCTTTAAAAACTGACCACACTAAGCAGGACCGCAGTGGTCAGTTCTATAGCTGTGCTGGGAACTCAGTGTACTCTCCTACAATGATCAGACTTGTCCTGACACACCTCCCCTGCACAACCATTCACTGGTTAGCTCAGTGTGCTGTTGCTTCTCCATCCCCTCAGCTCTTATGCAGCTGAGAACAGAGATTATGTGATCACTTATAAAAAAAGGGAAAAAAGGTATTTATAATGTTATATCTATACAAAAATGTTTTGCCTTTCATTTCTATTTTAACTGAATGGGTTGTTTTACAAGGTGACCGTTTACAATCACTTTAAACCAACACCTTTTTCTTTAGTTTCAGATAGGATGTGGAATGGTTAAAACCTTTGTCAGGTATTTTTTTTGCTGGAAATGGAAGTGGCTACCCTCTGAATACCCAATGATCTGCCAAAAAAAAGCAATAAATATAGATTTTTTGAAGGATACCCTACATTTAAATATAATATTAGTTTGAGACCACAACAATATTTACAAAAATCTTTATTTCTTTACCAAATAGTGCTTGCTATAGTAGTCCAAATTACCACATTAGTAAAAAACGAAACGTTTATAAAATATCCCTTTATATTATTGTAGTAGTTCACATGAACTTGCAAATTGTATATTATATCAAGTATCTCTGATGTCTTTCTCTCAAGGTTGCCCTTAAAAGGTTTGCTATATGTTTGCCACATTAGGCAATTTTAGTATCTGAATGTATGTGTCAGAGAAGTACTTACCGAGGCAGAGATGCCGAGAGCGGTTCACCCTTGCGACTAAGTGCAGTCCACCCCCTGGAGGTGATATAGGGAGTGAATGGCACAAAGAGGCACAGGCTACCCGGTAGGCAGGAGTGGACTTGCGTGGTGATCCTTGTAGGGATGAGCAGCTGTGCAGAGACTGGCAGATGGGATGACTTGCTGGAGGAGAACAAACAGAAAGTCCAGAACCAGGCTGAGGGTGAAACACAGAAGATCAGTTAATCTAATCACAGACTGAGGGACGGTGTCTGGAAGACACAGGGAAAGTCCAGGTCACAAGCAGAGGGCAAGGCAAGGAGATAGGGGGCAGGTCCGGGTCACAGGCAGAGGGTCAAACACAGAAGACCAGGCAGGATCCGTTAAAGAAGCCAAGGGTCAGGTCCAGGAGAAGAGCAGAAGAGTCAGGAACAATCCAGGTCACAACAGGTAATCAGGCACAGGAAACAGGATCAAGTTTAACAGGAAGCTGAAGACAAACCAGCAGTTTGTCTGAGCACAAGAGCAACTTTTATTGTCCAGCCTAAGGGTCACGTTGGGCGTGCGCCAGTGTGCATGTGCGTGCCCCGTAGCATCGTGCCATGAATGCGCGTGCGGTGGAGCGCTGTTCCACCGTGCATGCACGCAGGGACACGGCTGGAAGGATTATTCCTCTGACAGTGCCCCCCCGAGGGGTGGCCTCTGGACACCCAAACTGGACATCAATTCTTGATGTTCCTGGTGAAAGGCCTGGATCAAGCGTGGGGCATGTAAATTTATAGAGGGTTCCCAGGAGTTGTCCTCAGAGGGATACCCCTTCCACCTCATTAAGTACTGGAGCTGTCTACCCCTCTTCCTTCAACTCAAATTTTTTTCCACTTCAAATTCACTTTCCCCGTCTACCATGACTGGTAGAGGAGATGGTTCTTCTCTACCAGGAAAAGGGCTGGGAACAACAGGCTTCAGAAGAGATACATGAAATACTGATTGTATTTTAGAAGAGTTGGGTAAGGCTAGTTCAAAGGCTACAGGGTTGATCATCCTTTTGATTTTGAAGGGACCAATGGACCTTGGCCCTAATTTCTGTGAGAGAATTGGCAATCTAAGGTTAATGGGTGATAGCCACACTTCTTCGCCCACCTAAAAGGCTGGGTTCTCCTTCCTTCCCTTATTATAGTATTTTTGATAGTCCTCCTGGGCTTTTTGCATAGCTTCCTGAATTCTCCAAAAGTTCAGCTGAATTGAAGCTACCCGGTCTTGTACAGCAGGGACAGAGATCTCAGAAATGGAATTTGGAAGAAAAAAGGGATGAAAACCAAAGGTGTTTGGTTGGTGGCAGTATGGATGGAGTTGTTATACGCAAATTCAGCATACGGCAGGAGAGTGGACCAGTCATCTTGAGAACTGGAACAAAAACAGTGGAGATACTGCTCCAGGGTTTGGTTCGTACTCTCCATCTGGCCATTGCTCTGAGGATGGTATGCAGAGGAGAGACAAATTTTTATTTCCAGGCATTTACAGAACTCTCTCCAAAACTTAGAAGCAAACTGGACACCTCTATCCGAGGTGATGCTCTCAGGTACACCATGAAGCCTAATAATTTCTTTGAAGAAGATATTAGCTGTAGCAGAAGCAGAGGGAATACCCACCATGGGCAGGAAATGTGCCATCTTTGAAAGCTGATCAACGATGACAGGGATAGTGGTGAACCCCCCCCCCCCCCCCGAGGGAGGTAGGTCCAATTCAATCCATGGAAATTTCTGCCCATGGTCGTTCAGGGATGGACAAAGGTTTTAGTAGACCCCAAGATTTAGTATTTGATCCCTTACTGCGCTGGCATGGTTTGCAGGAGGAGACATAGTCCTTACAGTCCTTTCTCCAACTTGGCCACCAAAAGGAACGGGAAATCAATTCAGCAGTTTTTAGTGTCCCGAAGTGGCCTGCCAGTTTGTGGTCGTGGAAGGTCCTTAAGGTCAGGGGTCTTACTTCCAACAGGACAAAAATTTTCCCTGTTTCTTCAAAGAGGACATTTCAGGGTCAGAACAATGACTGGATGCTGATTTAATGGCGGTCATTAGGTCAGCTTGGGTGATCAAAAAAAATTTTGTGGAGACAAAATGGTACTGGGTTCAACTACTGAGAGGTTCTGTGGAACATCCGGGAGAGTGCATCTGCTTTTCCATTTTTTGAGCCGGGTCTGTATGCAATATGAAAATTGAATCTGGAAAAGAAGAGAGCCCACCGGGCCTGTCTGGGTTTTAAACATTTTGCTTTCCTGAGATACTCCAGATTTTTATCTTCGGTGAAGATCATGACAGATTGGGATTCACCCTCTAGTAGGTACCTCCACTCTTCCAGAGCAAACTTGATGACCAACAACTCCCTATCGCCTATATCATAATTCTTCTGGGGTGGACTTAATTTCCGGGATGCGAAGGCTACGGGGTGCAGGAGGGACTTGGGAATCTGTCTTTGAGAGAGGATGGCCCCAGTGGCTGTTTCAGAGGCATCAACTTCCAGTACAAATGGCAGGGCTGGATCTGGGTGTTGTAAGATTGGTGCGGATGAAAATAAGGCCTTTAGTTTGATAAAAGCTTCCTGGGCTTTCGAGGACCACTGAAAACAATTATGTTGGCGTGTGAGTTGGGCGATGGGTGCTACAATAGATGAGAAGCCAGGGATAAATTTCCGGTTGAAATTTGAGAATCCTATGAATCGCTGTACCCCTTTTTTTTTCCAAAATCATTTTTATTACATTTTTTCATATACAAGGAAGGAAACATATTGTTGTAGAACACATAACATGTGTACATGTATACATCTAGAAGTAAACAGTGGGGTACAGTCTGTTAGTCCAAGCAAGGTAGAACTCAGAGGAGAAACCAAGGAAGTACATGACTTACTCACACTTAGGATTTCAACCAAAACTTTCAGGCGTTGACAAATTTAGCAAGAGTGTTGTGTTTTAAGGCAGAAGTGTATTCATAATCTTTGATCAAGTTTATTTGGTGTTTAACATCAGAAACATTTGGAATTAAAGAGCTTCTCCATTTGCGCATTATGAATAACCTAGCAGCAAATAAAATATGCATCGTTATGGTTCTGAATTTGTACGGGAAGGATTCTAGTCCTATACTGAGAATAGCTAGGGATGGAGTAGGTTTAGTGACAATCCCAGTGATATCTGAGATTAAAGAGAATACTTTTCTCCAAAATGTGTGTATTAGCGAACCCTTGGAGGAGCATCCTCTCCAACAACTGTCGTCATCAAGATTTGCGAATGTATACATTTGTACAGGAGTAAGATACCATCTATGGTGGATTTTTTGTGATAGTTTCCAATAATTAATACAGGTGGACGCTTTGTGGTTGTAATGTATGGCTGAGCGCCATTGGGAATCTGAGAAAGAGGCCTGTAGATCCCTTTCCCATCTTTTGTAAGTTGATATCTTAGTGAACTTGTCTTTGTTTTGTAAGAGATTGTACATTAGGGTTATTTCTTTTGCTTTGGGGGAGTTTGAAGTCCAGAAGGACCATGCCTTGGTAGGAATTATGACTGATGGGGCAAATTTTTTTTTCAGGTAGGAGGCTATACGTTTATATGTGTATGCACCTTGCAATGGTGTTAGGTATCTAGTTTTAAGGGTTTGGAATGGAAGGAGTTGGTCATTATGTATTAGTTCTTTCAGTGGGAGGCTTTTAATGTTTGACCAGTGTTTAAGAGACAGATCAGGAAGTAAGAAGTTGAATACCTCCACAGGGGGATATACTGATTGGGAGTGTTCTGTTAGGGATGTGTTTTGGAATAGGAAATGCCATGCCTCAACTGCAGCCGCTATCGTTGGGTAATCGTTTTTTTCGGGTTTTATGTGAGTTTTCTGAGCTAGCAGAAGAGAACTTAAATTACCTTCAGGTACAAATGACTGCTCGATAAATTGCCATTGTTTGTGAAACAGAGGTGTAAACCAATGTCTGATTTTATCCAGTATTACAGCCATGTAGTAATCTTTTGTGTCTGGGAAGCTCATACCTCCTGCAATTTTGTGTTTTTACAATAGTGGCATAAGACGTGCTCAGTAATTTTTCAATAGCTTGGAAAAAAGATTTGGGGACCTGTATTGGTAGGGCTCTATATAGGTACAAGAGTTTCGGAAGGATTATCATTTTAAAAGCTGCTGCTCTACCAGCCCAGGAGAGATAATGTTTGCTTAGTTCTTGAAGTTCTTGAAGATCTTTCCTGCAAGTGTGGAGAAATGGCAGGTAGTTGCAGCTATATAAGTTTGAGGATGGAGATGTCAAGGACATGCCTAAATAAGGCATTGAGGAGGATACGCATTGAAAAGGAACTGTAGATTGTAGACGCAATTTGGTAGATTTAGCAATATGAACGTCAAGGACATTGATTTTGGAATCATTTACCTTGTAAACAGAACATGCATTGAAGGTATTTAAGATTTCCCATACCTTTACCAAGGAAGAGGCCGGATCAGTCAAATTGATAATTATGTCATCCGCAAATAGTGTGATTTTAAAATTCTTGACCTTTAAATTTGATTCCTGAAATGGAGTTTGAGGATCAGATATTTTGAGCCAGGGGTTCCATCATTAGTGTGAAAATCAATGGAGACAGGGGGCATCCCTGTCTTGTTCCATTGTTGATGATAAAAGGGTCTGAAAAGACCCCATCTGAGAGTACTCAAGCATTGGGGTTAGAATACAAGGCTAGAAGTGCCGATAATATGTTGCCTTGAAATCCAAATTTGGTGAGAGAGTATTTCAAATAACCCCAGTGAATCCTATCCTAAATGCCTTTTCGGCGTCTAAGGTAATGAATAGAGTTGATATATTATGTTTTTCAGTAAAATGTAGGAGATTTTGTATTTTTCGTGTGGCATCTTGGGCTTGTCTGCCTAGCGTGAACCCTACTTGGTTGGGGTGTATGATGTGGGACATAATGGGGGTTAATCTCTGAGCTATTAATCTGGCATACAATTTGAGGTCAGTGTTTAAAGTGGGAGTCCAGCGACCAATCTTTTTTTTTTTTTTAGGTCATTGAGACACTTTGCTAATCCCAAAATAATACTCACAGTTTGGGTGTAATATTTCCACCTCTGTCTGTTTTCGTACTGAAGAATAACTTTAAAAATGTGATGCTGGCTGTTTCCATCTTGCTTGTGGGCATGTGAAGCCCACAAGCATTGATTTCCTGGATGCGGTGAATGCTGTTCATTCACAGCTTGTTTACACGCATGATCATTGTTCCCGCACTGAATCTTGGGAAGTCTGACACTAAGCTCCCAGGAGACAGTGCGGCGCCGGGGAAAAGGCAATAAACACGCCTACTCCCATGGGAGGAGAGACAGGAAGTGCCACAATAAAGTACAATATAAAGGTAATTACAGCGATAAAAAAATTTTTCGTGCGGCATTTGAACATCTATGCAATTAACTGAAGGGGGTAAGATTAAGTTAAAAATTTGAGTGGAACCCCGCTTTAATAGAGAGAGAGGGTGGAAATTTGAGGGGGTATCCGGCTCCTTCCCTGGTTTGGGCAAGGTTACAATATTGGCAGAGAGCATTTCATTTGGGAATTGACCAGAGGACACCGCTGCAGCTACATCTGTATTGCTCCAGCGGTTTCATGTACTTATTTTTATGCAACATTTTTGAATAAAGAAGATTCCATTTGTATTCCTGAGTGTGGCTGTCCAGATCGTTTCCTGCACATACACAATTTGTATCAGCAATTGCCAGCACCTGGAGCTCTCACCTCTCCACATAGTGGAGGACAGGAGATTTGAGCCTGAATAGCCTGGAGCGGTGGTAAAGACTTTTTACGTCACTATGAAGTTTACGGGCTTCGGACCAGAGGGAATATCTTTTTCCCAGGTGGTTTAAACCCTATACATTAAATGACGTTAATTTGATCGGCATATTGGATGGTAGAGTTACCACTGAATTAGTTGTAGGTATATGTGTGGGTTCAGCTATATGGTTTAGAATGAAAGTAAGTTAGTGGTGATATCTTGTGTAATAAAAAGGGTATGCAGGTACTGGTAGATGGTGGATTCACTGTTTGTGGAGAAGTTCTTATAGGAACCTTGTAGATCCGGAGGTCGTCAGATGCTGTAGGAAGAATCTTGTCTGGTGGAGAAAGAGATTTGGACTAAAGACTGTAAAAAATAAGAACAAGTCAGAATTTAAACAGATAACTCTGGTATAATGTTTCCAGGGGGTGAGTGAAATCTAAAAAGAGAAAAAGCAGAACTCTGCTTGAGCGGTCTGTGCCGCGACTAAAACTGGGGGTTTAGGCTGACGAGCTGGGCTCGGGCAAGCAATCTAGGGCTTAGACGTAAGCTAGAAATAGCTTTAGAGACTCAGGTGGTCATATCATCCAATGGATCAAAATCATCCCAGTCACCGGTGGTGCGGGAGCCTTGGCTGCGATTATACTGCCTCTGTACAAGTGGTTCCAGGATGTGCCATTGTCGCAGCAGAGAAAGACCTTCGTCCAGGGTATGGACATAGTGGGTTTTGTTGTCCTTAGTGATGATCAGTTTAACTGGATGACCCAACTTGTATGATATCTTATGGTTTCCCAGGGGTTTCATAATATTGGGGTTTTTTTCGTTGCAGCATGGTATATTTAGATAGATCAGAGTAGAATTCCAGATTGGCATATTGCTGGGGGTATTCAACTTGGTTGCGTACGGCACACATCAGATTTTCCTTGACGTAGAAAAAATGAATTCTAACAATAGTATCTCTTGGGACATTTTGTGGCAGATAGGATGGTTTTGGCAACCGGTGTATGCGATCAATTATTAATTCACCCGGGGATGCGTCAGGGAAAAAATCAGACATCAACTGTGTGAAATAATCTTTTAGTGCTGAGGGTTGGACTGTCTCTGGTATGCCTCTTATTTTTAAGTTGTCCCTTCTGGAACGGTCTTCTAAGTCAGAGATCTTAGCTTTCATCCACTCTATATCTTCAGCCCCTTCACTCTGAGCATCCACTAAGGTATTGAAGGAGGAGGTAACTTCCCCCATTTTGTTTTCAATGATAGTCACTCTCTCTCCCATACATGTCATTTCTGAGGTAAAATGATGCATCATTTTGGAGATATCAGAGTGGATGGAGGTTTGCAGTGTGAGAAGCATGTCTCTCAATGTAGTGTCCAGCACAGGCTGATTAGTAGCAGGATATGCAGCGTTGGAGTTATCTATAGCTGGGCACATAGGGGGAGCTAATGAACTATGGCTCACCTCAGTGTCTTATGCTGTGTCCTGTGAGAGCTTCAATTTAGATTTGGCTGGGCTCGTGGACTGTGTGGAGGCAAGGGAACCATTACAATGCAGGTGAGGAGAGGCTATTGCTGTGTGTGCAGCATTCTGTTGTTCTTGTGAGAAGTTCGGGCTGCCGCGGGATGCAGCCGCAAATCCGCTGGTGCCATTTAGGAAGCTGTTTTTCCCCGGAGAGAATTCTGTCAGTTTCCGTGGAGCGGATCTCTTATTTCTTCATTTCGACATGGTCCTGGTGTCCTGGTGAATCAATTGATCCGGTTGTTGTGTATTTTTGAGGTGATCAGTCGTCGCTTAGAGCCCCAGAAAGCCGCTGTCCCTCATAGGTGTTTCAGCAAGCAGCCATCTTGGTCGTCTTCCGGCCACGCCACCGTGTCATTAAATCTTATGGAAGGCTCTGGGCACTGCTAAAATGGCGGCGGGCCGCGGATGTGTGGAGCCGATCTCGGCCTGGATATCCGCACAATCGGCCGTCCAGGCTTGGAAAGTTAGGCTGGGGCAGAGGCAGGAGATGTCCAGGGACAAGTAGGGATGTGAGGCAGACTCACCAAGGTGCGCTGGAGGAAGGATGGCTGAAGGATGACCGTTCTCTGTAGGCCTCAAGATGGCATTGTGCCGAGGATGTGTGGAGTCGGCCGCGGCCTGGATATCTGCACAATGTGCCATCTGGGCTCGGAAATTTAGGCTGGGGCAGAGGCAGGAGATGTCCAGGGACAAGTAGGATTGCAAGGCAGACTCACTAAGGTGCGCTGGAGGAAGGATGGCGATGGATGACAGTTTTCTGTGGGCCTCAAGATGGTGGCAGGCCGCAGATGTGTGGATCCAGCCACGGCCTGGATATCTGCACGATCTGCCATCCGGGCTCGGAAATTTAGGCAGGGGCAGAGGCAGGAAATGTCCAGGGACAAGTAGGATTGCGAGGCAGACTCACCAAGGTGCGCTGGAGGAAGGATGGAGATGGATGGCTGAAGGATGATCGTTCTCCGTAGGCCTCAAGATGGCGGCAGGCCGCAGATGTGTGGATCCAGCCACGGCCTGGATGTCTGCATGATCTGCCGTCCGGGCTCGGAAATTTAGACTGGGTCAGAGGCAGGAGATGTCCAGGGACAAGCACGGTTGTGAGGCAAGCTCACCAAGGTGCGCTGGAGGAAGGATGGCGATGGATTGCTTTGGGATAACCGGAGCTCCTGTTTAGTGCGTCCTCCTTGGCTCACGTCCGGACACGCCCTTGCTGTACCCCTTTTTTTATCCACAGGAGCTGTCCACTCCTGGATTGCCTTGACCTTCTGAGGGTCCATTGCGACCCCGTTGGTGGAGATGATGAATCCCAGGAACTGCACCATTGTCTTTTCAAATTTGCACTTTTACGCTTTGAGATCCAATTTGTGTCTCCTAAGGATTGCAAGGACCTGTTTGACATGCACTTGGTGAAGTTCAATAGTGGCAGAAAAAATGAGGATGTTGTCCAGGTAAACGACTAGAAAGTTATCAAGGTATTCCCGGTAAATGTCGTTTACCAGGTGCTGGAAAGTGGCCGGGGCGTTGCAGAGCCCAAACGGCATCACCAGGTACTCGTAATGCCCAAATCTAGACCTGAAGACGGTTTTCCATTCATCGCCAGCCCGAATTCGAATAAGGTTGTAGGCACCACTAAGGGCTAACTTGGAAAAGATTCGGGCGGATAGGAAATGTTGGAATAACTCCGGGATAAGGGGAAGCGGATACCAATTTTTAATGGTGATTTTGTTTAGCTCTATGTAATCGATGCAGGGTCTCAGAGAGCCGTCTTTTTTTTCTACAAAGAAGATGCCAGCTCCAGCCGGCGATGAGGAAGGACAGATAAACCCTTTTTCTAGGTTTTCGTCAATGTAAGACTTGAGGGCCTTTAATTCAGTTTTAGACAGTGGAAAGATGCGGCCAAAAGGGACTTCAGAGCCAGGCAAAAGATCTATAGGGCAGTCGTAAAACCGATGAGGTGGTAGACGGTCAGCCTGTTGTTTGTCAAAAACTTCCTTAAACTCCAGGTAGACTGGAGGTACATGTTGGAGGCTGTCAGGTACTGGTACTATAGTTAAGTAAGAGGCTGGAGCTGGGAGGAGGCAGTGTTGAGAACAGTACTGGGAGGAAAAGGAGACTTCTTTCTTATTCCAATTGATTTGAGGTTCATGTGCCTGTAGCCAGGGGAGCCCCAAGATAATGGGAAACATAGGAGAAGGGAATATGTCGAAGCGCAGGAACTCCTGATGGCCGGAGTCCGTGGTGGTAAGGATGGGTCTGGTTTCCTGAGTGATAAGTCCAGAGCGGGGAAGAGACCCATCAGCCAGGTGTACCTGGAGGCTTTGTTTTTTAGTCAAAAGAGGGATATGTAGATTTGCAGCTAGTGAAGCATCCAAGAAGCAGCTGCACATTCCGGAATCAACTATGGCTGGCAGGTGGGTTTCCTTTTCCGTTAGCTGTAAGGAGACAAAGAGGGTGACATAAGTCTGTGACATACCAGAGACTTGATAGTTAATGACAAATTGAGGGTAGGACTTACTAGATCTCACAGGGCAGGTGCGGAGAAAATGTCCTGAACCCCCACAGTAAAGGCACAGGTTGGCCTGACGCCTACGTAGTATTTCCTCCGGGGTGAGAGGAGCACGGATCAATCCTAACTGCATGGGCTCAACCTCAGGAGTGGAGGAGGTTGGAGGAGCCAGGAAAGATGGATGGATGGGAGTCAGCTTGTGGAGCATCCAGCTGGGACGAAGAACCTGAAAGCGCTCTGAGCGTCGCTCTCGCAAATGCCTGTCCAATTTGGTAGCTGCTTGGATCAAATCCCCCAGGGTAGCAGGGGGTCTTCACCCTGGCCAGCTCATCTTTAAGAGCCCTGATGGAACTGATACTTAAGGGCAGGTTTGTTCCAGCTGGTATCAGCCGACCACTTTCGGAGACTAGGTGGAATCCGTTAAACAAGCCAAGGGTCAGGTCCAGGAGAAGAGCAGAAGAGTCAGGAACAATCCGGGTCACCACAGGTAATCAGACACAGGAAACAGCAGGATCAAGTTTAACAGGAAGCTGAAGACAAACCAGCAATTTGTCTGAGCACAAGAGCAACTTTTATAGGCCAGGCCAAGGGTCACATTGGGCGTGCGCCAGTGCACATGTGCATTCGCCGTAGCGCCGGGCCACACATGCGCATCCCCTGTAACACTGTTCCGCCGCGCATGCACGCAGGGATACGGCTGATGCAGCTGGAAGGATTATTCCTCTGACAGTATGTGACTAATGGTTATGGAGAGACAGCCTTATAACATTGACAATCAGAGATTATAAGGCAAGCAATCTTACCATTAAGTTTTTATCATATGGAGGGACATGTTAAGGGGGACAACCTAGGAATTATCCCATATGATTTTTATTTATCATCTACATGGAATCTGTGTTCTTTGATCTGATTATGCCATTTTGTTTGACCTGTATTTGTGCACAACTGAGGATGTGGGGATATATAATTTAATTGAAACCGTATGAGAAGCTTGTGAAGATCATTCCATGCTATGTTAGATATATCCAGTCTTGTGGCAAATTCACAAAGTGTAGAACTATCTGTCTGTTCTCTATTTCTGGATAATGATCGATTTGAGATTTAAAGTGGTTGTAAACCCTCACATGTACCCAGTAAAGTTACTAGCTTTAGGTAATACACAGAGATGAAACAAATCCTTTTACACAAGTTGCATAGTTGCCAACATTGTAAAAAAAAAATGTGGGACACTTTTGTGGCTGTAGGCGGAGCCGTACAATAATTAGGTGGCGGGGCATCCGTTGTAGGCGTGGCTTAGTAAAAAACAGTAAGTGCGGCGCGCGAAGCGTGCCGCGGCGAAAAATGGGCGTGGTTTGCGCGTCATAGTGGGCGTGGCTTAAATGGGCGTGGCTCAAGAGGGTGTGGTTAGAGTCTGAGATGAATGAGGGATGGAGAGGGAAAGGGGGAGAGGGAAAGGGGGAGAGGGAAAGGGGGAAAGGGGGAGAGGGGGAGAGGGAGAGGGGGAGAGGGAAAGGGGGAGAGGGAAAGGGGGAGAGGGAAAGGGGGAGAGGGGGAGAGGGAAATGACGGGACAGCAGCCCCAGATCCTACACAATAAAAATATGTGTATTCTAGAAAGTTTAACAATCAGCAGATAAAGATACTCCAAACACCTGGTGTTAGCACTTCAATCATCCCGGCACCATGATTGTTATTGTGTCAGGATGATTGAAGTGCAGTATTTCTATTATTACATTGTAATATAAAATTAAATCATTCAACTCACCATAATGCAGAATCAGTGGGAGCCCTGAGCGTGTCACTAGCCACGTCGCCTGCCCCCGGCAGAGTCCGTCTTCACATCAGGTGTCCCCGGCAGAGCCCCCCCTCGCATCAGGTGTCCCCGGCAGAGCCCCCCCTCGCATCAGGTGTCCCCGGCAGAGCCCCCCCTCGCATCAGGTGTCCCCGGCAGAGCCCCCCCCTCGCATCAGGTGTCCCTGGCAGAGCCCCCCCTCGCATCAGGTGTCCCCGGAAGAGCCCCCCTCACATCAGGTGTCCCCGGCGGAGCCCCCCCTCGCATCAGGTGTCCCCGACGGAGCCCCCCCTCGCATCAGGTGTCCCCGGCGGAGCCCCCCCTCACATCAGGTGTCCCCCAGTGGAGCCCCCCCTCACATCAGGTGTCCCTGGCGGAGCTCCCCCTCACATCAGGTGTCCCCGACGGAGCCCCCCCTCGCATCAGGTGTCCCCGACGGAGCCCCCCCTCGCATCAGGTGTCCCTGGTGGAGCCCCCCCTCACATCAGGTGTCCCTGGCGGAGCCCCCCTCACATCAGGTGTCCCTGGCGGAGCCCCCCTCACATCAGGTGTCCCTGGCGGAGCCCCCCTCACATCAGGTGTCCCTGGCGGAGCCCCCCTCACATCAAGAGTCCCCCAGTGGAGCCCCCCCTCACATCAGGTGTCCCCGGCAGAGCCCCCCCTCACATCAGGTGTCCCCGGCAGAGCCCCCCTCACATCAGGAGTCCCCCAGTGGAGCCCCCCCTCACATCAGGTGTCCCCCAGTGGAGCCCCCCCTCACATCAGGTGTCCCCCAGTGGAGCCCCCCTCACATCAGGTGTCCCCCAGTGGAGCCCCCCCTCACATCAGGTGTCCCCCAGTGGAGCCCCCCCTACAAATTCCCACAGCGGCGTGCGCCCCCCCTCCCCTACCTCAGAGTCCGCCAGTCTTTTCGAATTCCGCATGGATGGCAAAACCCCCGCCCCTTTCCCTGGCAGCGGGGCGGGGGTAGGCGGAGTGAGGCGGGGCGGAGCGGGGCGGAGGGTGGGCGGAGTGAGGCGGGGCGGAGCGGAGGGTGGGCGGAGTGAGGCGGGGCGGAGGGTGGGCGGCGTCAGAGGAGCTCCGTCTAGCCCCCCCCAGCCGTCTTCAAGCTTCTTCAAGATGGCGGCCGGCGGAGACAATGTCTCCACCGGCCGCAGACCTCTAGCGGCGGCGGCGGCAAAAATCAAAAACCGGATTTTTCGGGACATTTACCGGGACACAAAAAATTTGTGAATGGAGTGTAAGTCCCGGGAATGTCCCGGGAAATCCGGGACAGTTGGCAACTATGAAGTTGTACCTGTGTTTCTGCAATCATTTCTTCTGTAGATTACTTTGAAAATACACACAGGGAAGGATTTCTTCTTTGATAGAGGAGCAGGGGACAGGGATTTGAGGTCTTCACAGAGCCAAAAGCTCTGAGCCCTGATTATGGGAAAGGGACACGCACAGCTGCAGCTCCCTTCAACATCAGCTTTTTAACTCTTGGTGTCGGGAAAAGCTGCCAAAAATGACTCATGCTGATAACAGAGGAACCAGGCAGCAGAGAGAAATGACACTCAGAGCTTTGGAGAGAGACAAGTACACAGTATTTGTTTTTGTTTTTTTTTCATATTTCATAAATTAGGATAATCTTAAAATGTATATATACAGTATCTCACAAGTGAGTACACCCCTCACATTTTTGTTAATATTGTATTATATCTTTTAACCACTTGAGCCCCGGACCATTATGCTGCCTAAGGACCAGAGGTCTTTTTCCAATTTGGCACTGCGTCGCTTTAACTGCTAATTGCGCGGTCATGCAATGCTGTACCCAAACGAAATTTGCGTCCTTTTCTTCCCACAAATAGAGCTTTATTTTGATGGTATTTGATCACCTCTGCAGTTTTTATTTTTTGCGCTATAAACGGAAAAAGACCGAAAATTTTGAAAAAAAATGATATTTTCTACTTTTTGTTATAAAAAAAATCCAATAAACTAAATTTTAGTCATACATTTAGGCCAAAATGTATTCGGCCACATGTCTATGGTAAAAAAAATGTCAATAAGCATATATTTATTGGTTTGCGCAAAAGTTATAGCGTCTACAAACTAGGGTACATTTTCTGTAATTTACACAGCTTTTAGTTTATGACTGCCTATGTCATTTCTTGAGGTGCTAAAATGGCAGGGCAGTACAAAACCCCCCCCAAATGACCCCATTTTGGAAAGTAGACACCCCAAGGAAATTGCTGAGAGGCATGTTGAACCCATTGAATATTTATTTTTTTTGTCCCAAGTGATTGAATAATGACAAAAAAAAAAAAAAATATTTACAAAAAGTTGTCACTAAATGATATATTGCTCACACAGGCCATGGGCCTATGTGGAATTGCACCCCAAAATACATTTAGCTGCTTCTCCTGAGTATGGGGATACCACATGTGTGGGACTTTTTGGGAGCTTAGCTGCGTACGGGGCCCCGAAAACCAAGCACCGCCTTCAGGATTTCTAAGGGTGTAAATTTTTGATTTCACTCTTCACTGCCTATCACAGTTTCGGAGGCCATGGAATGCCCAGGTGGCACAAACCCCCCCCAAATGACCCCATTTTGGAAAGTAGACACCCCAAGCTATTTGCTGAGAGGCATATTGAGTCCATGGAATATTTTATATTTTGACACAAGTTGCGGGAAAGTGACACTTTTTTTTTTTTTTTGCACAAAGTTGTCACTAAATGATATATTGCTCACACAGGCCATGGGCATATGTGGAATTGCACCCCAAAATACATTTAGCTGCTTCTCCTGAGTATGGGGATACCACATGTGTGGGACTTTTTGGGAGCCTAGCCGCGTACGGGGCCCCGAAAACCAAGCACCGCCTTCAGGATTTCTAAGGGTGTAAATTTTTGATTTCACTCTTCACTGCCTATCACAGTTTCGGAGGCCATGGAATGCCCAGGTGGCACAAAACCCCCCCAAATGACCCCATTTTGGAAAGTAGACACCCCAAGCTATTTGCTGAGAGGCATGGTGAGTATTTTGCAGCTCTCATATGTTTTTGAAAATGAAGAAAGACAAGAAAAAACTTTTTTTTTTTTCTTTTTTCAATTTTCAAAACTTTGTGACAAAAAGTGAGGTCTGCAAAATACTCACTATACCTCTCAGCAAATAGCTTGGGGTGTCTACTTTCCAAAATGGGGTCATTTGGGGGGGTTTTGTGCCACCTGGGCTTTCCATGGCCTCCGAAACTGTGATAGGCAGTGAAGAGTGAAATCAAAAATTCACGCCCTTAGAAAGCCTGAAGGCGGTGCTTGGTTTTCAGGGTCCCGTACGCGGCTAGGCTCCCAAAAAGTCTCACATATGTGGTATCCCCGTACTCAGGAGAAGCAGCAGAATGTATTTTGGGGTGTAATTTCACATATTCCCATGGCATGTTTGAGCAATATATCATTTAGTGACAACATTGTGCAAAAAAAAAAAAAAAAATTTGTCTCTTTCCCGCACCTAATGTCGCAATATAAAATATTCCATGGACTCGACATGCCTCTCAGCAAATAGCTTGGGGTGTCTACTTTCCAAAATGGGGTCATTTGGGGGGGTTTTGAACTGTCCTGGCATTTTATGCACAACATTTAGAAGCTTATGTCACACATCACTCACTCTTCTAACCACTTGAAGACAAAGCCCTTTCTGACACTTTTTGTTTACATGAAAAAGATATTTTTTTTTCAAAAAAAATTACTTTGAACCCCCAAATATTATATATTTTTTTAAAGCAAATGCCCTACAGATTTAAATGGTGGATGTTTCATTTTTTTTTTTCACACAGTATTTGCGCAGCGATTTTTCAAACGCATTTTTTGGGGAAAAAACACACTTTTTTAAATTTTAATGCACTAAAACACACTATATTGCCCAAATGTTTGATGAAACAAAAAAGATGATCTTAGGCCGAGTACATGGATACCAAACATGACATGCTTTAAAATTGCGCACAAACGTGCAGTGGCAACAAAATAAATACATTTTTAAAAGCCTTTAAAAGCCTTTACAGTTTACCACTTTAGATTTACAGAGGAGGTCTACTGCAAAAATTACTGCCCTCGATCTGACCTTCGCGGCGATACCTCACATGCATGGTGCAATTGCTGTTTACGTTTGACGACAGACCGCCGCTTGCGTTCGCCTTAGCGCGAGAGCAGGGGGCGACAGGGGTGCTTTTTTTTTTTTTTTTTTTTTTTTTTCTTTATTTTTTTTTGCTTTTTTATCTTATTTTTAAACTGTTCCTTTCATTTTTTTTTTTTTTTAAATCATTTTTATTGTTATCTCGGGGGATGTAAATATCCCCTATGATAGCAATAGGTAGTGACAGGTACTCTTTTTTGAAAAAATTGGGGTCTATTAGACCCTAGATCTCTCCTCTGCCCTCAAAGCATCTGATGACACCAAGATCGGTGTGATAAAATGCTTCCCAATTTCCCAATGGCGCTATTTACATCTGGCGAAATCTAAGTCATAAAATGCTCGTAGCTTCCGGTTTCTTAGGCCATAGAGATGTTTGGAGCCACTCTGGTCTCTGATCAGCTCTATGGTCAGCTGGCTGAATCACCGGCTGCATTCTCAGGTTCCCTGTTGAGACAGGAGAGCCAGAGAAAAACACGGAAGACGGTGGGGGGGGGCATTCCTTCCCACGGCTTGTAAAAGCAGTCTAGAGGCTAATTAGCCACTAGGATTGCTTTTACATGAAAGCCGACCGCTGGCTGAAAAGAATGATACCAAGATGATACCTAAACCTGCAGGCATCATTCTGGTATAACCATTCAAAGTCGTGAATGGCGTACCTGAAGACAAAAAAATGGTTAACAATAAAGCACAGTAAACGGTAAAGTATAAATAATTACATACCTGAAAAACAAACATGATAAAACATAATAACAATAAAACATTGCAGAATAGAATACAGTAAAAAAGAGCAGAACAAGAGAGAGAGAATAGAGAGAGAGAGAACAATAAAACGACAACTATTTTTTTTTATTTTATATATATTTTTTTTTCTTTTTTACACTTTTTTTGTAACTAACTTTTATAACGGTAACCGGTTCCAGGTTCGGGTCTCTCAAAATGCGATGGCATCCTGGGAGACCCTGTGAAAGTGTGCCTAGTCTGTGCAATGCTGTACCCTACGCTAATACTCAACTAGTGAATGGTAGCGTTCAAAACATTCACCAATGCAAAGACCAGGATTGTCAGGACAGGAGGGACAATAATAGCGGGTGTCACGCCTATATCCGCGCTTGCTGCAGACACAACATCTTTTTTGGGGGGCGTTGGGTAGGGGTACTCGGGAGGACATAAAGAAAATGCCTCTCATGCAGCCGACTGCATTTGGTTGGGGCTGTGAATGGGGGAAGTACGGGTGCTGCAGAAGTGGTGGGTTCCCAATTAGGATTGGCGAATGCAGCAGGAAGGGCACTATGGGCACGACGGGCCTGTGTTTGTCTTTTTGGTGGCAGCGGGACACTACTTGTGCTTGCCACCTCACCAGCTTGAACTGCACTTATGGGACTCGCCACGTCACCAAGTGTTACTGCAGTGCTGGTTTGACTATGACCGGGGTGTACTAGGCCGCTGGCGCTTGCCAGTTCAATAAAAAGCTACCAAAAAAACTGTTAGCGATCGCAGGGATCAGGCCTGACTCTGCGAACGCTGCAGTTTAGTTTATTGTTTTGTAAGTGACAGTGATCGATCGATACTGCACTTGGGTGGGCTGGGCCGGGCAGAGGGGCAAAATGCAGGTGCTAGCAGGTATCTGGGCTGATCCCGCTAACACTGCGTTTTTGGGAACCCTAAACTGCTGGGGACGCTAGTATAGATCTGATCGGATCAGATATTGATCCGTTCAGATACTATACCACTAAGGGAGGCGTATGCTGCATGCGTGGGTGTTAGCGGTACTGGCGCTAATCTGACGCTGCTTGGGGCTGGTGCTTGCCAGTTCACCAAAATACTACCAAAAAAACTGTTAGCGATCGCAGGGATCAGGCCTGACTCTGCGAACGCTGCAGTTATGCATTTAGTGTTTTGTAAGTGTCAGTGATCGATCGATACTGCACTTGGGTAGGCTGGGCTGGGCCGGGCGGAGGGGCAAAACGCAGGTGCTAGCAGGTATCTGGGCTGATCCCGCTAACACTGCGTTTTTGGGAACCCTAAACTGCTGGGGACGCTAGTATAGATCTGATCGGATCAGATATTGATCCGTTCAGATACTATACCACTAAGGGAGGCGTATGCTGCATGCGTGGGTGTTAGCGGTACTGGCGCTAATCTGACGCTGCTTGGGGCTGGTGCTTGCCAGTTCACCAAAATACTACCAAAAAAACTGTTAGCGATCGCAGGGATCAGGCCTGACTCTGCGAACGCTGCAGTTATGCATTTAGTGTTTTGTAAGTAACAGTGATCGATCGATACTGCACTTGGGTGGGCTGAGCTGGGCCGGGCGGAGGGGCAAAACGCAGGTGCTAGCAGGTATCTGGGCTGATCCCGCTAACACTGTGTTTTTGGGAACCCTAAACTGCTGGGGACGCTAGTATAGATCTGATCGGATCAGATATTGATCCGATCAGATACTATACCACTAAGGGAGGCGTATGCTGCGTGCGTGGGTGTTAGCGGTACTGGCGCTAATCTGACGCTGCCTGGGGCGACGCATATCACCGCCGGGCGATCAGGGGGCTAAACCTTTATTCGGTAATAAACGGCGGGTGCCCTCACACTAAAAAAAATAAACAAACTAACCAGCGTCACCCGTAACACTTATACGGTGATCAGTGGTGAAAGGGTTAACTAGGGGGCCATCAAGGGGTTAAAACATTTATTAGATAGTATATGGGGGTCCCTGATGCTATAAAACGCTGACGGCGAACCTAAATATTTACGTCCCTAACTAGCGTCACCAGCGACACTAATACAGCGATCAGAAAAATGATCGCTTAGCGACACTGGTGACAGGGGGTGATCAAGGGGTTAAAACTTTATTAGGGGGGGTTAGGGGGGTATCCTAGACCTAAAGGGGGGTAATATTCACTGTCCCAACACTGTAACTGTCACAAACTGACACCAATGCAGTAATCAGAAAAAAAAAAAAACTGCTGGTGTCAGTTTGTGACAGGGAGGGGGGGGGTGATTGGGGGGGGATCGGGGGGCGATCGGGGGGGGGATCGGGGTGTTTTGTGTGCCTGGCATGTTCTACTGTGTGTGTAGTGTTAGTGCACTCACAGTGATGTCTTCTCTCCTCGGCGCTGCAACGGAATACCGAGCCGAGGAGAGATGACATCATTTCCTTTGCTGCTGTTTAGCATACAGCAGCAAAGGAAGTTATCTGATTGGCCGGCGGCGATCGCGAGGGGGGGGCCACGAACGGATGGCCTCCCCCTCACCTCCTATCGCCGTGGGACCAAAGACGACCGCCTCGGGCACCGGGGGGGTCCGATCGGACCCCCCACCCGCGGAAGGCAAATCACGTATATATACGTGATTTTGCCTGTCCGTGCCACCTTGCCGACGTAAATCGGCGTGAGGCGGTCGTCAAGTGGTTAATGTGACAACACAAGAAATTACACTTTGCTACAATGTAAAGTAGTGAGTGTACAGCTTGGATAACAGTGTAAATTTACTGTCCCCTCAAAACAACTCAACACACAGCCATTAATGTCTAAACCACTGGCAACAAAGTGAGTACACCACTAAGTGAAAATGTCCAAATTGGGCCCAAAGTGTCAATGTTTTGTGTGGCCACCACTATTTTCCAGCACTGCCTTAACCATCTTGGGTATGGAGTTCACCAGAGCTTCACAGGTTGCCACTGGAGTGCTCTTTCACTCCTCCATGACGACATCACAGAGCTGGTGGATGTTAGAGACCTTGCGCTCCTCCACCTTCCGTTTGAAGATGCCCCACAGGTGCTCAGGTTTAGGTCTGGAGAAATGCTTAGCCAGTCCATCACCTTTACCCTCAGCTTCTTTAGCAAGGCAGTGGTCATCTTGGAGGTGTTTGGGGTAATTGTCATGTTGGAATACTGCCCCCAGTCTCAAGAGGGAGGGGATCATGCTCTGCTGCAATATGTCACAGTACAGGTTGGCATTCATGGTTTCCTCAATGAACTGTAGCTCCCCAGTTCCGGCAGCACTCATGAAGCCCCAGACCATGACACTCCCACCACCATGCTTGATTGTAGATTTAGTGCTGTGGAGGCTGTAGTGACCCATAGAGATTTAGTGCTGTGGAGGCTGTCAGTGACCCTCTGAGGTGCCCCCTAGTCGGGGGGTGACTTTGGGACTTTGAAAGGATCCTGAGACAACACATGGAGGAAGTGGAGGACAGTGTGAGCAGAGAAGCAGTACTGGAGACTTACAACTGCCATACTTAGCCAGTTCTCCCTGAAGACAGCAGAGTGCAGAAAGAGTGTCAAGGAGACTGTATATAGACTGTATAAAGACTGTGCATATGAAGATGTCCCTGAAGATGTTGTTAAAGTGTTGTTGCTGAAGTCAAGTGGGCATCCCATAACTTCCCATCCCCATCCAAGTTATTGACCCTCAATAAACCACAAAAAGAAAGCCACAGACTGTTCTTTGTCTCTGAAGTGCCTGTGAAAATTTGGTGTGCCAGGCTGTGCAGGGCAGGGGATCCCAGTTCAACTGCAGCTCCTTAGGGGGTGCACTACATTATCTTGAGGGATTTCTTGAGAGAAAGACATCAGAGAGACTCTTAATACAGTAAACAATATGCAAATTCATGTTTACTATTACAAGTAATATACAGTAAGAGGCCCTAAAAATGTGATAATTTGAGCTACTATAACAAGGATTTTAAAACAAGGAAAAACAAGGATTTTTAAAAATAAAAATGTGTGTTCTTTTTTTTTTTTTTTTTTGCAAAAGTGTTGTGATACCTTAAAGGGGTTGTAAAGGTAAAATTTTTTTCACCTTAATGCATTCTATGCATTAAGGTGAAAAAACTTTTGACAGTACCGCCGCCCCCAGGCCCCCCGTTTTACTTACCTGACGCCTCGAATCTTCGCTCCTCGTCCTCGTCAGCTTCATTGCAGCTCAGCCTGGTCACTGATTGGCTGCAGTGGATGGATTGAAAGCAGCGCAGCCATTGGCTCGCGCTGCTGTCAATCACATCCGATGACGCGGCGCGCCGGGGGGCGGGGCCGAGTGATACAGCGAGCGGCTATAGCCGCCGGCTGTATCACGGGAGCGCACCCGCAAGAACTCACCACCGTGCGAGGGAGCTCGCATGAAGGTGGTAAATGCTTGCGGGGAGGAGCTGAAACAGCCGCCGAGGGACCCCAGAAGACCAGGTTCGGGGCCACTCTGTGCAGAACGAGCTGCACAGTGAAGGTAAGTATAACATGTTTGTTATTTTAAAAAAAAAAAAAAATAACTTTACAACCCCTTTAACTTTTTTTAAAGGTTCCAGGTTGATAACATTTTTATTGCTGTCTGTTTTGCTGCTGGGGAGATTTGCTCTCTCTGTTTGTCATTTTGACCATTGTCACAGGGACATTAAATTATGGGAAATACTAGTCTGTAGTATTTTGCTCCCTTCTTTGTTTCTAGGACAGGAAGTGAAAGAAAGTCTCTCAAACAGGACACAAGCAGCAAAAAAAAAGACAAGAGTCTTAACCATACCATCTACTGTAAAAAGAGAAAGTTTAGGCTTTACATATCATTGACTCAAAGTGTCTGCTGAAACATAGTTTTTTCACTTGCTGATCCTGGCCGTAGTTTCCACATCCTTTGACAAGTCAAGCGGCACATGAAAAGTGGCAGTTACAGGGGCTGGAACAAACCATATAACACTGGAAGAGAGGTTACCATGATCATCTTTAAGGTTACATATGGTTTAAAACTTTTTTTTCAAAATAACAAGCTAATGTAGTAACTGCTAAAATGCAGTTGCTGGAGTTGGGCTTTAATTTTTTGTTTCTTTTAGGCTTCATTCACAGGGGCGCATAGACCCTTACCACCCTGAAGAGGGTCATGATTATGCAGCCAGCCTGTTAAAATCAATGACAGCTTGATAAAGGCATCAGTTATACAGAACTGTTTATGATTCATAGTTCATTAGTAAACTAAATATTGCTCATTTAGGTGTACTTTAAATAGGAAAAAAAATCTTTTTTTTATCCAACAATAGGGATGATTCATTTTAAGGTTAGGCATGAGTTCATAGACCAACTGAACTAAGGCACAACTTCACTGCCATTAATGTACCTGCTAGTCTTTGAACTTTGTCAGATGGCTTAGAACAGTCACTATGACATAATTTAAATAAATCACCCCCTTACTATAAAAATTGTTACCAGATTTTCAGTGGGGGTGAGCAGCAACTTTGATACTTGGGGGGGGTTGAGGAGTAACTGGTGTTCAGCAGAGACTGGAGGGAACAGTTGTGCTGAGCAGGTGTTGGGAAACATTAGAGCCCAGTAGGGTGTGAGGAGAACAACAGTGCCCAGTGACTGGAGAACAATAGTGACCAGTACAATTGGGAAGGGTTAAAAAAAGTGCCCAACCAGAGGGTGGAAAGGAACAATGGTGCCCAGGGGAAGTGATTGGAGAACAGTTGTGCCCAGCATGATGTGGGGGAACAATAGTATATGAAGGATAATAGTGCCCAGGCAGGGATTGGTGATAATGATATTGAACAGCAAGGAGTGAGGGAGTACAATAGTGGCCACTGGCCAGCTAGGGGTCTGGGGAGAAAAAACAGTGCCCAGTGGGGAGAGGGGAGAAAAGTAGTGCCAAGCAGGTGGTGGGGGTAAACATCAGTGTCAATTGACATATCTGACACAGAGGTCTGTGTCCCACATTGTTGCTCATGTCGTCTTTGCCTCATCCCCCTCCATGTGCAGCCTGAAACCCCTTACCCAGCTCTGCACTGATTACATTATTGCGCTCTGTGTAAGAGGGAACAGCAGCAGCCTCTAGTGATCAATCTGGAAACTGCACATAGCTAGCCCCAAACAAAAAAATTAGCGTCAAGGCCAGCTCAGGGACAACGATGGGAATGTTGCTCATGGGAGAAAGAATGCCCTAAACTTGGTGGTCATTGGAGTGGGGGGAGATGCATTTGTGTCAGTCAGGTGTGGTAGGGGTCATTAGTGCTCAGTAGGGGTGAGGTGTGTTAGGGAATGCCTGAACGATTAATTTAGTCAGCTATGTCAATCATTTAATTAATCGATGGACAACATAGCCTCCAATACAAAAATAATTTATAAAAATTAATTAAGCTGACTCCATTAATTATTCTCAAGTTGTTTTAATATTTACTTGACAGAAGTAACTTTACAAACACCATAAATAATAGTCAGATTGGGATATACATAGACACCAAGCTATTTGCATTGAAGTTCTAAAATGATCTGTTGCTCTAGAGCAGTGGTTCTCAACTCCTTTCCTCAGGACCCACTAACAGGCCAGGTTTGCAAGATAACTGAAGTACATCACAGGTGATATCATTTGCTGCTCAGTGATTCTCTAGTCTGCATCTCCCCAAGGTAATACTTAAATTCTGGCCTGTTAGTGGGCCCTGAGGATCGGAGTTGAGAATCACTGCTCTAGAGTATATATTCTGTATATTAGATTGAATTCAATAATTAATTTTCCTTTTGTAGATATCCTACATTGTTTTTATGAAATTTGGCAGATAATAATCTGCATTTGACTAGCTTGGCCCGTTAACCCACTGCAGCCGAATCCTCGGGTGAAGTCCATCTTAAGTTGTGCCACTACAGCAAATTAACCACTTCCAGACCGTCCACCGCACATATACTGTGGCAGGGCGGTCTGGCTGCACGAAACGATGTACCTATACATCATTTCATGCATGAGATGCTGTGGGCACGCACCCCTGCATGCTGGGGGAGTGCGTGTGAATCCTGCATCCACCAGCAAACCGCAATTGCTCCACAGAGAGGCAAAACAAGGCAGATTCCAGTTCTGAAAGGGGGCAACACTGAGATCGGCTGTTCCAAGTAATCAGGAACAGCGATCTCTGTGTTGTCCCTATCCCCCACACAGTTAGAACACACCCAGGGAAACAGTTAACCCTTTTATCACCCCTAGTGTTAACCCCTTTCCTGCTAGTGTAATTTATACATTGATCAGTGTATTTTTTTAGCACTGATCACTGTATTGGTATCACTGGTCCCCAAAAAGTGTCACTTGGGTTCAGATTTGTCCACCGCAATGTCACAGTCCCGCTAAAAATCACAGATCGCCGCCATTACCAGTAAAAACAATAAGAAAAAGAAAAGTCCCTAAATCTATCCCCTATTTTGTAGACGCTATAACTTTTGCACAAACCAATCAATATACACTTATTGGGATTTTTTTACCAAAAATATGTAGAAGAATACATATTTGCCTAAACTGATGAATACATTTGTTTTTTTTTAATTTTTTTGTTTTTTTTGGATATGTATCATAGCATAAAGTAAAAAATTGGCGCTCCTTTTTTGTTTATTGCGCAAAAAAATTAGAACCACAGAGGTGATCAAATACCACAAAAAGAAAGCTCTATTTGTGGGGGGAAAAAAAGGACATCAATTTTGTTTGGGTACAATGTCGCATGACTGCACAATTGTCAGTTAAAGAGACGCAGTGCCTTATCGCAAAAATGGCCTGGTTATTAAGAGGGTAAATCCTTCCGGGGCTGAAGTGGTTAAAATGATCAAACTTAGGGGTGTTTAGGATTTCTAATGGGGTAGCAAATCAGCTAGCATAAAATTATGGCAAACAGAAAAATCAATAAGAGAAATGCAAACTATAGTTACCCTTCCACAAGCAGGAATAGGCTTAAAATTGCTGCTGCTCAGAACCACATGTGCTTTCAATTAATGGGTGGAGTTGTCTCTTAAGGATGAAGTGTCTTGACACATGTTGTATGTGTAGATGATGGGCGTGTGTCCTATCCTAAATCTCAGAAACCTGGCCCAGAAGGTATAACCTCCTTTCTGATTAGTGAATCAGGTTACTATTCAAAGATGTGTTTACCTAAGCATTAGCTCACTTGATCACCGGGTGGCACTCCATGATTAGAAATCTTTATACTCAGATTTTCAGGGAAAATGTAATCTGTTATAGATTCAACTATGTGATTTTACCTGCAAATATAAAATGTCATTGAGGGTCTAGCCTCTTTTTAATTTGTGGTAGTAGCCTTTAAATGGGACAAAAAAAATTCAAACTATAAAGAGGAGGAGTTTCATAGATATCAGTTCATAATTCAAAGATTGATACCCATACAATAATTAAAATAATTTGCATACTTTAAATTATTATTTCAGCGTGGTGACATAACACACACATTTCTAAATATAATGACAAGGAATACAACAAACCAAATATATAATGAGATTATAATTTCCTTTTTAGAAAATATTATGTTTTGTCCTGGATATATATACTGCGTAACTCCACTTTTGTTGAGAAGAAAACATTCCCCCTCCCTACTATTGTTATCCTGGTTCCTGGTGTCCTCAGATGTCCCGATTCTTTTCTCCCCTATGTGAATACAAAAAAGGTATACTTAGCAGATAGATATTTGAGGCGAGAAATAGTAATATGAAACATTGCTTGGAAATGTCATCCATTTGTCTGTTTTGGCAGAGTTCCAAGCTGAAGACATGATTTTTTCCCTTTCAAATCTGGAATACTTATCTGTTTTGTGCAAGTTTCACACATAGAGAGACCCCTAGTATCCACTGGAGCACCTGTGTGGGACACCATAAAAAGGTTGTTCTGGTGTCCCACACTAGTGCCCCTGCATCCAGATGTGTAAACAGCTGCTGAGTGTCCTCTCCTTACAATAAATCTAGTTTGCATCTCATTATAGTTACAAACACATCTAGACAGTAATGTACTAAACTTCTTTTCATACAAATAGGCATGAACAAATGTAGTTAACTGCATCTGCCAAAAACGTTGTATTGGTGGTCGAACGAACAATGTTTACTACGAGCGATTACTGTGCCCACGAACCTCAAACTTGCCATTTTAAACTGTACAACAGTAAAGAAAAGCACATAGAGCAGCACTAAAGTACTAATAATAATAGGAACACAAGACAAATATTTACTTTTTAGAAGCACTTTCCTGATCTTTCTATACTAATTGTGCTCTGTCAATTTCAAGTCTGACCAGCATTTCCTCAATTTCTCCTTGGATCATCGTACCCCAAAATTCCTGTGCAGACTTCTCACAACTTTAGTCATGATCTTGGCCTTTCTCACATTTGGGTTTGTGTACGGTCCATGCTTCCCATCATAGTCTGCCCTCTTCAAGATGTCCACCATCTCCACCATCTCTACAAAGGACATATTTGAGGCCTTATATCTCATCCTGGATTGGGAACTGCCTTGCTGTGGGTTTTCCTTGTCCTTGTCATTGCTGCTCTCTGCAGGCACCTGCTTTGTCTCCACCATGTGCTCTCCCACTGCCCCGAAAGAGAAGAGGCGGGGAATACACTAGAAATAAGGACAGGGGCAATGTTTCACGCATGCGCAGTGTATATAAAGCATAACACGCGGGCATCATACATACAATCTGTGAGTGGAGGACGGAGGTTTGTAAGCGCAGATCGTGTAAATAAAGGTACAATTTTAACTTGGGGCATCAGTGGTTAGTGGCCTATACTGCTTTAGAGATTGAGGCCTATACTGGGACAAGATTAGGAGAGTTTAGCCTGACATTAGGGTTTGTCTTGTGTTGTGTCTTGCAGAGAAAATGGTTCATAAATTTACTGATCCTGACTTCCTGCCCAGATTCCTGGACATGTACAAGGAGCGGCCATGTCTCTGGCAAGTCAAAAACAGTGACCACTCCAACAAGCTAAAGAGGAAGGCAGTGCTGGAGAAACTGATGTAATTGGTGAAGCCTGTGTATCCCACGGCAGACATCACCTATTTGAAGGCCAAAATTGGTAGCCTGAGGAGCACATATAATAGGGAGCGCAAAAAGGTGCAGGATTCCATGAGATCAGGAGCAGCAGCAGATGACATATATGTACCCAGGCTGTGGTACTACGACAGACTGCGTTTTTTGTCAGACCAGAGTGAACCCAGGCCATCACTATCTACACTTCCTTCCACACTTCCTTCCACACTTCCTTCAATATCAGATGAGGCTTCTGAAGTCCAACCTGAGCCTTCCACCCAGGAAGAAGATGTGGAGGAGCCCAGCTTGAGCCAGGTATAGCATTGTTGAACATATTTCTTGTCAAAAATTGAATGATGTTGACCGCAACATACAGGGATATACAATGTAATACTGACATATAATCACACACATAGGTTGGACTTGATGGACTTGTGTCTCTTTTCAACCTCACCTACTATGTAACTATGTTAACCAGATATTATTGATCACTAATTTCTGATTTAACAAAGTGGTTTACATATCAATAGAAAGTAGTGGCCAAAAATGATTAGGACAAGAATGAAAAATGCTGGGGTCAGAATGATAGTCTTTTCTGTTTGTTAACATTCAATTTGCAACAGTCATGAGCTCAAAATTGCGTGTGATTGATGACCAAAAAACTAAAACTATGTATCATTTTAATACACAGGAAAGTCTCAGCCAGGAGGAGGCCGTGGCAAGCAGCCTGACCGAATTCCAGGTTTCTCCCCTCCACCTTCCAACCAAAAAGGACCAGGAAGGCGAGGAACCTGGAGGAGTCAGCGACTGTTTTAATTCGCCAGGCTACTGCAGTACTAACAATGACCCCTGGTGGCCCCAAGACATTTGGCTGTGTGACAGCCAGTAAACTGGAACGCATGGAGGAGGGCCAACCCCTCATCTGTGAGAAGATCATTCTTCAGGCCCTAAACGAGGGGATGAGGGGCCAATTCACAAATAAAAGCCACCTGTGTGAGTTGGACCATACTCCTCCTCCACCTCCAGCAACACCACCACCACCTCCAGCAATACCACCAACAACACAGCCACCCAACTCACCACAGCAGCATGGAAGGAAGTGTGGAAGGAAGTGTTCAGAGTGATGGCCTGGGTTTAGTGTGGTCTGGCAAAAGACGCAGGCTGTTGTAAGACCACAACCTCGGGACATATATGTCATCTGCTGCTGCTCCTAAGCACTCGGAGTCTTGGACCATATTGTGCTCCCTATTAAATTTACCTCTCAGGTTACCAATTTTGCCAGTCAAATAATTTATGTCTGCCCTGGGGTAGAAAAGCTTCACCAATTCCAACTGTTTCTCCAGTGTTGCCTTCCTCTTTATTTTGTTAGGACCGCTATTAAATGTCTAATTCTTTTTTGACAAATACTTGGCTATGTGTTTTACTTCAAAAAGAACAGATTGTATGTGAGTAGGCAGGTACATTTCAAAAATACAATGTCAAATGTACAAGGGACATCAACGTAGTTGTATCTCTTTGAAGTTAAAATATACAAGATAATAATGCTATTGTGGTAACTTGACACACAAAATGACAAAAAATATTATGGAGATCACTAGAAAAAAAAAAATATTCTGGAGATCACGAGAAAAAACAAAAATAAAAAAAATATGGAGATCATGAGAAAAAAAAACAAAGATTATTCATGAGATCACAAGAAAGAATAAAAAATCTGTTTGTCAGAACTCTGTGAATATCAGCAGCAACAGACAAAATCATTATTCTAGCATTATAAAGAAAAAGAGAATGTGCTGCATTGAGAGATTTCAAAATTTGCTGCATGACGAATGTGCTATCTCCATTACAAACGCTAGTTTTACAAGACCGAGCGCTTCCGGCTCATACTTGATTCCGAGCATGCGTGAATTTTGTGTGCGGACTTGTGTACACACGATTGGACTTTCCAACAAAAAAGTTTTGTTGGCAGAAAATTTGAGAACCTGCTAAGAAACATTTGTTGGCGGAAATTTCAACAGCAAATGTTCGATGAAGCATACACACGGTCAGACTTTCCGACAACAAGCTCACATCGAACATTTTCCGTCGGAAAATCCGATCGTGTGTACGTGGCATTAGTATTTCAAATTGTCCTGCCGCTGGTAAATTAAAAAAAATAAAAACTGTGTCATATTCAGCCTCTTAAATCCTGTAGTAAAAGTCCTGTTATAAATTTGGACCTAAATTGCAATTTATAACTGATATTCTTCTGGTAAATTTTACAATGCTGTGTCTTCTGTAGTCTCTTAATTTGTGCAATAAAACCTCTACCTGTGCTTTTTGTGTGTAGCAAATTTTGGCTTATAATTGATAATTAAAATTGTCCTGCTGCTGAGCAATTTTACACTGCTGTGTCATCTGTTTTCATTTAATTCTTGTAACAAAACCCTTACCTGTGTTCTTTGGTTATAGTAAATTTAGGTTTAAAATTGCTATTCAAAATTGTAGTGCTGTTGTCCAATATTACACTGCTGTGTCACATGCTGTTTCCTAATTATTGTAAGAGAACACTTGCCTTTTGTCTCTTGTATATTCTGTAAATTTCTACCTAATTAAAAAAATGTCCTGCTGCTGTTCAATTTTTTTTTAGATTATAACTTATAGCTTGAGATGATTAAAGCGCATCAGGCAGTTGTGGCTCACAGTATGTTCAAGAGCTGCCTGTTTTTTGCAGCACCTCACTAAATTCTTTGAAAAAAAAATGTAGAAACACTGTGCACCCCATTAACTGCACACCTTCATCCCAAGTGAATAAAACTCTGCTTCTCAGTCAAACACTTTCCCCTCTTTGACTTTACACATGCAACAAGGTTAATCTGTAAATAATGTAAAAAAAAAAAATGAAAGTAATGGTCTCAGGTGTGAAAATGACTGTGTCTCGAATATCTGTAATATCTTGTATACCAAGCTGGACCTTGTCTACTATTACATACAACGACTGGTTTGAAAGTAAATTTTTTTGGGACTATTGAATGAAATATTTATAAACAAGTTTTATATATTACATATACAGAACCCAGAGTTTATTAGGACGGGTTATTGTTTTATATGTATTTTGGCCAAAACATTTTTAAATTGTCTGTGTATTATGTTTAATAAAGCAAAGAAGGTTTCAGATTATATGAGTAGCTGCGCTGGTTTGGGGTAATTTTTAAACAAAATTTTTGGTACACATTTATAGTATAGAGATTAGAGTCTTAAACCAAGTTTTTTTTCGAGAGAGAGAATATATATATGAGGAGTGTACATATTGTCCAGACAGTGGCCAATTTCTACCAGTCAAATACCTCAGATCTATATTGTAAATAATAGGGGACACTAGGATAGGAGGGGGTGTGAGGTTGTTACTTTGAAGTGTTTTTTGCACTCTTTTTTTACATTTTATTAAACTTTTACGATAAATCAGTGTAGTGCTGTGAAAAAAGAAGCTCGCAAAATGTACTATTAAACTGTTGTGCCACTGACCAACTCGTGCAAAGTTGAGAGCTTTTTTAAAAAATAAGCTTTCCTAAAGCTTCTAGATCTGCCCTGGCTCCTATTTCCACCTTTTTTTAATTCAGACCTATCACCACTGGATTAAAAATCAGATGTTGCAGCCAAAACAAAAGAAAAAAGCCTTTCTTTGCAAGTAGAAATAAATCATATTGTAATGTTGCTGCTGCTATTTAGGCCAAGATAAATGTAAAGTTAAAAAATCAATTAGATGTCCAAAACATATGAAGCCATGCAGTTTAAAATCATTGCATTTCCCACGCTGCCTTCAAAGTTGCTTTAAGAGGTTGACCCTCTCCCTTACTATAAGGTGTTTTTCTTTCTGCTATGGTACATGTTCCCTATTGCAGTTTTACATAATCTTTTGCTTAATAGCCTTAAAAATCGCAAAAATTAATTAATAAGGATCCTCCTATAGACCTTATTTTTGGATCTCACACAGGATTTTACAACCCCCTCATCTCTATCCGAGATCATAATATCATTTATGGCTATGATTGAAAAATTGTAATACACCCTAATTTTCTTTGCAAAATATTATTTTTTTACTGTTATATTTTCACTTGAACACCTTTAAACAAATGCCTTTAAAATAAAACAACAGAACATGTGTAGGAGTTCACAAAGAAAAATAATCCCTTAAAAAAATCCCATGAAATGTGATGAAATAATATCGAATTTTCTAATATTTTTTCTGCAAAAAAAAAAAACAGGAGCAGATTGTTGGTGATGCTTTTAAGAGGTTTAACCACTTCCAGCCCACGGATGTCATATGACGTCCTAGGCTTTGAGCAGGTATATCTGAATGATGCCTGTAGTTACAGACATCATTCAGATATTGCCGGTTTCAGCCGGCGAATCTCTACACCATAGGAATGATCATAGTGGCTGTTCCGCCGCTTGATCGTTCTTATGGGAGGCGAGAGGGGACGTCCCCCCCTCCCGCCACCCTCCGGTGCTTGCTCCGACTCACCATTACGATCGGTGAGGCGGAGAGTAGATCCGCCGGCGCCGGATGTAGATCATAGAGATTTCCGGCGAACCAGATGGTCCCCGGAGTCTCTATGATCGTCGGAAGCCGGGCGCGATGTTATGACGTCACGCCCGGCCTCTCCATTAAAAAAAACGGCGCCACTTCGGCTGGGAAGTGGCGATCGTTTTATTTTATTTTTTTATTTCAGGCTTCCTAGCCTAGTGGTGAGATATGGGGTCTTATTGACCCCATATATCACTATTAAGAGCACCTGACATGTCATATTGCTATTACAAGGGATGTTTACATTCCTTGTAATAGGAATAAAAGTGATCTTTTTTTTTTTTTTTTCAAAAAAGTGTCAAAATAAAAAAAATTAAATATAATTAACATTAAAAAAAAAAATGTTTTTTTAAAGCGCCGCTGTCCCCGTGTGCTCGCACGCAGAAGCGAACGCATACGTAAGTCCCGCCCACATATGAAAACGGTGTTCAAACCATACATGTGAGGTATCGTCACGAACGTTGGAGCGAGAGCAATAATTTTGGCCCTAGGCCTCCTCTGTAACTCAAAACATGTAACCAGTAAAAAAATTTCAAGCGTCGCCTATGGGGATTTTTAAGTACCGAACATTGGCGCCATTCCACGAGCGTGTGCAATTTTGAAGCGTGACATGTTAGGTATCTAACTCGGCGTAACTTCATCTTTCACAAAATGCAAAAACATTGGGCTAACTTTACTGTTTTGTTTTTTTTTTAAACACAAAACAGTTTTTTTCCCCAAAAAAACGCGTTCGAAAAATTCCTGCGCAAATACTGTGTGAGATAAAAAGTTGCAACAACCGCCATTGTATTCTCTAGGGTCTTTGCTAAAAAAAACATATATAATGTTTGGGGGTTCTATGTAATTTTCTAGCAAATAAATGATGATTTTTACATGTAGGAGCAAAGTGTCAGAATTGGCCCGGTATTGAAGTGGCACCCATAATTATTTATTTTTCAATAACCTTTGTTAGGTACTATTTTTTTTTTTTACTAATCTATAGATTTTTTTTTAAACTCAATTTTATTGTGAGTATACATTTTGAAAAAGTTACAAGCGAACAGTAATTATACATATAAACATACAGGTAGTAATCATTTCAGCTTAGCAGTAGAAGGTCTACATAGGGTAAGGGGGAAGTGGCGAAGTACATCTGTGAGTTTTAATAAGTAACAACAGCGGTAGACAGTGTGCTAATTGATAGGCGCAAAATATGTGAACAGGGTTATATCACTCGGGTGCTGACAGCGTAGGGGTGTCAGTTGTATGGGAGTTCCTTCATGGGAGGTATGCATTTAGGGTGTTTGAGCCAAAGGTCCCAGTTTGTTTAGAATCTAGGAATTTGTAGGTTGGCTTTGGCGTGCATGAATTCCATCAGGCAGTGGTTATTCAGAAGAGTAGTTATTTCCAAGCTGGAGGGGGGATGAAGGGATTTCCAGTTTTTGGCAATGGCTAAGCGTGTTGGGATAAGTACATGGGATATAACTGTGCGTGAAGATCAAGGCCAGAGTTCCATGTCAAGGCCCAATAATACCATTTGTGGAGTTAGTGATACAGGAACTGGTAGAATGGAGATGAGGAGTTTGGAGAGCATAGACCATAGCGTGGCTAGAATTGGGCAATCCCACCATATGTGGAGTGGGGTGCCTGGGGATCCGCAGTTTCTCCAGCAGAGATTGGTTGTAGTTGGGTATATATGGGCAAGTTTGGTTGGTGTGAGATACCAGTTATGGTATATTTTTTGGACTGTTTCTCAGTGGAGTAGGCATCTGGAGATTTTCAGAGGTGCTTGGAGTGAGTGATGCCATTGCTGGGGGGTGTAGGAGCGTCATAGTAATTGTTCCCATTTTAGCATCAAGGGGGATTTGGATGTAGGGCAGGTTTTGGTGAGGAGCTTGCAGCAGAACGAGATTCCACGTTGGTGGGGTGAGTTGAGGTTGAAAAATGTTAATACATGCCATGGCAGTAGGTTTTCAGCCCATTGTATCTTAGAGGGAATTGAACGTATCCTGAGATATTTGAAAAAGTCCTTATGTCTTATGTGAAAGGTGGGTTGAAGATATTGGAATGACTGGAGGGTGGGACCCTGGTAAAGGTTTCCGATGGTGGGGATGCCTGTGATGATCCACTCAGTGACATTGATGTCAGGGGTGAGGATGTGGAGGGCTTCCAGTGGGATATGTTTGAGTAGGCATAGTGGGATACACTTAGTGGCTTGTATAATTGCTTTCCATATCCTGATGGTAGTGTTAATAGTGTCAAGGAATGAGTGAGTCTCGTGATGTTGCAGGAGAAAGGTGCACAGGATCAGTTTGGGGTGGGACATTTGTAACCATGTGGTTTGTTGCGTAGTGTTCCACAAGGTTTTGGCTTGGTCAAGTATTGTCGCTTTGTAGTAGGCTGTTAAATCCGGTGCTCCCATCCCTCCAGCAGTGACTGGCTTGCATAGAGTGATGCTGTTAAGACGAGATCGCTTGCCGCCCCATACGAAGGTGGTTATGATGGATTGCAATTGCAATATTTGTTGTTTGAGAAAGGGTATTGGCAGGGTTCAGTAAACATATAAGACATGGGGTAGGAGATACATTTTCGCAAGGGCGATTCTACCGGCCCAGGAGGCAGTCGTGTGTTTGAGGTCCTGTACAGTTTTATGCAGTTTGGATGTAAGATTAATAAGGTCGATAGAGCCTAGGTGAGATGAGGGTGTGGTCAGTTGTATGCCCAGGTATGTGAGGTGGCGTTAGGGGCCCATGAGAAAGACGTGCATGTCGCGTTTGGTTTGTTGGTCTAGTCCTATACCTAGCATGCCGGATTTAGAGAAGTTGATTTTATATACCATAGACCATAGGGTGAGTACATGGATTGAAAACTGGCTACAAGGGCGTGTTCAGAGGGTGGTGATAAATGGGGAGTACTCAGAACGGTCAGGGGTGGGTAGTGGGGTTCCCCAGGGTTCTGTGCTGGGACCAATCCTATTTAATTTGTTCCTAAACGACCTGGAGGATGGGATAAACAGTTCAATCTCTGTATTTGCAGACGATACTAAGCTAAGCAGGGCAATAACTTCTCCGCAGGATGTGGAAATCTTGCAAAAAGACCTGAACAAATTAATGGGGTGGGCGACTACATGGCAAATGAGGTTCAATGTAGAAAAATTTAAAATAATGCATTTGGGTGGCAAAAATATGAATGCAATCTATACACTGGGGGGAGAACCTCTGGGGGAATCTAGGATGGAAAAAGACCTGGGGGTCCTAGTAGATGATAGGCTCAGCAATGGCATGCAATGCCAAGCTGCTGCTAATAAAGCAAACAGAATATTGGCATGCATTAAAAGGGGGATCAACTCCAGAGATAAAACGATAATTCTCCCGCTCTACAAGACTCTGGCCCGGCCGCACCTGGAGTATGCTGTCCAGTTCTGGGCACCAGTCCTCAGGAGGGACGTACTGGAAATGGAGCGAGTACAAAGAAGGGCAACAAAGCTAATAAAGGGTCTGGAGGATCGTAGTTATGAGGAAAGGTTGCGAGCACTGAACTTATTCTCTCTGGAGAAGAGACGCTTGAGAGGGGATATGATTTCAATTTACAAATACTGTACTGGTGACCCCACAATAGGGATAAAACTTTTTCACAGAAGAGAGTTTAATAAGACTCGTGGCCACTCATTACAATTAGAAGAAAAGAGGTTTAACCTTAAACTACGTAGAGGGTTCTTTACTGTAAGAGCGGCAAGGATGTGGAATTCCCTTCCACAGGCGGTGGTCTCAGCGGGGAGCATTGATAGCTTGAAGAAACTATTAGATAATCACCTGAATGACCGCAACATACAGGGATATGTAATGTAATACTGACACATAATCACACACATAGGTTGGACTTGATGGACTTGTGTCTTTTTTCAACCTCACCTACTATGTAACTATGTAACTATGTAACTATATAGAGAGGCTTTGCTGAATAAATCTAGGGTACTGTGGAGCGCGGGGAGCGAGGTGACAGGGTCAGTTAGGGAGATGATGACATCATCCGCGTATAGACCAATTTTGTGTGTTGCAGTTGCTATTGCTATACTTGAGATTAGTGGGTTGTCTCTAATCGATTGGGCTAGGGGTTCCATGACAAGGGCGAATATCAGGGGTGAGAGTGGGCACCCTTGACGAGTCCCATTAGAAATACGGAAAGGGTCTGAGAGTAGCCCGGTCGTCATTACTCTGGCGCTAGGCGAGTATTGCTTGTTGGATGGTCCCAGAGAAGCCGAATTTCCGTAGGACCGCTGTTAGGTAGGACCAGTCCACTCTATCAAACACCTTCTCTGCATCAAGGAAGATGAGCAGAGAAGGCATTCGATGGTGTTCCACCCACTGTATCAGGTCTATATGCCTGAGGGTGCTGTCCAAGGCTTGTCTGCCAGCCACAAAACCCACTTGGTCAATATTAATTAGTTGTGGTATAAATTCGGATAATCGCGTGGCCAAGAGTTTGGCATATAACTTGGTGTCAGTGTTTAGTAGAGAGATGGGTCTGTAGCTAGCAGGCTGGTCGGTCGGTTTGCCTGGTTTTGGGATAGTAGTAATAGTGGCTTGGAGGGATTCTGGTGGGATGGAGTCTGTGTTTGCAGTGAAGTTGAAAGAGTGGCATAGGTAGGCATGGTGGCATCTCCAAGGGTCGTAGAGGTCTTCCGAGTGGAGCAGGGAGGAGACAGAGGTGGAGCGTTTACGGGCGGGATTAGAAGTTTCCAGTGCGTGATCAACAATTTGGTTGAAGTCACTGCAGATAATCAAGAGGCCTTGTTTGAAGGGTTCCAGCTTCTTCAACAAAATTTTGTAGAAGCGGTGTTGATTGGTATTGGGGGAATAGATGTTAGCAATGGTAATGGTTTGGTTGTTGATAGCGGCATTCAAAATTATGAATCTGCCATCAGGGTCTATGTCAGTGTGGAGTGGTTGGAATGAGAGCGTATGGCAAGCATAACACTTGCTTTTTTCTTGGTGGAGTTGGCAAAGTAGCAGTGCAGGTATTGCTTGTGGGAACAGGAGGGGGAATTGCTAGAAGCAAAATGAGTTTCCTGTACACATAGGATGTCAGAGGTGTGAGGTAAAGCTTCTTTCCATAGTAAATTTCTTTTGTAATTGTAGGGGGAGTTTAAGCCCTTTGCGTTAATGGATGTGAAGGTGATTGACATTTTGAAAGGCGGATAGTCGGTGGGAGCGGGGGAGGGTGTGGGTTGCATGCTGTCAGTGGTTATGTAGAGGGGTGTGTGTGAGGGGGTAGACCTGTAATAGAGGGTCACAGTAGTCAAAACTTAGCCAATAGTCTAAAGGCAACCAAAGATACAATACTGCAATAGATAAAACCTGTAAGAAACAGTGGTAAGCTATGAACTTGGTATACAACAAAAGAAAGAACAGAAAAAAAAACACGTAACAGAGGATCTTTCAAGTGCTTGGCACTTTTCTTTCTCTGGGGAAAGAGTGAGGAGTGTATGTATTGGTACGCTCATCAGGGACAAAATTGAGGAGTAATAGTGCTAGTTCGGTGCTCAGAAAATTTCCAGGGGGCACTTGCTGGTTTAAAGGAGTGGAGACATAGGTAGTCTTTACCTGCGAGTGGTAGTAGGAGTATGATGCCTGGTATCTTGGGCTGATGTTGGGGGCTGCTGAAGTAGTGGTTCAGGCAGCAGTGCGGTGATTAGGCCCCGTTGAGCATTCAAGATGTGGGAGTGAAGATGTTGGTGCTCTGATTCTGGTATGTGACCACCAGTTTGGTAGGGAAGCCCCACTTGTATGGGATGTTGTTCTTCCTGAGGACTGCGGTGGTCTGGGAAAATTCTCTCCGCTTTTGAGCTGTGGCAACAGAGATGTACAGGGTCACCACAGAGGAATAAGGATCAGGTAACGGAGAAGTGGATCTGGCGGTCGCCATGATCTTTTCTTTCACTTGAAAGAAATGGATGCGTGCAAGCACGTCTCTAGACACAGACACAGGGAGGTGATTGGGTTTGACAAGGCGGTGTGCCCGGTCAATAACCATGTCAGTTTGTTGCAGTTGAGGTATGAGTGTGAGGAATAATTGTTGAATGTAGGGGATCAATTCTGGAGGCTTAACAGATTCTGGTACCCCCCTAAATTTAATGTTATTCCTCCTCGAGCGATCTTCTAAATCTGTGACTTTGGCTTGCAGATATTGAATCTCCTCAGCATAGTGATTATGGGCATCTGCCATTTCGTTATAGGTCGCAGTGTGCTCAGTGAGCTGTTTTTCAATACCTTCAGTGCTGTCATCTACCTGATCTATTCTAGAGTGAAGTATGGAAATTGAGGATTGTAATTCATTGCGTATATCATGCTGTAGTGATAGCAGCATGAGCTTAAGTGTATGCTAAGATGCTGGCATGTCAGAGGCAGGCAGTGTGGCTAGTGAGTCAGAGCATGGCAGTTCAGGGCCTGCAGTTGCAGGGGGATCCCAATGCTGCTTCTTAAGCAGGGGAGCTTTGGCAGGTGAGAGGGCTGGAGATTGTGTGGCTCTCTTACCTCTATCAGCGGGCGAGGGCTAAGAGGATTCCTCTGCTGGGGCTGTGCTGTCCATCTCTTCAGAGAGGTGTTCCAGTGAGCTCCTGGCTTCAGGCAATGAGGTGTGCGATGCCGTGACAGGGCCAACTTTGCTTGTCAGCATGTCAGCTCTGCTGAAGTAATCTGTGAGGCAGCGCAGCTTGTGGAGGCTGGTGTGTCCGCATCTGGACATGCCAATCGGGTGCCCGATGGTTCCGATCCCCTCCGGTGAGGCAGAGAGGGGGGATAATCCTGTATCAAGTGCTGTGTGTTGCTTCTTGTCCCACGGCTGAGCGAAGCTGAGGGATCAAACGGTCATCTCGCTCCGCGGCTAGCCACGCCCACTAATCTATAGATTTGATTGATTGGGCAACCTTATAAGTCAGTAGTTAAATGCTGAATAGTTCCATTTTTACAGTGAGAATTTTATTTCCCTCAAAATCGAATCTCTCATAATGGTTTTGAACTGTTGAATCGAAATAAAAATATAATACTTGTGACAGGTTTCCTTAATTGCCCTTTATCCATATGACCCTGATAAGCATGCATCCTTGTTGCTATGACAAGTTTCTACTCTAAATGCAATGTTCTTGAAACAGCCCAAGCACTGATCAATATGATTATCCCCAGAGTCTCTAAATGGATTCAACAGTGTGATAACTTACTAAGAAATCAATGAAGTGTATAGGTTAATTGGGCCAATAGTAACTTAACAAATTCATAAGCTGCTTAATAACCATTATTATACACAGCTATAGGACAAAGCTGGATTGACTTTAATGTATTGATACTCACTGATGATAATAAATCTCCTGCATCCTAAGGAAGATTAAAATCCTTTCGGAAAAATTATGTTAACGTAATGTCAATGTTTCCAATTATTGCCCAAGGAAGCAATAATCCGTCAACAAACAGAACATAAAATCACTGTAAAAACAGTGAAACAGGAAGTCATAACCCAGACTTAAAACCTGTTTAGAGGAATAGGAGTCCTGTTCAGTGTTATTTGAGAATATGTAATGGACAAGATGTCTCCTCTCTCACCACATCCAAGTAGTCTGTGTTTCATCAACATTTTCAAACAATCATGATAACTAGATAAACGACAAGGCTAGTTGTTCAGCAGCTCTCTTCTGCCATCATTTGTTACTTAGATGTCTATACAACAAACAATACAGAACACTCATTTTTATGTATCTGTACTTGTCAAGATTTCAGAATCTTGTGCAAATGTAAATAATATTTTATTTATTGGGCTGTTGGAATTAAACCTGCAGGAAATAAAAATGTCAGTGCTTTTAGATGTGTTTATAGTGGAGATTTGCATGGAATGTGTCAGATTTGGCTTTTTGTTTCTCCACTTATTTGTGTCATACCAATACAAACAAAAGAAATAAACATGATGCAGTGGCAGAACTACCAGGGTCGCAGCAGTTGCACTTGCGACTTGCAACTGGGCCCTAGAGTTCTGCCACTGTGGGGGGGCACAAAAGCCCGAAATGTGGCTCCAGGGTTTCTGGCTGCAACTATGAGCAGAGACCCTGCACTGACAGCCTGACCCCCCTCCTTGCACGGACAGGAGATGAAAGAGATAGAGAGAGCAGGATTTTCTCCTCCTACTCCCGCCCCCTTACTCCTGTGTGTTACCCGCGGCCCCGCCCACATTCCAATCCCCAACAGCTCCCTGCCTTGCAAAGTCCAACAGCCAGCAGCTAGATAGTGTTGGAAAAGGCCAGCATGTACCATGGATGCTGCAACCCCCCACAGGGTATCAACAGCTCTCCAGGACAGCATACCTTCCTAAACAAACATCTCAGTGATTTAAATCAAAGCAGCGCACAGGTCGGTCTGTCATTGAGGGGACTGAAGAGAGAGTGTGTTGTCACCTCCAGAGCCCCTCTAGCAACACAGCAGCCCGCTAGGGTTTCCCTGGTGTGGTGCACTACAAGCTCCAGCATGCTCTGCCAGCTTATGTGTATGTATAGCACAGGGCAGGAGGCCTTGCTGTATGGACCCAAGCCTCCATCTATGGCGAGAGAAGCATCTCTACCTTCCTCTCCTATCTCACCAGCCTCTGAGCACACTAATGTAAGGGAGAGCTCTGTGGACTGTAATGTAAAGAGGGACTCTGATGTAAGGGGGGGCTTTGGTGAGCAGAGACCCCCTTACATCAGGATTCCCAGAGCACCCCTTGCATCAGAGTTTACATTACAATCCATAGAGCTCCCCCTTAAGGGCCTTTCACATGGGTGGACTTTGCCAAGCGGATCCACCTGCTCAGCAGGGAATCTTTCCGCTGATCCCCACTGAGCAGACAGATGACATGTTCGTGTCTGCTCCACGTGTGCAGAGCGGACACAGCCCACTATTCTTTATGGGCCAGTCTGACTGTCATCCAGCCTGCTAGACCGATGGTGAATGGATACCCATCCACCTGTTTTAATTGGATCAGATGTAGGCAGGTGTAAATGGACACATGTCTGTTTAAATTCCGCTTCCCCATACTGAACAATTGGTGATCCAATCGGTTCGCACATGTTCTCCATTGTATCAGAGTCTGCACCGTCCCCCCTTACAGTGTAAGGGAACTCTGCAAGTTCAGATGTAAAGGGGAACTCTGTGGACTTTGATATAAGGAGGGACTCTTGTGATTAAATATATACAATAAGAATTCTTATTTAATCACAAACAATATGTATAGTGTATACTAAAAAAAATAATTTGCTGTGCACTGCTAAAGTCTTTGGGTTTGAAGAAAAAGTGGCAACCTTACCCAAGACGTCAGGAAGGAGTCCTGCTGCAGGACTATAATCATGGGCCCTGCAAGGGAAGAAAAGGACCCCAGGATCATTGGAAGGGCCCCGGGACCAGAAGTCAGGGGGGCCCTTCATGGTTCCTTTCACCGGGACCCTAAAGTTACACCTATGTGAGAATGCCTAAACATTTGTAATTACAACAATTTTCTGGGCGAAGTGGTGCATTATCTGTCAGAAATGCAGGGGTGCCAGTATTTTTGACTGTATATTTCCAGAAGATAAAAGATTAAATCTATGGGCAATTTAGCATGTACTGTAAAACTCCACTATCTCATCACTAGCTCAGGTGGCTTTTTCTAATACCTCTAGGCCACAATATAATTACACCCGGTCACCATAAAAGAAAAGAAACACAAACGCCATGGCCCAATATCATCAAAGCAAGAGGTTTATTATATAAAATGGTACTCACAAATAGGGATGAGCTCGATGTTCGGCTCGAACATCAGGTGTTTGCCCATTCGCCGAAGAACGAACATTATGGGTCGTTCGCGGCAAATTCAAGCGCGCGGAATGCCCCATAATGCACTGCGAGAATGCAGTGCATTGCTGTATGATGATTGTCCAAAGCATGCACCTGACCTGCATGTTTTGGCCAATCCCAGCGCCCTCTGCTAAGAGAGCCATGATTGGCCAAAGGCAGGGTGTCTTTGGCCAATCATGGCTCAGAGAGGCTAAGTCCACGCTCCACACTATATAAAGCTGCCTATACGACGGCCTTGTGTAGTGTTGTTGGTGTGGACAGAGAGATAGCTTGATTTAGATTAAGCAGGCAGGTTATTCAGTTAGTGGCAGTGTATTTGATATATATATATACAGTCAGTCTAGTATATATACATATATATATATATATATATATATATATATATATATATATATATATATATATATATATATATATATATATATATATATATATATATGTGTGTATATATATATATATATATATATATATTCTGCGGTACATAACATTTCTTCTATTTCGTTAAGTGATATTGAATTGCAGGTTAAACAAAGGGCTCAATTTCAGTCCTAAAGCTAAGATGGACACATTTACGTTCAAACAAGATTTATATAGTTTTTTTAGAAATGTTCGCTTAAAGGCTTTCTATTCTTCTAGACCTGCGGTGAGCAATGTCAGTCTGCTGCCTTTATCTATTTCTAATTTAGACCTCAAAAATAAAACTGGTTTTGTTCCCCCCACATCTTGTGCGGCAGCTGAATTGTTCATCAGCAAGGTAGAAGAAGATATTACCTTTTTTTACATAATAATGATGGGAGGGATCATATACCAAATAATATGACACAGGAAGGAATTATAGCGCTTTCCACTTTGACCACCCGTAAAGAGATCACTATCAAGCCAGATGACAAAGGTGGCTCGATAGTAATAGTGAACACTGCACAGTATGAGAGGGAAATTTATAGACAGTTGGCGGATCCCAAGGTGTATAGACGTCTGGAAACTAATCCTACATCACGGGTGTTAAATAGGATCAAAAAGGTTGTTAGTCAAGCAGTACAAAATAATATCATTGATGTGAATACACAAACTTATTTAATTTCAGAACATCCGGTAACACCAATAATATATGTACTCCCTAAGATACATAAAGATCCCACTAATCCCCGGGGCCGACCCATTGTATCCAGCACTGCATTAGTTACTATGCCTTTAGCTAAGTATCTTGATAAATGTTTAACACCATTGATTGCAAAGACTTGTTCATACATAAGAGATACTCAGGATTTTTTAGATAAAATTTGATCGCTTATCATTCCATCTGATGCACTGCTGGTTACTGGGACGTTGCCAATTTATATACGGCCATTCCACATGATCTAGGTATAGAAGCATGGAAATGCTTACTGATGAATTCTAAAAAATATACTTCTGCCCAAATTTCGTTTCTCCTGGAATTATTAACCATTGTATTAGAAGAAAATTTCTTCTTATTTAAGGATAATTATTATTTACAATTGGCTGGGGCAACGATGGGTAGTAATGTAGCTCCACCTTATGCGAACGCATTTATGGATATGATTGAGCAAGCTTTTATATTTCACTGTACGTTATTCAATGAACACTGTGCGACTTGGTACAGGTTCATTGATGACGCCTTCACTATATGGACTGGTGACTTACATTAATTGTCCTTATTTAATCTTTACTTAAATTCATTAATACCTGGTTTAAAATTCAATATGTTTAGCAATACTGATGCTGTTCCATTTTTGGATACATTGTTATTTATTAAAGATGGACACATAGTCGGTGATTTATACAGAAAGCCTACTGACCGCAATCATTTATTGTTATTTTCTAGTTTTCATCCTCCAGGGGTTTTTAAATCTATCCCCCATAGTCAATTTAAACGTGTAACTAGAATCAGACACCTGTGATGTGAGATTAAATGGGATGGAAGACAGGCTGTGACAACGTGGTTATCCTATGGATTTAGTTCATTATAAACGTATTAATATAACTAGCATTTCTCCTTTTAAAAACTTCAGTCGCAGAATGACTTTTATTGCTCAATATCATCCCTTTTCACAAAAGATTAATAATATTATTAGGAAACACTGGTCCATTTTACACAATGGCTATCCTGCGGTTACTGAATTTAGTAATCCCCCTTTACCGTCATATCGACAGGGGAGAACCATTCAGGATAAATTGGTGAAATCAGATCAATATTCCACACCAAGTCCAAGGGTAACATTCTTAGGTCCTAAAAATACAGGTTAATTTCCATGTTTCAGTTGTATTCAATGCTCCAATATGATCAAAGGAAAAAGTTTCTCTCATCCCCTTAGAGGTTACAATATCCCAATTAGAGAACATTATACTTGTCAATCGTCTTACATTGTGTACATTATTAAATGTCCTTGCAGTCTTCTTTATGTAGGGGAGACCACACAGAAAGTTAAAGACCGTATTGCTAGGCACAAGTATTCGATTAGAGATAAGCTTGTTAAATTCCCTTTAGCTAGACATTTTATTGAACAAGGACATACATTATCACAATTAAGATTTATGATAATAGATGGTATTGCTAAAAACAGACGTGGGGGTGATAGAGAATTGGCTGTTAGGAAGAGAGAGGTCAGCAGGATACATCGGCTGGATACTCTTCAGCCGAAAGGGTTGAACTCTGAATTCGACTTGTACTTATTCCTTTGAACACTTGATGATGCATTATATCTATGAAATTGTTTATATTGCTTATTGGTTTGTGTGAAGCCACATATGCAGCTTCATGCATATTATAGGCAGGAGTTGCAGAGGCGTGCCAGCACACACGGATGAACATTGGAACAGTGAGTAGGTGGTTTTAATATTTTTTATTACCACTTTGTCATTGAGTTTATCTATTCTATTTTTTGAGTTTTGGATAACTTATTATTTGTTAATTTATTTTTAGGATTCCTGATTAATGATATCCTATCCAGTTGCTACTACTTTTCTGGTGGTGTATACAGTACACAATACAGTGCAGCTGTAGTACAGTTGCTACTACAGTTCTGGTGGTGTACACAGTACACAATACAGTGCAGTTGTAGTGCAGTTGCTACTACTTTTCTGCTGATGTACACAGTACACAATACAGTGCAACCGTAGTGCTACTACTTTTCTGGTGGTGTACACAGTACACAATACAGTGCAGCCGTAGTATAGTTGCTACTACTTTTCTGGTGGTGTACACAGTACACAATACAGTGCAGCCGTAGTACAGTTGCTACTATCTTTCTGGTGGTGTAAACAGTACACAATACAGTGCAACCGTACTGCAGTTGCACTACGGTGTGTAGTGCCTACACATGCCCTCTGCCGATAGCCAACTTGGGCTTTTCATCACTCCTTAGCCCTCATCCTATCTCCGCAAACTGGAAATCCACAAACAACCGAAAACTGGAAGTATATGGCCAGGCGGCCCTATGCTGGTTTTGAGTGGATAACATCCTGTGCGTGTCATCAGGACTAGGAATACAGAGATTTGCATCCTGCACACCCGTGGACCCCTGCAAAGGACTCTGGATTCACCACCTTGTCTCTGCTATTGAGGATCTAATATCATCTAAACAGTGAGTCTCTTTTCAACTGGTATATCCAGGAAGCAATCACAGCCTGAACATTTACATTTTTTTTTTTTTTTTTGGAGGCTCTGTATTTTGACTCAGCTGACTATATTTTCCTATTCAATCTATATGCAGTGCTATCTTTAATGTGTCATGGAAACATGGTGCTGAATGACTAACAGGCTTGTTGTGGATCTATTGTTTTTTCCTTGACTCAAGTCGCATGCTTGCATCACAGCGTGCTGCTTTTTTTTTTTTTATATATATTATCTCTATGATTGACAGTGCTACATCCAGAAATCAACCCTGTCCTGTTCACTAACTATCAGGAATACTTTCTAGCCAGAATTGCATTTATTTGTCTGAGATAACCAATGCTTTCTTTAACATTGTAAAGACTTAATGCAGCAGCTCTATAGGCATACAGGGAGTCTGGAGGTCCATGGTTAAGCACAATACGGGTACTGACTTGTGCTACCAAGGTTTCCCGGAACTCACCTCGCCTAAACATATGTAAGCATTATATATTAAGTCACACTTAATGACTTGAGATGATTGACACGTGTGGATGACTGGGATATGGCTGAGCTCATGGGCATGCGTTTTTAAGTGACAACGTTGTCAGTTTTTACCTTATGCAATCTCCTATTGTTTATGCTTTCCTTTCAATGATTAAAATGTTTTTCTACTAATTGTTCTAATAAAGTTATATCAGGTTAAACCGCAGTTTGTTCCTTTTCCTTCACTGAAGGTAAGGACACCTTGGGTCCTATTCCCACTCCCATTTTATTTTGGCTACTACTTTTCTGGTGGTGTACACAGTACACAATACAGTGCAGCTGTAGTACAGTTGCTACTACTGTTCTGGTGGTGTACACAGTACACAATACAGTGCAGCCATAGTGCAGTTGCTACAACTTCTCTGGTGGTGTACACAGTACACAATACAGTGCAGCCGTAGTGCAGTTGCTACTACTTTTCTGTTGGTTTTCACAGTACACAATACAGTGCAGCCGTAGTACAGTTGCTACTACTTTTCTGGTGGTGTACACAGTACACAATACAGTGTAGTGTGGTGTTGCAAAACAAAATATACATCATGTCCGGAAAGCCACCAAGGAGAGGCAGATGCTCACATGCCACTAAAAGAGGGCAAGCAGCCTCTGTGTCTACAGTCAACAGCGCTGGTCGTGGACATGGTGCATCCTCCGCAAGTGGCCGTGGGGCACACTTGTCCTTTTTTTCTGCTGCTGGCCGTGTTATTGAGCCAGAACATGCAGAAGAGTTGGTGTAGTGGACAACAAAGCCGTCCTCATCCTCCTCATCCTCTGTCACCCAGGCTCAGAGTAGTTTGCCTTCCTATGCAGCTGCCAAAGCATCCTATTCCACCGGCTCCTTGTCCACAGTCACTCCTTCTGTAGCCCCACCATCATGCAGGAGGAGTCCCCCGAACTATTCGACCACAGTGTCGGGTACATGCTGCTGGAGGATGCGCAGCGATTTGAAGGCTCCGATGTTGGTTCCCAAGTTGAGGAAGGGAGTAACGTGAGCCTAGAGAGAGGGGGTGCCCAAGAAGGACAAGAAACTGGCAGTCATGTTCCACCAGCTGCAGCATACTGCCATGTTTGCGCCAGTGACGAGGAGGGAGGGGATGATGAGGTCACTGACTCTAATTGGGTGCCTGACAGAAGAAAGGAGGAGGAGGTGGCACAACTCCAATTAGGCAGGATGTCCTCTAGGGGGCAGCTTAAGGGCAGCCACCCTAATGCATCAGACCGCAGAGCTCTGCAGGTGCTGCTGAAAAGTTCCTTGGTGTGGGCATTTTTTGACATGTGTGCAGCAGATCACATCATTGCTGTTTAGGGATGAGCTTTCTGTTTGGGTCAAAAATTAGTTCGACTCGAACATTGGCTATTCGCCCGTTCGTCGAAAACCGAACATTATGGGCCGTTCATGCCAAATTCGAGCGGCGCGTAAGGGCCCATAATGCACCGTGGGAGCGCAGTGCATTGCTGTATGATGATCGGCCAAAGCATGCACCATGACCTGCATGCTTTGGCCTATCCCAGCGCCCTCAGCTAAGAGAGCCATAATTGGTCAAAGGCAGGTTGCCTTTTGCCAATCATGGCTCAGGGGGACTAAGCCCACGCCCCATACTATATAAGGCTGCCTGCACGTCGGCACCATGTAGTGTGTTGTTGGCGTGGATGGAGAGAGAGAGTGCCTGCCTGCTCAATTTAGATTGAGCAGGCAGGCAGGTTATTCAGTTAGCTGCAGTGTATTTAAAATATATATACAGACTGTCTTGTATATATATATATATATAAATATATATATATATATATATATAGCCACTGTATCCAGTTTAGCTATATCTGACTGCAGTCTGTTCCTGGTGTACTGTTTCTAATATACTTCAGGCAGGCAGGTTATTCAGTAGGGATGAGCGGAACCCCCCCCCCCCCCCCCGGTTTTTCGGTTCATAACATGCGAACAGGCAAAAAATTAATTCAAACACGCGAACACCGTTAAAGTCTATGAGACATGAACATGAATAATCAAAAGTGCTCATTTTAAAGGCTTATATGCAAGTTATTGTCATAAAAAGTGTTTGGGGACCTATCAATGCAAAAAGAAGTTTTAAAAACGGCCATTTTTTCGGGAGCAGTGATTTTAATAATGCTTAAAGTGAAACAATAAAAGTGTAATATTCCTTTAAATTTCATACCTGGGGGTGTCTATACTATGCCTGTAAAAGGGCGCATGTTTTCCGTGTTTAGAACAGTCTGACAGCAAAATGACATTTCAAAGGAAAAAAAGTCATTTAAAACTACTTGCGGCTATAATGAATTGTCGGTTCGACAATACATATAAAAGTTAATTGATAAAAACGGCATGGGATTTCCCCACAAGGGAACCCCGAACCAAAATAAAAAAGAAAAATGCATGGGGGTCCCCCTAAATTCCATACCAGGCCCTTCAGGTCTGGTATGGATATTAAGGGGAACCCCGCGCCAAAATTTTTTTTAAAAATGGCATGGGGGTCCCCCTCAAATTTTAAGGGGAACCCTGTGCCAAAATTTTTTTAAAAATGGCGTGAGGCCCCCCAAGAATCCATACCATCCATACCAATACATACACATAATTTGGCAGGCCGCAGGAAAAGAGGGAGGATGAGAGAGCACCCCCCTGAACCGTACCAGGCCACATGCCCTCAACATTGGAAGGGTGCTTTGAGGTAGCCCCCAAAGCACTTTGTCCCCATGTTGATGGGGAGAAGGGCCTCATCCCCACAACCCTTGCCCGGTGGTTATGGGGGTCTGCGGGCGGGGGGGCTTATCTGAATCTGGAAGCCCCCTTTAACAAGGGGACCCCCAGATCTCGCCCCCTCCTGTGTGAATTGGTAATGGGGTACAAAGGTAACCCTACCATTTCACAAAAAAAAGTGTCAAAAAGGTTAAAAAACAAGAGACGTTTTTTGACAAGTTCTTTATTAATTTCTTCTTCTTTCGGCTTCTTCTTCCATCTTCTTTCTTCTGGTGTTCTTTGGTGTTCTTCCATCTTCTCCTTCATCTTCTTCTTCTCCATCTTCTTCTTCCTCTGCTCTTCTCATCCCGCATCTTCCTCCAGGCTTCTTCTCCGCTCCATGAATTCCCCGTGCGTCAGAGGAGGGCGGGGTCACCAGGTGGCTCAGCCCTCCGTTATATAAGAAATGTCAGAAGAAGCGAAGCGTCACACGGCTGAAGACTCCCACTGAGGCGAAACTTTTTTTAATACATACATTTGCAGTTGCTACTAATTTTCTGGTGGTGTACACAATACAATACACCCATAGTTGTTATTACACTTCTGTTGGTGCAGTTGCTACTACTTTTCTGGTGGTGTGCACAGTACACAATACATATAGTGCACCCATAGTTGCAATTAGACTTCTGGTGGTGTACACAATACCATTCACCCCTAGTGCAATTGCTACTACTTTTCTGGTGGTGTACACAATACAGTACACCCATAGTTGTTATTACACTTCTGTTGGTATACATTGTACCGTGCACCCCTAGTGCAGTTGCTACTACTTTTCTGGTGGTGTGCACAATACAGTACACCCATAGTTGTTATTACACTTCTGTTGGTATACACAGTACTGTGCACTCCTAGTGCAGTTGCTACTACTTTTCTGGTGGTGTACACAGTACACCCATAGTTATTACACTTCTGTCGGTGTACACAGTACCGTGCACCCATAGTGCAGTTGCTACTACTTTTCTGGTGGTGTGCACAATACAGTACACCCATAGTTGTTATTACACTTCTGTTGGTTCACTGTACACAGTGCCGTGCACCCCTAGTGCAGTTGCTACTACTTTTCTGGTGGTGTGCACAGTACACAATATATACAGTGCACCCATAGTTGCTATTAGACTCTTGGTGGCGTACACAATACCGTTCACCCCTAGTTCAGTTGCTACAAATTTTCTGGTGGTGTACACAATACAGTACACCCATAGTTATTACACTTCTGTTGGTATACACAGTACCGTGCACCCCTAGTGCAGTTGTTACTACTTTTCTGGTGGTGTACACAGTACACCCATAGTTGTTATTACACTTCTGTTGGTGTACACAGTACCGTGCACCCATAGTGAAGTTGCTACTACTTTTCTGGTGGTTTACACAATACAGTACACCCATAGTTGTTATTACACTTCTGTTGGTGCACAGTACACAGGGCCGTGCACCCCTAGTGCAGTTGCTACTACTTTTCTGGTGGTGTGCACAGTACACAATATATACAGTGCACCCATAGTTGCTATTAGACTTTTGGTGGTGTACACAATACCGTTCACCCCTAGTTCAGTTGCTACTACTTTTCTGGTGGTGTACACAATACAGTACACCCATAGTTGTTATTACGCTTCTGTTAGTGTACACTGTACTGTGCACCCCTAGTACAGTTGCTACTACTTTTCTGGTGGTGTACACAATACAGTACACCTATAGTTGTTATTACATTTCTGTTGGTATACCCAGTACCGTGCACCCCTAGTGTTGTTGCTACTACTTTTCTGGTGGTGAACAAAGTACACCCATAGTTGTTATTACACTTCTGTTGGTGTACACAGTACCGTGCACCCATAGTGCAGTTGCTACTACTTTTCTGGTGGTGTACACAATACAGTACACCCATAGTTGTTATTACACTTCTGTTGGTATACCCACTACCGTGCACCCCTAGTGCAGTTGCTACTACTTTTCTGGTGGTGAATACAGTACACCCATAGTTGTTATTACACTTCTGTTGGTGTACACAGTACCCTGCACCCATAGTGCAGTTGCTACTACTTTTCTGGTGGTGTACACAATACAGTACACCCATAGTTGCTATTACACTTCTGTTGGTGTACACAGTACCGTGCACCCCTAGTGCAGTTGCTACTACTTTTCTGGTGGTGTGCACAGTACACAATACATACAGTGCACCCATAGTTGCTATTAGACTTCTGGTGCTGTACACAATACCGTTCACCTCTAGTGCATTTGCTACTCCTTTTCTGGCGGTGTACACAATACAGTACACCCATAGTTGTTATTACACTTCTGTTGGTGCACAGTACACAGCAGCGTGCACCCCTAGTGCAGTTGCTACTACTTTTCTGGTGGTATGCACAGTACACAATACATACAGTGCACCCATAGTTGCTATTAGACTTCTGGAGGTGTACACAATACCGTTCACCTCTAGTGCATTTGCTACTACTTTTCTGGCGGTGTACACAATACAGTACACCCATAGTTGTTATTACCCTTCTGTTAGTGTACACTGTACCGTGCACCCCTAGTGCAGTTGCTACTACTTTTCTGGTGGTGTACACAATACAGTGCATCCATAGTTGTTATTACACTTCTGTTGGTATACACAGTACCGTGCACCCCTAGTACAGTTGCTCTACTTTTCTGGTAGTGTACACAGTACACAATACATACAGTACAACAATAGTTGTTATTACTCTTCTGTTGGTGTACACAGTACCGTGCACCCATAGTGCAGTTGCTAGTGCTACTACTTTTCTGGTGGTGTACACAGTACACAATACATACAGTTCACCCATAGTTGTTATTAAACTTCTGTTGGTGTCCCAGCCAGGCTGGGGGCATGACCGGAAGTGGATGGAGGAGAGAGTTTGTGAGGAATGAGAGCGTGTGCTTACCCCACTCCATGAACACGTTCCCTCGGGTGCATTGAGTCTCAGAAGTAGCCGGTGTTTTCCCATGTGCTGCCTGCCCCCCCTGTGAGTGACTGCCGGAGACAGTGCGGTGTGTCCTCGGATGCCTTCGGGGGCTCTCGGTGGTGCTCGGATTTGATAATCTCCGAAAAGAGCGGCATAATCTCGGGAGAACATGGACGAGAGGAAGGACAGCCTCTGCAGGAACTGACGTCGAGGTGTCAGCAGAGGAGGTCTCCATGTGCAAGCTCTGTACATTCAGAAAGCTGAGCTGAGGAACCGGAGTAACTGGAGACACCCTGAAGTAGAGTTAGGGGTATACTCTGGACCTGTGAGTGCTGGCAAAGTGGAAGAGAGCAAATGTAATCAGACCAGCGGAACGGAGGTATTGTTTTCCATTTTTTTTTATATCAAAAATGGAGGTGGATGGGTGCCCTCATCAGGTCATCAGAACTTTCAGAGACTGTGTGTTTGTGAGTGAGCCAGAGAAACGGTCTTCTATCCATTGTGAGTGTAATTTCTACTCCTACTTATTTGCCATGGATAACAGTGATAACAGTGATAATAGTGGTCAAGCTGGATGGGAAACTAATACTTAATACTTAATGGTTCAAGAAAAGCGGTGTTAATGTGGATGCTCTCCCTGTGCTTGTTGATAATAGACCTGCCTTTCTGACTTACTGTTGAAACAGCAGTCGATAACAAGCTGTGGCTGTAAGAAATCTAAATTTTGAGGTCACCTCCCTCTTCTCCTGATTTTCAGTGAACTCGCTCATTGCCTCCACGATAAATAACTTTCATAGCAGTAAGGCACCATGTCAGCAAGGAGGAAAGGAGACGAGCATGCTAGCCAGGAGAATGTGAGGATTCAATCATTGTGTTCTGCTAAAGACAAGGAGAAGGATAAGGAAAAGGGGGCGCAGTCCACAGTGGCAGGTGTAACAGCAGCAGCAGTCGCAGCAGCTGCCAAATTAGAGAGAATGGTCCATGCTGCTGACCATACACCATTTAAAGGGAGGCAGCAAGATCAAACTAAGTCAGTAGCGGACAGAAAGAGCCAGGGACACTCGAGCATGCCTGCAAGTGTTACTGGAATAAAGAATACTACCAGTAAAGGGACCGGAGTGGCCGGAAAAGAACTGTAAGCTGTTGTCACTCAGACACACCCAGCAGAAGGAGAACCATCCCTTAAAGATATCCTCTTGGCGATAAACACATGCAAACTATCTCTGGGCGAACTGTGTGACCAAATGAAGGATATCAAAGAGGAACTATCCCTGGTACGGCACGAGCTCAAGAAAACAGCAGAAAGAGTGACAGAAATGGAAGGGAGAATAAGTTTGATAGAAGACGACCTGCACCCTATGAAATAAGAGGCTAAGGCCTGGAAAGAGCAGATGAATAAGCTCACAGGAAAATTTGATGAAATGGAAAACAGACTTCGTAAAGACAATATGAGAGTGGTGGGGTTACCTGAAAAGAGTGAAGGGTCAGACCCAATAGTATTTTTAGAAAAATGGTTGATTGAAATCTTTGGAAGAGAGACGTTTTCACAGCAGTTTTCAATTGAAAGAGCACATAGAGTCCCGTTCAGACCTCCCTCACAAGGAAGCCCCCCAAATCTTTGTTATTGAAATTTTTAAATTATAAAGATAAAGTAATGCTCCTTCGTAAGGCCAGAGAGATGGGGAATATTTCCTATAATGGAGCTAGGATATCAATGTACCCCGATTTCTATCCTGACCTGCAGAAGCGTAGAGCTGAGTTTTTAGGAATTAAACGCAGTCTTCAAAAATTTAATGTTACATATGCTCTCCTTTATCCTGCCAGGCTCCGGGTAAACGTACTCGGAGGAACTCAGATTTTTGATTCTCCTGCAGGTGCGTTAGCGTGGTTAGAGGATAAGAGAGATCAGTTGTCAATGAAATAACTGGGTATCTGGTTAGAAGACGATGCACGTAGGTGGTGCACAAGTGTAAAATAATAACAATATATTCTGTGTGGAGTGGGGTGGGGAATCTACACGGTTTAAATGTAATTAGGAATGGGTTTCTATTTGAACACAGGGAGGGAGGGACGGGTGGTGGGAGGGGGGAATGGAGGTAAGGGAGTGGGAGGAATGGGTTTTGTAAGCATATGGTGGTATGTGACGGTCATTAAAAAAGCCTTTGGGGGGTAACCTAGAATGGTGTGGGGTGGGAGGCGGGAGGAATAAAAATATTAGGTTTTTGAGCTGGGCGGGGATAGGGAGGGTGGGGGTGGGTAAGGGTTATAGAAGAAGGATAACATATAGTAGGGGAATATATGGAACACTGGATCGTAAGGAGATATATTGTACACTGGATTGTAGGGTAATACACTGGACACAGGAAAATCAAAATACAGTTATAATATTCACGTTTGTAGTGAGAAAATATGGGTATAAGTTGAAATGGTTGAGGAAACTAACTTAAAACACTTGGTTATTAGGGATTTTATCCCACTGATAAGGATGAGTAATTTAGAACAATGGGACACTAAGGCACAAAGGGAAATGGTGACATTTAGATTAATGGGTTTAATATTACAAGGATCGCTATTGTTTATTGCATCTCTCTCTTTGAAACTATCAGGTTTTAACTTCTTTTTTCCTTTCTGTTTTTCTGATCGTTCTTACCAGAATAATCAACGGTATTGAATATTGGGTCATGGAACGTTCAAGGGATGGGTACCCCTGCCAAAAGAGAAGCCGTATTTGATGTATTGGATATTATTAAAGTAGGAAATATCTGTCTGCCGGAGACACACCTGACTAAAGATACTAAATCTCAAGTAAGAAATAAGAGATTTCAGCGCCAATTCCACTCAGTACACACACCTCTTACTCCAGGGGTGTGTCGGTGTTAATTGATAGAGAGGTGGCGTTCACTTGCAGACAGTGTAATATAGACGTAGAGGGCTGATATATTTTTTTACATTGTATAATAGAGAACCAGGAATATGTATTAGCAAATATTTAAATCCCCCCACCCTTCAAATTAGATGTTATGTACTGTCTATTGGAATTTATAGTAGATAAAACCGGGTTGCCAATTATAGTAGTTGGGGACTTTAATGTCGTCATAGATAAAAAAAAATAGGTTCCCTCCAGGAAAACAGGGACAAGGGATGCAAGAAAATCGGATAGGCCAATTTCTTCAAGAAGCTGGGCTGTCTGACCTCTGGAGAATACGGAACCCTGAGGTACTGCAATACTCATGCTACTCGAGTTCCTATTCTACACTCTCAAGAATAGACCTTGTATTGGGTAATGAGTTAGCGTGCCAAACAATAAAAAATATAGTTTATCAACCCAGGGGGGTATCGGACCATTCATTGCTGTCAGTCTCGGTAAATACAAGAAATAAGAAATCTCACAGGGCATGGAAGATGAACTCAATGTGGTTTGAAATAATAGGAGATCAGAATGAGGTAGTAGCTAAGTTGAATGAGTTTATAGTGCTTAACACAAATACCACAAGGAGGGGGGTAATGTGGGACGCACTGAAGGCATTTCTGAGGGGATTACTTATTCAACAAGTGTCAAAAATTAAAAAATCATCATTGGACTGGGAGGATAAAATCAGGAAGGAGTTAATAGAAGCAGAAAGGGAGTATGTGAAAGAGCCATCCCCCGATAAACAAAGTATATGGGAGAATAAGCAACAAAGATACAAAGATGTAATATCTAGGAAGTCAGAAAATAAGAGACTGTTTCAGAAGCAAATTGTATATGGGGAAGGGGAAAAAGTCGGGAAGATGCTGGCTCATTGTCAGGTCACCTAGAGGCTGGGTGACAGATGCACACCGTTGGGATCAGGAGTGCACCGCAAGGTAGTCGACCCTACAGCTGACTGCTGCGGACTGAACCCTGGGAGGTCCAGGAAGCAGGTCTACTGGATCACTGACACAGATCCCACTGGGAGCTAGAGCATAGATTCCCCAGGGAGCGGAGTCTAAGAGCCAGCAGGTGTTCACCAGAGCTTTTAATGGTAAGGATGGACTGTGCTCCAGGTCGCGGCCCCCAGGTTCACAGCTCACGCTCACGGTAGACTACAGGAGAAGAGGAAGGAGGCAGCAGGCTGGAACAACAAGGAAAGTAAGGGACAAGCCAAGGTCGGGGCCACAAGCAGACAAGGACAACAGAGTACATGCCAAGGTTCAGGGTCACAGGCAAACAGGGATGGTCGGGAACACGCCAAAGGTCAGGGTCACGAGCAGACAGGAATAGTTAAGAACAGGCCAAAGTCGGTAACAGGCATCAGATGTAGGGAACACAGCAAGTACACACAGAGGCTAACACACAATGGTTGATCAGCACTGCTGGCTTGCAGTGCACAGGTTAATATAGGGTTCCCTGATAGGGCCTGGGGTGGGGCCATGCTTAGAGGAGAGCAGTCAGGTGAGGGTCAGCTGGTCTCTAGAGATGAACACATGGAGACAGGTATGCTGATCGACAAGCTCTATTGCATAACCATGACAGTAACCCCCCTCTTAAGACCTCCCCCTCCCCCGCCTGTGCCCAGGCTTAAAGGGAAACTCCAGATGGAACCTCTTCAGTAGACAAGGAGCAAAGACCTCAGATGCAGTGATCCAAGACCTCTCCTCAGGACCAAACCCTTTCCAATGTACGAGGTACTGAAGAATGCCTTTACGGAGCCGGGAATCCAAAACTTGACTAACCTTGTACTTTAGATTATCCTCAGAGGCCGGAACCGAGGTAAGGAGAGGACGAAAGGACTTATTGAGGACTAAAGGTTTTTTAGAAATGGGTAAAGGCACGAGAAGACCATCAGAAGTCTTAGCAGGGTCCCCCAGACCCTTAAAGATGTGCTGGACATCCAACACAGGACCATCAGACTGGGTAGAGATCAGTGGATCCCTGAGGTCAGGTTGGTTAAAAGGGGACGTGTCACAAGAGTTAAGCTGGATAGCCGGAACACAAACAGAATGCAGAGAGCCCTGAACAAAAGGTTGAAAACCCCACCTGGCCAAATGAGGCAGTCTATCCAAAGGATGGATTGAGCCTCTTAAACAGGTTTGAACGGACGTAGTAGCAGTAGGGTGAGGCCAGGTTACAGAAGGTCCTGAACAAGAAGCAGGAAGCTCACTGGGCATAGGCTGGACTGGTGCAGAGGCCGACTGAACAGCATTGCCAGGTGCAGCGACCACCAGAATTGCATCGCAGGGCCTAGCAACTGTGGAACTGGTGGACGAGTCAGCCTGGGTGTGTGTCCAAGGGGGTCCAGGGACAGGCAAAGGGAAATGGCCATGCAAACTGGAGTGACTGATCGGCTCAGGTTCACAGGTAGGCTCCTCATCCAGAGTGCCACGCGACCCAGAGAGTGCCTCAGCCCGACTATTGCAGAAGACATTCCAGAAATCGCTATACGCAGCGGGAAGAGCAGAAGATACTGGGATGGTGGCAACAGGAGGATACTCTTTTGGGGTAACCTTGAGTAGGCAGGAGGAGGAACAGGAGGAACCCCAAGTCAAGATCTGTCCAGCAGTCCAGTCAACATGTGGAGAATGGAGCCGTAACCAAGGAAGACCTAATATGATAGGAGAGGAAGCCTTAGGTAAGACAAGGAAGGATATCCACTCCTGGTGGAGTGTCCCTACCGACATCTTAACAGGGAGGGTCTGGAAGCGGATAGGGCCCCCTGGGAGAACAGTGCCATCAATCACCAAGACCACCAATGGCGTTGTAAGGGGCAAAAGGGTAAGTCTCATGGAAGACACAGTTCCTCAGTCCATGAAATTGCCAGCGGCTCCGGAATCCAGATGTGCCAAGACCGAACAAGAGGAAGTGCCAACATGAAGTAACACGGAAAGAAGAAGACGAGAAGGTGAAGGTGATACTTCAGGGTCTAATACTCCACCTTCCAGATGTATTAGCCCTGATCGTTTTTCTGGATGAAGAGAACAAGTGTCACAAAAATGACCTTTGGCCCCACAGTAGAGGCACAGGCCCAGAGTTCTGCGCCTAGCGCGTTCTTCAGGAGACAACTTGGTCCAGCCCAGCTGCAAAGGTTCCTCAGCAGGCAGGGGGTGCTCCTCGGATCGAAGAGAAGGGACTGGGAGCTCAAGCTGCCTAAGGAACGGGGAGTGCTGGCGTCTTTTTTCCAGGGCCCTCTCCTGAAAGCGAATATCGATCTGGTTACACAAGGTGATGACATCGTCCAGATCAGCAGGAAGGGATCTTCCTACTAATTCATCCTTCACTCTATCAGAGAGGCCATGTAAAAAGGTTGCAACTAGGGCCTCATTATTGCAGCTCAATTCAGCTGTGAGGATACGGAACTGAAGAGCATACTGTCCCACAGAAGCAGACTCTTGACGGAGACGTAAAAGAGCGCTAGCCGCTGAGGAGACACGACCGGGTTCCTCGAAGATATTCCAAAAAATTTCAAGAAATCAGACAGGGTAGAAACGACTGGATCATTCAGTTCCCACAGAGGGGCAGCCCAAGCTAGCGCCTCGCCGGACAGAAGGGATATAATATAGGCTACTTTCACCCGATCGGACAGGAAGTTTTGGGGCTGAAGTTCAAATTGAATCGTGCACTGGCTAAGGAACCCCCTGCAAGCCTTGGAGTCCCCAGAGAAACTGGTCGGAGCTGGCAGTTGTAATGAATGTGTGGCTGCGACTGATGCGATAGGTGCAGCAGCAGATAGCGTTTGAGGTTGTTGAACCGGGGGTCCTAATGAGGCCTGAACCTGTTCAAAATGGGATGCCAAATCCTGAAGGAATCGCATCACTTGGGTCTGATGCGATTCCTGGGTCTCAAGTCTGCGAACTAAGCCCTGAAATGGATCATCTGCGGGTAGCGGCACATCAGCCGGGTCCATGGCTGATCAAACTGTCAGGTCACCTAGAAGCTGGGTGACAGATGCACACTGTTGGGATCAGGAGTGCACTGCAAGGTAGTGGACCCTATGGCTGACTGCTGTGGACTGAACCCTGGGAGGTCCAGGAAGCAGGTCTACTGGATCACTGACACAGATCCTACTGGGAGCTAGAGCATAGATTCCCCAGGGCGCGGAGTCTAAGAGCCAGCAGGTGTTCACCAGAGCCTTTAATGGTAAGGATGGACTGCGCTGCAGTCTGGCTCCAGGTCGCGGCCCCCGGGGTCTCACAGCTCACGCTCACGGTAGACTACAGGAGAAGAGGAAGGAGGCAGCAGGCTGGAACAACAAGGAAAGTAAGGGACAAGCCAAGGTCGGGGCCACAAGCAGACAAGGACAACAGAGTACATGCCAAGGTTCAGGGTCACAGGCAAACAGGGATGGTCGGGAACACGCCAAAGGTCAGGGTCACGAGCAGACAGGAATAGTTAAGAACAGGCCAAAGTCGGTAACAGGCATCAGATGTAATGAACACAGCAAGTACACACAAAGGGTAACACACAATGGTTGATCAGCACTGCTGGCTTGCAGTGCACAGGTTAATATAGGGTTCCCTGATAGGGCCTGGGGTGGGGCCATGCTTAGAGGAGAGGTTACAAAAGCAGTCAGGTGAGGGTCAGCTGGTCTCTAGAGATGAACACATGGAGACAGGTATGCTGATCGACAAGCTCTATTGCATAACCATGACACTCATATTGTCAGGTCTAGTTCCTCCCCCTCCATGATCCCCGCTATTAGGACTGTGAGAGGTGAGATCTCCTCTCAGGTAGATGAAATCACTGATACATTCAAGAAATACTATGAAGGACTGTATAAATCTCAGGGGGCCATGGGAGGAGTGGAAACGGACCGCTTTTTCAGAAACATTGAGATGCCTTCTCTTATACAGACTGACAAAGAGGAACTGGAGGCCCCGATAACATTGGAGGAAATTAAAATAGCAGCAACAGAAATAGCCAACCAGAAATCCCCTGGACCTGATGGTCTCCCAGCCGAGACCTATAAATATTATGGGAAAGTACTACTCCCGTAGCTCCTCAAAGTGTTTAACTGGGCAAAGGAAGAGGGGAAATTACCCATATCAATGACTGAAGCTACGATTATGGTTTTGCACAAAGAGGGGAAAGACCCTCTGGAACCCGGGTCCTATAGACCTATCTCCTTGCTTTGCTCAGACGCCAAGATCTTAGCAAAGGTCCTTGCTGCTAGACTAAAGAAAATAATCTATAAATTAGTTCATCCAGACCAAACAGGATTCATCCCCCGCAGATCAACTAGTATGAATATTAGGAGGGTTTTTTTGAATGTACAAATTCCAACAGAGAATGTGTTTCAAGGGCTGTTATGTTGTTAGACGTGGTAAAAGCGTTTGATAGCCTAGAGTGGGAGTACATCTGGCACGAAGGAATTTGGCTTTGGCCCCTCTTTTATTAGATGGGTTAAAACACTATATCGATCCCAGTGCAAAAGTTAGAGTCAATAATGATTATTCTGATGGGTTTCGATTAGAAAGAGGTTCAAGGCAGGGGTGCCCTTTGTCACCCCTGATTTTTGCTTTGGCAATGGAGCCATTAGCCATTGCAGTAAGACAAAATAGGATTATGGAAGGGTTCCGGAGGAGGGCTGGAGAAGAGCGGATCGCATTATATGCGGACGATGTCCTCCTATTTTTGGGTGATACGGAGCGATCCCTTAGACAGGTGATAGATATCTTTTCGAGATTTGGAAGACTCTCTGGTCTGTCAATAAATTGGGAGAAATCAGTACAATTACCAATAGACCCCATTAGGAAGCGTACCTCCTTAGGTAATATCCAAATGGAAATTGTAGAGATAACAAAATATCTAGGCATATATATAACAAAATAACTATATAAATAATAACTTAGTTCCCTTGTTAACTAAATTCAAAAGTAAGATTGAAATATGGAGGGGTCTCCCATTATCAATTGCTGGGAGATGCAACTTGATCAAAATGCTGTGGCTCCCACAGCTATTGTAATTGTTGCATAATTCACCAATATGGATACATAGGAAATGGTTTAAAAAAATCAATACAATTCTAAGAGATCTTATATGGAAAGTTGGGCAGCCTAGGATAAGCCTACAAACCTTACAACTTTCAACACGAGAGGGGGGTTTAGCAGTTCCTCATCCACGGAGCTATTTCTTAGCTGCCCAGCTACAGCATTAAGGGATGGGTACTGACCTTGAAGGTGACAATAATGGAGGAATATAATAAAATCATATAATAGAGTCCGTGTACACTGTTAAATGCTGACGTGGATGATCCTGAATGAATTCTTATGACGGTCTATAGAGTGTAATCATCAAGGATAGCCGCTTTCATCCTATATTATTTCATGTCACACGTGCTCAGAAGGAAGAGAGGGGGGGTGTGCAAGGAAACCCCCTCTTGTAAAACTCTTACCGAATCCAACCTTGATTTAAGCGTGTTGATCATAACTCATGGGAATCACCGCCGATGCTCTTCCTTGATGGACAATCAGAACAGCTTACCAGTGGATCGGTGTTATAAGCAAAAACAGAAAGGGGCAAACATAGCGTAATCCCATTTAACACATTTTATTAAAGATAAAAATGAAGGGAGACCCCCCCTTCAGGGTGTACACTTACAAAATAAAAGACTAAACAAGCGGTGTTCACAGTTCACATCAGGCTGACAGCTTCTCCTGCTGCTTATGATAGGAACCTACTGGTTTTCCTTGAATGACCTGGTGTGTGTACGTCATGTAGCTCCACCCTGACGTGTTTCCTCACTCATGACATCATCAGAGGGTGGGGCTACACGGCATCCTCATTCTATTTAAGCATCTGGGAATGGAGGTCAATTTACATATTAACCACTTCGGTGCATCACAGAACGAGCATACAGGCAGAGTGCCGGTGACCATAGAACACATCTACAAGTCAGATTCTTATCGGCAACTCTGCAATACACACTCGAACATGTGGATCATCTATCTTGAACATGGAGAGTGCACAGTACTTCAGGACTGCACTACTTCCCTATTGGTCAAACATTAGACAAGCGGTCGGTTTATCGACCGTGATCGGCTTACTGATCACCTGCAGTCTCTTAATAGATGTTCAACTTATGTAAGATTAAAATATACATTCAAACTTAAAGTAGCAATATAAACATTAGAGCAATAACTGTAGCTAGTAACCAACTAATACAGTCTCGAACCCCATTCGGAACAATAAGTCATCCTAAATAAACTACTCATGTGCTCTACTATTACGCATCGATCATCCTTTGCACATTGCTTAAGCACATACATAGTACAATGTAGATTGGTCATCAAATGCAATAATAAACACAAAAAATTAAAATCAAATAAAAATGGAAGTCGCAATGTGAAAAAATAAAGCAATCATTAAAGAAATGATTAAAGAAAGTGAACGGATAGAATACTATAGCCAACACAGCATCAAGTACACTTCGGACCTACTGGTCATCATGAATAGAGCTATAACTGAAGCTAGTAAGCAATTACAATATTAACATTAAAGGTAACAAATTCAGAGCGGTAAGTCATCATAAATGAACTACTAGTGTAATCCGATATTGTGTCTCGATCATCGTTTGCATATTGCCTGAGCAAATACACAAACTAATGTGGATCGGTTATCATGTGAAACGAAAAATAAAATAGCAAATAAAACATATATATATATGTACATAATCATATGTTAATTAATTAATTTAAGTATTTTGGACTGAACCAAAAGAATATATAATACATCAATATGAATTTCACAAAACACTAGTAAAAAGGGGAAAAAAAGAGAAAAAGAGAGAGGAAAATGGGAGAAAGACACTGTTTACACAGACTGATTGTGTCATTGAGTAACCGGACCTCATTCAATGTTTAACTCTCTCAAATTGATTAATTAAACCATTCGATCAGTACAAGGCAGCACTTTCTCTTACTGCTGTTGTTAAGATAATGCAGGGATCGCCCGATGAATACTTCACTCATGGCACAAACAGCCATCTCTACTCATGCGACCCGATCACAGCATAGTGGCCATTTATGCGTGATCCATCAGTTAATAATAAGCCTATATATACAGTCAATTGAAATTAATTAAAACAAAAGGGCATAAGACAAAAATCTGAGGCTGCATCAAACAATGCTATACTGGTAAAAAAAAAACCTCTACTGTAGTTATTATTAAGGTCATATTCGATTATGCCGACGAAAAGGCCAACCTAATCCGCATAAATGTAAAGAACAGACAGACAAAAGCAACCTTATCCTAAACATATCTACTGTGTTGGCCGGCTAAACTTTAACGAAGTTATCTCTAACTTCACCATTTTATTCCATAGAATGTTATATGGGTAAGAAATCAACATAATATGCGTAAATATGACAAAATATACAGAGAAAGAGCCTTCATTCTAAAAAAATTACAAATTACAAATCAATGGGCAAACAATTAAAGCACTGAACACTAAATCGTGTTAAAGACACCTTAGACTAACTGATAGGTAGAACACACATAGCTACCAGATCTCGAACGATATCCTAAAATTTGTATAGTTCAATCACTATTAGATATTAGTGTTAGGTGTGAACCATGTATGTCTCATAAAAGAAGGTAATGTAATGAACCGGAAAACTTTAAATCACTCAGGAAACAAACACCAATAAACCTGCAATTGCATCAAAAAATCGCACCAACAAAATTGATTATAAAAGACATCACTCAATATTAAATAACAATGTAACAAGATCTCAGAAACATATCAGATGGACAATAAGCATTCGCAAGATTTGTGTCTCTAAGCTTCCGTTTACTGCCATTTCAGCCAGCCCAAACTGGATATAGGACCAAATGCAGGACTGTTCTTGTGATATACGTTAAATTAATAATCGCTAATAAAGCAATTCACGTCCAGTTCTACATTTAACCCACTGGGGGAAAGGGTATTCATAGAGTATATCCAGTGAGATTCTTTTTTAGAGATCTCTCGTACCATGTTTGAACACCTCCAATTCGGGTAGACTCTATCTACTCCCCAAAATTTTAGACCCGAAGGGTCCTGGTTATAATGCGTTCTGAAGTGTAAAGAAACCCCATGATATTTGAAACCAATTTCGATGTTATAAACATGTTCTGAAATGCGTTTTTTTCAGAGTCTTCTTCGTGCGGCCAACGTACATGAGGTTGCATGGACATTGTAACACGTAAACTACATATGTAGTGTTGCATGTGATGAATTCTTTTGTTTTAAAGGACTTATTATTCCCTGTTGAAATAAACTCTGTCATCCCATGGATTGGATGGTTAATCTTAGTGCACGTTTGGCATCTTCTGCAGGCGTAAAAACCTGCCTGGTCCCAAAACATGACTGGTCTGACCGGTGGGTCAAGCACTTTCTTAACCACCAGATCCCCAAAATTGGGGGCCTTCCTATAGATGAATACAGGATTAGTGGGGAGGGAATCCCTTAAAATCTTATCCATACGCAACATGTGCCAATGTTTTCTAAAGATATTTTCTATCTCCTTGTATTGTACGTGGAAATTGGAAATAAATCCCCACTCGTGTTTCCAGCTTCTCTCTCTTGATCTATTTTCCAGGCAGATCTCACGTGGAATCTCCCCCACTGTAGAAATAATATTTTTGAGTTCCAATTCGTTGTATCCCTTTTGTACGAATCTCTGTTTGATTATTTCAGACTGTGTCCGGTAATCAGAGTCGAGCGTGCAATTTCTCCTGATTCTCATTACTTGGCCCTTAGGTATGTTATTTAGCCAATGAGGGTGGTGCCCACTATTGATCGGCAAGTAACTATTTCGATCGGTGGGCTTAAAATAGATGGAGGTAATTAGATTACTTCACTGTCAGATGATATTCACATCCAGAAAATGGATGCATTCCTTGCTGAACTCATAGTCCAACACTATGTTGTTTTTATTTGAATTGAGTTCAGTCATAAATTCATGCAGGGATATCTCACTGCCTCCCGTATAAACAGAAGATCATCTATATATCTCCTGTAAAATAAGAGGGGGACACTCCGTTTAGAAAAAACTGATTTGTCTTCCCAATCCCCCCATAAAAAGATTTGTCAAACTGGGGGCAAATTTAGCCCCCATGGCAATGCCGGTCTTCTGCGAATAGAATTGTTGGTTGTACCAAAAGTAATTGTGAGACAGGCAAAAATCAAGTGCCTGTCTCAAAAAAACTTTTTGTTCAAAAGGGATGTCATCTCTTTGGGATAAAGCCCAGTTAAGAGCAAGTAATGCATCATCGTGCTGTATAATGCTATAAAGTGAGGAGACGTCTGCCGTGACTAAAAATATGTCTTGTTTATCAGTCAAATCCAAATGGCTAATCAACTGTAGAAGATCTTTAGTATCTTTCAAATATGCTTTAGTGCATATGACACTGGTTTGTAGAAAGGAATCCAAATATTGTCCTAACCTGGCAGTGACTGACCCAATGCAATTAACTATCGGGCGAGCCGGTGGAACAGTAGCGTTTTTGTGCACCTTTGGTAACGTATAAATCGTAGGCATTCGACAAAAACTGGGCTCCAAATATTTGCATTCTTTTTTATTTAAAACCCTTTTCTCTGTTCCTAACTTAATCAGCTTTTGAAGATCTTTTCGGTAGGCTGATGTAGGATCCGAGCTTAATTTGTCTTGTCGTCTGACAGCATGGTCATGAGCTGAGAGTGATAGAAAGATTTATCTAGGAGGACAACTCCACCTCCTTTATCTGCTGGTCTAACGACTATGTTTTTCCTATCTTCTAGTTGCTTAATCCCTTCTTGTATGTAATGCGGGTTCACATTTTTCTTGGGGATAATTGATTCCAAATCCCTAAGCACCAGATTTTTAAACACATCTACATGTTGATTTCCAGCGTTCAGGGGATTGAATAATGAATGGTTCTTCAATCCGCTGTCAATCCCTACTACATGTTAGTTCGCTCTAATGGTAGCAGCTGGACCACTGTTCAGAAAATACTTTTTCATGTTTATTTTGCTCTTATACTTATGTATATCCGTGTATACATCAAATTTGTTTATTGATTTTTTGGGGGCACATTTAAGGCCAGATTGTAGAATATGTGTTTCCTTGTGTGTCAACTCAATGCTGCTTAAATTATAAATGCCTACGAGTCCTGCTCCCTCCTTCTTTTTTTGGAGTCTCCTGCCTGCCCGGCATCCCCTTCTTCTTTTCTCAGTTGTTCCGGCAGACGCTGTGACCCTCGTTCGTCGCATGGAGGTTTCCACCATCCCTCTTGAACAGGATGCAGTCTTGGAGGGGCTGCAGATCCTGGGGGCCGGTGCCCATACGGTCTGTTCGCTTGGTTGCCCCGAGCTCCCCTCCTCCCCCTCCCTAAAAAAGGACGGGGAGAGATGGAGTGGCGCCATTCTTCATTTAGGGGACCAAATCTGTTGGAAATGGGAACTTCAGAGTACTGCTCGTGTTGCACATATGAGGGGTATGGATGTGTACTTCTTCTATTACCTCTTCATTTACCTCTCCCTCTGCTCCCCCTCCCATTAGTCTGCTGCCAAAATGGTCAGACCAGTCATGTTTTGGGACCAGGCAGGTTTTTATGCCTGCAGAAGATGCCAAACATGCACTAAGATTAACCATCCATTTCAACAGGGAATAATAAGTCCTTTAAAATAAAAGAATTCATCACATGCAACACTACATATGTAGTTTACGTGTTCCAATGTCCTCATGTATGTTGGCCGCACGAAGAGGACTCTGAAAAAACGCATTTCAGAACATGTTTATAATATTGAAATTGGTTTCAAATATCATGGGGTTTCTTTACACTTCAGAACGCATCATAACCGGGACCCTTCGGGTCTAAAATTTTGGGGTGTAGATAGAGTCTACCTGAATTGAGATCTCTAAAAAAGAATCTCGCTGGATATACTCTATGAATACCCTTACCCCCAGTGGGTTAAATGTAGAACTGGACGTGAATTGCTTTATTAGCGAATATTAATTTAACGTATATCACGAGAACAGTCCTTCATTTGGTCCTATATCCAGTTTTGGCTGGCTGAAATGGCAGTAAACGGAAGCTTAGAGACGCAAATGTTGTGAATGCTTATTGTCCATCTGATATGTTTGTGAGATCTTGTTACCTTGTTATTTAATATTGAGTGATGTCTTCTATAATCAATTTTGTTGGTGCGATTTTTTGATGCAATTGCAGGTTTATTGGTGTTTGTTTCCTGAGTGATTTAAAGTTTTTCGGTTCATTACATTACCTTCTTTTATGAGACATACATGGTTCACGCCTAACACTAATATCTAATAGTGATTGAACTATACAAATTTTAGGATATCGTTCGAGATCTGGTAGCTATGTGTGTGCTACCTATTGGTTAGTCTAAGGTGTCTTTAACACGATTTAGTGTTCAGTGCTTTAATTGTTTGCCCATTGATTTTTAATTTGTAATTTTTTTAGAATGAAGGCTCTTTCTCTGTATATTTTGACATATTTACGCATATTATGTTTTTCTTACCCATATAACATTCTATGGAATAAAATGGTGAAGTTAGAGATAACTTCATTAAGTTTTGCCGCCCAACACAGTAGATATGTTTAGGATAAGGTTGCTTTTGTCCGTCTGTTCTTTACATTTATGCGGATTAGGTTGGCCTTTTCATCGGCATAACGCTCTATCGAATACGAATATGACGTTAATAATAACTACAGTAGAGGTTTTTTTTACCAGTGTAGAATTGTTTGATGCAGCCTCAGATTTTTGTCTCATGTCCTTTTGTTTTAATTAATTTCAATTGACTGTATATATAGGCTTATTATTAACTGATAAATGGCCACTATGCTGTGATCGGGTCGCATGAGTAGAGATGGCTGTTTGTGCCATGAGTGAGGTATTCATCGGGCGATCCCCGCATTATCTTAACAACAGCAGTAAGTGAAAGCGCTGCCTTGTATTGATCGAATGGTTTAATTAATCAATTTGAGAGAGTTAAACATTGAATGAGGTCCGGTTACTCAATGACACAATCAGTCTGTGTAAAGAGTGTCTTACTCCCATTTTCCTCTCTCTTTTTCTCTTTTTTTCCCCTTTTTACTCATGTTTTGTGAAATTCATATTGATGTATTATATATTCTTTTGGTTCAGTCCAAAATACTTTAATTAAATAATTAACATATGATTATGTACATATATATATATGTTTTATTTGCTATTTTATTTTTCGTTTCACATGATAACCGATCCACATTAGTTTGTGTATTTGCTCAGGCAATATGCAAACGATGATCGAGACACAATATCGGATTACACTAGTAGTTCATTTATGATGACTTACCGCTCTGAATTTGTTACCTTTAATGTTAATATTGTAATTGCTTACTAGCTTCAGTTATAGCTCTATTCATGATGACCAGTAGGTCCGAAGTGTACTTGATGCTGTGTTGGCTATAGTATTCTATCCGTTCACTTTCTTTAATCATTTCTTTAATGATTGCTTTATTTTTTCACATTGCGACTTCCATTTTTATTTGATTTTAATTTTTTGTGTTTATTATTGCATTTGATGACCAATCTACATTGTACTATGTATGTGCTTAAGCAATATAGAAAGGATGATCAATGCGTAATAGTAAAGCACATGAGTAGTTTATTTAGGATGACTCATTGTTCCGAATGGGGTTCGAGACTGTATTAGTTGGTTACTAGCTACAGTTATTGCTCTAATGTTTATATTGCTACTTTAAGTTTGAATGTATATTTTAATCTTATATAAGTTGAACATCTATTAAGAGACTGCAGGTGATCAGTAAGCCGATCACGGTCGGTAAACCGACCGCTTGTCTAATGTTTGAACAATAGGGAAGTAGTGCTGTCCTGAAGTAATGTGCACTCTCCATGTTCAAGGTTGTATAGATGATCCACATGTTCGAGTGTGTATTGCAGAGTTGCCGATAAGAATCTGACTTGTAGATGTGTTCTGTGGTCACCGGCACTCTGCCTGTATGCTCGTTCTGTGATGCACCAAAGTGGTTAATATGTAAATTGACCTCCATTCCCAGATGCTTAAATAGAATGAGGATGCCGTGTAGCCCCACCCTCTGATGATGTCATGAGTGACCAAACGTGTCAGGGTGGAACTACATGACGTACACACACCAGGTCATTCAAGGAAAACCAGTAGGTTCCTATCGTAAGCAGCAGGAGACACTGTCAGCCTGATGTGAACTGTGAACACCGCTTGTTTAGTCTTTTATTTTGTAAGTGTACACCCTGAAGGGGGGTCTCTCTTCCTTTTTATCTTTAAAAATATGTGTTAAATGGATTACGCTATGTTTGCCCCTTTCTGTTTTTGCTTATAACACCGATCCACTGGTAAGCTGTTTTATTTTATTTTATTTATTTCAGGTACTTTTATAGCGCCGTCAATTTACGCAGCGCTTTACATGTACATTGTACATTCACATCAGTCCCTACCCTCAAGGAGCTTACAATCTAAGCTCCTTAATACCGTTCACCCCTAGTTCAATTGCTACTAATTTTCTGGTGGTGTGCACAGTACACAATACATACAGTGCACCCGTAGTTGCTATTAGACTGTTGGTGGTGTACACAATACTGTTCACCTCTAGTGCATTTGCTACTACTTTTCTGGCGGTGTACACAATACAGTACACCCATAGTTGTTATTACACTTCTGTTGGTGCACGGTACCCAGTACCGTGCACCCCTAGTGCAGTTGCTACTACTTTTCTGGTGGTCTGCACAGTACACAATACATACAGTGCACCCAGAATTGTTATTACACTTCTGTCAGTGTACACAGTACCGCGCACCCCTAGTGCAGTTGCTACTACTTTTCTGGTGGTGTACACAGTACACCAAACATACAGTGCACCCATAGTTGCTATTAGACTTCTGGTGGTGTACACAATACCGTTCAACCCTAGTGCATTTGCTACTACTTTTCTGGCGGTGTACACAATACAGTACACCCATAGTTGTTATTACACTTCTGTTAGTGTACACTATACCGTGCACTCCTAGTGCAGTTGCTACTACTTTTTTGGTAGTGTACACAGTACACAATACATACAGTACACCCATAGTTGTTATTACACTTCTGTTGGTGTACACAGTACCATGCACCCCTAGTGCAGTTGCTACTACTTTCCTGATGGTGTACACAATACACAATACATACAGTGCACCCACAATTGTTATTACACTTCTGTCGGTGTACACAGTACCGCGTACCCCTAGTGCAGTTACTACTACTTTTCTGGTGGTGTACACAGTACACAATACATACAGTGCACCCATAGTTGCTATTAGACTTCTGGTGGTGTACACAATACCGTTCAACCCTAGTGCAGTTGCTTCTACTTTTCTGGTGGTGTACACAATACAGTACACCCATAGTTGTTATTACACTTCTGTTGGTATACACAGTACCGTGCACCCCTAGTGCAGTTGCTACTACTTTTCTGGTGGTGTACACAGTACACAATACATACAGTACACCCATAGTTGTTATTACACTTCTGTTGGTGTACACAGTACCGTGCACCCATAGTGCAGTTGCTAGTGCTACTACTTTTCTGGTGGTGTACACAGTACACAATACATACAGTTCACCCATAGTTGTTATTAAACTTCTGTTGGTGTACACAGCAGGGGCGGATCCAGAGTCTAGTGTCGGGAGGGGCACTGCCAGAAAATACGTTTTTTTGGGGGCAATTTATCAGGGAAATGGCTGATGTTGGAGCTTCAATCATCACGGCACCATGGTTATTATAGTGTCAGGATGTTTGAAACACATTACTTCTATTATTACATTGTTATAGAAAATGAAATAGTTCAACTCACCATAATGCAGAATCAGTGGGAGCCCCGAGTGTGTCACTTGCCACATCGCCTGCCACCAGATGCAGATTATCACTTGCCACGTCACCTGCCACACGTTGCAATTTGTCCACTATCACCTGCCACACATTGCTGATTCTCCACTTGCCACGTCACCTGCCACAAGTTGTGGATTGTCACTTGCCACGTCACCTGCCACAAGTTGCGGATTGTCCACTTGCCACGTCACCTGCCACAAGCTGCGGATTGTCACTTGCCACGTGTTGCAAATTGTCCACTATCACCTGCCACACATTGCTGATTGTCCACTTGCCACATCACCTGCCACAAGTTGTGGATTGTCACTTGCCACGTCACCTGTCACACATTCCGGATTGTTCACTTGCCACAAGTTGCGGATTGTCCACTTGCCACGTCACCTGCCACAAGTTGTGGATTGTCACTTGCCACGTCACCTGCCACAAGCTGCGGATTGTCACTTGCCACGTGTTGCAAATTGTCCACTATCACCTGCCACACATTGCTGATTGTCCACTTGCCACGTCACCTGCCACAAGTTGTGGATTGTCACTTGCCACGTCACCTGTCACACATTGCGGATTGTTCACTTGCCACAAGTTGCGGATTGTCCACTTGCCACGTCACCTGCCACAAGTTGTGGATTGTCACTTGCCACGTCACCTGTCACACATTGCGGATTGTTCACTTGCCACAAGTTGCGGACTGTCCACTTGCCACGTCACCTGCCACAAGTTGTGGATTGTCACTTGCCACGTCACCTGTCACACATTGCGGATTGTTCACTTGCCACACATTGCGGATTGTCCACTTGCCACATCACCTGCCACAAGTTGCAGATAGTTACTTTCCTGCTAAGGTGGGGAATGGGGATTGTCAATTCCTGCGTCCCAGTCTGAGTCAGGCAGCAGAGAGATGATGTAATCTCTCTGCTGCCTGCACAGTGAGTGAGGGCAGGACTGCCAGAATGCAGGGCAGGCGCCGGGCGGTGAGAGATGATGTCATCTCTCTGCTCCGCCACCCACTGATTGGCCAGTCCATCCCCCCCCTGCCGAGCCACCCAGCAGCTTCCCGTCCAGCCCCCCTCTCAGTGTGACTGTACGAGCGCCGTACCTGCACTTACATGACTGTTTAGCTCCGTCTGACCTGTCACAGTCACGTCGGCTTTCAGACTCAAGTCCGAGTCCGACGTGACTCGCTGACGTCACTCGTTGCTAGACGCCAGGCGGCCCTGGCGTTAGCAACGAGTGCAGGGAAGAGGCTCCACCCACCTCCTCCTCCTCCTGGTATCCTGCCATGTCAGTGCGAGTCTCTCTCTCTGCGCCGCTGATCGGCTGATGTGAGAGAGAGACTCGGGTAGAGGCAGCGGCATTGGCACTGGTATCAAGAAATGTCAGTGCTACTATTTCGGGGGGGGCAATTGCCCTGTTGCCCCCCCCTGGATCCGCCCCTGGTACACAGTACCGTGCACCCCTAGTGCAGTTGCTATTACTTTCCTGGTGGTGTACACAGTACACAATACATACAGTGTATCCATAGTTGTTATTACACTTCTGTTGGTGTACACAGTACTGCGCACCCCTAGTGCAGCTGCTACTACTTTTCTGGTTGTGTACACAATACATACAGTGCACCCATAGTTGCTATTAGACTTCTGGTGGTGTACACAATACCGTTCACCCCTAGTGCAGTTGCTACTACTTTTCTGGTGGTGTACACAATACACAATACATACAGTGCACCCATAGTTGCTATTAGACTTCTAGTGGTGCACATAATACTGTTCACCCCTAGTGCAGTTGCTACTACTTTTCTGGTGGTGTACACATACAGTATACCCATAGCTGTTATTACACTTCTGTTAGTGTACACTGTACCATGCATCCCTAGTGCAGTTGCTACTACTTTTCTGGTGGTGTACACAATACAGTACATCCATAGTTGTTATTACACTTCTGTTGGTGCACACAGTACCATGCACCCCTAGTGCAGTTGCTAGTGCTACTACTTTTCTGGTGGTATACACAGTACACAATACATACAGTGAATCCATAGTTGTTATTAAACTTCTGTTGGTGTACACAGTACCGTGCACCCCTAGTGCAGTTGCTAATACTTTTCTGGTGGTGTACACAGTACACAATACATACAGTGAATCCATAGTTGTTGTTAAACTTCTGTTGGTGTACACAGTACCGTGCACCCCTAGTGCAGTTGCTACTACTTTCCTGGTGGTGTACACAGTACACAATACAGTGTAGTGTGGTTTTGCTAAACAAAATTTACAGCATGTCTGGAAGGCCACCAAGGAGAGGCAGACGCTCACAGGCTACAAAAGAGGGCAAGCAGGCTCTGTGTCTACAGTCAACAGTGCTGGTCATGGAAACGGTGCATCCTCAGCACGTGGCTGTGGGGCACGCTTGTCCTTTTTTTCTGCAGCTGCAGTGTTATTGAGCCAAACCAAGCAGAAGAGTTGGTGGAATGGATAACAAAGCCCACCTCATCCTCTGTCTCCCAGGCTCAGAGTGGTTTGCGTGCCAATGCAGCTGCCAAAGCGGCCTATTCCATCGGCTCCATGTCAACAGTCACTCCTTCCCTAGCCCCACCATCATGCACGGATGAGTCCCCCGAACTATTCGACCACAGTGTCGGGTACATGCTGCAGGAGGATGCGCAGCGATTTGAAGGCTCCGATGATGGTACCCAGGTTGAGGAAGGGAGTAATGTGAGCTTAGAGAGAGGGGGTGCCCAAAAATGTCAAGTAACTGGCAGTCATGTTCCCTGAGCTGCAGCATACTGCCAAGTTTGCTCCAGTGACAAGGAGGGAGGGGATGATGAGGTCACTGACTCTACTTGGGTGCCTGATAGAAGAGAGGAGGAGGAGGAGGAGGCACATCTCCAACGAGGCAGGATGTCCTCCGGGGGCCAGCTTAAGGGCAGCCACCCTACTGCATCACACCGCAGAGCTAACCAGGTGCAGGGCACTACTGACTCCCCACATATTTTGAAAAGTTCTTTGGTGTGGGCCTTTTTTGACACGTGTGCAGCAGATCGCACCATTGCTGTTTGCAGCACATGTCTGAAGCATATCAAGCATGGCCAAAACAGCAGCCGCTTGGGCACCACATGCTTGACCAGACATATGACGACCTCCCATGCAGTCCGTTGGCAACAGCACACAAGACCCACATCAAAGAGAAAGGCGGACCTCTCCTTGCTCCTCATCAGCTGGGGTCTCCAACCCCACTAAACCTTCAGTCCTCTCAGAAACCTGCACTGAGAGGAATGAAGGTATAGGAATAGGTGTCCCACGTACTTGCGGGCAATCTGCTAGCAGTACACCAACATCTGATTTTAGCAGGCAAATTTCCCTGCCCCAGTTGCTAAACTGTCGAAAGAAATTTGGTCCCAGCCATCCACATGCTCAGCATCTGAATGCTAGCTTGGCCAAATTGCTAGCAGTGCAACTGCTGTCTTTTCAGCTGGTAGACTCTGCCCCCTTTCGTGAATTTGTGGAATGTGCGGTACCTCAGTGGCAGGTTCCCAAACGCCATTTCTTTTCTAAGAAGGTCATTCCCGCTCTCTACCAGCATGTGGAATGCAATGTCTTGGCCTCGTTAGACAGGCAGGTCAGCAGTAAGGTGCATATTACTGCTGACTCATGGTCCAGCAGGCATGGACAAGGACGTTACCTTTCTTTCACGGCACACTGGGTAACTCTGCTGGCAGCTGGGAAGGATGCAGGACAGGGTTCAGTATTTTTGGAGCTTGTTCCTCCACCACGCCTCCAAAATGCTAGTGGTGATTCTGTCACAGCTCTCTCCTCCATCCCCTCCTCTTCTTCTTCCTCCATGGCCTCTTCCTCTGCAGATTTGTCCTCGGAACCAGCGGTGCTTTGTAGGCATTCAAGGGGCTAAGCAAGCACTCAGACAAAAACATGCCATGCGGTGCTTGAGTTGGTCTGCTTAAGGGACAGGAGCCACACTGGGGCAGAGATTCTGTCAGCTCTGCAGGGTCAGGCTCAGAGGTGGTTGAGACCACACCAGCTTCAGCCAGGAATGATTGTATGCGACAATGGCACCAACCTCCTCTCCGCCCTCCGACAGGGACACTTGACCCATGTTCCCTGTTTGGCTCACGTCCTGAATTTGGTGGTGCAGTGGTTCTTGAGCAGGTACCCTGGCTTACAAGATCTCCTGAGGCAGGCCAGGAAAGTCTGTGGTCATTTCCGCCGGTCATATAATGCCAGTGCTCAGCTGGCTGGCATTCAAAGAGAATGCAATCTGCCCAAGAACCACCTCATTTGTGACATGCCCACCAGGTGGAACTCAACATTGGCAATGCTGCAGGGGCTGCACACGCAGCAGAGGGCCATCAATGAGTACCTGTGTGAGTATGGCACCAGGACAGGGTCAGGGGAGCTTGGCTTTTTTTTGCCACGCCAGTGGCTATTCATCAAGGATGCATGCACTGTCCTGTCACTAGGGATGGGCCAAACACCCCCCCATTTGGTTCGCACCAGAACATGCGAACAGGCAAAACATTTGTTCGAACGCGCGAACACCATTAAAGTCTATGGGACATGAACATGAAAAATCAAAAGTGCTAATTTTAAAGGCTTATATGCATGGTATTAAAAAGTCTTAAAAAGTGTTTGGGGACCTGGGTCCTGTCCCGGAGACATGTATCAATGCAAAAAAAAGTTTTAAAAACTGCCTTTTTTTGGGAGCTATTTGGGGGTTATTTTAATAATGCTTAAAGTGAAACAATAAAAGTGTAATATTCTTTTAAATTTCGTACCTGGGGGGTGTCTATAGTATGCCTGTAAAGTGGTGCATGTTTCCCATGTTTAGAACAGTCTGACAGCAAAATGACATTCCTAAAGGAAAAAAAGTCATTTAAAACTACTCGCTGCTATAATGAATTGTCGGTCCGGCAATACACATAAGAGTTCATTGATAAAAATGGCACGGGATTCCCCCACAGGGGAACCCCAAATCAAAATGTAAAAAAAAAAAATGTATGGGGGTCCCCTCAAAATCCATACCAGGCCCTTCAGGTCTGGTATGGATATTAGGGGGAACCCGCACCAAAATTAAAAAAAAATGGTGTGGGGGTCCCCCTAAAAATCCATACCAGACCCTTATCTGAGCACACAACCTGGCAGGCCACAGGAAAAGAGGGGGGGGGAGAGAAGGCGCCCCCCCTTCTGAACCGTACCAGGCCACATGTCCTCAATATTGGGAGGGTGCTTGTGCCCATGTTGATGGGGAGAAGGGCCTCATCCCCACAACCCTTGCCCGGTGGTTGTGGGGGTCTGCGAGTGGGGGGCTTATCGGAATCTGGAAGCCCCCTTTAACAAGGGGACCCCCAGATCCCAGACACCCTTGTGTGAATTGGTAATGGGGTGCAAATGTACTCCTACCATTTCACAAAAAATGTGTCAAAAATGTTAAAAAGACAATAGACGGTTTTTGACAATTCCTTTATTAATGTCTTCTTCTTTCCCCGCTTCTTCGTCCATCTTCTTCTGGTCTTCCTTCGGTGTTCTTCTTCTTCCTCCATCTTATTCTTGCCTCGCTTCTTCGTCTATCTTCCTCCACTTCTTCCTTCGGTCTTCTCCTCAGGCATCTTCCTCTGGTCTTCTTCTTCTGCGCTTCGTCCTCCAGCCGATCCGCATCGATGGGAGTCTCCCGCTGTGTGATGCTTCTGTTCACGTTACAGCTCTTACATAATGGAGGGCGGGGCCACTCAGTGACCCCGCCCCCTCTGATGCACAGGGACTTCCCTATGGCTTTCCCTGTGGTGTCAGAGGGGGGTGGGGTCACCCGTTTATGTTTACGAAGCGGAGAAGAAGATCGGAGGAAGATGCCGGACGAGAAGACCAGAGGAAGAAGCGGAGGAAGATAGAGGAAGAAGCAGGGGAAGAACAAGATGGAGGAAGAAGAAGAACACAGAAGGAAGACCAGAAGAAGATGGAAGAAGAAGCGGGGAAAGAAGAAGACATTAATAAAGGAATTGTCAAAAACTGTCTATTGTCTTTTTTAACATTTTTGACACTTTTTTGTGAAATGGTAGGGGTAAATTTGTACCCCATTACCAAGTCACACGGGGGGGGGTGGGATCTGGGGGTCCCCTTGTTAAAGGGGGCTTCAAGATTCCGATACACCCCCCGCCCACAAACCCCCACAACCACCAGGCAAGGGTTGTGGGGATGAGACCCTTCTCCCCATCAACATGGGGACAAGGTGCTTTGGGGTGTCTACCCCAAAGCACCCTCCCAAAATTGAGGGCATGTGGCCCGGTAAGGTTCAGGAGGGGGGCGCTCTCTCGTCCCCCCTCTTTTCCTGAGGCCTGCCAGGTTGCATGCTCGGATAAGGGTCTGGTATGGAATTTGGGGAGACCCCCACGCATTTTTTTTTTTTTTAATTTTGGTTTGGGGTTCCCCTGTGGGGGAATCCCATGCCGTTTTTATCAATGAACTTTTATGTGTATTGCCGGACCGACAATTCATTATAGCCGCGAGTAGTTTTAAATGACTTATTTTCCTTAGGAAATGTCATTTTGCTGTCAGACTGTTCTAAACACGGGAAACATGTGCCACTTTACAGGCATACTATAGACACCCCCTAGGTACGAAATTTAAAGGAATATTACACTTTTATTGTTTCACTTTAAGCATTATTAAAATCACTGCTCCCGAAAAAAACGTCCGTTTTTAAAACTTTTTTTGCATTGATACATGTCCCCTGGGGCAGAACCCAGGTCCCCAAACACTTTTTATGACAATAACTTGCATATTAACCTTTAAAATTAGCACTTTTGATTTCTCCCATAGACTTTTAAAGGGTGTTCCGCTATTTGGAGAACAGCCAATGTTTGAGTCGAACTCATGTTCGACCCGAACATAAAGCCCATCCCTACCTGTCACCATTTAAGGAGGCCACGAGGATGGTGAGCAGTGACAGTGCATGCATCAGTGATACTGTCCCTCTTGTCTTCCTGTTGGAGCACACGCTTCGTGGACTAATGGACAGGGCACTTGAGGCAGAACAGTGGGAGGAAGAGGAGGACTTCCTTACCTCTCAAGGCCCCCTTTATCCAGATATTATTCCTGCAGGCCTGCCAAGTACACTGGAAGAAGAGGAGGAGGAGGATTGTGTCAGCATGAACATGAAGGATAACACTCAGCAGCAGTCTTCAAGGGATGGTTTTCAGTCCCCAGAACCCCAAGAAGTTGTATGTGGCTGGGAGGAGATCACTAAGGATCATGTGATCTTTAGAGATCCAGAGGACTCAGAATCGAATACCTCTGCAAACTTACGCTGCATGGCCTCCATGATTCTGCAAAGCCTGCAAGGGTAGGTTGCAGAACTCATCCTACCTTCGTAGAGGGAGCAGAGGATGAAACATCTTCAGGAGCCCTTGAAGAAAGGTTTGTGCAATGCATTTCTAGACCATGGGAGGTTACAATTTCCTGGTGCTGGACAACGTTTTGCTGAGGCTTCGTTCAGTCAGAGGAAGAGCGGTGGAGAAGGTGGCTGGCCGACTGATGCCTTTAGACAATTTTTCAGTCCTCGGCGCCAAGGTCTGATCAGTTCTAGCAACCATCGCCAGTGTCTGCATTACATGATGCAGGAATATCTAAGGGGCAAGAGCAGACTTGGAGACCTTTCCAACAGACCATCCACTGGGTTACTGGGTCTGGAGGATGGACCACCAGCCAGAACTTGCTCAATATGCAATTGAGCTACTGGCCTGTCCTGCATCCAGCGTTCTTTCTGAACGCACATTCAGTTCTGCTGGAGGGTTTGTAACAGATCATAGAGTGCTCCTGTCCACAGACTCCATTGATAGGCTCACATTCATAAAAATGAATCAGTCTTGGATCAGCAGCTATGATGCACCTGATGCTTGATTTTTCTATGGATGTGGGATCCCTTGAAGACTATGCTGAGTAACTATCCTATTCCTGATGATATTAGCTTCCAACAATATTTTTGGTTTAGGGCACCACCACCACTGCCCAAGGCCCAATTTTTCTGCCCCTGTTTAATGGGGCATGTAATTACAATTCTAGATCTAATATTTCACAGCAGGGCCCGTTCCTGCACCCACAAAGAGTAACTGTGAGGGCTTACAGTGTTGTGGCACCACCACCACCTAAGGCCCAATTTTCTGCAGAGGGGGACGCAATTTTTTTTTTAATTTGGGTGCGGGGTTCCCCTTAATATCCATACCAGACTCAAAGAGCCTGGTAATTGGCTGGGGGAACCCATGCCATTTTTCTCAATGATTTTCATCTATATTACCAGGACCCCACAATACATTACAGTCGCAAGTAGGGGTGAGCCGAACATCCCCCCCCCCCCCCCGGTTCGGTTCGCACCAGAACCTGCGAACGAACCGAAAGTTTGTGTGAACTTTAGAACCCCATTAAAGTCTATGGGACTCGAACATTCGAAATCAAAAGTGCTCATTCTAAAGGCTAATATGCAAGTTATTGTCCTAAAAAGGGTTTGGGGACCTGGGTCCTGCCCCAGGGGACATGTATCAATGCAAAAAAGTTTCAAACAACAATGTTTTTTTGGGAGCAGTGATTTTAATGATGCTTAAAGAAAAAAAAGTGAAATATTCCTTTAAATATCATACCTGGGGGGTGTCTATAGTATGCCTGTTAAGTGGCGTGTGTTACCCGTGCTTAGAACAGTCCCTGCACAAAATGACATTTTTAAAGTAATAAAAGTCATTTAAAACTGCTTGTGGCTTTAATGTAATGTCGGGTCCCGGCAATATGGATGAAAATCATTGAGACAAACAGCATAGGTACCCCCCACCCCCCTGTCCATTACCATTGTACAGATATTAAGGGGAACCCCACACCCAAATTAAAAAAAAGGAAAGACATGGGGCCCCAAGGCCCTATATGCTCTGAACAGCAGTATACAGGAGGTGCAAACAAGACATGGACTGTAGGTTTGTTGTTAAGTAGAATCTGTTTGTAATTTTGAACTTGTACACTTTTAAAGTGTAGCTCCAGCCAACAAATCTATTTTTAAGCTTTTTGGAAAACATAAGGAAGGGTTATCACCCCTGTAACATTTACTTTGCTGTTTGTGCACCTCTTCAGTAAATTTCACCTCGCTTTCTGTTCCAATGACATATTTTTTTTGAAAATTTGGGTTTTTTAGTGAAACAAGGATTGGTGAAGAGGAAACACGTTTTTCCCATATTGACTCTTTTTCATCTCACTTCCTGTTGTCTCCTTCCGTTTGCAATTAGGAGTCGTTTGTAAGTTGGATGTTTGAAAGTAGGGGCCTGCCCTATATACTCTGCAGAAATTGGGGCCTTAGGTGTTGGTGTTGCCACAACACTGTAAGCCTTCACAGTTACTCTTGGTGGGCGCAGGAACGGGCCCTGCTGTGAAATATTAGATCAAGAATTTTAATTACATGCCACTGTTGAACAGTGGTAAAAAAATTGGGCCTATGGTGGTGGTGGTGGTGGTGCTGGTGCCACAACACTGTAAGTCCTCACAGTTACTCTTGGTGGGCACAGGAATGGGCCCTGCTGTGAAATATTAGATCAAGAATTGTAATTACATGTCCCTGTTGAACAGGGGCAGAAAAATTGGGCTTTAGGCACTGGTACCACAACACTGCAACCCCTCACAGATGGGCCCTGCTGTGAAATATTAGATCAAGAATTGTAATTATATGCCCCTGTTTTTTTTTTTTTTCAAAAAGTTTTTATTTGATTTTCAAATGAAAAGGATACATTTACAGTATAGTATTGTGTACATTCAGATTTTGTAGCATGTACTGAGGCGACAAAGAAAAGTATAAACTTAGGTACAAACTTAGTTTTAAGTAGGGGAAAGATTCCAATGAATTTACCCATAGGAGTTGGCTGAAAGAGTACATTTATCAGATCGTAACAATTCCATTTTTAATTACAATTTATGGATACCTGGATGGATCTGTTTGGGAAGTCCCTACTTAAGTTAACTTATGCGATAGTAATATTACAGAGAAGAGAACAAAAATGGGTGGGGGGGGGGGGGCCCTACATGGAATAAGTAAAATAAGAGAGTTGGTAAGAGGTAGTGTAATATATGATTGTCCAGGTTTATAAGGTCCCATTAACAACATTAACATTGAGCAGGGTGGTGTCAGAGATTAGAATGGGTTTCTGTTTGAGCTAACTTGAGATGGCATCTGATGAGAGGTGTCGTAGTAGGAGAATGAGGATAGGCTGAAGTTTGCTATTTCCTCCTGTGAGAGGGAGGAGAGCATAAAGGCGTGCCACTTGGAGTGAAAGTGTTCTGAGGCGTTTTTCTTTTTGAAGTCCGTGTTTAGTCGGTCTTTGATGAGTAGATGCATGAGATCTCGCTTGATTTGGGTGATGTTGGGGCATATAGGTGAGATCCAGTTTTTCAGAATAGTTCTTCTTGCGATTAGGAGGCATGTCAGGGACCACACTTTGTGTGGGGTAGCATCGTTCGAGGTCATTGTGGGTCCAGCAGAGACATTGGTGGTGATGGACCATGGCAGAAGTATTGGGTCCCAGTGGCCGAAGATGAGGAGCAAAGGCTCCTTAGGTAGTTTAATTAGGGTTACTTCGAAAATGTAGGCGAGGACTTGTTCCCAGAATGTGGATATGTATGAACAGTCCCAGAAACGATGTGCCAGAGATGGTTTCTGGTGGTTGCATAGTGGGCAGAAGGCTTTGCTTTTGTCCGTTTTTGATGAAAGGAAAGGCATATAAGCTCTGTGGGCTATTTTCAGCTGTGTTTCTCTCCATATTTCGTTGGGTGTTAACTTTTGTACAGTATTGAGTCCATGGAGGATTTTGTCCACTAGGTTTGGGTCCGGGAAGTCTTTGTTCCAGTTTTTAATTGAAGATGATGAGGGGGGTAGAGAGGACTTGTTGAGGAGAGGTTTGTAAATTTCTGAGATGTTGTATGAGTTATTCGAGATCATTTGGTCTGTAACATTGGTTTGGAACCTTTTATCGACTTGTTTGCACGCCTCCCTTAAAAAACTGGTGCATTGACCATAGTAGAAGTTATGTGTTGAGGGTAGAGAGAATGTTTCCGCAATACTGGCAAAGGGTAACGGTTGACCTGTCCATTTGTTACAGAGGAGGGGGAATTTAGTTAGGCCTTTCTGTTCCCATATTTCAAAAGATCTGTGTTCTAGACTCGGCGGGAAAGCTGGGTTTCCTTGAATCGGGAGGTGAACCGACATAAAGGGGGATATCTTGAGTATTTTCCGGGCTTCTCTCCATGCCACTGCGGTGTCCCTTAATAGGAGATTATGTTGGTAGGGAAGAGGGACTGCCTTCCATCTGCAGTGTAGGAGGGCTACTAGTGAGTAGGGATGGGCCATGGCAGATTCCAAAGAAAAATTAGAGTAGCGAGAGGATTGCGTTATCCAGTCTAGACTAGTTCTAAGCAAGCATGCTATGTTGTAAATTCTAATATGGGGGAGACTGATGCCCCCTTCGCGTCTGGGAAGATATAGTTTTTTGAGAGCTATACGTGGTCGTTTGTTTTGCCAAAGGAATTTAGATATAGAGTTATTTAGTGAAGTCACATCTTTATGATGGAGAAGTAGTGGGATAGTTTGCATTGGGTATAGTAATCTAGCAAAACTGACCATTTTCACTAAATGACATCTTCCCAAAAGCGAGAGGGGCAGATCCATCCAGATATTTAGTTCCTGGGTTATTTTTGACAATAAAGGAGGGTAGTTGAGGTGGTATAAGGAAGAAGGGAGTTTTCCAATTTTTATTCCCAAGTAGGTGATATGGGATTTAGCAACAGGGAAGATTGAGTGCTGGGTCCATTTTGGTAGGGCGTGGGTACCGATGGGTAGAATTTCGCTTTTGCTGTAGTTTATATGGAGACCAGAGCACAAGCGAAATTCGTCGAATACATTTTTTATGGTAAGCATATCGGAGGTGGGGTTGGCTGAGAATATAAGGACATCATCTGCAAATAGGGATGTACGCAGTTCGTGTGTGCCTATCTTTATGCCATGAAGGGGGGCTATTAATGTTAGGTATCTGGATAGTGGTTCTAGTGCGATATTGAAGAGGAGTGGGGAAAGGGGGAAGCCTTGGCGTGTGCCCTTATGGAGGCGGATTTCTTCTGATAGAAGACCTGCTACCACTAATCTGGCTGTTGGAGCTGAGTACATGGCGGTGATAAGATGATGGAAGGGACCAGTGAAGCCCATTGCTGACATTGTCAAGGATAACCAGTCGAAGCTGACGTTATCAAAAGCTTTTTCTGCGTCTAACGTGATAATGGCATGATCAGTGTTTGGGGAATAGAGTGCATGTTCGAGTGCTAGCATAACTTTGCGAATGTTAAGAGTGGCAGTTCTTCCTTTGATAAAGCCTGGGTGAATTAGAGAGGGCATAATATCTGCTAGTCTAGTGGCAACGATTTTTGAGAGGATTTTCACGTCTAGGTTGAGTAGGGATATGGGCCTATATGAGCCCGGTTCCTGAGGGTCTTTGCCTTTTTTTGCCAATAGTTTTATAATGGCTTGGTTCCCTGATTGTAGGTATGTACCTCCTAACCATATATTCTGATAGACTTGGAGAAGAGTGGGTTCCAGAAGGGGTTGTAGGGTTTTGTAGAATTCACTGGTGAAGCCATCTGGGCCTGGGGCCTTAGATAGAGTTAGGTTTCGGATGGTTACCGAGAGTTCAGGGAGCGTGATAGGTGTATTGAGGGCTTCTAGTTGTGTTGGGGATATTTTGGGTATAGTTATTTTTTCGAGAAAAGCGCGTGCTTTTTGTGTATCTATGGGATCTGAGGCATAAAGAGTAGTGTAAAATTTTTGCATGACTTTGTTAATTGGGAGTGGGGTGGTGTGTATGGCGCCTGTGTCGTCACGTAGAGATGTGATGTGTGTGGGGCGGTAAGGACCTTTGCATAATCTAGATAAAAGTTTTCCTGCTTTGTTTCCGAATTTGTGGAATGTAGCATCTAGATGGGCCTTCTTGGTTTTTTCCAGGGTGTTTACCCAAGTGTCAAATTCTCTTTTTGCTACTTGCCATTCAGAGCGTGCGGCTGCGGAGTCTTTAGTGTATAGTTCTCGTTGTGCTTGATGTAGGCGGGAACTAGCTTCTTTGTATTTAGTAAGGGTGTTGCATTTGTAGGAGGCTGCATGAGATATGATACGGCCCCTTAGGAATGCTTTACCAGCGTCCCAGAATAGGTTGGGATCATGAATGTGTGGGGAGTTATTTGAGGAATATTCTGCCCATGCTTCTGAGATATAATGTTGAAAGTCCGTGTTGTTATGCAGGTAGGATGGGAATCGCCATATGTTGGGGTGTGGGGGTAAATCAAGGTTGTCGAGTGTCACCTCAATAGGGGCGTGGTCAGAGATGGTTATGTCGTGAATAGTGGAGTTCTGAAGGAAAGGGAGGAGATTGTCAGAGCCAAAGAAATAGTCTATCCTAGTGAATATTTTGTGTGGGTTGGAGTAGAAAGTGAAGTCCCTGTCTGTCGGGTGGGATAGGCGCCACAGATCCTGAATGTGGATGGAATCCATGGTGCTGGCCAGGAGGGAGGGGGTTGGGGGGTTTGTGTCCTGTTTTGGTCCTTTCGGAGAGGATCTGTCATCTATCTGATGGAGAGTGTCATTAAAGTCTCCTCCGATCAGGTGGGGGTGATGCGTGTTGTTTAGAAGCCAACTGGTTAGTTCAGTGTAGAATTGTCTGCCTGGGTTGTTGGGGGCGTAGACGTTAGTTATTACTAGTTCTTTGGAGCCTATTTTGACGTGAGCCGTGAGTAGACGGCCCTGTGTGTCATTTTTCACAGACAGGACTGAGCACGGGAGATTCTTGTGTATAAGCAGGAGAACGCCAGCTTTGCGTCCAGCTGCCTCTGAGCCTAGAACCGTGCCTACCCAGAGCTTCTTCATACGGTGAAAGTCTGGGGCAGATAAGTGTGTTTCCTGTAGTAGTGCTATGTCGGCTTTGAGCCGTTTGAGATGCCTTAGGATTTTCATTCTCTTTTGGGGGGATCTGAGACCCTTTACGTTCCATGAGATTATTTTCATATTAGGGGGGGTTGAAAGGGGGTATGTGTAGGTAGGTTTGGTTTAACATTATGTGTGTGGTGTGGTAATGTACCTGCTGTGACCGGGGGCATGACGTTGTTATATGGGAGGAGATTTAAAACAGAAGTGCACTTGATTTGGTAAGGGCCATGGAGGAGAAAGGAAAGAGGGGGAGGGGGCATAACATATACAGGGAGTAATAAACAGGAGAGTGTCACAAATAAAAACATTAAACATGAGAACTTCGCTTTTTTCCGCATGGCGTCACTGTGTAGGTCAACTCCCATATCAGGACCGTTGCGGTATATCCCCAGTGAGCCCTTGGAATTTAGCCAGGTATTCGTATAGGCACCAAGGGGTAATATTCTTGGGGGAAAAAGGGGGGGGGTGGGGTGCAGTTAGCCGTACACAGTGAGGCCAGGAGGACGTGAAGAACATATTGCAGAAAAGTACTACTACGATGTAACCTAGAAAAATGGAACATAGAAAATGGCTGTATATAACAACATTATACATTACGTGTCGATGCACGATATAGAATAGGAGGAACCTGGGGGGGACAGAGGAATCTGCTGTCCAAAACTTTGAGACCAGAGAGGTAGGGTGCCGGTTTCCGTTCAGCGAGCAGTGTATCGGTGCTGGTCTGGGACGGATGATCTGAAGCGCTTGGGAGAGTCCTTGCGCGGGCTTCTTTGATCCAGGGAGCGGTTGAGTTGAGAGCCTTTTGAAGGGGTGTGTTGTTGCGCGTTGGGAAACGAAGACCACATGTAGGCTTCTGCTTCTGAGGGTTCCTGGAAGGAGAGTTGGTCCCCGCTTGGCGTCTTAAGGCGTAGGGTAGCCGGGAAGGCTAAGGTGAATTTGATTTGTTGTTTAAAGAGTTCGGAGCATATCTGTTGAAAGGCCTTGCGTTTCTTGGAGACTTCGATGGAATAGTCGGCAAAAATCAGGACCCTCACCCCGTCGATTTGAAGCGAGCGGGTTTGTCTGAATTTTTGGAGGATAAGAGCCTTATCAGCGTAGTTCAGGTATTTGGCTATGATGGGCCGAGGGTTTTTGCGTTCTTCACTATAAGACCCCATCCTGTGAGCGCGCTCCACCGTGCAGGAGCCTGTTAGGCCTAGCGCCTCTGGGATGCGTTGAGAGCAGAATTCCGTTAGGGCAGATGCTTGGAGCGATTCGGGTATCCCCACGAATCGCAGGTTGCTCCTTCGGGATCTGTTTTCCAAATCGTCACGTTTTTGGAGTATGTATTGGTTTGTCTTGTCTTGTGCTTGTTCCGTGGCTTGAGCTTGGTACATCTCTTCTTCCATGCTTGATTGGCGATGTTCTAGCTCGTTTAGCCTAGTGTTATGTTCTCCTAGCTGGGCCTTTATCTGTTTCATCCCCGCGTTTACAGCCTTTTCCACTGATGCAGATATCATGGGGGATAGAAGTGCTGCTACAGCTTGTGCAATGCGTTCTGTTTTGTGATCCCCGGCAAGCTGTGGAGATGTGGCTGATATGGAGAAGGCCTGGGGGGAAGCTGCTTGAGGAGAGGAGGCAAGAGATTGTGGTTGGGCAGGAGATGCCTGAAGGGATGTGTGTGAAGCATTGTTTTCACTTACTTCCATCTCTGCCGAGTGCTGCTGCTGCACGCCTGTGTGAGCTTCCATGTAGGCCGAAGCCGGGGCCTCGATTTGCGGCTGGGCCAGCGGCGCCGTCAGGGCCTTATTGGAGCGGGAGCCGCGGACCTCCATGAATTGGTCCATGTAGCAGGTATGTATGCCCAAGGTGGCCGGGGGTGTTGGTTGGCTTCTGGGCAGGCTTTTTATGCCGATTTGGTGTCCTCAGAGCGGGAGCTGTGTGAGGGTGCAGCTACTCCATGCGGCACCGGAACCAGAAGTATATGCCCCTGTTAAACAGGGGCTGAAAATTTGGCCTTGGGCACTGGTGCTGGTGCCACAACACTGCAACCCCTCACAGATACTCTATTTGGAGTGCAGGAATGAGCCCTGCTGCAAAGTATTGCATCAAAAATTGTAATTACATGCCCCTGTTAAACAGGGGCAGAAAAATTGCCACAACACTGCAACCCCTCACAGATGCTCTAGTTGGAGCGCAGGAATGAGCCTTGCTGCAAAGTATTGCATCAAACATTGTAATTATACGCCCCTGTTGAACAGGGGCAGAAAAATTGGGCCTTGGGCACTGGTGCTGGTGCCACAACACTGCAACCCCTCACAGATACTATAGTTGGAGCGTAGGAATGAGCCCTGCTGCAAAGTATTGCATCAAAAATTGTAATTACACGCCCCTGTTAAATAGGGGCAGAAAAATTGGGCCTTGGCCACTGGTGGCGGTGCCCAGAACCAAGCTATCAGCATGAAAATTGAGGAGGAAGAGGATTGTGACTCAGCATAACAGAATAGTCACTCAGCATCAGCATAGGCAGTCTTGAAGGGATCTCACATTAAAAGAAAAATCGGTTACATCAGCATCAGGTGCTTGGTAGCTGGTGATCCAAGACTGATTCATTTTTATGAAGATCAGCCGATCGACCAATTCGGTGGACAGGCGCACCCTGTGATCGGTTACAAAGCCTCCAGCAGCACTGAATGTGTGTTCTGAAAGAAAGCTGGATGCAGGACAGGCCAGTAGCTCAATTGCATACTGTGCAAGCTCTGACCAGTAATCCATCCTCAAGACCCAGTAACTCAGTGGGAAAGGTGTCCAAGTCTGATCTTGCCCCTAGGTAATCCTGCACCATGTGAATCAGACACTGGCGATGGTTGCTGGAAACTATCAGACCTTGGGGCTGCAGACTAAAAAATTGTTTGAACGGATTGGTCAGATGGCCACCTTCTCCATCGCTCCTTCTGTGACTGACTGAAGCCTCAGCAACACGTTGTCCAGGAGGACCAGGAAATTGTAAGGCTCTGGAAACACATTGCACAAACCTTTTTGCAAGGCCTCCCGAAGATGTTTCATCCCCTGCTCCCTCTGCGACAGCAAGATAAGGTCCGCAACCTTACCCTTGTAAAGTGGATCAAGGAGGGTTGCCAGCCAGTAATCATCCCTCCCCTTGATACAACAAATACTAGGATCCTTCCGCAGGGGGCATTCTGGGGCATTCGGCCCAGAGTCCTCTGGGTCACTAAGGACGACATGATCCGCAGCCACCTCCTCCCAGCCATGTACAAGTCCATGGGTTTCTTCAGACCGTAAATGATCCCTTGAAGACTGCTGCTGATGCTGAGTGCCAGGCTCCACCTCCATGCTGACACAATCCTCCTCCTCCTCCTCTTCCTGTGTGATCGGCAGGCACGCAGGAACACTGTCTGGATAAAGGGGGCCTTGAGAGCTAAGGAAGTCCTCCTCTTCCTCCCTCTGTTCTGCCTCAAGTGCCCTGTCCATTATTCCACGCAGCATGTGCTCCAACAGGTGGACAAGAGGGACAGTGTCACTGATGCATGCACTGTCACTGCTCACCATCCTCGTGGCCTCCTCAAATGGTGACAGGACAGTGCATGCATCCCTGATCATAGCCCACTGGCGTGGGGAAAAATAAACAAGGTCCCCTGACCCTGTCCTGGTGCCATAGTCGCATAGGTACTCATTGATGGCCCTCTGCTGCGTGTGCAGCCGCTGCAGCATGGCAAACGTTGAGTTCCACCTGGTGGGCATGTCACAGATTAGGCGGTTCTTGGGCAGGTTAAATTCCTTTTGGAGGTCAGCCAGCCGAGCACAGGCATTATATGACCTGCGGAAATGCACACAGACTTTCCTGGCCTGCCTCAGGACATCCTGTAAGCCCGGGTACCTGCCCAAGAACCACTGCACCACCAAGTTAAGGACATGAGCCAAACAGGGAGCATGTGTCAGTTGTCCCTGTCAGAGGGCGGAGAGGAGGTTGGTGCCATTGTCGCAAACCACCATACCTGCCTTAAGCTGGTGTGGCCTCAACTACCTCTGAACCTGCCCCTGCAAAGCTGACAGAATCTCTGCCCCAGTGTGGCTCCTGTCCCCCAAGCACACCATCTCAAGCACAGCATGGCATCTTTTTGCCTGCGTGCTTGCGTAGCCTCTTGAACGCCTACGGAGCACCGCTGGTTCCGAGGACAAATCAGCACAGGAAGGAGGAGGGGGTGGAGGAGAGAGGTGTGTCAGAATCACCTCTAGTAGAATTTTGGAGTCGTGGTGGCGGAACAACCTCCAACACTACTGCACCCTGTCCTGCATCCTTCCCAGACTGCCAGAAGAGTCACCCAGTGCGCGGTGAAAGATAGGTAACGTCCCTGTCCATGCTTGCTGGACCATGATTCAGTTGTAATATGCACCTTACCACTGCCTGCCCTGTCCAGCGAGGCCAAGACATTGCCTTCCACATGCCGGTAGAGAGCCGGAATTGCCTTCCGTGAGAAAAAGTGGCGTTTGGGAACCTGCCACTGAGGAACCGCACATTCCACAAACTCACGGAAGGGGGAGAGTCTACCAACTGAAAAGACAGCAGTTGAAGTGCTAGCAATTTAGCCAAGCTAGCATTCAACCGCTGGGCATGTGGATGGCTGGGAGCGAACTTCTTTTGGTGGTGCAGCAGCTGGGGCAGGGAAATTTGCCTGGTACAATCTGACGTCGGTGTACCGATAGCAGATTGCCCGTAAGTACTTGGCTTTGACACACCTAATTCTACACCTTCATTCCTCTCAGTGCAGGTTTCAGAGAGCACTGAAGGTATAGTGGGGTTGGAGATCCCAGCTGATATGGAGCAAGGAGGGGTCCGCTTTGTTCTTTGGTGTGGGTCTTTTAGGTATGCTTGCCAACAAACTGCATGGCAGGTCGACATATGTCTAGTCAAGCATGTGGTGCCCAAGCGGGTGATTTTTGTCCACGCAAGATACGCTTGAGACATATGTTGCAAGTAGCAGCGGTGGGATCTGATGCACTCGTCTCAAAAAAGGCTCACACTAAAGAACTTTTGGAATAATGTGCAGAGACAGCAGCGCCCTGCACATGCGGAGCTCTGCGGTGTGATGCAGTCAGTGTGCTGCCCTTAAGCTGGCCCCCGGAGGGCATCCTGCTTTGTTTGGAGATGTGCCTCCTCCTCCTCTCTCCTATCAGGCACCCACGTGGAGTCAGTGACCTCATCATCCCTTCCCTCCTCATCACTGGAGCAAAGCTGGCAGTATGCTGCAGCTGGGGGAACATGACTGCCAGATTGCTGTCCTTCTTGGGCACCCCCTCTCTCTGGGCTCATGTTACTGCCTTCCTCTAGCTGGGTACCATCATCGGAGCCTTCAAAACGCTGGGCATCCTCCTGGAGCATGTACTCAACACTGTGGTCAAACAGTTCGGGGGACTCCTCAGGAGGACATGGTGGGGCTAGGGAAGGAGTGACTGATGCCATTGAGCCGAGGGAAGAGGCCGCGTTGGCAGCTGCTTTGCCAGACAAAGTACCCTGAGCCTGTGTGAGAGAGGATGAGGAGGATGAGGACGGCTTGGTCATCCACTCTACCAAGTCTTCCTCATGTTGCAGCTCAACAGGGCCAGCTGTCGAAAAAAAGGACAAGCGTGTCCCATGGCCACATGCTGATAAAGAAGCACCGTCTCCATGACCAGCACTGCTGCCTCTAGACACAAAGCCTGCTTGCCCTCTTTTATTGGCTTGTGACTGTCTGCCTCTCCTTGTTGGCCTTCCAGACTGGCCTGCAGTGTGATGTAGCTGCACAAAGCTGGGATGTATATATATATACGGATACTGCAGCTAGAATCAAATCGGACGGCACAGGGGTGCAGTGAATAGCACTTTCGCCTAGCAGTAAGAAGGGTCGCTGGTTCGAATCCCACCCACGACACTACCTGCCTGGAGTTTGCATGTTCTCCCTGTGCCTGCGTGGGTTTCCTCCGGGTACCCCGGTTTCCTCCCACACTCCAAAGACATGCTGGTAGGTTAATTGGATCCTGTCTAAATTGTCCCTAGTATGTACGAATGTGAGTTAGGGACCGTAGATTGTAAGCTCCTTGAGGGTAGGGACTGATGTGAATGTACAATGTATATGTAAAGCGCTGCGTAAATTGACGGCAATATATAAGTAACTGAAATAAATAAAATAAATAAATGCCTGCCTGTGGTACTAATAGGATCATAAGAACACCGCCAATTTTCTTCAGGTAGCTTTAGCTGCACACTGTGCAGAGGACACAGTACACTATCTGTAAATACTGTAGCTGCCTGCCTGTGGTATTAATCGGAGCAGAACAACAGCAATTGTCTTCAGGTAGCTTTAGGTGCACACTGTGCAGAGGACGCAGTACACTAACTGTAAATACTGCAGCTGCCTGCCTGTGGTACTAATAGGATCAGAAGAACACCGCCAATTTTCTTCAGGTAGCTTTAGGTGCACACTGTGCAGAGGACACAGTACACTAGCTGTAAATACTGTAGCTGCCTGCCTGTGGTATTAATTGGAGCAGAACAACAGCAATTGTCTTCAGGTAGCTTTAGGTGCACACTGTGCAGAGGACGCACTACACTAACTGTAAATACTGCAGCTGCCTGCCTGTGGTACTAATAGGATCAGAAGAACACCACCAATTTTCCTCAGGTAGCTTAAGGTGCACACTGTGCAGAGGACACAGTACACTAACTGTAAATTCTGCAGCTGCCTGCCTGTGGTACTAATAGGATGAGAAGAACACCACCAATTTTCTTCAGGTAGCTTTAGGTGCACACTGTGCAGAGGACACAGTACACTAACTGTAAATACTGTAGTTGCCTGCCTGTGGTATTAATAGGATCAGAACAACAACAATTGTCTTCGGGTAGCTTTAGGTGCACACTGTGCAGAGGACGCAGTACACTAACTGTAAATACTGCAGCTGCCTACCTGTGGTATTAATAGGATCAGAACAACAGCAATTGTCTTCAGGTAGCTTTAGGTGCACACTGTGCAGAGGACGCACTACACTAACTTGTAAATACTGCAGCTGCCTCCGGTACTAATAGGATCAGAAAAACACCACCAATTTCCTTCAGGTAGCTTTAGGTGCACACTGTGCAGAGGACGCACTACACTAACTTGTAAATACTGCAGCTGCCTGTGGTACTAATAGGATCCGAAGAATACCACCAATTTTCTTCAGGTGGCTTTAGGTGCACACTGTGCAGAGGACTCACTACACTAACTTGTAAATACTGCAGCTGCCTGCGGTACTAATAGGTTCAGAACAACACCACCAATTTTCTTCAGGCAGCTTTAGGTGCACACTGTGCAAAGGACGCACTACACTAACTTGTAAATACTGCAGCTGCCTGCGGTACTAATAGGTTCAGAAGAACACCACCAATTTTCTTCAGGTAGCTTTAGGTGCACACTGTGCAGAGGACGCACTACACTAACTGTAAATACTGTAGCTAATAGGACTAATAGGATCAGAAGAACACCAGCTATTTTCTTCAGGTAGCTTTAAATACTGTAAAAACACCTGCCTGCCTGTCAGTAGGAAGATAAAATACTGCAGGTGCCTGCCTGTAAGTATGTTAGGTAGAGAATAACAGGAATGGATCTAGCTAAACTGAATACAGTGTATATATATATATATATATATATATATATATATATATATATATATATTGTACACAACACCTACGATGCATATATATATATACACAATACACTGTAAGTGCAGCTAACTGACTCGCCTGCCTACTCTATCTAACTTAAATCAAATGACATTGTCTCTCTCTCTATCTCTCTCTCTCAACACCTCATCACTTTAAGCATTATTAAAATCGATGCTCCTGAAAAAACGTCCGTTTTTAAAACTTTTTTTTGCGTTAATACATGTCCCCTGGAGCAGGACCCAGGTCCCCAAAAACTTTTTATGGCAATAACTTGCATATAAGCCATTAAAATTAGCACTTTTGATTTTTCACGCAGTGTCCCATAGACTTTAACAGTGTTTGCGCGTTCAAACAAACTTTTTGCATGTTCGCATGTTCTGCTGTGAACAGAACCGTGGGGTGTTCGGCTCATCCCTACTACACAAACATAAAAGAACATCGCTGTCCGACCAAACTATTGTTGGTTATAATTTGTGTTATAGGTTGTAATCACATATTTGAGTTGGTACAATCTTTACTATTGGTTTGAAACAGAGTGCAGGTCGATTCTTTCACAAGTAACAGTGAAAACTTGATGGGGCACTGATGGGCACTGATTGGCAGCACTGATGGGCATTGATAGGTGACACTGGTGGGCATTGATAGGTGGCACTGGTGGGCACTGGTAGGTGGCATTGATTGGCAGCACTGATATGCACTGGCAGGTGGCACTTGTGGGCACAGATGAGATGGTGGCGGCTCTCCGTGTCCGGAACCGATGTCCCTCTGACAGAATCTGGTGTTTTGCTTTTATTTCTCCTCATGCTATTAGTGTCAGGGGAAATAAAGCAGATTACCGATCTTCTGTTTACATCACATGATCAGCTGCCATCAGCTGACAGCTGATCACGTGGTAAGGGGCCAGGATCTGTGATCAGCCAAATCTCATTGACTCAGTGATCACAGAGCGTGATGCATGCACCCTGCAGGGGGCACCTGGACAGCGCATGCTCAGGAGGACGTACATGGACGCCCTCCCGACAATTAAGGCCCGTGCTGTAGCCGTCTTTTGGCTATAGTGCAGGCAGGAGGAGGTTAATATCATTTTTGAGACAGCATTTAATAACCATTTTATAAAGGAAAAATAAAAATATAAAATAAAAAAAATATTTTCCTTACTTTCTGTTAAAATAAAAATGCCTTGAAAGTGAATAAAATTACATATTTTTGAGAGTAAATGGTGATCTCACTTTTTGCCACAATTTTTGGAAACTGAAGACGCTGATATTAAATGTGTTAAAATATGGAGATTGCTAGATACAGTGCATACAGGTCATTCAGGAGGAGATGAATAGGTTAATATACAGGTCACATACAGTGGGACAATAGAGATGATAGGGTTACATACAGATGTGCAGGGTTATGTACAAATGTGCAGGATAGGGGAGGTTAAGGGTTAAAATACAGGTGACATACAGAGACAGTGCAGATATAAGATGTGTAGGAGTAGGGATGAGCCGAACACCCCCCCGTTCGGTTTGCATCAGAACTTGCGAACAGGCAAAAAATTTGTACAAACACGCAAACACCGTTACAGTCTATGGGACACGAAACGTGAAAAATCAAAAGTGCTCATTTTAAAGGCTTATTTATATGCAGGTGTCATAAAAAGTGTTTGGGGACCTGAGTCCTGCCCCAGGGGACATGTATCAATGCAATTTTTTTTTTTTAAAAACAGCAGTTTTCCATTCATCTTCGATCACAGCGTCCGAAGACCCGATAAAAACCCTGCACACAAATTTTAAAGAACAATTGCGTGGGGTCCCCCCAAAATCCATACCAGGCCCTTCAGGTCTGATATGGATTTTAAGGGGAACCCCAAACCAAAATGTATATAAAAAAAAAAAAAAAAAATAGCGTAGGGGTCCCCGTAGGTTTTTTGCATTGATACATGTCCCCTGGGGCAGTACCCGGGTCCCCAAACACTTTTTATGGCAATTACTTGCATATAAGCCTTTAAAATGAGCACTTTTGGTTTTTCATGTTCGTGTCCTATAGGCTTTAACGGCGTTCCGAGGCTTTTGAATTTAGCACGAATGCTGCATATTGTTTGCTGTTCGGCGAACGGGTAAACACCCGATGTTCGAGTCAAACTTACGTTCGACTTGAACATCGGCTCATCCCTATGTAGGAGAAGAGATGGGGTAAAAGGGTTAATGTACAGTATAACCAAAGGCAACATTTTTTTTAGTTTTGGATTGCGTGGAGAGGGAACAAAATAGCTGTCAATTTTAATTGTATACTTTATCTCTTTATTAAGTTTGGAAAATATGTATAAATCAGAACAAAAAATAAATAAATAAAAAGATAAAAAGACAGCGGTAAATCAGTATGATTCAATGGAAAGACATTGGTCTGGTACAATAATAAAACATTTGTTTTAGGAGTGCATAAATGATATACGAGAATGTGTTGTACGATGGTGCCACGGTGGGCACTAAACCAGCATGGGCCTCACTGTGGCTCCACTGAGCATACTAGTAAGGAAGTAATACAGTTAAAGTTGCAAACTATAGAAGTATAGAAGCCCAAGATGTATGAATAGCAGAACCAATAGATGTCCCCACATTTCCTAATGTAAGTAGCAGCAGGAGTGAGTAAAATTTTCAGGATAAATTGGAGATGAGACAAGGGCATTACATTACAAACTAAAGGTATGCATCTAGAGCAGCCTTTTTCAACCAGGGTGCCCAGGCACTCAGGGGTGTCTTGAGGTTTCCTCAGGGTTGCCTTGTATACAAGCAGGTGGATCAAAGCTGCCTTTTAATTAACACAAAGCCACAGGTTTCCATTATGCACCATTATGACTTTCTAGACACTGGCATCATAACAACCAATGTCACCATTAATCAATAAGGAGGATGTCTGTTTCCTCCACAGCATCCTTGTGTGACCTCCTGTGCCCCTCTCCCTCCACACTGGGGTGACATTAGCTGACTGATGGAGAGAAATTGAGGGAGAAGAGAAACATTGGCATACTAGTCAGTACCAGTGTGCAAAAGTGTATTTGCTTTGGAACAATAAATCACCTCTAATGTTGGATGTCCTACTTGTGAATGTTGCTGCATTATGTAAAGCTATTAGAATAGTTTTTTACATTTTAGAATGGGGTGTCTCAAGACTGTCCATAATTTTAAAGGGTGCCTTGAAATTGTCTATAATTTTAAAGGGTGCCTTGACTGAAAAAAGGTTGAGAAGCACTGATCTAGAATCTTAAAGCCAGGGAACCCAGATTTGGAGAAATTTAGAAGGGATTAGTTGAGCTTTTGCAAACAAGAATTTATACCGAAGATGATCACTTAAGACCTGTGTCAGCCACATTAATTAATATTGGTGAGTGTCCTCTTTTGAATGCCAAGGTTCTGGGACTGGTCCCGAAGAAGAGCTTCAGTCTTGAAATGCATTGGACATTGGAACCACACTATCTGGATCATAATCAATTCCCCAGCCTATGCTATATCAAGGGGTTCTGTATTACATCATATAGTCAACTGGCTCTGTTTGAGCCTTTGGTTATTGTTCACATCTTATTTATGAGCCTGTGTTTTCTATGAGTTTTTAGCTTAATATATGTTTAATAAAGTAGTTCTTTTTTATTATTATGTGTGTGTTTTTGCCCTTTAACATTCCTGCCACCCTATATTTTATGATGGTCATTACTATCTGGTAAGCAGCTTCTGTATTTTCTCTGCATAATCTGTTTCTTGGATGTTCTTCTCATATACATTTGGGGATATCTTTTTTGAACTTTGCAACATTTGGGTATTATATTGGATATCACAGTATGTATTAAACATTATATTGTGCGTATTGGTACAGTGTTTTATTTGCATGTTTGGATGTTTATACATTCACATAGGATTTTTTCACTGAAGAGATTATTAGTTATTTGCATTTATGTATATAACGTTAAAAGATAAATAGTGGGTATCCCAGCATTCCACCTTTTCATTGATTACAGCAACATTAACAGTGACTTTACTGGAACCCAAGGAATGAGTGTGCAAGCCAGAATAGTTATCCTTCAGGATTCCTACAATTTTACCAATCCAGTGAATACTTCATTCAAAAGCACCAAGTCCTAAAGAAGGGAGACCCTTTAAAACCCCCAAAACACATGGGGTTTTTATGATACAAGAGTCTGAATAAAATTAAATCGTGACTTTAAATGTTCTGCTCTTGATTCTTTCCTCCTTGCACACCGAGTCTCTACTCCAAGAGCTAATAATCATTATCTCTACATTGATTAAAACCTTACTGAAAACACCCACTGCTGAGAGGGAGTGAGGCACCTCACACCTAATTAGTTGTTTTTTTTATCCGGTATTTTGTTTATACATAGAGGCATACACTATGTTTCAGAGATAAACTTACCTATTTTCTTGGTATAGATATATTGCATACTTAAAAGGTTATCTGACTGGAACTTGTTGTTTTAATTGAGTTCTATTTTCCTTCTGTGTCTTCGAACTGTAACGCAGCACACTATCTTCTTTTTGACCATGTGAAATTTCAATCCTCTTGTAAAGCTCACCTTCATGGTGATTGGGGTTTGTCTGTTTGGAAGTATACTCTGTACAACTGATATGCCATATGTGCTGCATTTTGTCTTTTTGTCAAAAATGTTCAATAAAAATCAGTATAAAAAAAAACACATACTGCTTTAAGAGATCCAGCTCCCCACACCTTTCTTCTACTTTCCGAATTACGAGCCCAGTCTGTTTCCCCTACTCTTGCCTTTCTTCTAGGCTTCAAGCAGCATACACATAGCCATCTCCCTCTGGCAACAGGGAGCTGAAGCAGGAGAGAATACAATCTCTGCATGTCTGCACACCTCCCTCATCCTCTCCACTAAAGAACTCATTACACAAGCTAGTGGCTAATACTAATTTTATTACTCCTATCATCCTATTGTTGGCAGAGCAATAGGGAACCCCTGTCAGCCACCCAGAGTAATTAAATTGAGCACCAAGATTCTCTAGACTAAATCTGGAGAGTTTTCAGCTATGGTTCCCAAGCAGACCCAGGGATGAAAAGATGTAAAGGGGGCCCACCTAAAAAATTGGTTGCGCTGGGCCCCATGGTACTTTAAAATTGCCCAGAAGGTAGAGAATAGTTAGAATCCCTAAAAGGTTTTTGTTGTTGTCTATGTCCTGTTGGAAAGATTTCTCCTTAATTTCATATCCCAGAAGCACAACAGGAAGTGATTGTTTTTGTCTCCAAAACAATAGTTTGGAGACAAAAAAATAATAATTTACCTTTTTCATCACTTTCTGTCCCAAAAACAATACAAAAAATACAAACAAAAATTGACTGACAATTTTCCATATGGAGTCTCTGATAAAAACAAAACTTTGCAATGGTTTCAATGCTTCCCTATTGAAAAGTTCGTGTTAGATATACTTTCATTGTTTTTTTCAGCCCAAAGATAGCCACAATGGTGGTCTACTACAAACATAGATTTAAAGCCCATAATTAGATTCTTTATCAAGCTTCTTCAGGGGTCTCCAGTAACTGACAAAGCAAATTGGAAGAATAACAAAAAAGCAATTTTTTTTTTTAATTTGCCTAAATGCACAAGTTTAAAGGAGAATATGTGACTTTAAATGCTACAATGCTGTAATGTAACCAGCTACATTTATTATAATAATTATAAATAGTAACTAGGTTATGAAGGGTTCCACAGTAAAGAAAAAAATCGACTAATTAATGAAAATAATTCCCAGGGTAAAGGAAACATCATTAGGCTTCTCTTACATTTTGTTCCTTTTCGTAGAAATTAAATGGTGCTATAATGAATTCTATTTCATACAATTATAACAGTCTAAGAATTATGTTAACCACTTCACTACTAGCACCTCTATAAAACAAACCTTTGGTAGGGCCCCAAAAAAGGCAGTAGGGTCTTTCTGCTGGAACTTTCTGAAACCTACATGTAACTTCCAGAGCTGCCTGGTTTTCCTTTAACCAATGGCTGCTAGAGTTGCCCTGTGACTTCCTTTTTATGTTCCCTTCTCCTTGATATTGACCACCGATTACATATCATGTTGTGGCAGGTAGGGAGGCAAGGAAAGCAGGGAAGGGCAACCATAGTGAGACCATAGCAGGTTTGTGCACTTTTTTGTATTATAGAGTGACCAGGGTAACAGGATTCCAATTCACTTTAGACATTAACAAACTACATGTGCAGGCAATGGGAGGCACCTTTAGTGAAATTCCACTGCCTCTTCAGAACTCTACCAAAAGCTGCAGGTTACCTTTTTTGCACCACTTAAGTGAATATTGTGGCACTAGAGGTTTACTGAGAAATATACTCAACAAATCGTTCAGTGTACAATAATACTGTCATGATCAGGGGTCAGGCTCGAAGACCAGTTGCTATAGCAGTAGTGGAACTACCACCAACCAACAGGCAGTCACTGTGGTGAATGACGCAAGCTCACCTGAGGTGCGGAGTCTAACTGGTGTTCACCAGAGCTCCTTATGGTGGATGCAGGTTAGTACCAGGTTGTGGTCCTCAGGATCGCTCCACCAGGAGGTGAGCAAGCCGGGGTTCAGTGGCAGATATGCAGGTAGGGATCAAACAGAAGCTTAGTTGAGGAATAAGCCAAGGGTCGATAGTGAGTAGTTGCAAGTTGGGATCAGGCAGAAGCATATTCGAGGAACAAGCAAAGGGTCAATAGCAAGTGGTAGCAAAATATGGATGGCAGCAGGGAAGACAGGAGCGAGATTCTGGCTTGAGAAAGCACAATAATCTGGCAAACACGAAGTGCAGAGACATGGCTTAAATCAGGAAGTTCACGGGAGGAGCAAAGAGTTCAGGGTTCAAGACAAACAAGGTTCAAGACAGGATCATTTAAGGAATTGTCCCTGGAACAGTCCAGCTTTCCAGGTAGATGCAGAAAGGAGGTTTATGGAAGGGACTTTTGGAAAGGCATCACTATGACAAATATATAAAAATACAAATATAATTTTATTAAATACAATCTTAAGATACTAATAAAATACATGTAACAGTAAATGCAAAATTTGCACTGGATGATAGGACTTTCTTCATCCAAAAAAAGCTCTAGATTCCAAAAAATTGTGGGTACCCCTTTTTTGGGATCTAGAGCTTTTTCTTCTATAAAGAAAGTCCTATCATCCTGTGCAAATTTTGCATTTACTGTTGCATGTATTTTATTAGTGTCTTAAGATTGTATTTAATAAAATTATATTTGTATTTTTATATACTTGACATAATGGTGCCTTTCCAAAGTTCTTTCCATAAATCTCCTTTCTATATCTACTTACCGGGATGTGGCACCATCATAGCTACCAAACCGGGCATTCAGATAAGAATTTTTGATTTCAGACATTGCCTGACACACCCAAGCATGACAGAGTGGTAACTCCAAATCAAAGTTCACAATTCGTTTAGGAGAGCTTTTCCCCCATTTTTAACAAATTGAGCTGACAGAACAAATGGGAAATGATAACATGTGACTGCTTCCACAGGTTTATAATAGGTTGTTAACTGGGACCTGAATGTTACTGGGCAAAAAGAGTACTTTTTTTTATTTAATTATGTTTTTTTTTTCTTCAAGGTGCCACCTCACCTAAACTAGCACCCACTCCATGAACCTCTGCTACAACACATCACCTATAATAATAAGCAGCTCCTTATTGTTAAAAGCAAGCTTTAGATCATTATTGCAGTGATCTGTTGATACAGAGCAGGACAAGGCAGAGAGCCTAAGCTCAGACCTGCTCCAACAGATGAGAACTCAGAACTTAGTGATTTCAGAAATTATGTTACAGGGTAATGCTTAAGTGTAGTGATTACATTATGCTACTGAGCACATACTGTATATAGAGGCCTCTATAATAGGTTTAGAAGTCTAATAGGTAATATGTTTAGCTACTAGCTTGCAGCCCCCCTGATATGTTGATACCAGTCCACATCTGCTATGGGAGGAATATTCACAAATAAACATGTTCCCCTCCTATAGCCTCAGTGCCTAATACTAATGGGACCCTGGTGTGTTTATGTTCCACCTAACTGCCTCCCTTGAAGAACAAGTAGGTAGTTCACCCCCAAGTTGGTTTGTAAATGATGTGTGAAGTAGGAAGTGAAGCATAATTAGGATAGCCACAGATACTATAATAAATCTTTTTTTTTAGTAATATTTACATTCTAGGTTTCAGCAACATTCAAAGATGTCTCGCAGTATCTTATCCAGAAGTATAGGTTCAGAGGATGGTGGAGCACAGGTTCCTTTCTTCACTGCCTAAATCGTTTGAGCACTGAGAAACAGGAATAAGCTAATTTTTCCAGGATTAATTTACCGAGGGTTCTGCAAATCCTGCCTCAAATCCAAAAAACACAAACTTAGCATTGAATCCCATTGAAGTATGTGAAAGGCAAATCTTGTTAGTAAGCTCTGGCCTTTTTTAGGGCTAATAGGCAAATTACTGTAGAAAAAAATGCATGGGAAGTTGGGCACTGCCATGGGGGATATGTTTCGAAGCAAAACATATTATAAAAAATACGACCACAAAGACCCCATTATTGGCCCTTCTGAACTAGCTGATCCAAGTTCAAAGACCCCAGTTGTGCATTTTAGTTAAAAAGAATCAGCCCAACAAATTCACCATAATTTGCCAGAACCAGGAATATGAAACCCACAGGATTTACCTTAAACCCATGGAAGCTTAGACTTCAAATCTCATTCCTACTCAAGAAGCGTTTGCACTGCCATGATTTTTTCCTGGGAACTCTGGGTAAAAAGTTTTTAGTTATATGAATGCACATATTAGATATTAATTCAGGTATAACTTCTGTCTCAACATCACATGGATAAAACAGAGTATAATAAATAAATAATAACAAGGGGAACAAGATATATAGGCCTTGGGTGAAGGCTGGTACTCCAATGCTAACCACAGATTACAAGGTAGAATTAAAACTTAAATATTTTATTAATTCATATTCCAAAATACATGTACACACTACATTGCTAAAATACTAAAAAAAACAATTAAAATATGTATAGCAACAGGGCCATATAACCTGGATATATTGCACAGAAGTTATACCAATCTGACCCCCTAATCTATGATCTCCATACAGTATCTCACAAAAGTGAGTACACCCCTCATATTTTTGTAAATATTTTATTATACCTTTTCATGTGACAACACTGAAGAAATTACACTTTGCTACATTGTAAAGTAGTAACTGTACAGCTTGTATAAGGCCCCTTTCACATGGGCAGAATTCAGATTTTAGCTGCAGATAGATGAAGTTATCTACCGCAGCTAAACTCACACAATACTCTTTTTACGGTCCCATTCACACACTGTGTTTAGCGACGGTTTCATTACATGGGGTTTTGTGCAGTTAGAAAAAATCAATTTGACTGCGTCCAGGACCGATTTAGTGAAGCTATTTGTACATAACCACAGGTAATCGCAGTGTACTATTTCACCTGGGGACAGCAGCGGCAACAAGGAAAGAAAAACAACAGGAAGCACATCAGAAATGGCAAGAATGTTCCACTGCAGCTAAACACAGCCGCACGTAAACACATAAACACTGCTAATCGCACTGTACAATTGCAAGTGATCACTGTGCCTGGAGTCTTGGCATTTCAAAATAACAAAACATGCTTTTAACAGCAGTAGAACAGCGTGTGAAAGAGGCCTAACAGTGTAAATTTGCTGTCCCCTCAAAATAACTCAACACACAGCCATTAATGTCTAAACTGCTGGCAACAAAAGTGAGTACACCCCTAAGTGAAAATGTCCAAATGGGGCCCAAAGTGTCAATATTTTGTGTGGTCCCCATTATTTTTCAGCACTGCCTTAACCCTCTTGGGCATGGAGTTCACTAACGCTTCACAGATTGCCATTGGAGTCCTCTTCTACTCCTCCATGATGACATCACGGAGCTGGTGGATGTTAGACACCTTTCTCTCCTCAATCTTCTGTTTTAGGATGCCCCACAGATGCTCAATAGGGTTTAGGTCTGGAGACATGCTTGGCCAGCCCATAACCTTTACCCTCATCTTCTTTAGCAAGGCAGTGGTCGTCTTGGAGGTGTGTTTGGGGTCGTTATGTTGGAAAACTGCCCTGCGGGATTCTTAAACACCCTTATGTTCCGCTTGAAAAGCACCTGAAAACTGCCTCCCATTCATCTCAATGGATGCTTTCACACTGGGGCGTTGCGCTGGTGCGGCGTTGAGAAAAGTTCTGCAAGCAGCATCTTTGGCGCTTGTTTAAAGTGCTAAAAAAAGAGCTTAAAAAATGCCCAAGTTCAGTGAAATGAATGGGAAGCGCTTTAAAAGTGCCTTAAAAGCACCTTAAAACCACCCTGAAGCTGTGGGAAGGTCACATGACCGCAGTGCAGTGTAGGATGCTGGGATCCAGGAAATCCTGTTGAGAGGTGTTGAGGAAAGACAAGAGAGCATGGATGCTGCAGATAACCGGATGCAAGACAGTGGATAAAATGTGGCAAGACCACCCAGATTCAATTCAGCAGCAGCAATAGAACCGGAGGAGTTTATTCAATCAGTGCGGGACCACCCTGAACTTTGGGACACCAAAAATTCCTGGTATGCCAATAGCAGCAAAAAGTCTAGGATGGTATGCCATTGCTGAACATCATATTGAGGACTGCAATGACCTTACAAGAAAACAAAAAGCCTCCAAAAATGAGTACCAATCCCATAATCCTTGTCAGATAAGCGGGAGTGTGATTCTCACTGCCACTCCTGCTAATCCCAAACCCCATAACTAACCCTAATTCCAGTCAGAATAGTGCCAAAACACAAAAGTTTATCCCTAATTCCAGTCAGAATAGTGCCAAAACACAAAAGTTTATCCCTAATTACAGTCAGAACAGTGCCAAAACACAAAAGTTTATCCCTAATTCCAGTCAGAATAGTGCCAAAACACAAAAGTTTAACCCTAATCCCACTTCTACTAGTCCAAAATCCCTAACCCTAATCCCACTTCTACTAGTCCAAAATCCCTAACCATAATCCCACTTCTACTAGTCTCTAATCTCTAACCCCACTCTACTAGTCCCAAATCCCTAACCCTAACCCAAATCCCACTTCTACTAGTCCCTAATCCCTAACCCTAATCCCAGTCCTGGTAGTGCCAAATCTCCAAACAAAAGTCATTGTAAGTTCATGTATATTATTGTTATTATTGAACTCCTAAAGAAAGTAGAAACAACATCAAAGTAAACATGTTTTTATTGTCTTTAATCAATACAGCAATAAACAAATATTCAGAATCGATAACAATATGCAATTATTTTTGTAAGTATATACTTGCAAACAAGAGAAAATATTCAATGAAACATAGTAATGATCATTTTTATTTGATACATCAAAGTTTTAAATCATATTTCCTTGCCAATTTACTGCTCCAGCAGGGCTCAGAAAAAAAATCCGCCAATTCATCCCTAATTCTGCAACCCACTGTTGGACCATGACTATGAGGGAAATCAGCAGGTTCCAAATTGTGAGACAGTGTGTTCTCAAAATTGATGCCATCTCTATTCCTTACCACTTTGTGCAACACACATGCTGTCTTTATTCATTTGCATGCATTTTTGACCTTGAGATTGATAGGTTAATGGAATATTTGCCATTTGTTGGCAAGAATGCCAAAGGAACATTCAACCAGCCTTCGTGCCTGACAGATACGATAATTGAAGATTCTCTTCCGGGTGTCAAGATTCCTCCGTGAGTAGGGCTTCATTAAATGTTCATTGATAGCAAAAGCCTCATCAGCCACAAAAACAAATGGCATATCTGGACTTTCTGTAGCAGGTAATGGTCGGTTTTCAGGCAAATCAAGTCAATTAGATTGAAGACACGTTCCAAATTTAGTAAAACAGAAGAGTCTGCAGAACTCCCAAATGCTCCTACATCAATAAATAGGAATTTATAGTCTGCATCAACCACAGCCATTAGCACAACAGAAAAATATTTTTTGTAATTATATCGGCTACCACTGTGACAGGGTTTTATTAGCCAAATGTGTTTTCCATCAATTGCTCCCAGGCAGTTTGGAAAGTTTATTTTTCTTGAGAACTGATTAGCAACAGCATTCCATTTCTCTTTATTTGGAATAGGCAAAGTCCAAATAGCATCACATGTTAGCTTCACAATTTCTCCAATTGTCGACATTCCTGTTCTGAATTCATAGTGTAATGATGTATAGGTATTTCCTGTGGCAAGATATCTGTAATAAAAACAAAAAATCTTTTTCTGTACGACTAATAAAGAAAAGGTGGAAGACTATGAGGGATAACTATAGGAGAGAACACAACTAGGATACGGAGTGGTTCTGGTGGGAAGAGAAAAGGGAGAGTGTATTGTCACTATGAGGAGCTCATGTTCCTGAAGCCCGTCATAGAGATGAGACCGTAAGTATAACAACATTTAGGTAAATTTTATTATTTAGATAAAATTGTCTAATATTACATTTTTATTTTTAGGAGTGCACAGTATAACAACATTTTTACCAAGTTTTACAAATTGTCTATTTTTCTATTTTCAGTACAGAAAGTAATATGGAATCTGAAAGTAAAGAGGACCCTAAGGATTCAGAGGAGATCGACTAATTAGATGCCGCAGACAATTCGCAAATAAATGAAACTAAAGCTGAAACACCAGAAGCAACATTGCCCACCAACAGAGATAAACTAAGGAAACTAACAAAACAACAACTCCCTGAGGACTTCCTAGATGTTGTTAAACAATTGTTTAACAAACAACAAAAAGATGGATCAGAATTGGAGTCCTTTGCCAGAAGCCTGGTTCCTCAAATGGCCAAAGTATCATCCGGTTATCAATGTGAGATGCGCTCTGAAGTAATGCATCTCATTCAGTACTACCAGCAGCAATCTGCACAAAATAGAGATGCACCATATGAGGGCAACATTACTAATCAGTTTTAAGGGATGTACGATGGTCCAGGTATCTCATGCTCACACACATACCCATCTGCTGCAGCTTCCAGATTTCAAATCACGTCCCAAAGGTTTAACCAACCTTGTTTTCATGGAGGAACTTACAAAATGCAGCAATATTTTCAACATGTTCAACCTCCCCCTCCCACCCCTCTAGAGGAGACACACCATGCTCCTCCCACCTATCATAATCTGTGACAGTTTTTGTTTGATATCTTTTTTTGTAAACTTTTACATTGGTTAATAGAATGTTTTCGTAAAAATGCACATGTTGATGGTATATCATAAAATGTTTTGTGTTTTGCACGTTGTGCATTTTTGTTAATATATATACAATAATAAATATATAATTTTTGACAAATATTTTGATGGCCGTTTTATTACTTGTTTAACCACTTCCCGCCCGCCCTATAGCGGATTGACGTCCGGGAAGTGGTTCCATTATCCTGACTGGGCGTCATATGACGTCCAGCAGGATAACATGCCACTGCGCGCCCACGGGGGCGCACATCGCGGCGATCGGTGGAGCAGTGTGTCAACCTGACACACCGCTCCACCGATCTTGGTAAAGAGCCTCCGGCCAGTCGTCTTGAGAAAAACAAGAATAGCATCGTAAGTATTGCTCAAGGGTCTGATTAGTTCGTTCAGTCTGACCATTAGTCTGGAGATGATAGGCAGAAGAGAAAGAAAGGTCAATCTTCAGAGATTCACACAGGGCTTTCCAAAATTTGGATGTAAATTGTACCCCCCGATCAGATACAATGTTTGCAGGTATACCGTGGAGTCTTACGATGTCTTTAATAAAAATCCTTGCAGTTTCAGAGGCGGATGGGGTACCCTTCATAGGCAGGAAGTGAGCCATTTTGGAAAGTCTGTCGACTGCTACGAAGATAGTGGTGTAATCCTCTGATGGTGGTAATTCCACAATGAAATCCATGGAGATCATCCTCCATGGTCTTTCCGGTACGGGTAGGGGACTTAACAGCCCCCAAGCCTTGGTCTTGCTGCCCTTGTTCTGGATGCGGGTAATGCATGATTCAACAAAACGTCTGCAATCTTTTTGTAGCGAAGGCCACCAGAACGTGAGTTGGAGGAGTTTGGAAGTCTTGTGTATACCAAAGTGGCCAGCTAGTTCATGGTCATGACAAGATTTGAGGATGGCAACCGTGTTTGCTGTGGCACAAAAATTCTGTCTTTGTACCATAGTAGGTCATCTCTCGACTGTAAAGTGATGTCTGTTGGATGGGGAGCCATTGAAGAAGCCTGTTTGATTTGGGACAGTAGGTCTCCTTGAAGCATGAGAAAATTTCCAGGAGCAAGGATTGTATCTGGAGGAGAAAGAACTTCAGGTTCATTGAACATCCGGGACAGCGCGTCTGGTTTGGTATTCTTGGATCCCGGCCTGTAAGTGATGTGGAAAGTGAACCTAGTGAAGAAGAGTGCCCATCTGGCCTGACGTGGTTTCAATCTCTTGGCAACTTTCAGGTACTCTAAGTTTTTGTGGTCGGTGTACACCAGAATAGGGTGGGACGCTCCTTCCAAGAGGTAACGCCATTCTTCCAGCGCGGCTTTGATTGCAAGTTGCTCCCTGTCCCCAACATCATAATTCTTTTCAGCCTCAGTTAGCCTGCGGGAGAAGAACGCCACTGGGTGTAATAGAGCCTTGGATCCTTGTCTCTGTGAAAGAACCACCCCTACTGCTATCTCGGAGGCGTCTACTTCCAGTATGTAAGGTAAAGCTGGGTCAGGATGCTTTAGGACGGAAGCTGACACAAACTGTTCTTTCAAGGAGGTAAAAGCTGCTTGAGCCTCAGGAGACCATTGGAACTGGGTGCCTTGCCGAGTAAGACTTGTGATGGGGGAGATGATGGAAGAAAATCCTCTGATAAACTTGCGATAAAAATTTGCAAAACCCACAAAGCGCTGGACTCCCCTTTTATCAGTCGGGGCTGGCCAGTCCAGGATGGCGGAGACCTTCTGCGGATCCATCCTGACACCATCTATAGAAATAATCAGTCCCAGAAATTGAATGCTTTGGCGTTCAAACTCGCACTTCTCAGGTTTTGCGTACAAACCGTGTTGGTGAAGACGAGTTACAACTTTTCTGACATGTTCCCGATGGGTAGACAGCGAGGAGGAAAAAATCAAGATGTCATCCAGATAAACTATGATGAACAGGTCAAGGTAGTCTCTAAAAATATCATTAACAAAATGCTGGAAGGTGACAGGAGCATTACATAATCCAAAGGGCATGACAAGGTACTCAAAGTGTCCAAAGCGGGTGCGGAAGGCAGTTTTCCATTCATCCCCACTTCGGATCCGGACTAGGTTGTAGGCTCCGCGAAGGTCCAGTTTGGTAAATATGGATGCAGTTCCGAGTCGCTGAAAGAGTTCAGGTACCAAAGGTAAGGGGTACCGGTTTTTAATTGTAATTTTATTAAGGTCCCGATAATCTACACAGGGGCATAGGGAGTGGTCCTTCTTTTCCACAAAGAAAATCCCTGCTCCTGCTGGGGAGGTGGAAGGGCGTATAAACCATTTTTTCAGATTGTTATCTATGCATTCTTTAAGAGTACCTAGCTCAAGTTCGGTTAAGGGGAAAATCCTCCCAAAGGGAATCTCTGCTCCGGGGAGAAGTTCAATCGGGCAGTTGTAAGGTCTATGTGCTGGAAGTGTCTCTGCCCCCTTTTTGCTGAACACATCCAGAAAGTTATGGTATGCCTCAGGAACTGCTTGTAAGCAATGTTGACGGCAGTAGGGGGAATGAAAACTGATTTTTCCAGTAGACCAGTCAATTTGTGGATTATGGGTCTTGAGCCAGGGCATACCCAGTATGATGGGAAACAAGCGGGATTCGATGATATCAAGACAGAGTAGTTCTTGGCGGTTGCCGGAAATAATAGTATTAAGAGGAACTGTTTCTTGTGTTACAGGCCCAGATTTAATAGCCGATCCATCGGCCAGGTGTACAGACAGTCCCTGTGCTCTGGGTCGTAGAGGGATTCGGAGTTTGCGGGCAAAAGACAAGTCCATAAACCCACTGCAGGTTCCTGAATCATTATGGCGGTTGCTTGAGTATTCCCTTCTGGAAGCTGTAGAGAAATGGAGATAGCCAAATGAGTTGCATTATTAAACACAGCAGGTGAGGAGGTAGAGGAGAGGGTAATGTGCTTACGGATCTTTGCGGGACAGGTCCTCACATAGTGTCCAGATTCCCCGCAGTAGAGGCAAAGATTGTTAGCCCGCCGGCATTGACGTTCTTCCGGAGTCAGAGAGGGATGGATCAGGCCTAATTGCATTGGCTCAGGAGTATCAGCGGAAGTGTGGACAGGAGGATGTGGTACATGTGAAAGCATCCATACTGGGCGAGAGGGACCAGCAGTCCGTTCAGCTCTTCGTTCTCTTAAACGCCTGTCTGTTTGGATGGATAAGTTGATAAGAGCTTTGAGTGTTGCCGGAATGCCAACCTGGGCCAACTCATCTTTTAATGGCTCGGAAAGACTCATGCGGAACTGGTGACGTAGGGCGGCGTCGTTCCAGTTTGTGTCGGAACTCCAATCAGATGCATAGTCCTCCGCCGCCCTATGGCCCTGCTGGAGAGAGAATAAAGCTGCTTCTGCAGTAGTCACTTGTTGTGGATCCTCATAGAGAAGGGCCATGGCTTGGAAGAAAGTGTCCAGTTGGTTAAGACAGGTATTCTTCTGCTCCAGGAGTCGATGGGCCCATGCCTGGGGTTTGCCCAGTAGAAGGGAAATGACGAAACCCACCTTAGTGTTTTCTAGTGAGAAAGTTCTGGGTTGTAGTGCAAAGAAAAGTTCACAGGCATTACGGAATGCCCTATACTTACTGCGGTCCCTGGAGAACCTTTCTGGTGTAGGAACTTGGGGTTCTGGAGGCAACATGACTACTGAAGGAGCAGTGGATGGACCCGGAGCTGGGGTAGAGAGAACTTGGCCACATTCTTCTAGTTGTTTATAACCATCTTGCAAATCCTTAACAGCTTGTGTGAGTCCAGCTAGATGACGGCATAAGTCCTCCATGGGCGACGTTCCCTGCATGGGCTCGGGTCCAGTACTGTCACGTACCTGGTATGTAGTGCCCGGGATGCAGAGAGCAGCCTCTCTTATACCTCTGACTCGGGAACCCCTGGTAGTGCTGACAGGGGCTCGAGAGTACAAAGGGGCACAAGTGCCTGACTGGAACACTGGAGAAGAGGGCTGGATCCTGTAATCAGCAGGGAGGTGCACTTGTAGTCCAGCAGCAGGATGCAGACAGCAGGGAGGTGCACTGTAGTCCTGTAGCAGGATGCAGACAGCAGGAAGGTGCACTGTAGTCCCGTAGCAGGATGCAGACAGCAGGGAGGTGCACTGTAGTCCTGTAACAGGATGCAGACAGCAGGGAGGTGCACTGTAGTCCCATAGCAGGATGCAGACAGCAGGGAGTTGCACTGTAGTCTCGTAGCAGGATTCAGACAGCAGGGAGGTGCACTGTAGTCCTGTAGAGGATGCACACAGCAGGGAGGTGCACTGTAGTCCTGTAGCAGGATGCAGACAGCAGGGAGGTGCACTGTAGTCCCGTAGCAGGACGTAGACAGCAGGGAGGTGCAGACAAGTCGGGTCCAGGTACTGGTGGGCAGATCAGGTACAGAAGGGCAGTCCAAAAGAATAGTCAGAGTCCAAGCCGGAATCGGGGCAGGCAGCAAACAGGGAAGTCAGGAACAAGCCAAGTAGGTACTAGATTCAGGTAAACTGGGTAACAAGGCAGCGGGGGTCTTCAGGAAATGCTGTAGACCGGACAGCAAGGAAGCAAGGAATCAGTCTCCTTTAAATAGCCCCCTGTTGGCGCCAAGCGCTGTCACAAGGGGCGCGCGCTCCCGCATGTGGCCGTGCACCGCTATTCGCGCTATTGCGCATGCACATGCGCCGGACGGCTCCTTTGTGCACAGGAATTCTTCTAGTGCTAGAACGTTTGCTGGAAGGGATTTCCTGACAGTGAGATTTGGCCAAAACCAAACTGTGTGGAGAGAATGGGAGAGAACAGAGTAGGGTTGAATGTATGGCTAGTAATGGCGATTGAGAAAGATTGGGTGCCAGTCATTTTTTAAGTTTTCAAAGGACATATTGCTTTGACAACTCTCAGAGAGAGTGGGCTAGGGGTACAGATATATTGTCCATACCAACACTTACAGATGCCAATACATTTCCAGCTAGTACAGTGTTAATGACTTTCACACTCACACCGGAAACACTGTGGAATAGCTCAATCCAGCTGCATAACAGACTTCTCTGTGTTTTCATCCAGGAGATTACCAGTTCCCTGCAGCTCGATCAAGCTCTTCTCTCCAGCAGAGATTCCAACCCAGGCTTCTGGCTCTCAAGATGACCAGGCATCTTCCCCCTTCTTCCAGGCAGGACAGCTTGTATCCCAAATCCAGGCTTCCATTAGCAAGAACATGTAAGACCTAATACAGTCTACAGGCCTAACCCCCAGGGGAAGTGACACACATCAAGTCAGTGCCAATTTTTGTTGTTATTCTCTCCTAGCATGCACCACTGGCAATAAAACTCCTAGTGGTTGGCCAGAGAGAACATAAATATTCATAAGTAATACTGTGGCCTATCACTCTATTGTCAGAAATAGCAGTGACACCCACTGGCAGCAGGAAGAAGCAACAGTGAAACTCAGTTTAGGGGAAGGCCAAATGAGCACTGAATACAAATCAGCTTGGGCTGTTTTTACCTTCCAGCAGACTAAATTTTGACAATCACTCCTGCTTAGAGCAGGGTGGCTATATTAATTAGTTTTATTGATATCCCACTGCTAAATCTTTGTGTTTAAATTTCCATGGCAGCTATGACAAATAAAATGAGGTGATTCTTTTCATGTGGGTATTTTTTTTCATTCCTTTTTTTTTAAACGTTTTTAGAACTAATAAACAATAACACAAAAAAAAAAAAGGCAAAAACAGCCAATAACAAAAAAAATCACCACGCCAAGCAGTATGAGCATCAGTACATTTAATACACTATCATCTAATTTTCCCAAGATATTCAAAAAAATATTCAGTAATACTCCGGTACAGATAGTATATAAGGAAACATTTCTGCGACAGGCCTTTCCCCTCTACTAAAGACATATCCAGTCTTTATTATGGATTTAAACTGAAATTAGAACTTAATCCATCTATCCATTTTTGCCATATCCTTTCAAACTTCTGAAAGGCATTGCATTGAAAGAAGTGTATTTTTCAAACATTACATATTTATCCATTTCCTGAATCCAGTCCTCAAAAGTAGGATTGGGTAAAACCCAGTGGTGGCGCGTCCATTAAGGGCGCACAGGTGCTGCCCCTCTCTCCAGGCACCCCCGCTATGTAAAGTGAATAGATTCATGCATTGCATGAATATATCCATGTCCGCTGTAGCCACCCCCTATTCAGGCGTCCGGCCCCTTGCCGACCAGCTCAGGCAGATATACTGCAGCAGGTTGGCTCTCCTGCGTGAACCGTCATACCTGTATGTTGGTCCATGCAAGGAGGATAGTGGGCATGCCGCCGGAGCATGCCCGCAGGTCCCACGGACTCGATGTCCGCCGGTGACCAGCGATTGTGCTGAGGAGAGGCAGAACGGGGAACTGCCTATGTAAATAAGGCGATTCCCCTGCTAGATGATCTGACAGTGATCTCTGTCATGTTCCAGTAAGCCCATCCCCCCTACAGTTAGAACACACCCAGGAAACACACTTAACCCCTTGATCGCCCCCTAGTGTTAACCCCTTCCTTGCCAGTGTCATTTTTACATTGATCAGTACATTTTTATAGCACTGATCAATGTAATAATGTCAATGGTCCCCAAAAAGTGTCATTTGGGGTCATATTTGTCTGCTGCAATGTCGTAGTCCCACTAAAAATTGCAGATCACCATCATTACCAGTAAAAACAATTTTAAAAAATCCCTAAATCTATCCCTTAGTTTGTAGGCTATATCTATCTCTTAGTTTGTTTTACTCTATTTGTGAGTAAAAAAGGACGACAACTTTTGCGAAAACCAATCAATATATGCCTATTGCAATTTTTTTTACCAAAAATATGAAGAATAATATATATCTGCCTAAACTGATGAAAAAAATTGTTTTTTATATATTTTTTTGGCATATATATTACAGCTGTTGGTCTTTTTTTGTTTACAGTGCAAAAAAAAATGCAGAGGTGATTAATCACTTCAGCCCCGAAAGGATTTACCCCCTTCCTGACCAGAGCACTTTTTACAATTTGGCACTGCGTCACTTTAACTGCTAATTGCGCAGTCATGCAATGCTGTACCCAAACGAAATTTGCGTCCTTTTCTTCCCACAAATAGAGCTTTCTTTTGATGGTATTTGATCACCTCTGCAGTTTTTATTTTTTGCGCTATAAACGGAAAAAGACCGAAAATTTTGAAAAAAATTATATTTTCTACTTTTTGTTATAAAAAAATCTAATAAACTCAATTTTAGTCATACATTTAGGCCAAAATGTATTCGGCCACATGTCTTTGGTAAAAAAAATGTCAATAAGCGTATATTTATTGGTTTGCGTCTACAAACTAGGGTACATTTTCTGGAATTTACACAGCTTTTAGTTTATGACTGCCTATCTCATTTCTTGAGGTGCTAAAATGGCAGGGCAGTACAAACCCCCCCCCCCCCAAATGACCCCATTTTGGAAAGTAGACACCCCAAGGAAACTGCTGAGAGGCATGTTAAGCCCACTGAATATTATATTTTTTTGACCCAAGTGATTGAATAATGATAAAAAAAAAATTTACAAAAGGTTGTCACTAAATGATATATTGCTCACACAGGCCATGGGCATATGTGGAATTGCACCCCAAAATACATTTAGCTGATTCTCCTGAGTATGGGGATACCACGTGTGCGGGACTTTTTGAGAGCCTAGCCACGTACAGGGGCCCCGAAAACCAAGAACCGCCTTCAGGATTCCTAAGGGCGTAAATTTTTGATTTCACTCCTCACTACCTAGCACAGTTTTGAAGGCCATAAAATGCCAAGATGGCACAACCCCCCCCCAAATGACCCCATTTTGGAAAGTAGACACCCCAAGCTATATGCTGAGAGGCATGTTGAGTCCATGGAATATTTTATATTTTGACACACGTTGCGGGAAAATTACAAACTTTTTTTTGTTTGTTTTTGCACAAAGTTGTTACTAAATGATATATTGCTCAAACATGCCATGGGCATATGTGGAATTACACCCCAAAATACATCCTGCTGCTTCTCCTGAGTACGGGGATACCACATGTGTGGGCCTTTTTGGGAGCCTAGCTGCATACGGGGCCCCAAAAACCAATCACCGCCTTCAGGATTTCTAAGGGCGTAAATTTTTGATTCACTCCTCACTACCTATCACAGTTTCAAAGGCCATAAAATGCCAAGATAGCACAAACCCCCCCAAATGACCCCATTTTGGAAAGTAGACACTCCAAGCTATTTGCTGAGAGGCATGGTGAGTATTTTGCAGCTCTCATTTGTTTTTGAAAATGAAGAAAGACAAGAAATACATTTTTTTTTCTTTTTTCAATGTTCAAAACTTTGTGACAAAAAGTGAGGTCTGCAAAATACTCACTATACCTCTCAACAAATAGCTTGAGGTGTCTACTTTGCAAAATAGGGTCATTTGGGGGGGGGGGGGGTTGTGCCACCTGGGCATTCCATGGCCTCCGAAACTGTGATAGGCAGTGAAGAGTGAAATCAAAAATTTACGACCTTAGAAAGCCTGAAGGTGGTGCTTGGTTTTCGGGGTCCCGTACGCGGCTAGGCTCCCAAAAAGTCTCACACATGTGGTATCCCCATACTCAGGAGAAGCAACATAATGTATTTTGGGGTGTAATTTCACATATTTCCATGGCTTGTTTGAGCAATATATCATTTAGTGACAACTTTGTGCAAAAAAAAAAAATGTGTCTTTTTCCTGCAACTTGTGTCACAATATAAAATATTCTATGGACTCGACATGCCTCTCAGCAAATAGCTTGGGGTGTCTACTTTCTAAAATGGGGTCATTTTAGGGGGTTTGAACTGTCCTGGCATTTTATGCACAACATTTAGAAGCTTATGTCACACACCACCCACTCTTCTAACCACTTGAAGACAAAGCCCTTTCTGACACTTTTTGTTTACATGAAAAAATTATTTTTTTTTGCAAGAAAATTACTTTGAACCCCAAAACATTATATATTTTTTTAAAGCAAATGCCCTACAGAATAAAATGGTGAGTGTTTCATTTTTTTTTTCACACGGTATTTGCGCAGCAATTTTTCAAACGCATTTTTTTGGGAAAAAACACACTTTTTTAAAGTTTAATGCACTAAAACACACTATATTGCCCAAATGTTTGATGAAATAAAAAAGATGATCTTAGGCTGAGTACATGGATACCAAACATGACATGCTTTAAAATTGCACACAAACGTGCAGTGGCAACAAACTAATTTACAAGGAAAGTCTGGGAACTGACCCCTAACATAAAACACCTCCATCCCTAATATCAGAAAAAAGCAAATGAAAGTCGCCCACGGGACTTTAAATGAGGTGTAAATGGTGATCAAAGGGTAGACAAATATAAAGGTACAAGTATTTATTGAATACAGCAGCATAATCCATAATAGGGTATAGGCATGGGTGAAAAAGGTTCATAAAACAGCAACATTGCATAATAATCCTAAAACATAGCCATGAATGGCTATGGCTATGTTTTAGGATTATTATGCAATGTTGCTGTTTTATGAACCTTTTTCACCCATGCCTATACCCTATTATGGATTATGCTGCTGTATTCAATAAATACTTGTACCTTTATATTTGTCTACCCTTTGATCACCATTTACACCTCATTTAAAGTCCCGTGGGCGACTTTCAGTGGCAACAAACTAAATACATTTTTAAAAGCCTTTAAAAGCCTTTACAGGTTACCACTTTAGATTTACAGAGGAAGTCTACTGCTAAAATTACTGCCCTCAATCTGACCTTCGTGGTGATACCTCACATGCATGGTGCAATTGCTGTTTACATTTGACGCCAGACCGACACTTGCGTTCGCCTTTGCGCGAGAGCAGGGGGGGGGCAGGGGTGTTTTTTTTTTTTGTCCTTTATTATTTTTTTGCTTTTTTATCTTATTTTTAAACTGTTCCTTTCATTTTTTTAAATCATTTTTATTGTTATCTCAGGAAATGAAAATATCCCCTATGATAGCAATAGGTAGTGACAGGTACTCTTTTTTGAAAAAATTGGGGTCTATTAGACCCTAGATCTCTCCTCTGCCCTCAAAGCATCTGACCACACCAAGATCGGTATGATAAAATGCTTTCCCAATTTCCCAATGGCGCTGTTTACATTCGGCGAAATCTAATTCATGAAATGCTCGTAGCTTCCGCTTTCTTAGGCCATAGAGATGTTTGGAGCCATTCTGGTCTCTGATCAGCTCTGTGGTCAGCTGGCTGAATCACCAGCTGCATTCTCAGGTTCCCTGTTGGGACAGGAGAGCCAGAGAAAAACACAGAAGACGGTGGGGGGATTCCCTCCCACTGCTTGTAAAAGCAGTCTAGAGGCTAATTAGCCACTAGGATTGCTTTTACATGAAAGCCGACCGCTGGCTGAAAAGAATGATACCAGGATGATACCTAAACCTGCAGGCATCATTCTGGTATAACCACTCAAAGTCCAGCAACATACCAGTACATTGCTGGTCCTTGTTGGGCATATATTGTAAACTTTTTTTTCATGCAGCCTGTGGGCTGAACGAAAAAAAGAGATTGATCGGTGGGTATGCCCACCATTAGAATACCTCCCTTCATCCACCCACTTCTAATGATGGGCATACATGCACCGTTTATATATGCCGAAGCATGGGGGCACCCTCCAGCAAAAGGTAGGAGCAAATCGCTCCTCAACCCACTGCTGCCCCCACGCTTCGGCACATATGCTGAAGTATGTAACTGTGGTGGTGAAATCACCTCCGACAGCACTGGAGTCACGGCTTTATGTATCGTGGGAGCAAACGCTGTTGCTGTCAAGATACATAAATCTGCTCTGCAGCTGAATGGCGTACCTGAAAACAAGAAAATAATTAACAATAAAACACAGTAAACAGTAAAGTATAAAAAAATTGCATACCTATAAAGCAAACATGATAAAAACATAATAACAATAAAACATTGCAGAATAGAATACAGTGAAAAAGAGCAGAACAATAGAGAGAGAATAGAGAGAGAACAATAAAACGACAACTATTTTTTGCTTTTTTATTTTATATATTTTTTGTGGTTTTTTTTTTTTTTTTTACTTTTTTTTTTTTGTTTTTTTTTTTTTTACACTTTTTTGTAACTTTAACTTTTGTAACTGGTACCAGGTTTGGGTCTCTCAAAATGCGATGGCATATTGGGAGACCCTGTGAACATGTGTCCTAGTCTGTGCAGTGCTGTACCCTATGCTAATACTCAACTAGTGTATGGTAGCGTTCAAAACATTCACCAATGCAAAGACCAGGATTGTCAGGACAGGAGAGACAATAATACCGGGTGTCACGCCTATATCCACGCTTGCTGCAGACACGACATCTTTTTTGGGGGGCTCATTGGGTAGGGGTACTCGGAAGGACATAAAGAAAATGCCTCTCATGCAGCCGGCTTACTGCATTTGGTTGAGGAAGGTGAGGTGGAGCACCGTCTGGAAACAGAAGGGCTCTGACAATCTCTTCCTGGAATTTAAGGAAGGATCCAGTCCGTCCTGAAGCTCTGTATAGCACATAAGCATTCAGCAAAGCCAATTGAAATAAATAAACAGACACTTTTTTGTACCAGCGTCTGGCCTTACGGGCAACTAGGTACGGCGCCAACGAAAACATTCTTATTATCCCTCCACTTCATAGCGAGCAAATTATTACACTGCGAGCAGGCTCTCTCCCCCAGCCTAATGCCGCGTACACACGGTCGGACTTTCCGGCATACTTGGTCCGGCGGACCAGAGTGTGCCGGACAATCCGCCCGTGTGTGGGCGGCGGCGGACTTTTCCGGCGGACTTCTTCCCAAAAGCCCGCCGGACCTAGATTTGAAACAAGTTTTAAATCTTTCCGTAGGACTCAGTTTTGGGCGGAAAGTCCGCTCGTGTGTGTGCTGGTCCGACGGAAAGCCCGCTCGTGTGTAGGCTGGTCCGACGGACCAGATGCGACGCGAGGGCAGGGTATTGCATCTCGCGCTCTCTGCAATAGGAAAAACAAATTTTCCTATTGCGGTGAGCGCGGTGCATGCCAGGCCCTTAGGTCTGGTATGGATTATAAAGGGAACCCCCTACGCCGAAAAAACGGCGTGGGGTCCCCCCTAAAATCCATACCAGACCCCGATCCGAGCACGCAGCCTGGCCGGTCAGGAAAGGGGGTGGGGACGAGCGAGCGCCCCCCCCCTCCTGAACCGTACCAGGCCGCATGCCCTCAACATGGGGGGTGGGTGCTTTGGGGGAGGGGGGCGCCCTGCGGGGCCCCCCCACCCCAAAGCACCTTGTCCCCATGTTGATGAGGACAAGGGCCTCTTCCCGACAACCCTGGCCGTTGGTTGTCGGGGTCTGCGGGCGGGGGCTTATCGGAATCTGGGAGCCCCCTTTAATAAGGGGGCCCCCAGATCCCGGCCCCCCACCCTATGTGAATGAGTATGGGGTACATGGTATCCCTACCCATTCACCTAGGAAAAAAGTGTAAGTAATAAAACACACTACACAGGTTTTTAAAATATTTTATTAAACAGCTCCGGGGGGGGGGATCTTCCTCCGGCTTCGGGGGTCTTCTTCCGGCTTCGGGGGTCCCTCCGCTTCATCTTCTCCCGGCGTCCGGTTGGTTCTTCTCCGCTCTCTTCTCCCGGTGTTCCTGTTCTTCGGCCGGCTCCTCTGCTGTCTTCAAGTAGCTCTCTTGCCAGCAGAGGTCCGGACTTCTGGGCTTCTGGGCTTCTGGGCTTCTCTTCCCCAGATGTTGACACGACGCTCTCTCCTGCTGAACTGCTCTCCGAGGGCTGCGTTGTGACTTATATAGGCGGAAACCCCGCCCCCTTTTGATGTCACAGTCCCTGGGCATGCTGGGACTGTGACGTTTTAGGGGGCGTGGTCAACATCACCCAGTGACCACGCCCCCTAAAACGTCACAGTCCCAGCATGCCCAGGGACTGTGACATCAAAAGGGGGCGGGGTCTCCACCTATATAAGTCACAACGCAGCCCTCGGAGAGCAGTCCAGCAGGAGAGAGCGTCGTGTCAACATCTGGGGAAGAGAAGCCCAGAAGCCCAGAAGCCCAGAAGCCCAGAAGTCCGGACCTCTGCTGGCAAGAGAGCTACTTGAAGACAGCAGAGGAGCCGGCCGAAGAACAGGAACACCGGGAGAAGAGAGCGGAGAAGAACCAACCGGACGCCGGGAGAAGATGAAGCGGAGGGACCCCCGAAGCCGGAAGAAGACCCCCGAAGCCGGAGGAAGATCCCCCCCCCCGGAGCTGTTTAATAAAATATTTTAAAAACCTGTGTAGTGTGTTTTATTACTTACACTTTTTCCCTAGGTGAATGGGTAGGGGTACCATGTACCCCATACTCATTCACATAGGGTGGGGGGCCGGGATCTGGGGGCCCCCTTATTAAAGGGGGCTCCCAGATTCCGATAAGCCCCCGCCCGCAGACCCCGACAACCAACGGCCAGGGTTGTCGGGAAGAGGCCCTTGTCCTCATCAACATGGGGACAAGGTGCTTTGGGGTGGGGGGGCCCCGCAGGGCGCCCCCCTCCCCCAAAGCACCCACCCCCCATGTTGAGGGCATGCGGCCTGGTACGGTTCAGGAGGGGGGGGCGCTCGCTCGTCCCCACCCCCTTTCCTGACCGGCCAGGCTGCGTGCTCGGATCGGGGTCTGGTATGGATTTTAGGGGGGACCCCACGCCGTTTTTTCGGCGTAGGGGGTTCCCTTTATAATCCATACCAGACCTAAGGGCCTGGTATGCCCCGCAACGGGGCTCGCAAGGTGTCAATCTCGCCGATAAAAGCGGCAAGATTGACATCCTTTTCTAGTCCCGTCGCACCTGAGTCACGTTCAAAATGAACGGACTTGTCCGTGTGTGGGCAAGTCCGTTCATTCTGAAAGTCCGCCGGAACTCCGGCGAAAGTCCGTCGGAAAGACGGGCGGACTTAGCCCGCCGGAAAGTCCGGGTGTGTGTGGGCAAGTCCGTCCGTTTTAAAGTCCGGCGCACCTGGCGGACAAAGTCCGTCGGAAAGTGTGCCGGACCAAGTAGGATAGAAAGTCCGACCGTGTGTACGCGGCATAAGACGGGAATCTACAAGCAGCTGGGGAAAGCCCCAGCGATTAGGTCGAACGTTGCCGCATGCTCCAATCTGATGATCAAAAAGGTGACTAAAAAGTGGCACGCTCGTGTAATAATTGTCCACGTACAAATGGTACCTCTTTCCGAATAAGGGTGACACCAAGTCCCACACAATCTTGCCAGCGCTTCCTATGTAGTCAGGGCAGTTTGTCGGCTCTACGTGACTATCTTTGCCCTCTTAAACCATAAAACTACATGTATAGCCTGTGGCCCTGTCACAGAGCTTATACATCTTGACCCCGTATCTGGCACGCTTGCTAGGAAGGTACTGTTTGAATGACAAGCAGCCAGAAAACTTAATCAGGGACTCATCAACGCAGACAACTTGATGGGGAGTAAACAAGTCTGCAAAACGTTGTTTGAAGTGGTTTACGAGGGGCCGAATTTTGTAGAGCCGATCGTATCCAGGGTCTCCACGAGGACGATGGAGTTCATTGTTGTTGAAGTGTATGAACCGCAAAATCTGCTCGTATCGTACCCTGGCCATGGAAGCAGAGAACACGGGCATATGGTGAATTGGGTCAGTGGACCAATATGACCGCAACTCACTCTTTTTGGTTATGCCCATGAGGAGGGAAAGGCCCAGAAAGATCTTAAATTCGGAGACCGTAATTGGTCTCCAATCTCTGGCAAGGGAGGACTGGGGAATAGTGGCGATGTGTTGACCAGAGCGGGAGCCTCCCCCCATGCCATGGGTGCGGAGCGGCCCGAGGAGAAGAAGATAGAAGACGCCGTGGAGGAGATGCTGGACGAGAACGCCGGAGGAAGAACCAGAAGAGCCAGAAGAACCAGAAGAAGAAGATGAAGGAAGATAAAAGAAAGAAGAAGCATTTAAATAAAGGAATTGTCAAAAACTGTCTCTTGTCATTTTTAACATTTTTGACAGTTTTTTATTGAAATGGTAGGGGTACATTTGTACCCCCTTACCATTTCACACGGGGGGGCGGGATCTGGGGGTCCCCTTGTTAAAGGGGGCTTCCAGATTCCGATAAGCCCCCCGCCCGCAGACCCCCACAACCACTGGCCAGGGTTGTGGGGATGAGGCCCTTGTCCTCATCAACATGGGGACAAGGTGTTTTGGGGGCCACCCCAAAGCACCCTCCCAATGTTGAGGGCATGTGGCCTGGTACGGTTCAGGAGGGGGGGCACTCTCTTGTCCCAACCTTTTTTCCTGCGGCCTGCCAGGTTGCGTGCTCAGGTAAGGGTCTGGTATGGTTTTTTGGGGGGACCCCACGTCATTTTTTTTTTAAATTTTGGTCGGGGTTCCCCTTGATATCCATACCAGACCTGAAGGGCCTGGTATGGAATTTAGGGGGACCCCCACGTCATTTTTTTTTTTTAATTTTGGTTCGGGGTTCCCCTGTGTGGAATTTCCATGCCGTTTTTATCAATAAACTTCTATGTGTATTGTCGGACCGGCAATGCAATAGCCGCGAGTAGTTTTAAATGACTTTTTTCCTTTGAAATGTCATTTCGCTGTCAGACTGTTCTAAACAAGGGAAACATGTGTTGTGGAAAATTTTATATTAATGTATTGTCATAAGAGTCTCCCAGTGTCTGTTCAATCGCAGCCCGCTCTAAAGAGCTGACTGGGGCAGACTGACGCTGGTTGAGATCTGTTAGGTAGTGGAAAACTTCCTGGTGTTTGGAGAGAGGTGTTTGCGGAGAGAAGACATGTCCGCCAGCAAAGGGCCCCTGTGCAATGCACAGAACGATCGTCTGGTGGGGATGTGTTCGCTCTGCAAAGACATTATCGGTTTAGTGGTGGTTTGCTCTTCTCACCCCTGGTATGCCTGATCAACATGTTTGGGGTGCCATGACATACACCTGCAGATAATATCCCATGCACGAGGAACTTTAGTCATCGTCATTTAGTATATTGTATCATGTCCTGAAGTAATTGGTTGTTTTGTGTTCTGTTGTTAAATCCGTATATGGTCATCGACATCCTGTGAGCTCACAAGCTTTGTAAGAGGTGTTTGGCTGTTGGAGGCCAAACCCTCGAGCTTTGGGACTTCCTGTTATGCTAATAAAGAGTGAGCACACGGCTGAGGGTTCAATGTGTGATCTTGGAACTGGAAGTGTGAGGTAGTGATTATTTGTGAGCATGGGGCACACACACCAGAGGAGGGGCTACATCAGAAGGAGAGATATATGATCAAAAGGTGAGATGCATTTATATCATTAGACAAAATTGTTATTATGATTAGAAACAGGAGATTTGGCTGTGTGCTTTGCGTACAACCAAATTTCCCTGACAAAATGGCGAGCCAGAACGTAGGAGTGAACAGAACCTCCTTCAGAATCGGATCATTAAGATGTGCTGGGGAGGTTCTGCTTCGCAAAAAGAACAAATTTTTCGTCTTTTGAAATAATGCTGGAAGTTTGATCGTATGTCTGGTGTGTGCCTGTGTGTGTGTGATTTGTATCTCAAATCTTTGTGTAAGGAGACTGTGTGTATGTGTAAGTAACTGTATGTTGTGTAATAAGTTTATGAGAAATAGAAATGTATGAATTTGGGATTATTTGCAGCCTGCAATGTGTGTGTGTGGCTGAGTAGTTTTGTAAGTAGCTGAACCTGTTTGTAAAGATGCCATGAGTTTAGTGAAGGGGCAGGCATTGTTGTTTTTATGTTGAAAGGGGCTACGCCCTGGGGGAAGGGAACTATAATGTTCTGAACAGACATGCATGCATTCACTGTCTGTATCTCTCAATGTCTTGTTCCTGTGAAAGCTGATGTGAACTGAGTTTGAGAAGAGATGGTATGTTACAGCCGTGTAATTGTGGGTTATGTGGCTTGGTTGTTTCATTGGATATTGCTGATGAGGTACACAGATGATCCGCCCCTTTCTGTGTGCCAAACACTGCGCTTATGGGATAAGCCCCTCACTCTAAGCAGCTGCTTAAAACTACAAACTCATGTGATATAAAATAAATGATACACTATATAATTGCCCTCACCAATAGTGTGATCAAATAGCAGCGCTAAAAACCTAAAAAAAATTATTATTTTTTGTGTGATTGCTCAATGTGATACCTAAAAATAGCAATGTGTGCCCAAAACAAATGAACCAAAAATTGTTTCTAATAAACATCCATCGTGCAGTCCATTTGTGTAATAATCTAAAATCAGAAAGTTCAATATATAAAGTCCAAAATATAAGTGATAAGGTAGTGAAATAATGGTGACAATATCAAAAGTATGATCTTCAGTGATGATATCTTCCACCACACCGCTGTGAATGTGACTTCCACTCCCCTTCAGCGAGCAAACTCACCAGCTTTTTTTGCCTTACACTCTCGTGTTCGGCTTGCAGGCTTTTCCCACACAGTAGGGGCAAAGTGATAACCTCCAATCAATTTCCATATAGTTAACCGCAGTATATAAGCAAATGCTCTCTCCACATGAAAAAAAGGAAAAGCGAACCAATAGTGCAGTAACGTAACACACTTTAATAAAAAATAACACTCTCCTTCACCATAAAACTCACATTTTCCAATTTTCAATAACGCAAATAAGCACAGCAAACATGGTCATCACCAACAGCACTTCAAACGGTAACCCGGACATATGGTGGTCACGGCGGACCCAGGTGATTTGGTGAATGCAGACACTCTCACCCGTTCCCTGGAGCTTCCCGTAGCCACTTCCCCGCTCACTCGTATGGCGCCGCCTGTCACAGCGTCCTACGTCAAGCTTCCTCAATTGCCGTATAGCCACGCCCCGACATGTTTCATCACACCGGACTTATTCATGGGATTGGCTAGACGGACTGGCAATCTTTCTTATATATCCTCCCACCGCATGACGCGCGATGTCAGTGACACTGCGCTTGCGCGTTCCCTGTGTCCCCGTTCGTACCATATGTCTACATTGCTTTTAAGCAGAATTAAGGGACATCAAAAATCAGAAAAATAGCTCGAAATTACTACAACATTATTCCTAATAAATAACACACTCACTAATTGGTAATCCCGCACACCATCCACAAGGGGCGCACATCACCAATTCTACCAACTAATGGTGCGTTATCTAAATGTACTAATAACCATAAATTCATAATGGAGACATTACTATCTCTGAACTGCAAAATTCTCTATAACCAATCTATATATAAAAAAATGTGTTTTTATATCATATAAAATTATATATAAAAAATATAAAATTAATAAATTCTTGAATGGTTGGAAATCTAGATATTAAACTTGATTATTTAAAATCCAGACTAGGTGCATAAACCTCATGGGTCTGTCGTGTTACTCCCATGAGATCCTTTCTCTATCTTGAAGGTCAGCTCCTACATCTATATGGATCAGAAAGTTTACAGACACTATCATCTACCTATAGTTTCCCCTACTAGTTCCCCTCCCCATAGGTGGTCTCTCCGTTGCATTGGTGTTATAGACATTCCACTTGTCACAATTTCTGGGACTGGGTGCCATATAGCCCTGGACCCCCAACCGTCAACTCAAAAGTCATTGATAAAACAGTTGAGGTCCAGTTCTATATTTAAACCCCCGGGAAAAAGACATTTCAATAAGTATATCCATCGAGTTTCACGTTGGGATAAATCCCTTATTCTATTAGATCCCCTCCACGATGGATATACAATGTCTATTCCACAAAACTGGAGTAGACTCGGGTCTTGATTATGCTACTCCCTAAAATGAAGGGACACGCTATGGTACTTGAAACCATTTTTGATATTGGTCAAGTGTCCAGAGATGCGGACCCTTAGTAGCCTTTTCGTGCGTCCTACATAATACAGACCACATGGGCACCACATCAAGTACACTACGTATGATGAATTACACGTTATAAATTCTTTAATTTCAAATGTTTCATTCGCTTGATTAGTGATGCTCTTCATGTTTCTGTTCCTACTCCTTACTGTCCTGCAGCACACGCATTTATTACATGGGTAGAAACCATTGAGATTTATTTTAATGGATGGTCGGCCTGGTGGATCGAGGATTTTTTTCACTACCCTATCCCCAAAATTGGGGGCCCTCCTATAGATGAATTTAGGGGTTTCAGGTTTCTATAGGAGGGCCCCCAATTTTGGGGATAGGGTAGTGAAAAAAATCCTCGATCCACCAGGCCGACCATCCATTAAAATAAATCTCAATGGTTTCTACCCATGTAATAAATGCGTGTGCTGCAGGACAGTAAGGAGTAGGAACAGAAACATGAAGAGCATCACTAATCAAGCGAATGAAACATTTGAAATTAAAGAATTTATAACGTGTAATTCATCATACGTAGTGTACTTGATGTGGTGCCCATGTGGTCTGTATTATGTAGGACGCACGAAAAGGCTACTAAGGGTCCGCATCTCTGAACACTTGACCAATATCAAAAATGGTTTCAAGTACCATAGCGTGTCCCTTCATTTTAGGGAGAAGCATAATCAAGACCCGAGTCTACTCCAGTTTTGTGGAATAGACATTGTATATCCATCGTGGAGGGGATCTAATAGAATAAGGGATTTATCCCAACGTGAAACTCGATGGATATACTTATTGAAATGTCTTTTTCCCGGGGGTTTAAATATAGAACTGGACCTCAACTGTTTTATCAATGACTTTTGAGTTGACGGTTGGGGGTCCAGGGCTATATGGCACCCAGTCCCAGAAATTGTGACAAGTGGAATGTCTATAACACCAATGCAACGGAGAGACCACCTATGGGGAGGGGAACTAGTAGGGGAAACTATAGGTAGATGATAGTGTCTGTAAACTTTCTGATCCATATAGATGTAGGAGCTGACCTTCAAGATAGAGAAAGGATCTCATGGGAGTAACACGACAGACCCATGAGGTTTATGCACCTAGTCTGGATTTTAAATAATCAAGTTTAATATCTAGATTTCCAACCATTCAAGAATTTATTAATTTTATATTTTTTATATATAATTTTATATGATATAAAAACACATTTTTTTATATATAGATTGGTTATAGAGAATTTTGCAGTTCAGAGATAGTAATGTCTCCATTATGAATTTATGGTTATTAGTACATTTAGATAACGCACCATTAGTTGGTAGAATTGGTGATGTGCGCCCCTTGTGGATGGTGTGCGGGATTACCAATTAGTGAGTGTGTTATTTATTAGGAATAATGTTGTAGTAATTTCGAGCTATTTTTCTGATTTTTGATGTCCCTTAATTCTGCTTAAAAGCAATGTAGACATATGGTACGAACGGGGACACAGGGAACGCGCAAGCGCAGTGTCACTGACATCGCGCGTCATGCGGTGGGAGGATATATAAGAAAGATTGCCAGTCCGTCTAGCCAATCCCATGAATAAGTCCGGTGTGACGAAACATGTCGGGGCGTGGCTATACGGCAATTGAGGAAGCTTGACGTAGGACGCTGTGACAGGCGGCGCCATACGAGTGAGCGGGGAAGTGGCTACGGGAAGCTCCAGGGAACGGGTGAGAGTGTCTGCATTCACCAAATCACCTGGGTCCGCCGTGACCACCATATGTCCGGGTTACCGTTTGAAGTGCTGTTGGTGATGACCATGTTTGCTGTGCTTATTTGCGTTATTGAAAATTGGAAAATGTGAGTTTTATGGTGAAGGAGAGTGTTATTTTTTATTAAAGTGTGTTACGTTACTGCACTATTGGTTCGCTTTTCCTTTTTTTCATGTGGAGAGAGCATTTGCTTATATACTGCGGTTAACTATATGGAAATTGATTGGAGGTTATCACTTTGCCCCTACTGTGTGGGAAAAGCCTGCAAGCCGAACACGAGAGTGTAAGGCAAAAAAAGCTGGTGAGTTTGCTCGCTGAAGGGGAGTGGAAGTCACATTCACAGCGGTGTGGTGGAAGATATCATCACTGAAGATCATACTTTTGATATTGTCACCATTATTTCACTACCTTATCACTTATATTTTGGACTTTATATATTGAACTTTCTGATTTTAGATTATTACACAAATGGACTGCACGATGGATGTTTATTAGAAACAATTTTTGGTTCATTTGTTTTGGGCACACATTGCTATTTTTAGGTATCACATTGAGCAATCACACAAAAAATAATAATTTGTTTTAGGTTTTTAGCGCTGCTATTTGATCACACTATTGGTGAGGGCAATTATATAGTGTATCATTTGTTTCATTGGATAGCATGTGTTCCTAGGTTGTGCTTTTTCGTAACTTTAACACTTTTAAATGTTTGTCTAAGCGTTCATTTAGTATCTCAAATGTGTAATTTTTGGGGGGACAAATTTTTGGTTTTGGCAGGAAAATGTTTTTTGTCTGCTACTTCCTTTTGTTCTCTTGTTGTCTACCATGTGACTACGGTCGGCCATTTTCTTTTCCTTTGTGTGTGAACTTTGAAATGTTTATCCATCTTGGTCAGTTTTGGCGGGAAAATGCGCCACTTTGTTGGGGTCTGGCCTTTGTTGTGGTCACCATGTGCATTGGCGGCCATTTTGAAGACCTGTGAGCCCTCCTATAGGGGAAGCTGCTCCATTGTGTATTCCTTTGTGTGTGCAAAGCCACGTGCTTTAAGCTACAATCTGGCTATACACCATTTTGTGAATTCTATTTTTGTACTGTTCACATACTTTTCAAGGAAAGTTGAAATGCCTGTCGCATATCCAAGTGCCCATGCATTGTTGGGACATCACAATAGGAGCTGTTTACACCCTGTGGGGGTCTCAGGTTTCTAGGTAATAGCATGGGGGAGTTCTAACTCTCAGGGTCAAATAGAGTGTATTGTTTAAGAAATCCTGGTTTGTCTTGTCATTTGTTAATGTCGGCCATTTTTCTGTAGTCCTGGTTTCATTCACCATTTTGCCGTGGACCGATTTTCGATTGCTGCCACTGCCTTTTTGTTTCTGCTGATTTTAGTCTCGAGTGAAATATCTCTGGGTTTGTACTGAATTCCATTTCCAGTAGAATCATTTAGGTTTTTATACCAGTTGTTTTAAAGAAGTTTATGTTTCTAGTGAAGAAATCTCGATTTTGGCGGGATCAACAACTAAATTTCATGTGTTAATGGCACCATTTTGTTTGTGGCTGCAGTGGAAGGGAAAAGAACCCCTTCAGCTGTCTTTTTGCAGGAGTTTCAGTTTTTGGCTTTTGTTACACTGTTGTGTGGTATTTCTGTCTCAAAACTTGTGGTTTGACTTCCCAGGGGATATGTGACTCAAGGGGGATTCCCTCCCATTTGCAATATGGGGGCTTATTCCACCCACTCCTGGAAAAGAAAGTTTTTTAGTTGTTGATGTTAGCCATAGATTTTTCTAATGTCTTGATAGACAAAATATGAAGCTATTTGAGGCTTCCCCTCCCCCTCCCTCTTCCTACTCAGGTGTGCAACAGGAAGTTGGTGGGAGGGGCTTGGGGTCTTTTGACTTGTGTTTGGAAGGATGAAATCATTTTTATTTTTAAATTAAATTAAGGTTTATACTGGAATACAGTTTTGGGTAGAGAGCAAACAGGAGGCATCCAAGTTATTGTTGTAATATCTAGGTACAGATAGAAGCCATAATATTGTTTTGAATAGTGTGGGTTTTCATGGTGCTTTGTAGTTTGTCTGACAACACATTTATAGGGCTGCCGATAATCGGTTGTAGAGCATGTAAATGTGAGGAGTAGTACGCTAACAGCCCCGCTCAGGTCGTGTAGGATAATCGGAATGCGGGGGTCGATTATGGTGACAAAGGTGCAAACCATAATCGCTCCGAAAATAAAGCGCAGGATTCTCTGGACGCAGAGTTCGCCAAAAAAGTGATTTGAATCGTCATGGGTAATGTGCCATCCATGTGTTGGAGGAAAAAATGAGGCTCCACACGAGTCAGACAGCTGCACCTCACATGAGATCTGGGTTTGGGGCTCCGGACATGAGACCCCTTAAAGATTGGCAGATATGGTCGGAGGGTACAGTAAGGTGTATTCCTTTGGAAGGTACTTTTGATGTCTGGAGGTACGATACCCCAGAATAAAAATACCTTGGAAGTAGTTCAGTTGTGGCTTCAAAAATCTGTAATGTTGAGTGAGTTGATGGATGCGTAGTACACGTTTGTGTGATTAAAAATACACAGGCCTGTTTTTGAACTTTGTGTGGCTGGTCCATGCAAAGATTTTGAAATGCTCTCGTGCTTTTCAAATTGTATTCTTTTTCTATCGTCAAAAGAGTGACGGCAGCATTCCATCTGGTCGTTTTTATTTTTTCGTTTTTGGGAACTATGAAATATCTCCCCCACATTTGTATTTAAATGTTTGTCTTTGTTTCATTGTTTGTATGTGGTAACAAGATGTTTGAACCTACCGCGACAGCCCTCTTGCGTGTCGCGACTGTTGTATTTTAGGAAAAAAAAACAAAAAATGTGAAAGTAAGATTTACAGAGGGTTTAGTTATTATCGGTTTTGTGGAATGTCAGTGACAATTTACCAATGTACATGAATGTTGCATTGTTTAGCATTCTTTGAAGGATAGAGTAATAACTTTTGTTTATAAGTATCTTTTCAGGTCCAAAGAGTTTCTGGAAGTGTATGTACTGGTGTATAAGAAGGTAAAAGTATCATAGGCTATTTCACAGTTTTATTCTGCACCATTCTAAACCCTGCATGTTTTCCTCCAGTTTGTAATGAAGAGGGAAGAAAAGGGGGGATGAGAGTGGTGAGAATGACAATTTTTTCAAACCAATAATACTAACCTTTGTAATTCGAACCAAGTTTGTGCCAAGACTGTCTTTCTTTGATGGAATTTGAATCAGCAAGCAGCAGTCTGGTGAAGGAGGCTCCCATCCCAGATGCTAAGAACCTTTTTGTCACTGGTTCCAGGTATTACACCCCAGATGGTAAACCACGCACAGGTTATGCAGTGACCACAGTCCCGATGTCTGGGTTATTGTCATATGAGGTTTGTTTGGAGGTCAACCAAAAACAGAATTGTACTTTCCTCATTAGCTGTCACCTACATTCTCAGCTTATGGGGTGGGTGCAATCACTGTAACATGAACTTCAAAAGGTCCACCACAGGGTTCACGAGTCCCTCCTGGACCCTGACACAATAACCAGTTTACATTCTTTTCAACCAGGTGACTGGGTCATTGTAAAGAAGTTTGAGGGATGAGACCACGCCAGCCACTGCAAGAAGCGGATCAACTACACCAAAAGGATGAGGAGTATCTTTGTTTATTTATATTTTTAAAATGTATTTTCCAACTAGCTAAGAAAGAGAACAGGACACATGGTCGGGTATTAGTGCCCCAGCGATGACTGCGGTACATGCTATATGTGACGTTCATATTGGTATGAGGAGTTTTGACAGACTAGTAAAATCCAAACAGACACCTGTCAATAGAACTTAACAACAAAACATTTCTAGAGTGTAAAATTAATTATAATTTTAACAATAGCTCTGGTTCTTGCCAGCTTTGGTATCGGGATAACTAGGTAGTCCACAAGTGTGCTACAAATGTAGTTTGGTATTAATGCGGATCTACAGCTTATAAGGCAATTTCCCGTAAGGCAAGAGGTTCATGTGTGCTGGTGAAACTTGTCCCAGCATCTTATGTCGCGGCCGATCGCGAGGATCTGATGGCGTGAGAGAAGGTAAGAATGGCAGGGACAGCTGGAAGGGAATTGCTTGTACACAGTGGGGGCTTGAGCTTATGAAACGCTTGAACAATTTCTCATCCATTGAGGATGAGATGTTTTCATGTAACTGTTGAAGCTACAAGGAAGTTCCCACAGTCCAAGGGGGTTTCTGGGAATTCATAAGTAAAGATTGTTACATCTGGATCGGGGATAGTAGTGACAAAGTTCAGGCCCATATGGATAAGGTTTAGGTCCCTACAAGGCAAAGCCAGAGCTATAGCTAGTGAAGGTTTGAATACTTTTTAAGGGTTTGGGAATCGTTGGGGATTTAATTTTTATCTTGCAGCGGATCATAGTGAAGGAAGTAGGGGTATATATACTCATGTTGTTTTTGTTTCTATTCCTTCTATATGCCATGATGAGGTGCTCCTGTTGCCTGATTGGACGCATGACCAGAGCCTGAGCAGATGACCACATCTTCCCTGATGAGATGCCCCGAAGCCCAACCCACGTACAAGACACAGAGGATCCCAGAGTGACCGGCGACTACTACAGCTCACCACGTCATCTCCAACAGAGTCTACATCTCAAGCCATGTTTTACTTTTTATGGACTAAGAAGAAGATCAGGATTCATCGAGGGACACATGGGATCATATGACAAGAGGAGGGAACTGTTGTGGAAAATTTTATATTAATGTATTGTCATAAGAGTCTCCCAGTGTCTGTTCAATCGCAGCCCGCTCTAAAGAGCTGACTGGGGAAGACTGACGCTGGTTGAGATCTGTTAGGTAGTGGAAAACTTCCTGGTGTTTGGAGAGAGGTGTTTGCGGAGAGAAGGCATGTCCGCCAGCAAAGGGCCCCTGTGCAATGCACAGAACGATCTTCTGTGTGGGGATGCGTTCGCTCTGCAAAGACATTATCGGTTTAGTGGTGGTTTGCTCTTGTCACCCCTGGTATGCCTGATCAACATGTTTGGGGTGCCATGACATACATCTGCAGATAATATCCCATGCACGAGGAACTTTAGTCATCGTCATTTAGTATATTGTATCATGTCCTGAAGTAATTGGTTGTTTTGTGTTTTGTTGTTAAATCCTTATATGGTCAAAATTGCCTTATATGGCAATTTTAAAGGCTTATATTGCATATAAGCCTTTAAAATGAGCACTTTTGATTTCTCCCATAGACTTTTAAAATCAGCAAGAGGAAAAGGGTACCATCCAACAGTGTCACAAGAGTTGCCACCATCCCTAGCATACGAGAAAAGAAAAAGACCCCTCAAAGAGTGGTGGGACTTTGAAGGCAACGGAAATAAGAATATAAATAAAAAATGGGTTTTATTATTACAATTATATAAAATTATACATATTGACAAGAGTTTATCCAAATACAAACGTGTAAATCAATTTGACAGTAAAAACAATGTTCTGCTGGTGAATGAACAAACGGTGTATTCATATAGTCTTCCACCTGGGCCTACGCGTTTCGGGACTGTTGAAGTCCCTTCATCAGGGGCAAAATGGTAAGCAGACTTTACACCAAGCATGAACAGGAGAGGAGACCAACCGTCGGAGACACTCTCAGGGGCAGCTACGCATCAGACGCCAGAAAACCAAATAGGGAAACAGGCGTGTCTCTGGCCCCACCTTCTCCACACTGGTCCCAATGTATCACCACAAAAGGGGGACAACGCTACCTCAAAGGTCCCAGCGACCAGAGGATCAAGAGGAGAGAGGAGGGAGAAGAGGGGATTATCCCAACATTGGTATGTAGAAAATATATCCAGTAGCAAGAAAGAGAAGCAAGTGTACTAAAAGCGCGAACTCAGCTACAGTTGCAATGGTGAGTAAAGACCTCATCTAGGGAAATCTAAGTATGGTGGTTACTGGCCGCCTTACATCGCCGCCGCCGTGTCAGACATTGTCTGACACGGCGGCGGCGATGTAAGGCGGCCAGTAACCACCATACTTAGATTTCCCTAGATGAGGTCTTTACTCACCATTGCAACTGTAGCTGAGTTCGCGCTTTTAGTACACTTGCTTCTCTTACTTGCTACTGGATATATTTTCTACATACCAATATTGGGATAATCCCCTCTTCTCCCTCCTCTCTCCTCTTGATCCTCTGGTTGCTGGGACCTTTGAGGTAGCGTTGTCCCCCTTTTGTGGTGATACATTGGGACCAGTGTGGAGAAGGTGGGGCCAGAGACACGCCTGTTTCCCTATTTGGTTTTCTGGCGTCTGATGCGTAGCTGCCCCTGAGAGTGTCTCCGACGGTTGGTCTCCTCTCCTGTTCATGCTTGGTGTAAAGTCTGCTTACCATTTTGCCCCTGATGAAGGGACTTCAACAGTCCCGAAACGCGTAGGCCCAGGTAGAAGACTATATGAATACACCGTTTGTTCATTCACCAGCAGAACATTGTTTTTACTGTCAAATTGATTTACATGTTTGTATTTGGATAAACTCTTGTCAATATGTATAATTTGATATAATTGTAATAATAAAACCCGTTTTTTATTTATATTCTTATTTCCGTTGCCTTCAAAGTCCCACCACTCTTTGAGGGGTCTTTTTCTTTTCTCATAGACTTTTAAAGGGTGTTCCGCGGCATTCAAATTTGCCGTGAACACCCCAAATTGTTCGCTGTTCGGCGAACTTGCGAACAGCCAATGTTCGAGTCGAACATGAGTTTGACTCGAACTTGAAGCTCATCCCTACTCACAGGCAAAAAATCTCCTGACTGTTAGCGACTGTATCAAAATGCTACCAACAAAAACTGTTAGCGATCGCAGGGATTAGGCCTGACTCTGCGAACGCTGCAGTTATGTGTTTAGTGTTTTGTAAGTGACAGTGATCGATCGATACTGCACTTGGGTGGGCTGGGCAGGGCTGGGCCGAGGGGAAAAATGCAGGTGCTAGCAGGTATCTGGGCTGATCCCGCTAACACTGCATTTTTGGGAACCCTAAACTGCTGGGGACGCTAGTATAGATCTGATCAGGATCAGATATTGATCCGTTCAGATACTATACCACTAAGGGAGGTGTATGGTGCGTGTGTGGGTGTTAGCGGTAGCGCTAACCTGACGCTGCCTGGAGCGACGCAGACCTTATCTGACCCTAAAACTTAACTTATATCACCGCCGAGCGATTAGTGGTTTAAACCTTTATAAGGTAATAAACGGCGGGTGCCCTGAAACTATAATAAACAAACTAACTAACCAGCGTCACTCGTAACAGTTATACGTTGATCACTGGTGAAAGGGTTAACTAGGGGGCAATCAGGGGGTTAAAACCTTTATTAGGTAGTATATGGGGGTCCCTGTCGCTATAAAACACTGACGGCGAACCTTTATACTTACCTCCCTAACTAGCGTCACCTGTGACACTAATACAGCAAACAGAAAAACGATCACTTAGTGACACTGGCGATGGGGTCAAGGGGTTAAAATTTTATTAGGTGGGGTTAGGGGGGTACCCTACACTTAAAGGGGGCTAACCCTAACTGCCCTACCACTTATAACTGTGACAAACTGACACCAATGCAAAAAAAAAACTGCTATTCGTGTCACTGAAATAAGAACCAAATAATTCTGCGCTGCTCCCAAACTCAGCAGCTAACACGCCACATTGAAAAAATGGTGTACAAAACGAAAACAACAAAGTGTAGCGCTAAAAAATAAAGTGCCTAATACAATATACATAGGTGAATCTAAACAGCACAAAAAATAGAAACCATGCATACACTGGATACAGTGGATGGATGATATAAACAATTAGGTAAATTGAAAAAAAGTGTCCATAAGTGATGATAAATGTGAGTAAATTCCCAATCTGAATAAGAATGAATCTTGCAAACAGTAGATGAATAAGGTTGTGAAGAGAACCGCCACCAAGTGTAGGGGAGGCTTACCGGATCGCCCTCCATCCGAGACATGCCCTGCCTCCCTCCGATCTTCAGTATGTGCAAGGTAAGTGAGGGAGGGGGCGAAGTTACAGGGAGTGAGGATACTGAAAAGGAGGAATGTGTGTGCTGACTCACTGGGGGAGACTGTATTGAATTATAGTTGCTACCATCCGATGGAATGTACTGTACATCATCTCTACTAGTTCATTGGGAATTTACTACAAAAAAACCCCATAAATTTGCAGTTAAAATTTTGAACCAAATTGCTTTCGTTGTTTAATTTGAAAGTTTACCTTGCTGCCAATGTAAAAAAAATATGTGTCTACCCTTTCTATGGGATGTTGTGCTGGGATTTTGTGAAGAACACCCAGTTCATAGCCTGCCAAAATGTGTTTGTGGTAGTGGAGCTGCTCTGTAATAAAGATGTGGATATTACAGTGGGGGAGATGTGGACATTACAGTGGGGAGATGTGGACATTACAGTGGGGGAGATGTGGATATTACAGTGAGGAAGATGTGGACATTACAGTGGGGAGATGTGGACATTACAGTGGGGGGATGTATATATTACAGTGGGGGAGATGTGGACATTACAGTGGAGGGGATGTGGACATTACAGTGGGGGAGATGTGGACATTACAGTGGGGGAGATGTGGACATTACAGTGGGGGGAGATGTGGATATTACAGTGGGGAGATGTGGATATTACAGTGGGGGAGATGTGGACATTACAGTGGGGGAGATGTGGACATTACAGTAGGGGAGATGTGGATATTACAGTGGGGGGGAGATGTGTACATTACAGTGGGGGGGAGATGTGGACATTACAGTGGGGGAGATGTGGACATTACAGTGGGGAGATGTGGACATTACAGTTGGGGGAAATGTGGACATTACAGTGGGCAGATGTGGACATTACAGTGGGGGAGATGTTGATATTACAGTGGGGGAGATGTGGACATTACTGTGAGGAGATGTGAACATTACAGTGGGGGAGATGTGGTTATTACAGTGGGGGAGATGTGGACATTACAGTGGGGGGGATGTGGACATTACAGTGGGGAGGTGTGGACATTACAGTGGGGGAGATGTGGACATTACAGTGGGGGAGATGTGGATATTACAGCGGGTGAGATGTGGATATTGCAGCGGGGGAGATGTGGATATTACAGTGGGGGAGATGTGGACATTACAGTGGGGGAGATGTAGATATTACAGTGGGGGGAGATGTGGCTATTACAGTGGGGGAGATGTGGACATTACAGGGAGGAGATGTGGATATTACAGTGGGGGAGATGTGGACATTACAGTGGGGGAGATGTGGATATTACAGTGGGGGATATGTGGACATTACAGTGGGGAGATGTGCACATTACAGTGGGGGAGATGTGGATATTACAGTGGGGAGATGTGGACATTACAGTGGGGGAGATGTGGACATTACAGTGGGGGAGATGTGGATATTACAGTGGGGGAGATGTGGACATTACAGTGGGGGAGATGTGGACATTACAGTGGGGGAGATGTGGATATTACAGTGGGGGAGATGTGGACGTTACAGTGGGGAGATGTGGACATTACAGTGGGGGGAGATGTGGACATTACAGTGGGGGAGATGTGGACATTACAGTGGTGGAGATGTGGACATTACAGTGGGGGAGATGTGGACATTACAGTGGGGAGATGTGGACATTACAGTGGGGGAGATGTGGATATTACAGTGGGGGAGATGTGGACATTACAGTGGGGGAGATGTGGATATTAAATTGGGGGAGGCTGAGGACTGTGATGTGGGGGAGCTGAGAAATGGATTGTGGGGGCAATGAGGACAGTAATGTGAAGGGGGCTGAGGATAGCAATGTGAAGGGGCTGAGGATAATAATGTGGGGGGATAATGCAAATAGTAGCAAAGGACAGTACTGGCGGGGGGTTGGTGTCAAGGAAGTGTGAGAACATTACTGTGGAGGGGGGTGATATATGGTAGTATGCACTACCCACAAGAAACACAGAGAAAGACGACTTTGACCACTTTTCCAAAATACTGCGGAAGCAACATGCGGTCTGGCATATGCGAAAAGGCGCCACGGGTAATGACATGATGTTCGGACCTCTGCTAGAAGAAAATCTTGCTGCCCGGACCTCAGTGAATTTTAATTCATTACCCCTGGTTTATATCATCCATCCACTCTATCCAGTGTATTCATGGTTTCTATTTTTTGTGCTGTTTAGATTCACCTATGTATATTGTATTAGTCACTTTATTTTTTAGCGCTACACTTGTTTTCGTATTGGTGTCACTGTGACAGGGGGGTGATCGGGGGGTGATGGGGGGTGAAAAGTGTGCCTAGTGTGTTCTACTGTAAGTGTAGTGTTGGTGCAACTCACATTGATGTCTTCTCTCCTCGGCGCAGGAACGAAAAGACCGGCTCGAGGAGAGATGGTATCATTTTCTCTGCCGCTGTTTACATTACAGCAGCAGAGGAAGATTTTCATTCGTTGGGAGCAATCGCCAATTGCAATTGCAATTGCCACGAATGAGTGGCCTCCCCCTCAGCCTGGATCGCTCTACTAATGAAGCCGACCGCCTCGGGCACCGGGGGGGGCGCAAAGCGCCCCCCGCCCGCGGGAGGCAAATCACATAACAGGTACGTGATTTTGCCTGCCCGTGCCATTCTGCCGCAGTATATCTGCGTTAGGGGGTCGGCAAGTGGTTAAATACCACCAAAAGAAAGCTCTATTTGTGAGTAAAAAAGGACGTTTTTGTTTGGGTACAGCGCCGCACAACCGTGCAATTGTCATTTAAAGCGACGCAGTGCTATATCACAAAAAATGGCCTGGTAATTAAGGGGGGCAAATCCTAAAAATGGCCTGGTAATTAAGGGGGGCAAATCCTTCAGGGGCTGAAGTGGTTAAGGAGGTTTGCCCCCTGCCAATCCAGATTGGGGATTGGTCAGGGCTCCTTAGAACACCCCAGACAGCACCACCTCCCCTCTCCGCCTTCCTTTACAGAAAACACTAGAACATTCTGGAAAGAAGTGGGAGGTCTTGGTGATTCTGCCTGTGAGTCACCCAGCTCTACTCTGAGCCACTTTTTTTCCTATTTTCCTCTACAGAACTCCTTCACCCTTGCAGTTTGTCACAGCAGGGCCGCAAGGGGCTCTACAGCTTATAAAAACAGAAGAATGATAATAGGCACCCTTAGCTGGTTCCACAAAACAATGGAAAGGAACCTGACATTCTCCTATCGACTCGAACAGAGGCTCTAGGGTACATATATAAAAGCTTAACCCAGTCACAAAAAAATTTTACCAAAGCCAAAACGCTTAAGCATCTCCCATATATACAGTATCTCACAAAAGTACGAAGGGGTCCTGCGTGACTCTGAAACATTGCACTGCTCTGTGATGTGATCATGCAATAAAAAAAAAATTTTGGACGCTTTCTTGTCAATGCATGGTGTGCTGGCAAATATTTCCAGTGTGACTTTAACCACTTCAGCCCCAGAAGATTTGGCTGATGAATGACCGGGCCATTTTTTTTGCAATTCGGCATTGCGTCGCTTTAACTGACAATAGCACAGTCGTGCGACGTTGCACCCAAACAAAATTGACATCCTTTTTTCCCATAAATAGAGCTTACTTTTGGTGGTATTTGGTCACCTCTGCAATTTTAATTTTTTGCTCCAAAAACAGAAAAAATCGACAATTTTGAAAAAAACGCAATATTTTGTACTTTTTGCTATAATAAATACCCCCATTTTTTTTTTAAAAAAGCAATTTTTTCTCAGTTTAGAGCATCTACAAAATAGGGGATACATTTATAGTATTTTTATTTATTTATTTATTTTTTACTAGTAATGGCAGCGATCTGTGATTTTTATCGGGACTGCGACATTATGGCGGACACATCGGACACTTTTGACACATTTTTGGGACCATTGGCCTTTATACAGCAATCAGTGCTATAAAAATGCAATGATTACTGTAAAAATGTCACTGGCAGGGAAGGGGTTAACACTAGGGGCGATCAAGGGGTTAACTGTGTTCCCTAGGTGTGTTTCTAACTGTAGGGAGAGGGGACTGACATAGAGGAAGTGACGGATCGTGGTTCCTAAATAATAGGAACTCACGATCTGTCACGCCTCACAGAACAGAACAGGGATTTGTGTGTTTACATACACACTTCCCTGTTCTGCCTCTCGTGCCCGTGATCACTCATGGCTGGCGGTCATCGCAACCATTGACCATGAGCATTGGCACCCCCGCTGTGCAGTGGGAGTGTGCCTGCTATCCCGATCCCGCGAGACGAATCGTGCTGACCTACCACAGTGAAATGACGGTGGCTGATCGGCAAGGGGTTAAACCAGTTTCTAGCTGGTTGTTGCTGCAGCACCCAAACCTTTGAGAGGTTATACCAGGAACGTATGCGATCAGAATATGGAGTATCACAAAAGTGAGTAGACCCCTCACATTTTTGTAAAAATGTTATATCTTTTCATGTGACAACACTGAAGAAATTACACTTTGCTATAATGTAAAGTAGTGAGTGTACAAATTCTATAACAGTATAAGTTGCTGCCCCCTCAAAATAACTCAACACACAGCCATTAATGTCTAAACCGCTGGCAACAAAAGTGAGTACACCCCTAAGTAAAAATGTTCAAATTGGGCCCAATTAGCCATTTTCCCTCCCCAGTATCATGTGACTTGCTAATGCTACAAGGTCTCAGGTGTGAATGGGGAGCAGGTGTGTTAAATTTGGTGTTAACGCTCTCACTCTCTCATACTGGTCACTGGAAGTTCAACATGGCACCTCATAGCAAAGAACTTTCTGAGGATCTAAAAAAAAGAATCACTAGGCCAGTGATGGTGAAAAACTTGGTACCCCAGATGTTTTGTAACTACATTTCCCATGATGCTCAACTACACTGCAGAGTGCATGAGCATCATGGGAAATATAGTTCCAAAACATCTGAGGTGCCAAGGTTCGTCATCATTTGCCTAGGTTATAAGAAGATTACCAAGACCCTGAAACTGAGCTGCAGAACGGTGGCCAAGACTAGGGATGAGCTTTGAGCTTGAGTCGAACGTGAGTTCGACTCGAACATCGGCTGTTCGATCGTTCGACGAAGATCGAACAGTATGGTCTGTTTGTGCCAAATCACGGCCCATAATGCACTGCGTCATCACAGTGGTTTGCTGGCTGATGATTGACCAAGCATGCACTATGACCTGCATACTTTGGCCAATCACAGCGCCGTAAGCAAACAGAGCCATAATTGGTCAAAGGCAGGGTGCCTTTGGTCAATTATGGCTCAGGGGGTTAAGTACACGCCCCACACTATATAAGGCCGCCTGCACATCGGCCCTGTGTAGTGTGTTGTTGGCGTTAGAGAGATAGATAGATAGATAGATAGATAGATAGATAGATAGATAGATAGATAGATAGATAGATAGATAGATAGATAGATAGATAGATAGATAGTGTGTCATTTCATTTACTTTGAGCAGGCAGTTTATTCAGTTAGGTAGATCTCACTGCAGACCGTTCCTGCTGTACTATTTGTAATCTACTTCAGGCAGGCATTTGATCCAGTTTAGCTAGATCTCACTGTAGACCGTTCATGCTGTACTATTTGTAATCTACTTCAGGCAGGCAGTTGATCCACTTTAGCTAGATCTCACTGCAGACCGTTCCTGCTGTACTATTTCTAATCTACTTCAGGCAGGCATTTGATCCAGTTTAGCTAGATCTCACTGTAGACCGTTCCTGCTGTACTATTTGTAATCTACTTCAGGCAGGCAGTTATTCCACTTTAGCTAGATCTCACTGCAGACCTTTCCTGCTGTACTATTTCTAATCTACTTCAGGTAGACTTTTGATCCAGTTTAGCTATATCTCACTGCAGACCGTTCATGCTGTACTGTTTCTAATCTACTTCAGGCAGGCAGTTGATCCAGTTTAGCTAGATCTCACTGCAGACCATTCCTGCTGTACTATTTGTAATCTACTTCAGGCAGGCAGCTGATCCAGTTTAGCTAGATCTCACTGCAGACCATTCCTGTTGTTCTGTTACTAATATACTACAGGCAGGCAGTTTATTCAGTTAGCTGCAGTATATTCGGTACTGTATCCTGTGCACCTAGATCTCGCTGCAGACCGTTCCTGCTCTGTTCCTAATATACTACAGGCAGGAAGTTCATTCAGTTAGCTGCAGTATATTCAGTACTGTATCCTGTGCAACTAGATCTCGCTACAGACTGTTCCTGTTGTTCTGTTCCTAATTTACTACAGGCAGGCAGTTCATTCATTTAGCTGCAGTATATATATTGAGTACTGTATCCTGTGCAGCTAGATCTCACTGCAGACCATTCCTGTTGTTCTGTTCCTAATATACTACAGGCAGGAAGTTCATTCAGTTAGCTGCAGTATATTCAGTATAATGTATCCAGTTTAGCTAGACCTCGCTGCAGACCGTTCCTGTTGTTCTGTTCCTAAAATACTACAGGCAGGCAGTTCATTCATTTAGCTGCAGTATAAATTGAGTACTGTATCCTGTGCAGCTAGATCGCGCTGCAGACCGTTCCTGTTGTTCTGTTCCTAATATACTACAGGCAGGCAGTTCATTCATTTAGCTGCAGTATATATTGAGTACTGTATCCTGTGCAGCTAGATCTCACTGCAGACCATTCCTGTTGTTCTGTTCCTAATATACTACAGGCAGGAAGTTCATTCAGTTAGCTGCAGTATGTTCAGTACTGTATGCTATGCAGCTAGATCTCGCTGCAGACCGTTCCTTTTGTTCTGTTCCTAATATACTACAGGCAGGCAGTTGATTCAGTTAGCTGCAGTAGATTCAGTACTGTATCCTGTGCAGCTAGATCTCACTGCAGACCATTCCTGTTGTTCTCTTCCTAATATACTACAGGCAGGCAGTTGATTCAGTTAGCTACAGTATATTCAGAATCAGTGTAAATATACATCCCAGCTTTGTGCAGCTACATCTCACTGCAGGCCATTCCTGGTGTACCTATTCAAATACATTACAAATAAATCAAATACAGTATGTCTGGAAAGCCAACAAGGAGAGGCAGATGCTCACAGGCCACTAAAAGAGGGCAAGCAGGCTCTGTGTCTGCAGCCAACATTGCTGGTCGTGGACACGGTGCATCCTCAGCACGTGGCTGTGGGGCACGCTTGTCCTTTTTTGGCAGCTGGCCGTGTTGAGCCACAACATGCAGAAGAGTTGGTAGAGTGGATGACCAAGCCGTCCTCATCCTCCTCATCCTCTGTCACCTAGGCTCAGAGTACTTTGGCTGCCAATGCAGCTGCCAAAGCGGTCTCTTCCATTGGCTCAATGTCATCAGTCACTCCTTCCCTAGCCCCACCATCATGCCCTGAGAAGTCCCCCGAACTGTTCGACGACAGTGTTGGGTACATGCTGCAGGAGGATGTGCAGCGTTTTGAAGGCTCCAATGATGGTACCCAGATTGAGGAAGGCAGTAACGTGAGCCCAAAGAGAGGGGGTGCCCAAGAAGGACAACAAACTGGCAGTCATGTTCCCCCAGCTGCAGCATACTGCCAGGTTTGCTCTTGTGACGAGGAGGGAGGGGATGATGAAGTCACTGACTCTACGTGGATGCCTGATAGGAGAGAGGAGGAGGAGGATGAGGAGGAGGCACATCTCCAACGAGGCAGGATGCCCTCCAGGGGCCAGCTTAAGGGCAGCCAACCGACTGCATCACACCACAAAGCTCCTCATGTGCAGGGTGCTGCTGACTCGCGTTTTTCCAAAAGTTCTTTGGTGTGGGCCTTTTTTGAGACGTGTGCAGCAGATCGCACCATTGCTGTTTGCAACATATGTCTGAAGAGTATCAAGCATGGCCAAAACAGCAGCCGCTTGGGCACCACATGCTTGACCAGACATATGTCGAACTCCCATGCAGTCCCTTGGCAAGCGTACTTAAAAGACCCACACCAAAGAACAAGGCGGACCTCTCCTTGCTCCTCATCAGCTGGGATCTCCAACCCCACTATACCTTCAGAAATCTACACTGAGAGGAATGAAGGTGTAGAATTAGGTGTGCCAAGTACTTATGGGCAATCTGCTATCGCTACACCAACGTTTGATTGTAGCAGGCAAATTTCCCTACCCCAGTTGCTAAACCGGCAAAAGAAAATTGGTCCCAGCCATCCACATGCCCAGTGGCTGAATTCTAGCTTGGCTAAATTGCTAGCACTCCAATTGCCGCCTTTTCAGCTGGTAGACTCTGCCCCCTTTCGTGAATTTGTGGAATGTGCGGTACCTTAGTGGCAGGTTCCCAAATGCCACTTTTTATCACGGAAGGCGATTCCAGCTCTCTACCGGCATGTGGAAGGCAATGTCTTGGCCTCGCTGGAGAGGGGGGGTCAGCGGTAAGGTGCATATTACTGCTGACTCATGGTCCAGCAGTCATGGACAGGGACATTACCTATCTTTCTCGGTGCATTGGGTGACCCTGCTGGCAGCTAGGAAGGATGCAGGACAGGGTGCAGTATTGTTGGAGCTTGTTCCGCCACCACGCCTTCAAAATGCTGGTAGTGGTGATTCTGCCACACCTCTCTCCTCCACCCCCTCTTCTTCTTCCTCTATGGCATCTTCCTGTGCAGATTTGTCCTCAGAACCAGCGGTGCTCTATAGGCATTCTAGGGGCTACGCAAGCACTCAGGCAAAAAGATGCCATGCGGTGCTTGAGTTGGTCTGCTTAGGGGACAGGAGCCATACTGGGGCAGAGATTCTGTCAGCTCTGCAGGGGCAGGCTCAGAGGTGGTTGATGACACGCCAGCTTCAGCCAAGAATGGTGGTTTGCGAAAATGGCACCAACCTCCTCTCCGCCCTCCGACAGGGACACTTCACCCATATTTCCTGTTTGGCTCACGTCCTTAATTTGGTGGTGCAGTGGTTCTTGTGCAAGTACCCAGGCTTACAGGATCTCCTGAGGCAGGCCAGGAAATTCTGTGTGCATTTCTGCCGGTCATATAATGCCAGTGCCCGGCTGGCTGACCTCCAAAAGGAATACAACCTGCCCAAGAACCACCTAATCTGTGACATGCCCACCAGATGTAACTCAACGTTGGCTATGCTGCAGCAGCTGCACATGCAGCAGAGGGCCATCAATGAGTACCTGTGCGACTATGGCACCAGGACAGGGTCAGGGGAGCTTGGCTTTTTTTGTCACGCCAGTGGCTCATGATCAAGGATGCATGCACTGTCCTGTCACCATTTGAGGAGGCCACGAGGATGGTGAGCAGTGACAGTGCATGCATCAGTGATACTGTCCCTCTTGTCTACCTGTTGGAGCACACACTGCGTGGAATAATGGACAGGGCATTTGAGGCAGAACAGAGGGAGGAAGAGGAGGACTCCCTTACCTCTCAATGCCCCCTTTATCCAAACAGTGTTCCTGCGGGCCCACCGATCACACAGGAAGAGGAGGAGGAGGAGAAGAAGGAGGAGGATTGTGTCAGCATGGAGGTGAAGCCTGGCACTCAGCATCAGCAGCAGTCTTCAAGGGATCGTTTACAGTCCCCAGAAACCCATGGACTTGTACGTGGCTGGAAGGAGGTGGCTGCGGATCAGGTCGTCCTTAGTGACCCAGAGGACTCCAGACCGAATGCCTCAGCAAACCTACGCTGCATGGCCTCCCTGATCCTGCAAAGCCTGCGAAAAGGACCCTCGGATTCATGGTATCAAGGAGAGGGATCAGTACTGGCTGACAACCCTCCATGATCCACGTTACAAGGGTAAGGTTGCAGAACTTATCCAGTCATCGCAGAGGGAGCAGAGGATGAAACATCTTCGGAAGGCCTTGCAGAAAGGTTTGTGCAACGTGTTTCCAGAGCCTGGGAGGTTACAAATTCCTGGTCCTGGACAACGTGTTGCTGAGGCTTCAGTCAGTCACAGAAGGAGCGGTAGAGAAGGTGGCCATCTGACAGATGCGTTCAGACAATTTTTTAGTCCGCAGCCCCAATGTATGATCAGTTCCAGCAACCATCGCCAGCGTCTGTTGTACATGGTGCAGGAATACCTAGGGGCAAGATCAGACTTGGAGACCTTTCCAACCGAAAATCCTCTGGGTTACTGGGTCTTGAGGATGGATCACTGGCCAGAGCTTGCACAGTATGCAATTGAGCTACTGGCCTGTCCTGCATCCAGCATTCTTTCGGAACGCACATTCGGTGCTGCTGGAGGCTTTGTAACCGATCACAGAGTGCGCCTGTCCACCGACTCGGTTGATCGGCTCACCTTCATAAAAATGAATCAGTCTTGGATCACCAGCTACCAAGCACCTGATGCTGATGTAACCGAATAATTTTTTTATGAATTTGAGATCCCTTCAAGACTGCCTATGCTGATGCTGAGTGACTATCCTATTCCTCCTCAATGTTCATGTTGATAGCTTGTAAGAACATTGTTGGTTCTGGGCACCACCACCAGTGGCTAAGGCCCAATTTTTCTGCCCCTGTTTAACAGGGGCGTGTAATTACAATTTTTGCTGTAATATTTTGCAGCAGGGCTTGTTCCTGCACTCAACTAGAGTATCTGTGAGGGGTTGCAGTGTTGTGGCACCAGCACCAGTGCCTAAAGCCCAATTTTTCTGCCCCTGTTCAACAGGGGCGTGTAATTACAACTTTTGCTGCAGTATTTTGCAGCAGGGCTTGTTCCTGCGCTCAACTAGAGTATCTGTGAGGGGTTGCAGTGTTGTGGCACCAGCACCAGTGCATAAAGCCCAATTTTTCTGCCCCTGTTCAACAGGGGCGTGTAATTACAATTTAATTTTTGCTGTAATATTTTGCAGCAGGGCTTGTTCCTGCACTCAACTAGACTATCTGTGAGGGTTGCAGTGTTGTGGCACCAGCACCAGTGCCTAAAGCCCAATAGGGGCGTGTAATTACAATTTTTGATCTAATGTTTCACAGCAGGGCCCGTTCCTGCGCCCACCAAGAGTAACTGTGAGGGCTTACAGTGTTGTGGTAACACCGCCACACCACCACCAAAGGCCCAATTTTTCTGACCCTGTTCAACAGGGGCATGTAATTACAATTCTTGATATAATATTTCACAGCAAGGCCTGTTCCAGCACCCACCAAGAGTAACTGTGAGGGCTTACAGTGTTCTGGTACCACCAACACCTAAGGCCCAAATTTCTACAGAGTATATAGGGCAGGCCCCTACTTTCAAATATCCGACTTACAAATGACTCCAACTTACAAACGGAGAGAGACAACAGGAAGTGAGAGGAAATCTACCCCTAGGAAGGGAAATTCTCTCCTGTAAGAGTTAATATGGGAAAAAGTTGTCTCCTCCACTGATGCTTTATCACCAATCCTTGTTTCCCTAAAAACCCCAAATTTTCAAAATCCAGTTGTCATTGGGACAGAAAGTGAGGTAAAATCTTCTGAATAGGGGCACAGACAGCAAAACAAATGTTACAGGGATGATGATAACCCTTCCCTATGTTTTCCAAAAAGCTTAAAAATAGATTTTTTGGCTGGAGCTACACTTACAAACTGTACCTGTTCCAAATTACAAACAGATTCAACTTAAGAACAAACCTACAGTCCCTATCTTTCTTGGGACCACCTGTATACTGATGTTCAGAGTATATAGGGCCTGGGGTCCCCACGCCTTTTCTTTTTTTAATTTGGGTGCTGGGTTCCCCTTAATATCCATACAAGACCCAAAGGGCCTGGTAATGGACTGGGGGTGACCCATGCCGTTTTTCTCAATAATTTTCATCCATATTGCTGGGAACCGACATTACGTTACAGCCGCAAGCAGTTTTAGATTACTTTTATTCCTTTAGAAATGTCATTTTGTGCAGGGACTGTTCTAAACACGGGAAACATGCACCACTTTACAGGCATACTATAGACACCCCCCAGGTACGATATTTAAAGGAATATTTTACTTTTATTTTTTCACTTTAAGCATCATTAAAATCACTGCTCCCGAAAAAACTGACGTTTTTAAAACTTTTTTTTGCATTGATACATGTCCCCTGGGGCAGGACCCGGGTCCCCAAACCCTTTTTAGGACAATAGCTTGCATATTATCCTTTAAAATTCACACTTTTGATTTCTCACGTTCAAGTCCCATAGACTTTAACGGTGTCCGAAAGTTTGCGCAAACTTTCGGTCTGTTTGCATGTTCTGGATGCGAACCGAACCGGGGGGGTGTTCGGCTCATCCCTAGCTAAGACCATACAGCAGTTTAACATGACAGGTTCCATTTAGAACAGGCCTCACCATGATCGACCAAAGAAGCTGAGTGCACGTGCTCAGTGTCATATCCAGAGGTTATCTTTGGGAAATAGACGTATTTGTGCTGCCAGCATTGCTGCAGAGGTTGAAGGGGTGGGGGTCAGCCTGTCAGTGCTCAGATAATACGCTGCACACTGTATCAAATTGTCTGCATGGCTGTCGTCCCACAAGGAAGCCTCTTCTAAAGATACTGCACAAGAAAGCCCGCAAATAGTTTGCTGAAGACAAGCAGACTAAGGACATGGATTACTGGAACCATGTCCTGTGATCTGATGAGACCAAGATAAGCATATTTGGTTCAGATGGTGTCAAGTGTTTGTGGAGTCAACCAAGTGAGGAGTACGAAGACAAGTGTGTCTTGCCTACAGTCAAGCATGGTGGTGGTAGTGTCATGGTCTGGGGCTGCATGAGTGCTGCCGACACTGGGGAGCTGCAGTTCATTGAGGGAACCATGAATGCCAACATGATACTGAAGCAGAGCATAATCCCCTACCTTCAAAGACTAGGCCACAGGGCAGTAATCCAACATGACAACGACCCCAAACACACCTCCAAGACGACCACTGCCTTGCTAAAGAAGCATAGGGTAAAGGTAATGGACTGGGCAAGCATGTCTCCAGAGCTAAACCCTACTGAGCACCTGTGGGGCATCCTCAAACAAAAGGTGGAAAAATGTCTTTAGTGTTGTCACTGAAAAGATATAATAAAATATTTTTAAAAAATGTGAGAGGTGTACTCACTTTTGTGAGATACTGTAACTCCACTCTATGCTGCACTCTTGGCAGCATCTATTTGTCAGTTATCAACCGGTGTTTGGATATTTAAGAAAGTGTGTTTTATATTCACAGCAGTTGAAGAGTTGGGCATAAAACCAGTTTGGTCTGAATGAATGATAGATGCAATAACTTTATTTAACCTACTGGCCAAGATTTTAGCTAAAATTTGAATATCTGAAGTAAGCAATGAGATTGGTTTGTAGGATGCCAGAGATAATAGAGCCTTTCCTTTTTTAGGTAAAAGCACAATAATGGCTTCTGCCATAGACAAAGGGAGGCAACCTGCCATCAAGGCCCCCCAAAGCCACCCCCTCCACCCTTCACAAACATGCACACTGTTTTAGCAAGGGGTCACTGGTAGTGGGATCTTAGCTCTGTATTTTATAGGATTGCGTTAACCTAGTAGATGGCCAAGTCTGACAAACTATACTTTTAGTAAGAACATAACTTTTTACTGTATAGACCTTATGAGTATGCATATTATTAAAAGAGTGGTTTCTGAACCTGCCTGGTGCATCTAAACCCTGGATTATATTAGAGACAGATGAAGTCTACAGTATGTCTCTTATCAGTGCTGGATTACCAAATAGGTGAATGGGCCCCACACCATTTAGGAGCCCCGCAACAAAGGAACAAAGTAGTATTGATTTAATCTTCCAAGAAAAGTACAGTGAAACCTTCTTAAATTATTTACAAAAGATAGAAAAAATGAATCAACTAAAAGAAAATAAAACTTTACATTAAAGACTTTATATAGAAGAAGCCTATCCCACACCCACCTAATAACTGTCCCCGAGCCACCCCCATCAAATCATTCTCTGCAGCTATTACCTTTTGTACCACCACCCCCTCCCTTTAGAATGTAAGCTCTACGAGCAGGGCCCTCCTGTACCTTTTGTATTGAACTGTATTGTAATTTGTAATTGTGTTGTCCCCCCCTCTACATTGTAAAGCACTGCGTAAACTGTTGGCGCTATATAAATCATGAATAATAATAATAATAATAATAATATAGAAATTACTGTATTAATGTAACCAATAACAACTTAAAGTACATAAATCATAGATATCAGGTTTACATTTCAGTTTGTCTTTTAAAAGCATCTTCTTTCAGCTGTCAATTTGTAAAAAAATTTGGTACAACCTACGTATGTGTAATGTACAGTAGTGATGGTCACCTCCATCTAGCGGCCGACGTGCACACTATTTACTTTAACCACTAGTTGACCAGCCACTGCAGTTATACTGCGGCAGGTTGGCTCGGCTGGGCAAATCGCCATAGCTGTATGTCGCTCCTTTAAGATGTGATAGCAGGCCCGGCGCATGTCCCCGGAGCCAATGCGCGTGCCCGGCAGGCGTGATGACCACCTGGCACCCGTGATCTCTCTCCTCCCCTAGTCAGTCCCATCCCCCCTACAGTTAGAACACACCCAGGGAACACAGTTAACCCCTTGATCGCCCCCTATTGTTAACCCCTTCCCCGCCAATGACATTTATACTATAATCAATGGCTATGTTTAGCTCTGATCACTGTATAAATGTCAATGGTCCCAAAATAGTGTCAAAAGTGTCCAATCTGACCGCCACAATATGAAAGTCCTGATAAAAATCTCAGATCGCCGCCATTACTAGAAAAAAATAATAATAATAAAAAATACATAAATCTATCCCCTTTTTTGTAGATGCTATAACTTTTGCGCAAACCAATCAATATATGCTTATTGTGATTTTTTTACCAAAAATATGTAGAAGAGTACATATCGGCCTAAACTGAGAGAAAAAAAATTTTTTTTTTCAAATTGGGATATTTTTTTATAGCAAAAACAACAAAATATTGTGTTTTTTTTTTCCAAATTGTCGCTCTTCTTTTGTTTATAGCGCAAGAAATAAAAACCACAGAGGTGATCAAATACCACCAAGATAAAGCTATATTTGTGGGGGAAAAAAGGACATAAATTTTGTTTGGGTACAATGTCGCACAACCGCGCAATTGTCAGTTAAATCGACGCAATGCCGAATCGCAAAAAATGGCCTGGTCAGGAAGGGGGAAAACCCTTGCGGGGGCTGAAGTGGTTAATGTTATCCCACTAGAGCAAGTGCATGAGAAACCTCCAGAAACCTGTGAGGGGGGGCCCCAAGGTTTTAACTGCCCAGAGGCCTCTACAGAATTTAATCCGACAGTGTCTCCTATCTCCACTAATCAGTAAGTTTAGTGAGATATGAATGTTGAAAATGAAGCTGGCTTTCAAAATTCCTTATGTAAATAGTGATGAACTTTGGATATGTTTGTCAAGTAAAAACAGGATCGTCTGAGGGTCTAATATTTCCATCTGAAACTTTAAAAACTTAGTAAAAACAAATTTCTATAAATTGTCTAAAATTTGGACAAATGCAGCTAAAGTTACAGTACAGCAGTGACACTCTCATCTAAAGGTAGTGTAAAATTAAGCTTGTGAAGCTCCCATTGTGAACACAAAGAGAGGAATTTATCAAAACTAGAGCAGACAGAATCTGGAGAAGCTGTGCATGGCAACCAATCAGCTTCTACCTTTCATTTTCAAAGCTTAACTAAACAAACTGAAGATAGAAGCTAAATGGTTGCCTTGCACAGAAGTTCCAGATTCTGACTGCTCCAGCTCTGATAAATTCTTCTCAATGTGTTTCAGTTTGATTATGGCTTTTTTATCTAGCGAGTCATTGACATATAACAAGTGAGTAACAGCAGGGCTGATTTCATTAAAAAAAACAATTAAATGTACTTTTAAAAGCAACTAGTAAATAGGGCAAATATTTGGCCTGGCATAAGCCTCTTTCAGTGCCCTATCGAACTCAGAGTAGGAGAGAGAGAAGCAGCCCAAAGTGTTGCAGTGCTCCTATGGTCACAAAGAATTTACTGATAGAAGAAGAGAGCAGAGTCTTATGCTGGCCATACAAAATACGAAAAATCGTCTGAACCCATTTTTGAAAAACGAACATTCGGTCGTGAGAGCGATGTAATGACTGATAAATCATTCAGTGGACATAAATTAATCATTTTTTTTGTTCATTTTTTTTTGCATATACCTAGTGCAAACAGTTTGGACGGGAAACAGTAGCCTCCCTCGCGGTTTTCCCGAGTGTGGTTCGGGGTTTCATTTCAGCACTATTAGCGGTAACCCCGAGCCACACTCGGGATTACATCTCAGGATCCTGGTGCGGTATACTTACCTTGTCCCCAGGATCCTGCAATGTCCCCCCACTGTGTCTGCGGGCTCTGTCCTCCTCCTGAAGCCTCTCTGTGCCGGGCTCTGTTCCCTGCGAGCATCGTGACGCATGGGGGCGGAGCCTGGCGGCAATTAAAAAAAAGTGAAAATTCATAACACATACAGTACACTGTAATTTTACAGATTACAGTACTGTATGAAATCATTTCACATCCCTTTTGTCCCCAGTGCTTTGTCCAGTGCCCTGCATGCAGTTTTATATGATATATACTGTTCTTTCTGCCTGGAAACTGGAGATTGTCCATAGCAACCAAAAAGTGTCCCTTTACGTCAAAAGTGGTTTTAGACCAGCTAGAAAACAGCAATAGTAAATTAGAACACTTGCAGAATTGAGCGATAGTGAATTGTGGGGAAATTTATTTTATTATTATTTTATTATTATATTTTTTATAATTATTTATATTTATTTATTATATTATAATTTATGATTTTGTGTTTCAAACTTCATCATACCCAGTATATCTACTAGACTCTTGGTGGACAGATTTAAGTGTGTTATTGCTAAGAATTACAGGCCTACAATATAAAACGCCAAATTTCTATGCAAAATAATTGTACTGCTTTGAGACGCAAAAATCTGAAATAATCATACTGCCAGGGAGGTTAACCTTTCAATTTATCGTTCAATCACCATAAATTTCCAAACTTGTCCTTCATTTTTTTGGCTCAAAAATATCCCAGCGATTACCGATTTAGTGCCCATTAACTGGCCAAAAAATGAACAAACTGGCCAAATGACCGAATTTCGGACGATCTTTCGTATAGTGTATGGCCAGCATTAGAGAGATGAACTCAACAGACTACTGCTTTTCTTCATTAATTCTACATGATCGAATCAGAGGTTGAGAGCAGTGTCAAGACATAGTTGTATTACTTAATAGCAGTAGAGAAAGGTTAGGCCTCCAGGCTGCCTGCCCAGCCTGGCAGTGCTGTGTAAAACACAGGAATAAATGTGCAGAAATAAAAATCATTTGGAAGGTAAAACAGCTCTCAGATATGAGATACACATAATTGTGATTTCTCAGTGTTATTAATCTCATTGCTCAAGTATATCCTTAAAAATAGGGTTGTCCCGATACCACTTTTTTAAGACTGAGTACAAGTACCGATACTTTTTTCAAGTACTCGCTGATACTGATTACCAATACTTTATTTAATGCCATGCAACTGTTTTTTTTTTTACTATTTCATTATTTACAATATATATATATATATATATATATATATATATATATATATTATATATATATATATAATATATATATTATATATATATATATATATATATATATATATATATATATATATATATATATATATATATATATATATATATATATATATATATTTTTATTTTTTTTTTACCATGCTTTCTTTTTTTGGGGGGGAGCGGAAAGTCAGTGTCAGTGTTTATTTTATTTTTTATTATTTTTACAATTTTACTTTAGAATATTTATTTATTACAATTTTTCCTATTTTTATTCAACCCTGTTGGGGAGTATGGGGGCTTTGGGGAGATGTCAGGGGTCTAAACCGACCCCTGATATCACCCCTTTGAGACATGGAAAGGGACCGGGGACAGAGATTCCCCAGTCCCTTTCTCTGCAGCCTAAGCTGCACTGAAGATGAATGGAGAGGAGACAGAGGCTCCTCTCCATTCATAAACTGAGACATCGTAAACACAGTTTACTATGCTCAGTTATGAATGGACAGAGTCAGGGATCACTGACTCTGTTCATTTGGAGAAGGAAGGAGCCAGTAAATTACATATTTACCAGCTCCTTCCTCCACTCTCCATCCTGACAGATCTGGGATTGGGGGCGGAGGAGATGGGGGGAACCGGAGGAGCACATGGAGGGGGAACGGAGGAGGAAGACCAGAGGAGCACATAGAAGGGGACCGGAGGAAGACAGGGGAGATCGGAGGAGGATGGGGGGCGGAGGAGCGCACGGAGGGGGAGTGGAGGAGGACAGGGGGGAGGAGCGCATGGAGGGTGGAGCGGAGGAGGAGCACTGGAGGAGTACACAGAAGGGGACCAGAGGAAGACACAGAGGGGAGTATACAGGGGACACTCAGGAACAATCGGTGCGGCGACGGGGGAAATTATAATCACGGATCTCCCTGTGTGGATTTCAATATAGCAGCTGAAAGCCACCGAGGGGAGGAGGAGGAGAAGCAGCTGTCATGATTATAACTTCTCCCCGCTGCCGCACCAATTGTACCTGAGTGTCCAGGTATCACACTAGGCATCGGGAGCATTTGCAAGTACTCCAAGTACTCCTGCAAATACTCGGTATCAGGACCGATACCGATACTAGTATCGGTATTGAGACAACCCTACTTAAAAATATTTAACATTTATTTAGGTAGGCATTTTAGTCATAAAGATATTGTCAAGTTAACCTATGCATGCTGATGCTACACAATTTGGGCAGTGTATCTAGGCATCAATGGCCTCCGGTTATAAAAGGGTAAATCTAAAACTACTATGCAATATATTACTGGGTCCTTGTCCATCTGACACAACCCTTTCCATATAATTCTGCTATCCAAGTATGTCTCAGTTGCTCCTCAACTGATAGAGGAGCCCCCCCCAAGACAGACATGGGTTATTGGTCAGATCACCTGGTGAAAATAAAGGAAATGATGGAGGAGGTACAAGAGGAGTTGACAGGGGTGGAAAGAAAGGGTGAAACACTAGAGGGCATTTATTGCTATTGAGTAACACACCCCTATCACAGGTAACCAGTACCCTAATATCACTTGTAAATACATTTTCCATATTAAGGCATTTTATGATAATATATCTTAATTCCTATAAGCTGAGGTGCATGGAGTGTAATTCAAGTGGCTGAATATGTTCATTTTCCCTACAATATTGGATCTGCACACGTTAGAACAAGAGCTATAGTATAAAGTAAAAAACACTTTCTTTTTGGAGGTCAGTGAAAATAAATCTAAAATAGATGCTTGGCAATATGTGCGAAATATTATATTATACATTATATCTCTAAAGTAGATGAGTGCTTGAAAATTCAATTTTGAAGACTGCAGTAATCTTGTCTTTGACTGCATTAAAATTTAGCACTTCTTCATAATCTTCCTTGACATTAATATTCATAAAATAGCAATAAGTTCACAGGCTTGTCATTGTACTTTGCATTTCTGCCAAATTTGCTGGCTCTCTGTACACTAGGAGAAATCACACAACAAGACCCACTGAATGAAGATTAGTGCATAGAGATGATCCATATTGATTTCCAATTCCCTTCCAAAATGTCTCTGTCTTTGCCTTGAAGTCATGCAATTTGCCTTGCTTTTTTTTCCTTGAGTCTAGAGACCTCAGATCATACTGTCAGAGTTAATCCTATGGGGAATGTTCAATTAGAAATGAAATGGAAAGAATTACTGTAAATCAGCATGTAGTTAGCAATACTGGAAATACTATGAAGCTCTCTAAATCTCATGCGAGTGCAGAGAAGCTAATTTATTCTCCCCTCCTGGGATGTGCACCAGATTCTTAGACAATCAAATATTGTAGGATTCTGCATGTGGAATATTATCACAGGAAGACATTTAAGGAAAATTATCAGAGTAAAGAGAACTGTAAGATGACATTTCACCAGGGACAAATGAAGTTAAAGTAACATCTCTTATTATAAACAGAGTGTATAGCTACAGTGAGAATTCAGTTGGAGGGCTGGGCTTCAATCGATCGATAGATCGATAGATAGATAGATAGATAGATAGATAGATAGATAGATAGATAGATAGATAGATAGATAGATAGATAGATAGATATGCCTGCTCCAGTGCTGTCACAAAAAAGGAAAATGCTGTAATAAAGGAAAGCAAAGGATATAGATGTACCCATTTCTTTCAGATGAATGAGTAAGCCTTGCCTTATTCCGGGTACCTCTACATTCATGATAGCGCTAACAAGTTAGCCTATGAATGAGGTAGGTGTAATAGGCCTAACTGTCTTTTGGCATCTGAACAACACTGTGAGTCACACCAGAACTGTTCAAACTCCAACATCCTTCCTTACCATTCTAAAATAACAAAAACAAGATGCCCTGGTCATAGTTAGTCATGAGAAGTACACCCAAGAAAGATTACATTTTGTGGGCTTGCAAGCCTAAGGCTGATAAGTGATTTTTGCATAAACTGTAGAATTGCATTTATATCACAGTTTTTATATATTTTTGGAGATGTATTTTAAATGTATTCTTCTGAGGGGCTATTCCTTAACCACATCATAACAGGGAAAAAAATTTTCAGTTTGCAATATACAATACAAGCCAGTTGTGACCTGTAAGCCTTCCTGTCAACCAGCACAAGTGAGTGGAGTGATTTGCAGGTGATTCAAAAGCTGGCTATTTGCAATATACTAGCGAGGCTAAGGGCTCATTCACATGGGTGTCTAGAATGCCACACTTAGATGCATGCAGTATATAGACTTGTATGAGTCTAAATGCAGCAATACAAGAATGTATGTGGCCATATGAACAGCTGTGTCTACAAATAAAAGTAGGCACCACATTCAGCAGCATACATAAGAAGTAGGAAGCTACATATGGGGCTGTACATATTTGTAGATTTTATGTATATAAAGATGTCAGGGCCTGGCCTTGAGCCTGGGACCTCTGAAAACCTGGGACCTAGAAACTTGAAGATATTGGGAATGGAGTTTTTACTATAAGATGAAGCAGAATTCATTGTAATGCAATGTGGAAATTATCTAATTTCACAAATTATGCTGGTCTGTTTAAAAAAAAAGTGTGACTCTGGGAGTTCCTGTAAATCATACACTAATGCCCTGTACATATGGTCGGATTTTCCAACGGAAAAAGTGCGATCGGATTGTGTTGTCGGAAATTCCGATCGTGTGTGGGCTCCATTGGACTTTTTCCATCGGAATTTCCGACACACAACGTTTGAGAGCAGGCTATAAAATTTTCCGACAACAAAATCCAATCGTGTGTACACAAATCCGACGCACAAAGTGCCAGGCATGCTCAGAATAAATTAAGAGACGAAAGCTATTGGCTACTGCCCCATTTATAGTCCCGACGTACGTGTTTTATGTCACTGCGTTCAGAACGATAGGATTTTCCGACAACTTTGTGCGACCGTGCGCATGCAAGACAAGTTTGAGCCATAATCCGTCGGAAAAAATCCATGGATTTTGTTGTCGGAATGTCTGATCAATGTCCGATCGTGTGTACAGGGCATAAAAGTGCAAGCTGACCAAAAAAAACTATAAAGCTGAAAAAAATGACCAGCAATGCTTATGTTAAAAATTCTCAGACTGACATAAGAAGAAGAAACTGAGGTCACTGCAATTTCATTAGCAACCAGAATAGAAGAGAAATATGGTAGAGCTTGTTTGATCTTCATCTGACCCAGTTCTATAATTGTAGTTTTCTGCTCATGCAGGTAACATAATTTCTCAAAACAATACATTTTTTTCTCTTTAGAATAACACTTCACCAACAGTTCCTCTACATATATGTAAAGCAGAAGTACTAAACATCCTACTATAACAGTGAAGAATTCCAAGAAAGGCTTACTCTCTGCACAGAGCTGACTAATCCTAGGCAGAACATTTGTACCTTAACATACCTAAAGTAGATAATTTTAAAGTAAACAAAAAAAATCAATGTAATTCAGCTGTACATGGCTGAATTATTTATTATTTTATTGTAATTATTTTTTTTAAAGGCCTCAATTAAGACCATGACCCAAAATTAGAGCTGACTAATATAGTTGTACAAATACCATGTATAAGTTCTAATGATTTAATTCATGCTTACTTATTATGGCCACAGAAAACACATTTTTCAAGGGAGATAATGAGGTGTAATAGGGATTAACACATAAGCAGGAACTAGAAGTTGTTTGCAATAAATGTTGTTCACAATAATGTATAAAAAGTCTTTAGATTTGTGGTCCCAAATGCACACAGAAATTTTGCTACTGATTTGATAAGCCCCCTTTAACTAATTTCTGATTGTCACATACCTGGGGGGATGGAGGGGTGCTTTTCTGTACCCCTCTTTTCCAACACCCTTTTAAGTGGTAACAGGAGGGAGATGTGAGGGCACAGAGTGGCACAAGGGTTGATGTTGCAGGCAGTGCCAGTTGTTGGGTGTGAGGCATAGATGACAGTGGACAAACACTTAAGAACCAAAGGCAGATACACAGTACCGCCCGATCAGTAGATGGGAACAAATCCAGGGCACAAGCTGAAGGCAGTCAACAGCCAGGCAATGAAATAAAGAATCAGCAGGAAGGATTCCAACTTCAGCTGGTGATGTATTGGCTGGAAACCAACTTAAAGCTTGAATGATACTGCATTCACTCCTCCACATATCAAAACTGCATGCTGGATACGTGCCTCTCCTAAATTGGATAGGTTGTGTATGTCACATCCCTCACCTTGCTCTGGTGACAACTCTACAATTTGAGATTTCTTATCGTTTTCTGTTCCACTGATATTGGCTATCAGGACAGGTGAAGGGGGTGAATAAACATAGCATGGACACAGACAGCAATAAAAATGCTTTACAGGTATTCTAACCCTTCCCCACTCCATCTAAAAGTATTAATAGGATTTTTATAACAGTTTACCTGTAAAATCCTTTTCTTGTCATACATCAGGGGACACAGACCCATACAGTAATAACTGTATGGGTTATATGGCACCTTCAGGTGATGGACACTGGCACACCCTAAACAGGAAGTTCAATTCCCCATAAAACCCCTCCCCTTACCGGGATTACCTCAGTTTTGTAGCAAAGCAATATACGTGTAACCAGAATGAGGGGAGGGACCTCTGTGTCCCATGATGTACTCCAAGAAAAGAATTTTACAGATAAGCTGTTATAAAAATCCTATTTTCTTTATCGTACAATATGGGACACAGAACCACAATAATAACTGTATGGGATGTCCTAGAGCAATGCCACCCGAGGGGAGGGGACACAAACAAAAGTAGGGTGCAATTAGACCTGAGGACCTATACTGCTGCCTGCAGCACACTGCGCCCAAAGGCGATATCCTCATGCCTTCTTACATGGTGAATGTATGAACTGAAGACCAGGTTGGGGCCTTGCAGATTTGAGCCATGGAGGCTTGGTGATGCACTGCCCATGAAGCACTAACAGCCCTGGTGGTGTGCGCTTTGATTTGAAAAGGTGGAACTTTCCTCTTCAAGTCATAAGCTTGAATAATAACTTGCCGAATCCATTTGGTAATAGTGGATTTTGATGCTGCCTGTCCTTTCCTAGGACCTTCAGGCAACACAAACAAAAAATCTGTTTTCCGAATCTGAGCAGTCGCCTTCAAATAGATTTTGACTGCTCTCACTACATCCAAAGAATGTAGTGACTTCTCTTCCTTAGAACAGGGTTCTGGAAAAAATTAAGGTAAAACAATATCCTGGTTTAGGTGAAAACCTGAAACCACCTTTGGCAGAAAGCTAGAATGAGAACGCAATACTACTCTATCCTTGTGAACGATTAAATATGGTTCTTTACAAGAAAGAGCCGCCAACTCTGATACCCTTCTTGCAGAAGAAATGGCTACCAGAAAAACTAGCTTCCTTGTCAAAAGGACCAAAGGAATATGTTGTATCGGCTCAAAAGGCTGTTTCTGTAATGCCAACAGAACTAAATTCAAGTCCCAAGGGTTCAGGGGTGCTCTAACCGGTGGATTAAGCCATGTTACCCCCTGTCTAAAGCTTTGGACCAAAGAATGCGAAGCAAGTGGACGTTGAAACAAAACCGATAAGGCCGAGACCCTTGAACAGACACTTCTTCCAGGACTGCTCCCCAACCTGAAAGGCTGGCATCTGTTGTTACCACCAATCAGGTAACCGGTAAGAAGGATTTCCCCTTCTGCAGATTCTTGGATATCCACCAACTGAGGCTCTGGCGCACTTTTGGCGACAAACGCATTGGAAAATCTAGTGCCTGAATCTTCTAGTTCCAGGCCGATAGGATACAGTTTTGCAGCAGTCTCCAATGAAACTGAGCATAGGGACCTGCTTCAAATAAAGCCACCATCTTCCCCAACAACCTCATACAAAGGCGAATGAAAGGACCCTTCTTTGCCCTGACCCCCTGAACCAGCTCCTTTATGGCGCTGATCTTTGCCTGGGGTAAAAACACCTTCTTATGGGCTGTATCTATGACCAGACCCAAGTATTCTAATCTTCTTACTGGCTTTAAAGAAGATTTCTCTAGGTTGAGGACCCAACCTAGGTATTCCAGGTAGTTGACTGTGGTGACCATGCTTTGGACCAAGCCGACTACTGACTGGTCTATTAAGAGCAGGTCGTCCAGGTATGCTATTATTGTTAAACCTTGAGTCCTTAATCTGGCCAGAGGAAGGGCCAGAAGTTTTATAAACACCAAAGGTGCAGTAGCCAGACCCAAAGGCAAGACTACAAACTGAAAATTTAATTTTTCTGCTTCGAAACGCAGATACTTCGGGTGAGCAGGAAAAATAGGGACATGCAGGTATGCATCCTTGATGTCGATTGATGCCAGAAGCTCTCCCTCTTGTAGGATAGAAACTACTGATCAGATTGATTCCATACAAAAAGAGCGAATCTTCAGGAACCAGTTTAGATCTTTGAGACCTAGAATGGGTCTGACATCCCCATTTGGTTTTGGTAAAAGGTTTGAACAAAACCCCAACCCTGCTCTTCCACGGGGACCACCATGATCACTTTTTGCGACAAAAGTCGGTCTAACGCTAGAAAGAGAGACTTCTCTTTCTTTAGACCTTTGGGGACATTTGACCTGAGGAAACGAGGAGACGGGAATTCTCGGAACTCTAGTTTGTAACCTAGAGCTATTGTGGAGACCACCCATCTGTCCCAAAATTCTTCCTGCCAGACCTTTGAGAACTGTAGAAGTCTTCCCCCCACTCGAGCGAGTGGGGGCACCCCTTCATAAAGAGGCTTTAGCGTTCTGTCTTGCGGGTTTCCTCCCCCAGGACTTCTTTTGTCCCTGGAGTTGATCCTGAGGTTTACCTCTTGAACCTGATGGTGGAAGCCGTTGTGACTGCCTGGAGGCTGATGCCCCTGGCACTGGAGAAAGAGCCCGTTTAAAAGAGGGACGTTTACTCTTTTTCTTAACTGGCAAAAGGGTACTTTTCCTACTTGATATTTTTTGGATATATTTGTCCAAATCCTCCCCAAACAGCTTTTCACCGCGGAAAGGAAACCCAGCCAGGAGCTTTTTGGATGGTGCTTCGGCTGACCAACTTTTCAAGCATAAGATTCTACGCATATGTACCAAACCAAGCGTAAGGCGAGAGGTTTGAAGAATAGAATCTCGGATTGTGTCAATTGCAAAACACAAAGCCGCTGGCAGCTCAGCTAATTCCTGGACCTGCTGTTCAGGGAACACCTTGAGTACCTGTTTCAAATAGTCTCTCAAGGACTGACATACCCCAATTGCCGCTGCTGCAGGTTGAGCCACTGAACCTGCCAACTTTTTACCAGTTGGATCCCTAAGCATTTGTGCATTGTCAAACAAGTCAAACTTTTATTTACAGAGGATATCGCAGCATCAATTGCTGGTATATTCCACATCTTAGTAAATTTTTGCCTCCATAGGATAAAGTGTTTAAAACTTTTTAGGAGGGAAAAAGTGTTTATCTGGGTGATCCCACTCAGAATACATAAGCTTTTCTAGTAATGAATGGACAGGAAAGGCATGCAAGGCTTGCAGAGGCTTTAGTGAACCCAAACAGGAAGTGGGCTCTTCAACCGACTCCGTTAAGGGGAGCTTAAATGTGGAGTAGACCATTTCAGTAAGAGAATGCACCAGCAACTTCTCAGCATGTGAAGTTGAAGAAGGTCCTTCCCCACTTGATCCCTTGGAAGAGGAATCATCAGCCTCTTCACGGTCCCCTGAGGGGGATTCATATTCCCCCTCCCACAGTTCCTCTGTTTGAGGATCCTGGGTGGTAGAAGGGGACCTAATGCGTTTTCTTCCACTCTGTGAAGATGTGATTAAAGCCACTAATCTTTCCTCTAAACCACTCATAGCTGAGGAGAAAGCCTGCTCAGTTATATAGACAGTATAGACAGTCGGAAGCAATTGCTGAGCAATAGTCCAGCAACTGCCGCTGCTATTAAGCTCAGCCTGATCCTTAAGTAAGTGTGCCTGGGAATGCCTGTGTCTCTCACACTCACATGCCTCTCTGTGTCCCTCCTTTAGCTGTATGCACCTGAAAAAAGGTGCATTTTATAGCTTTACAGCCCGCGTTGTGGACGCTGAAGCACGCCAATGCCACTAAGCCCCTCCCCCTTCCTCCGACCACCCACCGCGCCCCCTCATCTATTTCAAAATAGATTGTTTTCCTGCACGAGCGGGCTCCGATCCTGACCGGATCGCTTGGAGGAGGACTGGGGTGGAGGAGAGCTGCCGAAGGGAACCGCTGTAATTGCGGCGGGAGCGGTGTGGCATTCCGCCGTCTGACGCTATGCTCCCTCTGCCTGGAGTTAAGCTATCCAGGTGGGGGGACATTCCTAGGAGAAAAAAAAACCCTTTCCCACGACTTTACCTGGAGCTTGGGCTGAAGGAAGCACGCAGCTTGTTACACAGAGCGAGACTGACAAGCATGGAACAGGTACATGCTCTTGACAGCCCCTGGTGGTGACTATAGGCATCACAACATTTACTTAAAGGAGAAAAACCCACAAGAATTCGAAAGATTCCTTAGGAATCTCCCTTACCTTATGCAGCTGCAGGGTTCTGTGATAACAGACCCAATCTTCACCACTCACGGTGGGCTCCGTTAAAAAAACTTCAGGGACTGGGGCCCCCTTTTTATCGGGGGATCCACAGCCCTGGGCCTGTAAAAAGCACCCCGCTAGGAATATGGCTGAAAAAAACAAGTACTGGATCCCGGGGTCCAGCTCTCTAAAAAGAGAAGTGTTACAGGTAAAACCTTGTTTCTTCAGACATGAGGCCCGGGTACCATTCAATTCGTTCTGGAAAAGACACTTTGAATGGATCCGGCTGCATGGCTTGCCCCAGCAAGGAATATTCCAGCGGAGCTCAGCACAGCACATCTTTACTCGTGACCAACGCCTAAGACACTGGCGAAAAAACTGAGGTACTCCCAGTAAGGGGAGGGATTATATGGGAAATTGAACTTCCTGTTTAGGGTGTGCCAGTGTCCACCACCTGAAGGTGCCATATAACCCATACAGTTATTACTGCGGCTCTGTGTCCCGTGATGTACAATAAAGAAATAACATTTTGCCTATACATACACTTTAATGTGAAAGCTTTAAAGAGTACAGTTGTGATATCTGTTGACAGCCCACATCCTAATTTCTTGTAGGCTACAAATGAGACACTTTACCTGTTCAGAGTCCAATCTCACCTCAGAACCTATGACTCACGGTTATAGGTGGAAAATACTAAACTAAATTATTCGCTGACTTCTTATATGCTGCAGGGTATTTCAGCCAAGTGCTGGACTTTAATTTAGGTGATGAGATGTTGCTACTAGAATTTTGCATTGCAGGTCACAATCCTGCTGTCCTGTTGTGTCCCCTTTTCTCCTTCACCCAGAGTGGGGGTACTCTAATATAAGAAGGTGTGTTACTGGCCAGATCACCAGGTGAAAACAGTGGGGGAAAAAGCATAAAAAAAGAAAATGAATGCCGCAACAACATCCAACGACCGATAAGCTGGAATATATTGCATTTTTGGTTTTGGGTTTAATAGCACTTTAATACAGTTTCAAAGGAAATCCTTTTTGTGATTTTTATATCATTAGGACCTTATGTTCTTTAACCAGTTTAGAGGAAAAATGCCCTTAGACGAGTCCCTAAAAAGAAGCCAGGCTATTGCTCATTTGTATATATTCACATATTTATGTATTGATATTTAATACAACAGAATTGTGAAAATAAATCATCATTTTGTCTCATTTGTATTTTTGATTAAACGTTAGGCTTAGGAAAAAGTTGCTATGCCCAGGATCATCTTGCATCCGGCACGACTGTAAAGTACTGTGAAGTTTTTCACTGCTCAGTATCATGTAAGCATTCCGTATCAGCATTGAGGATTTCTGATCTTTCAAAGGGTTGAACGCTAGGCCTTCTAGTGCCGATACTGTTGTCATGAGTCACATTATCAGGTGTACTAATGTAATTAAAGTCTTGTTCGTTATTTTTTTCATTGTACTGTTCATTAATAAAGACAGTTTGATTTTCACCTGCTTCATATTCGCTATTGTCCTGCAGACTTTTGTTAAGGCTGTCTTGCCACTTTGTATCCAATCCTTCTTTGTATTCTCGATTTTTTGACTCATCAAAGTTGCCATCATTATCTTCATGGTCATGCTCATTACCGGTAACCTCATGATCAGTATTCCTTGTGTGCTCCATTAAGTGCTCTCTAATGGATGGCTCATTTACTGTCTCTGCAGCTCCATCAAACTGAAACTCAAGGAAACCGCTTCCCTCTGCCAAGTTTTCTTTCATTTCATTGCCATCTTCGTTTTTATCAGGTATAGATGGCAGCTGATGTCCATTGTTTACAGTTTCTCTCTTAAACTTATCAGAATCCAGATTTGATACTAAATTGTTACCAGAAACTGTGATGTCGCTAACTGTATCCATTGTTGCGCTTTGCTGGAGTGATTCAGAGCCATTTGCTGTCTCCATTATTAAACTGTCAGCAATTATACCCTTTGATGAAAAGCTTTCAATATCTGCAATTAAAACAGAAGTTGTAAGCAAATTAATGGAAGATGACATATGAAATATTATTTTTATTATACAAAATTTATGAAGTGGAGCAGTTTGCACGGTGTTTTGCAAAGGAAATGGAGATGGAATAGTAACATTATATTTCAAAACAATAGGGTAAAGGGACTTACAATCTAAAAAGGAAGGGCAAGTGACATAAGAAGAAATAACTGCAAGGGATGAGCAGATCAAGACAGTAAAAGTCCAGATGTTAGGTAGAGGTGGGTTAGACCTTCCTGAAGAGATGAGCCAAACAGGTTGAGGTAGGCAGTTCCAAAGAAAACAAGAAGAGGTTTGCCTGGATCACCGTAACAAAATTAATTATTGAAAACAATTTATAAATTGCCAGTTTGTATACCACTCTCATCCACATGGATAACCATGGGACGCAGTTCTAATCGCCCTATTGGCTTATAAGAAAAAATAAGAGAATAAAGTTCTCTTAAGAGGGCAAAATCAGAACACTAAAGATGGTAAAAACACGCTTTATTAATTGTAAATAAACACAACAGATAATTTAGAAAAAAAGAGGCAGATTGACTGTGTTTTACACAGACTGGTTTTAAAATAAGACAACGTTGTTGAATAATTTAAAAACAAGGGGAACCACAGCTGCGCATGGCACATACGCACCCCTATCACCACTTTCAAACGCTAGTGATAGTACAGCATATTAGTTTAGCAACATGATCAGAGTCAAATAAGGTTTCTTATTCGCATTAGATAAAGCAGACTTTTACCAAAGAGCTCCTATTCATGAATATGCTCTATCAAAGGGCATGCATGGAGTATACTGGGTGGATGTAAGAGTGAATTGCTGTCCTGGTCTAGCTGAGGTAGTTAAATCAAAAAATGGAAGTCCATAGTAAAGTAGTATCAAAGACCCTCAGAGTGTCCAGTTAGTGACCAGAAAGGATTGTACTAAATAAACCGAGTAATATAATAAAGCATGGTTTAGTAGTTTCCGGATGTCAGGTCACCTTGAGGCTAGGTGACAGATGCACACCGTTGGGATCAGGAGTGCACCGCAAGGTAGTGGACCCTACGGCTGACTGCTGCGGATGGGAGTCAGGGTGGTAAGGAAGGCAGGGCCGCTGGAACACCAGCACGGATCCCATCGGGGTTAGAACATAAGATTCCCTGGGGCGCGGAGTCTAAGCGCCAGCAGGTGTTCACCAGAGCCTCAAGTGGTGAGGATGGACTGGGCTGCAACTGGCTCCAGGTTGCGACCCCCAGGGTCGCCCAGCTCACACCCACAGTAGGCAACAGGAGGATAGGGATAGTAAGGGAATAAGCCAAGGTCGGGGCCACAAGCAGACAAGGACAACAGAGTTCACGCCAAGGTTCAGGGTCACAGGCAAACAGGGATAGTCGGGGACACGCCAAAGGTCAGGGTCACGAGCAGACAGGAATAGTCGAGAACAGGCCAAAGTCGGTAACTGGAATCAGACGTAGGAAACACAGCAAGTACACACGAAAGCTAACACACAATGGTTGATCAGCACTGCTGACTTGCAGAGCACAGTTTAATATAGGGTTCCCTGATAGGGCCTGGGGTGGGGCCATGCTTAGAGGAGAGGTTATAAAACCAGCCAGGTGTGAGTGGCTGGAATCTTAGTCTGAACACATGAGGAGAAGGTAAGCTGACAGAGAAAGATTACTGCATAACCATGACACCGGATCATAAACGTTTAGCAGTGCAGATATGTCTCCTGGGAGTGTCTGCAGGGGAGGTAATACAGGAATATACTGGGCGCATCCATATAAATGTATAACAGGTGGATTAAAGATACTCTCACCACAGTGCAGAATCATGTTTTACATCATTGCGTTCAGAACGATCATAATTTCCGACAACTTTGTGCGACTGTATGTATGCAAGACAAGTTTGAGCCACTATTCATCGGAAAAAATCCGATGGATTTTGTTGTCGGAATGTCTGATCAATGTTTGATCGTGTGTACAGGGCATTACAGTATATAGGATTTTAAAACTGAGATTTAGAATTGCAAAAAACAGATCGCCATTTAGAAATAATAGATATAGCTCTGTCTACAGAGACAGGCTGGTCTTTCAAGCTGAGCACATGGAGAGGTAAGCTGACAGACAAACATTACTGTGGATCCATGACACAAACTAACTACATACAATATGTATACAAGATGGGGAACATGTGTAACAGGGAATACCAGAGTTGCAAAAAAGGGGGGATTCAAGACTGGGTTCAGGAACAAGGGGAGCAGATACAGTATAAGGCAGCTGGGTGCCGGCAACAGGATGACAAAGCATCCCAGAAACAGGACCTCAGAACATTCAAAAGAACATTTCTCCAGCTTGGCTTACAGATTATTCTCTCTAAGGCGCTGAAGTACAGCGTGGACATGGTTTCTGTGGACAAGCAGATTTTCCAAAAAGAGAATGTCATCCCGATAGAAGACAACAAACTGATACAGCAGATCCCTAAAGATTTCATTGACAAAGTTTTGGAATACAGCTGGGGCCTTACACATACCAGATATTCGTAATGCCCATCTCTAGTGTTAAACGCGTTTTTCCATTCGTCACCTTCCCGTATCTGAATCAGATTGTATGCAGATCCAACTTGGTAAAAATGGAGGCACCTTTCAACCTGTCGAATAGCTCAGATATTAAGAGTAAGGAGCATCAATTTTTGATAGTCACTGCGTTTAAACCTCGGTAGTCGATGCAGGGTCTCAAGGTACCATCCTCTTTGGCAACAAAAAAGAACCCTGCTCCTGCAGGCGATGAGGATTTCCAGATGAAACCTCTCTCTAGATTCTCGGTGACATACTCTGACATGGCCTGGGTCTCTGGGATGGACAGAGGGTAGGTACGACCCCTGGGCAGAGTTGCTCTGGGAACAAAGTCAATAGCGCAGTCAAAGGACCTGTGAGGAGGAAGCACCTCAGCTGATTGCTTGCAGAACACATCCCGGAAATCGCTGTATGCAGAAAGATCAGAAGATACAGATGTGGTAGCAACCAGAAGTCTCTCCTTGGGGGCCACCTTGAGAAGGCAGGACGAGAAACATGAGGGACCCCAAGGCAGGATCTGCCCAGAAGCGGTGTCCACATGTGGAGAGTGGAGCTGTAGCCAAGGAAGGCCTAATACAATGGGGGTTGAGGCCTTGGGTAGCATAAGGAAGGTTATCCACTCCTGGTGGAGTATCCCTACAGACATCTTAATAAGGAGAGTCTGGAAGCGGATAGGGCCCCCTGGGAGAACAGTGCCATCAATTGCCAAGACTACCAGTGGAGCAGTGAAGGGCGAAAGGGTAAGCTTCATGGAAGAAGCAATTCTCCAGTCCATAAATTTGCCAGCAGCCCCGGAATCCAGGTATGTAAAGATCGATTGAGGGGAAGAGCCTACATGAAGGAACACTGGAAGAAGAAGACGAGAAGGTGATGTTTCCGGTCCAATACTCCACCTTCCAGATGTATTAGACCCGAGAGTTTCCCGGATGAAGCGAGCAGGAGTCACGAAAATGACCCTTGCCCCCACAATAGAGACACAAGCCCAAAGTTCTGTGCCTAGCACGTTCTTCGGTGGTTAACCTGGTCCAACCCAGCTGCATAGGTTCCTCAGCAGACAGAAGATGCTCCTTGGGACGAAGGGAGGGGAGCTCAGACTGGCTAGGGCCCAGAGAGTGCTAGTGTCTTTTTTCTAGGGACCTCTCCTGAACATGAATAATGATCCCCTTACACAAGGAAATGGCATCAGCCAGACCGGCGGGGATGGCTCTTCCCGCTAATTCATCTTCACCGATCGGTACAGAGGGGGGGGATCGGATGGGAGCAGCGCTGTGGGCTGGATGTGTAGTGCCCACAGCGCTGCACAGTGACATGTTCAGTTACAGCCATCCATCCATCCATGCTCAGCCACCCCCCCCCCATGCTCAGCAATACCCAGCATTACTCTGCAATACTCTGCAATTCCCTGTGCAATACTCTGCAATTCCCTGTGCAATAGTCTGCAATACTCTGCAATTCCCTGTGCAATACTCTGCAATACCCTGCAATGCTCTGCAATGCACCGCAATATCCTGCAATACTCTGCAATGCCCCGCAATACTCTGCAATACCCTGTCAATACTCTGCAATACCCTGTCAATACTCTGCAATGCCCTGTAATACTCTGCAATGCCCTGCAATACTCTGCAATGCCCCGCAATACTCTGCAATGCCCTGCAATACTCTGCAATGCCCCGCAATACTCTGCAATGCCCCGCAATACTCTGCAATACCCTGCAATACTCTGTAATGCCCCACAGTACTCTGCAATACCCTGCCATACTCTGCAATACTCTGCAATGCCCCGCAATGCTCTGCAATGCCCCGCAATACCCCGCAATACTCTGCAATACTGCAATGCCCTGCAATACCCTGCAATGCCCTGCAATACCCCACAATACTCTGCAATACCCAGCAATACCCCGCAATACTCTGCAATACCCAGCAACACCGAGCAATTCCCCGCAATACTCTGCAATATTCTGCAATGCCCTGCAATACTCTGCAATGCCCTGCAATACCCTGCAATACTCTGCAATACCCTGCAATACCCTGCAATACTCTGCAATACCCTGCAATACCCTGCAATACTCTGCAATACTCTGCAATACCCCGCCATACCCAGCCATACTCTGCCATACTCAGTGATACCCAGCCATACTTTGCCATGCTCAGCCATACCCAGCCGTGCTCGGCTATACTCAGCCATACTCTGCCATACTCGGCTGTACTCGGCCTCTGTATGTGGCCAGGCTGTGGAAGTCTCACACATGTAATATCGCCGTACTCAGGAGGAGTAGGAGAATCTATTTTGGGGTGTCATTTTTGGTATGTACATGCTATGTGTTAGAAATATTGTATAAATGGACAACTTTGTGTTAAAAAAAAAATGTGTTTTAACCACTTCCCGCCCGCCGGCCGTCATACGACGTCCTTGACTTTGTACGGGGATATCTGAATGATGGGTGCAGCTACAGGCATCATTCAGATATCAGCTTTTTCAGCCGGCGATTCCCTACACTATGAGAATGATCATAGCGGCTGTTCCACTGCTTGATCGTTCTTACGGGAGGCGAGAGGGGACATCCCCCCCCTCCCGCCGCCCTCAGGTGCTTCTACCGACTCACCGCTACGATTGAAGCCAGGATCGTTTTTTTTTTTTTATTTCAGGCTCCCCAGCCTAGAGGTGAGATGTGGGGTCTTATTGACCCCATATCTCACTGTAAAGAGGACCTGTCATGCCATATTCCTATTACAAGGGATGTTTACATTCCTTGTAATAGGAATAAAAGTGATCAAAAAATGTATTTTTTGGAAAAAAGCATCAAACTAAAATACATAAAGTAAAATGAATAAAAAAAAAAAAAAATTCCCTGTGTGCTCACATGCAGAAGCGAACGCATACGTAAGTCCCGCCCACATATGAAAATGGTGTTCAAACCACACATGTGAGGTATCGCTGCGATCGGTAGAGCAAGAGCAATAATTTTGGCCCTAGACTTCCTCTGTAACTCACAACATGTAACCAGTAAAAAATGTTAGGTATCTATTTACTTGGCATAACTTCATCTTTCACATTATGCAAAAACATTGGGCTAACTTTACTGTTTTGTTTTTTTTTTTTAAAGCACAAAACTGTGTTTTTTTTTTTTTTAAATTGGTAACACAAATTGTGTTACTTTAGTTCCGCAATTTTTCGCTATTACAATCAACAAATGAGTGGTGAATGGAGTGTGATTGTGGTATGTTTGGCCATGGCTTCCTCTGTTTTTAATGACAACGTTGTCAATTTTATGGTTAGGGCCAGTGATAGTCACTCACTATAGCCCTCTCTGCTTTAAATTGTTACTATTTTGTGTGGTGTTTTTTCCTAATTGTTAATAAAATTTGGCTTGGTTTTTCAGACAGTGCTCGAGGGTTTTCTGTCCTCTTGAGAGAATTCTTCCCTCTGTTTTTTGTTATATGCTTTAGGACATCCCTGACGAGCATCCCACATGTCCCATGCGGTTGATTGTCTTACATAAGCCGGTCTTTTCTAATTAACTTATAATTAAGGGTTGATCCAGGCCAACCTCATCTATTTTTTGCAAAATTTTATAACAGAAAGGAAGAAAAATGCATTTTTTTACAGAATTTTCGGCCTTCTTTCTTTTATAGCACAAAAAATGAAGAACCCAGCGGTGATTAAATGCCACCAAAAGAAAGCTCTATTTGTGTGAAAAAAGGACAAAAATATCATTTGGGTACAGTGTTGCATGACTGAGTAATTGTCATTCAAAGTGTGAGAGCACCGAAAGCTAAAAATTGGTCTGGTTATTAAGGGGGTTTAAGTGCCCAGTGGTCAAGTGGTTAATATAGAGTTTCCTGATAGGGGCTGGGGTAGAGCCATGCTTTGAGGAGAGGAGGTGGAGGAGAGGAGGTGAAGGGCGGCTGGTCTTTCAGGCTGAGCACATGGAGAGGTAAGCTGACAGACAAACATTACTGCGGATCCATGACACAAACTAACTACATACAATATGTATACAAGATGAGGAACATGGGTAACAGCGAATACCAGAGATGCAAGAAAGGGGGGATTCAAGACTGGGTTCAGGAACAAGGGGAGCAGATACAGTATAAGGCAGCTGGGTGCCGGCAACAGGATGTAGGGCTAAAGCAAGAGCAAGATCGAGAGCAGAATAAATGGAACCAGAATCAGACTAACACAGCAAGCAAATCAAAACAATGAAGCAAGGTGAACTAGCAGAAAGATATTTAAATACCTTCCCAGCAGCTGGGACCAGGTGGAACTGATTACTGGAACCTGCTGGCAGACACCTGTTGGTGGACACTGGAACTATACTATAGCTTTCCGCCCAGGGAAACACAGTGACATCAGTCGATAGGGAAACACAGGTGACACCAGCCAATAAACCAATTACTGACAGTTCCCCCATCTTTAGAAGCAGCCTCTGCATGCTTCACTATGCCCCACCATCAGGGTCTAGAAGCTGACTGGGTACCCCGCCGCCGGGGTCCAAAAGCTGGCTGGACTCCCTGCTTGTCAGATCCCCGAGGAGGCACAACACTTGGAGCTTATGATGGTCAAATGAGCTTTTAAAAATAAGGAATAGGCAATGCTCTAATCTTTCTGCCCATAACATGCTACACTGGAGTGGCCAGTTAATTGTTTTCTGCAACTGAATTTGGGTTTTGATACCCAAAAAATGTAAGTGTTTTGCAGTTTTGCATAGTTCTTTTATACTTTTATAATTGATACTTCTATCATGCATGTAAAGTTTTTCTGAAACTGTGTTGAGTGAAGCGTGGATAAAGAGTGGATAGTAAAGTTCATAAAATTCTGAGAAATTTGCAGTTTGAGACCCCAAGGCTTCTTTTTAGTGGCCTGGTCTGCACCATGCAAGTGCTGAACACCCATATCATAGGAGGTAAAACTTTTGACAAATAGCCAGATACACAGGCTATTGTGAGCCTTAGATGCTTCTATCGTTTATTGCCCCAAATGATATCCAAATGGACAGCTACTAGACAGGATGTTCAACAAGAGCTCATACTTGTGGCGAATGTGCAAAGAAGGTCAAAAAGCCTTTCTTATGTAAATCATCTGGGTGTTGGCAAAACAGCAAACTTACACGTGTAAATGATTATAGTGATAACTGTAAATAAAGCACTTTAGAGAATCTTTTTGTATTATCTGTGTCATCAAACACATCAATGGAAGTAACTGTGATTATGGAACTAAGTTTATACAGACAGGCATCAAGTATAAACCAATAGGTGAAAAAAACAGTATAAATATTGGAGGACAAGCACGCCCACAGGCACACTCCGAGCTGAAAAAGCTTCAGCACTTATATCATCCATTTGATTTGGCTCATATAGCAGCAGATTAGTGGTGGAAAACTGGATTTATCTGCAGATAATCAAATAAGGATACAACGGTTTATATCATCTTTGTTCATTTAAATAGCAGGTCATGTCAAGGAAGCAATCAGGCCTGATGGTGCATAAAGCTGCCTAGGAAGACTTATCATTTGTTGCAAATCATATACTTAATAGTTTGCTTTGTGGCAGCATCCATTTGTTAAATCGCATTTATCATTTTTATTTACTTTTGTGTTGATGTACAACACAATGCAACTGCAAATCCTCAATAAAAACATGACCTGCCCACTGGCATTGCATCTGTACTGTTGCAGACTGATAGCAATGTGGAATGGAAAATAATGACATTTCTGATATGAACTGAAGTGATGGCATAAAAAGGTGATTGAAAATGAAAAATATAGTTTGCCTACATCAGTCAATAAAAACAATCTTTTTTGCAGTGTTTCTTTAAGAGTCTTAAAGTGGTTGTAAACCCTGTTACACCACTTTTACCTACAGTTAAACCTATAATAAGGCTTACCTGTAGGTACAGAGAATATTTCCTAAACTTGCACAGTTTAGTAGATATTCACTGTATTCGCATGTGTTGACATCATCAGCACATGCACACTGAAGAAACAGCCCGCTCTTGCCATTTCTTCAGGATTCGTGCCGTAACCGGCGGCTCCCACGCAAGCTTGCGCGGGTGTGACGTCATCACGGCTCCGACCAATCACATCGCCGGAGCCCACAAACCTGGAAATAACTCCGGGAGACATGTCGCCGGTCACAGCGGTGTGTGGGGACCGTTGCAACAGCTTCAATCTAAGGTAAGTATTTCATAATGAGCTAGTATGCATACTAGTTCATTATGCCTTTGTCTTGCAGGGTTTTTTTTCTGAGTTTACAACCACTTTAATGCATTCTATGCATTAAGGTGAAAAACCGTCTGTGCTGCAACCCAGCCCCCCCTATACTTACCTGAGCCTGCTCCAATCCAGGGATGTGCATGAGAGCAGAGACTCTCTCCTCTGTCTCCCTCCTCCCTGGGCAAATTGATAGCAGTGGGAGACATCGGCTCCCGCTGTTATCATTCAAATGGTGTGCCGAGCAAGCAGGGGGCAGGGCCGAGCCATCTGCTTTGTGTCAATTGACGCAGACAGGGAAGCTGGGGAGCGAGCACACACGAGTGCCCTCATGGAAAATGGCTTCGATGGAGGCCCTTGCCGAAGAGGAGGAGCCTGGAGCATCAGTGGGGTCCCCAGTAGACATGTGCACACTGAAATATTTTGTTTCGAAATTTCGTTTTCGTCCGAAAAATACATTTATTTAGTTACTCCCGAAATTCGTTTTTTTTTATTTAATTTTTCGTTAAAAATTGCATTCGTCCGAAAATCCAAATTAGGGTCGAATCTGTCATTGAAGGCTTATGGTGTCTGTGGAATGTTCAAAGAAGATTCGACGGAGCAGCTAAACTGTACGACGCCGTATAGTTTACCTGCTCCGTCGAATCTTCTTAGAACTTTCAACAGACACCATAAGCCAAAGTACGTAGCTATTTTACTGCTCCTCCTCTTTGGTTACAATCAGCCAATAACATTCATCATCATCATTATTTTTAATTATCTTTTCTCCCCTACGTCGAATCTTTTCTCCCCTACGTTGAATCTTTTCTCCCCTACGTCGAATCTTTTCTCTCTATGTCGAATCTTTTCTCTCTATGTAGAATAATCTTGGACTAATAGAGTTAAGGTTAGGTACATTCGACCACAGGTTTGATGGACACAGATTGTTATTGTCATCATCATGTCGAATCTCCTATCTATATCGAACTGTTGTAGCAATGAAAACGAAAATAAAGCATTTGTTTATGTCGGATCTTTCGTTTTTCAGATTCTGCACTTTCGTTATCGTTTGTTAAAACGATAATGAAAATACCTAAAGTTCGGATGAAAATGCATTCGGAAGAAAACGAATGCACATGTCTAGTCCCCATTAGAAGAGGATTGGGGGCTGCTCTGTGCAATAGCATAGAGCAGGTAAGTATAACATGTTTGTTATTTTAATTTTAAGAAATGAAGGTATAATATAGATTTTTAATTAAAAAATTAAAAAAAAAATAAATATACATATATATATGAATATATATATCCATTATAATTTCCTTTTAAAGAGAAATTACCAATGCTAACAGCTGTGTGGGAAGGGGACGTGAATGTCAACAAAATTGACGTGGTATTTGCCTTTGCATTACCCATGCTAGACATTACAACTGGCATAGTTACTGAGACTGATGCTTTGGGGTTGATTTGGTAAAACTGGTGCACTCAGAACCTGGTGCAGCTGTGCGTGGTAGCCAATCAGTTTCTAACTTCAGCTTGTTCAATTAAGCTTTGATAATAAAACCTGAAAGCTGATTGGTTTCTATGCACAGCTGCACTGGATTTTGCACTTTCCAGTTTTAGTAAACCATCCCCTATGTGTTTTAAAAGCATCACTAATATTAAATGTAAACATATCTGTTTTTAACTTATGGTTCATTTGTAAAAGTATACTTAGGAATGTAAATCACATTTCTCTTTAATTTGTACTTCTCCCAGGTCTTGCTGGTTTGTTAGCACTGAAATTTTATGACCTTAACTCATTATACATATTACGCCAGCCAATATTCTCCTGCACTCACAATAGTTAGCCCATAGGTATACAGTGTAAATTCCTTTCTTATTGCTGATGGTCTTGCTGCCCTCTGCCCTCTCAGGACAATGGGTATCCTCAGACTGGAAAACAACAATAAAAGAGAAGGATGCACCGGCCTAGCGCATCACCTCAATAACATGTATTTTAAGATAAAAACAGCAATGTATATACTCACAAACAAATATTGTGTAAACGCATATCATAGAAGTTGAATTTGAGTGCCCGAAGGTTTAATCAAGTCCATCAGTATTACCAGAAGACCGGATGGCTCCTGGTCTTCCTGTAGCACCCATGGACTTGATTAGACCTTCACGCAATCAAATTCACTTGCTATGATATGTGTTTATACAACATTTGATTGTGATTATATACATGCTGTTTTCATCTTAAAATACATTTTATTGAGGTAATGCGCTAGGCCGGTGCATCCTTCTCTTTTTATTGTTGTTTTACATACTATTTAATATGGGTTTTGCTAACTCGTTGTTCACTATTCTCTGCTAATTTTATCGCAGGGAAAGTGATGAATAATGTACCTTAGAAAACTTTACTGACTTGTACTATTGTAAATGATTCCTATTACCAATGTTATTGTTTGTAAATAAAGAGATTTCAATTAATAATTGTATTTTTGCACATAAGGCAATATGCATATATATTTGCAAATTTACTCATATTAAAATATACATCTTGGCATTTGCGCTATATTTTTGATAGCATGTTGAAAGATTGAAATTTCCATTTATGCAGACAGATATAACATAGAATTGTAATATATTGTATGGCTGTAAAGATACCATTGCTCGCAGGTATCACATGCCGATGAGCCTTCACTAACAAGGAGTCATTACTTCTGCTTGGTCTGTTGAAAATTCTGGAGTGTGATGATTTATCCATTACTGTCTGTGAGCTGGAAAACAGAAAGCAAAGGTGACTCAAGGGAACTTTTCAAACGTTCATTATGTAGAGGCATACACAAAACCAATAAAAAACTAACACATTTATATACTATAGCTCACACTTTCATTGGAGACTGCCATAAAAATGAGCAAGTGAACAGAACATTGACCTGTGTCTTCCAATCTGCTAATGTAAATTAAAAATATATAAGTAAAAGAAATGCTTAGATCAATGCTAAGCATGAGTATGCTTTACATTTTAAACAGGACTGTCTACAGATAATTTAGTAGTAATAATTCGTTTTCTGTGCATAGAAAGTAAATACTATTGATTCTGGCTATGTATTCCCACCATATTCAGCTTCACTACTGTACGATCACAAAAAGATGACAATCTGACAATTGTACTATAGAGGTGTTTGTTACCCAAATATGCATTTGGATATAGAATCCCCTTAATGGTGGGTTTTATATTTTGTATATATGTTAGTTTTGGGGTTTTTATACTATTAAATGCATAAGCCAAAATATTACATCTGTTAGGTTCAATAATCACATTACAATCATTGAATATGTGTGAGGGGGTGACCTATGCCCAGGGAGAGGCTTTAAACTTACTTTTACACAAAACTAGTATACATTCTTAAATCTATTTAACAACAGCCTCTCCCATGTAGAGACTGGGGAGTGGGGCAGCACTGTGTTATCACAGTACTGGCATTCTAATATTGTGAATATGCTTTCTCCAAGATAGAGCACATGGATGACATCATCATTGTGGAGAACTTCTTGGTTGTTCAGTCACAGTCTGGTTTGGCCCTGTACCAGGCTGTACTGCTTAAAGTTACCCTGTACTGAGAGAAAAATGGAGGCTTCCATTGCTGACTCTCTCTTCTGAATAACTACCGTATATCCCTGGCTGCTATCCTGAACCAATTGCTTCACTCATTGAGTCACTGACCCAAAAGAAGTGTGGATATCAAGACTTCTGACTTTATTGTAACACGGCCTCTGTGGAAGCCTCTGTATTACTCTCAGTACAGGCTTCCTGTCAAAGCAGCATAGCCTGCAGGGAGGCCTAGCTGTGTGGCAGGAATGCCTGAAACAACAGGCTTAATGAAAAAAATTAGGGCATGTCACAAAGTGTATTTTGTTGTTTGCCTGAAGTTCAGGAATGATATCCATGTTAGACAGTCATCTTTGAGCTTCTAGCAGTTTAACCGCTTCCCGCCCAATCTCATATGACGTTGTCGGCTTTGAGCAGTGGTATCTAAATGATGCCTGCAGTTACAGGTTGCGGTCGTTCAGGTGCTTATCTAATAGTTTTTTTTAAACTATTGATGCCCCCCGCTGAGACCACTGTCTGTGGAAGGGAATTCCACATCCTCGTCGCTCTTACAGTAAAGAACCTTCTACGTAGTTCAAGGTTAAACCTCTTTTCTTCTAATTTTAATGAGTGGCCACGTGTCTTGTTAAACTCCCTTCCGCGAAAGAGTTTTATCCCTATTGTGGGGTCACCAGTACGGTATTTATAAATTGAAATCATATCCCCTCTCAAGCGTCTCTTCTCCAGAGAGAATAAGTTCAGTGCTGGCAACCTTTCTTCATAACTAATGTCTTCCAGACCCTTTATTAGCTTTGTTGCCCTTCTTTGTACTCGCTCCATTTCCAGTACATCCTTCCTGAGGACTGGTGCCCAGAGCTGGACAGCACACTCCAGGTGCAGCCGGACCAGAGTCCTGTAGGGTGGGAGAATTATCGCTTTATCCCTAGAGTTAATCCTTTTTTGAATGCATTCCAATATTCTGTTTGCTTTGTTAGCAGCAGCTTGGCATTGCATGCCATTGCTGAGCCTATCATCTACTAGGACCCCCAGGTCCTTTTCCTTCCTAGATTCCCCCAGAGGTTCTCCCCCTAGTGCAGGGATATTCAATTAGCGGACCTCCAGCTGTTGCAGAACTACAAGTCCCATGAGGCTTGACGGGACTTGTCGTTTTGCTACAGCTGGAGGTCCGCTAATTGCATATCCCTGCCCTAGTGTATAGATTGCATTCATATTTTTGTCACCCAAATGCATTATTTTACATTTTTCTACATTAAACCTCATTTGCCGTGTAGTTGCCCACCCCATTAATTTGTTCAGATCTTCGTGCAAGATTTCCACATCCTGCAGAGAAGTTATTGCCCTGCTTAGCTTAGTATCGTCCGCAAATACAGAGATTGAACTGTTTATCCCATCCTCCAGGTCATTTATGAACAAATTAAATATGATTGGTTCCAGCACAGAACCCTGGGGGACCCCACTACACACCCCTGACCATTCCGAGTATTCCCCATTTATCACCACCCTCTGAAAACTCCCCTGTAGCCAGTTTTCAATCCATGTACTCACCCTATGGTCCATGCCAACGGACCTTATTTTGTACAGTAAACGTTTATGGGGAACTGTGTCAAATGCTTTTGCAAAATCCAGATACACAACCAAGGCAAGTGGTTGATGTAATTATAAATGATTATTAAGGTCTGGTTAATAAGGTAGCAACACATTTACCCATATCCTTTACATAACTGTTACATTTAAATTATAGCTGAAATATAAAGTATTAGGAAAGTTTAAAATCAATTATAAACCTCTCAAACAGTGTGTTTCCCACAGCTGCAATGCAAGTCCTGCTGCAGTAGAGAACATATTAATAACTTTATCAAACAACACTTTTATCCATTATATCTATTTTATAGGAATGCAGCTCTCTCCGCCTTATCGTTACAAAGAAATCTATTCTGACAAAGAGACAGGAAATCAAAGTACTTGTAAAATGTTATCTTACAAACACAAGAATGTTCCATTAAGTGACATGAAGAAAACCATAAAAATGTTATTTTATGTACTACAGTGAACATCAAATAATATTCTGCTAAGTAGAACAAGGTGCCCTTGGATATGTTTTCTTAAATGGATATGAAAAGATCTATATATTACGCGTAAGTAGAACATATTTGCTCTCAGATATACACTAATAACAGAGTGAATTATTGTGCATCAAATTTCTGTTTATTAATACAAATGTCTTACAGAGCACGATCAGCTGGAAAATGCATACACAATTCACCCATGACCCAAATCACATTGACTGTAATGTCCTTAGTACCCACTGTTCTCTGTTCTAAAGCATACAATTAGTATTGCACTGTCCTGTGAATGTCACTTTTATCTGTTGGAAGAACTAAGAAGGGGAGTATACAGTATATCTTATTTAATGGGGGGGCTCCTCATAAATGATTTGTAGCAACTGGAAGTCTCCTTACATACAACTCTTGGCAACTGGAGGTCTCCTCACACAGAACTCATGGCATCTGGTAGTCACCTCAGGCACAACTCTTGGCAACTGGAGGTCTCCTCACATAGCACTTATAGCAAATGGAAATTTCTTCACAAAATTAATGGCAATTGGAGGTCTCCTCACACATCAATCATGGCAACTTAAAGTCTCCTCACACATGACATGTTGCATCCAAAAGTCTCCCCACACACAATTGGCAATTGAATTTTCCCCACGTGCAACTTATGATAACTAGAAGTCTTCTCACACACAATTAATGGCAACTGGAAATCTCCTCATACAGAATTTATGGAAAGTGGAAGCTTCCTTGTACATGAATAATGGTAACTGGAGTTCAACTCACACACAAGACATACCTATATCCTCATATGCAATAATATTATCACAGGCACAGCATAACAGAATAAACAATAAAGATCATATTTGATCCTGGTTGGACCACATATGTTAACTAGACAATTTTGTACCAAACAGATGTGGATGGGACATAAAATGAATACAGCTTTCAAAAAGGTACACTGTTTAAAATAATGAAAGTGCATCCAAACAAAGGCATTTATATATTATAAGGCTTAATATAATAAGGCTATAAGGCTTACCTGTAGGTAGTGGAAATATCTCCTAAACCTACACGGTATAGGAGATATTTACCATAAGCGCTTGCGCCAACATCATCAGCGCATGCACATAAAGAAAGGTCGCTTCTTTAGGGCCCATGCCGTAACCATCGGCTTCCGCGCGCATGTGCGGGAGTGACGTCAGGCGACTCCGGACAGTCACAGAGCTGTAGTCCATGGCCCTGGAAGGAAGAGGGGTGAAGATGGACATGGCCACCAGCGGGGACATCGCAAGCTTCATTTGCAGGTATGTGCAACATAATGTGCTAGTAAGCAATGCATACTAGCCCATTATACTTTTACTTTGCAGGGGAATAAATGGGAAGTAAAACCCACCAGGGTTTACTTCCTCTTTAATGTAGTACCAACTGCTTTAAAAAGTAGACTTACTATGGTTTGCGGATTATTGCCTAAAAAGGTTACAGGTAAACACAAATATATACCTTTACATCCCTTCCTTTTAAATTAAACTGTTATGCTACTTACATAGAAGAGTAACTATATTAACCTAAGGGTTTAGAGATGGTAGTCAATATTTCTGTAATATTTCTGCAATATCAGCAAAATTACTTACTTTAAAAGTGGAAAGCTTCTTGGAGTTTTCTTTGCTGAATGCAAGAATGTTCCTGATGCATTAAAGCCAAATTCTGGATTTAAGATAACAGACACTTTCTTTAGCTGCCACTGTGTTATAGGTTTTGTGCCCAAGAAAGGGAGCCTCATCACACAACTCTGAAAAAATTAGAAATAAAACAAAATGTATAAAATTCTCAACTTTTTCCTTGTTTGGAGGGTTATTAATGTATATTTATAATTAATGTGTTTTGCCAGAAACATATATGCCAGCACACACATGTAAAAATATACTGGCTGACCTAATTGTTTTCTTTACCTATCAGTATATTTCTCTTGTCCAGCTTGGATATCTCTTAACATATAACTATGTTCTCCGCAAAAAAAATCAATTTCCCTGATGTAGGTGTGTGTTTTTATTCTCCTTTGCTACTTTATAAAAATAAATAAAAATAAATAAATAAATAAACAAAAAAATATAAAAAAATAAAAAGCCAAACAAGTAAAGATGTTCTATGATGTACATGCTGTATATGGGAGACGTTTAATATTCTACACACAAAAGCACATGATCCATGTAATCTATGGACCACAATTTCAGATAAATCCCCGACTAGCTAAAATAGACAGTCCTAGGATTAGTACAAAAATAGAAGACTTAGGGTGCTGATCTTAAGTCAACAATGTGAGTTTTCTGTCTGTTGCTTACCCTTCAACAATTCAAACATTAAATACAGACCACAGCTTTGCAATTGACATACATAATCACTTAATAAAATATAAAATATTGTAAAACACATATGTAGCTAATTTACCACTGGCGAAAAGCACATAAACTCAGTTTAGCATTTCACTTATTTTGTAGAACTGATCATTTCTTTTCTCAGAAACATATTTCCCAAAGGGTTCTGTTTGTGCTGCTTGGGGCGCTAAAGGCCTAAAGGCAGTTGTTGCATGATTGAACATTATCCCTTAACAGCGCTGAACATAATCTCTCTGGAAGGCTATGATCACTTTAGATTTACACCAAAAACTTCTGTTCTTATTTCCTGTGTGTAAGGAAAAAAGGCTAAAGATATAGGTAATGGTAAATAAGATAAAAAGACATTAATGGTAAATGTTTTTTCCTAGAATTATGAGGAATGTGGGAAGTTCAGAATGTAATCCATTGGTTCAAACTGTTATTTCTCATATTTTCAGTTATTTATCATATAGTCAAATAATTTTAGGTATCAAAACTTCATTGTCATGACAACAGTTTGCAATATACTAGCTTCCATTTAAGAGGTAAAGACCTTACTTTGGGATTTTTATGTTACATAGAATAGTCTCTGTAAATCAATTAACGCAGGTATTAAAGACTGGTTGGTAAGTTGAGCTTGGAAATTCTTTGGTTTTATTTTACATGTGTTTGCCCTTCCAGTGCTCCTTGCTGTGAAGACCAGTTATAGGTGGGGGCAGTGACCCTTTTTGTATTGTTGACATATTGGTCAGGCAACGCACTGACACCTTTGCTGCCACTGTGCAATGTGCTGGGTGTTCAGTGTGCTCCTGCGCCTTTAAGGAGGGTTGGGCTCCCTCCAGTCATCTGCCCTTCACCTATCCATTAAAATACATGTGCTCCCACTGCGGAGATTCTTCAAAGTTAGAGTTAGGGTCTGCAGGATACAGGGTGCCTTGCCGTGGCCTGCAGTTTATACGTGTATTTGCAAATGTGTGCAACTAAACCCCTGTTTTTAAACGCATACTGTTAGGCAGGTTCATTTGGTTGGTCGCAGGCTGGTTGGTAAGTTGAGCTTGGAAATTCTTTGGTTTTATTTTACATGCGTTTGCCCTTCCAGTGCTTCTTGCTGTGAAGACCAGTTATAGGTTGGGGCAGTGACCCTTTTTTTTTATTAAAGACAATAAACCTCAAAAGCAAAACTTAATACAAATGTAACCCCTAATCTAAGCCGTAGTATTAATTAATCCCTATTCTACTCGCATACTTCACCTTGTGTCAGATGTCAGAACACATCAATCTACTGGTCCCTCACACATACAGGCCTCACCTTCTTCTGAGCAGCCATTTTTGCAATGGGGGCTCATGAAGCAAGGTGGAATTAGTTGACCAGACAAGTGAAAGACATTTGAAAGGACACATTTTAAAGCATTATGTTCACTTGTGCAGCTGCAGGAGGGCATGTTGCCATGATTGTCATGCTCTTATTCATGGACTTAAAGTGATTATAAACCTCAAACATGAAATAAGAAAAAAAGCACATCCTTTTATAGTGTTTGCTTGTCTCTCTCCAAAGAATGTAATTTCTCTCTGTTGCCTAATTCCTCTGTTATCAGCATGACTCAGTTCTGGCAGTTTTTCCTGACACCAAGAGATAAATGGTGATGGGAAGAGAGCTGTAGCATTCAGCCTGATACTGTTAGCCACAGCTGTGCTTGTTCTCCATACTGTGTAATTGGGGGGGGGGGGTTGTCCCTTCCCTCCAATCAGGGAGCTGTCGACTGTGTGAAGATTTCAGATCCATGCCCCCTGCTGCTTGAACTATAGAGAAATCCTTTCCTGTTAATGTTTTCAGAATAATCTACAGAAGAAATTGCTGCAGATACACAGCTACAGCTCTGTAGGAAGATTTGTTTGATCACTGTGTATCACCAAATGCTAGTCACTTTACTAGATACATGTGAGGGTTTGTGTCAGAAACCACGAATCAGACTGAGCCAGAAGTCCAGTTAAATCACACTTATTTAATAATAATAAAAAAAGGTAAACAGAGTAAACTAATTCAAAACATAGCCAGAGTTTAGGAACCGGAATGGACAGTCAGACAAGCCAAAATGTCAGGGACTCAGAAGGAATGTCAGCCAAACAAGTCTTTAACAGGAACACAGGAGAGTGTCTCTAGAGATGTGACCAAGGCGAAGGCAGAGATCATCTGGACTGGATGGCTTAAGTAGGCCGGACCGATGAGCAGGATCATCAACAAACACGTGAGTCACTGTGGAGAGATAAGAGCTGGCAATTAGCCGACAGCTGAGTGGCCAGCTCAGAGAAGGAAGGACTGGGCCCAGCCCTGACAGTACCCCCTCCTCGGCGACCCCTCCCCCTCAGAGGCCCACCAGGCTTGAGGGGAAAACATCTATGGAAATCACAGAGAAGGACAGGGGCATGTATGTCCGAGGATGGGACCCAAGAGCATTGCTCCAGATCGTACCCTTTCCAATGCACCAGGTACCGTATGCGCCCACGGAACCTACAGGAGTCAACAATGGACTGTACTTCATACTCCTCATGGTTCTCAACCTGAACAGGGTGAGGACGTGGCACAGAGGTGGTAAAGCGGTTGCAGGCCAAAGGTTTTAATAAGAAAACATGAAATACATTTGAGATATGCATATTAGAAGGAAGGTCTAATGAGTAAGCCACTGGGTTAATCCTGCAAAGAATACGGAAAGGCCCAATAAACCGAGGTGCAAACTTCAGAGAGGGAACACAAAGTCGGAGGTTGTGAGATGACAGCCAGACCCTGTCCCCAACCAGGCAAGAAGGCGCAGGCAGGCGTCTGCAGTCAGCATGGAGTCTGTACCCAGTGCCATCTTAAGAGCATTATAGGGCCCCGGGCAATACAGTGCACTGGGGCTCTGTCTACACAATCATGCACGAGTATAAAAATGCAAATTATCAATAAGGCTATATTTATTGGTACTTCCAACAAAATCAGTGTTTAAACATTAACACAACGTTTGGACAATATAACACGAGCTTGAAAAGCTAGAAATTGAAAAACAAGAAATTACAGACTGAAATGGGACAGTACAAAAGCACTAATTATTTATTACATTTGCGATACTTCTTTGTAGAGCATTCCTTTATAATTGGCTTGAAGTCAATGGTTTTTAGGATGTAATTTTCTATACACATGAGTGAAAGCCAGTTCAAACGCTGCTGCCCCATTGTGCTATGAAGCTAATTTTTTATCAGTTTCAATCTTGAGAACGAACGCTCTCCTGCACAGTTGGTCACCATCATGCACATGAACACTCTGAGTGCAATTTCCACATTCGGAAAAACAGATTTCAAGTTGTCTGAAATTATTTTTCTGTACAATGCAGGGAGAGTCTCACAATTTTGATCAAGAATCATGTAGTGCTTGAGATGCTCACATTCATTTAGTAGGTCACCATAATCAAGATCTTTGTGATAAACATTAGCCAGATATTCAAACTTTTTGTTTAGCTCATCAGAACTAATTGTTTTTAATTCACAGAATGAAAACATATTTCCAATCAATGAATAAGCTTCTGCACGTTTTGTCAGTGCAGGAATTAGAGAGTCCAGAACAGGAAGGAATGTTTCCACCTTAAACTTTTCACTTTTACTAAGAAGTACCTCTTCTTCTGATCCATCATATCCAGTGAGGCATACATTTCACTTTCGTTCCCGTTTTTCCTTATAATTTGAATCTGGACACCTACTTCTGGCTTTCAATTCATATGCACTAAATCTGTCTCTAGTGTCCTGAAGATACGTTTTTACAGACTCAAGAAGGTTCATGGCAACAAGTATGTTCACATCCTCATCCTTGCTTGTTTTGTTGACTCTTTCAAGAATGTCATTCCAAAGAATTGTGAGGAAGATTGTTTCCAGGTTTTCCATTTTGTCACTCAATCCTTCTGCCTCTCACCATGTGTTTGCTTACTGTTCAGTGTCAGCTGATACAGAATCTAGTGCATTTTTAATTTTCTCAAAACCCTCATGTAAAGCATGAACAGCATCAAAATGTGCCGACCATCTTGTGTCAGACAGACACTTGACCACAATGTTTTTTCCAAGAGATGATGCAAGAACTTTCCATCGATGTGTGGAAAGAAAAATGAATAAAGACGCTGAACAAAGTAAAAGAATTTTACAGTCTGTAGACAACAGTCTGCTACTTTTACTCCCACCAGGTTCAGGCTGTGTCCAGCACATGGGACATACATGGCAAACTCATTCAACTGAAGAATCTGTGCTTGCAATCCAGTATAGCGTCCAGACATATTTGAGGCATTGTCATATGACTGACCACGGCAGTTGGATAGTGGAATTTATTTCTCATTAAGGAATCCAACAACAGTGTCGGCTAGATTCTTTGCTCCATGAGAAAAGATGGGGATGAACTTAAGAAAACCTTCCACGGGCTCACATCCTCGAATGTACCTGAGAGTAAATGTCAGTTGATCGGTGTGTGAGATGTCTGGAGTGGAATCCACACTTATTGAATAATATTTTGATTCTTTTATTTCTTCAAGAATAGCAGAAAGAACATGTTGTCCCATTATTTCAATGAATTCCTCACAAATATTTGCTGATAAATATGATGGGTTCCCTTTTCCTGGGTTCCCATACAATTTGAGATGTTCTTCCAAAAAAGGGTCAAATTCACTTAACAGCTCAAGAATACCTAAATAGTTTCCATTTTTAGCAGACCCAATTATTTGGCTTTCTCCACGAAATGGCAAACCTCTGGAGGCAAGAAAGCAAATTACAGAAACCACTCATGTCAACACTTTATGCCAATACTCCTGCTCTGAGCGAAGTTATTGAAGTAATAGTGTATCTACATTTCCAGTTTCTTTATGGCGAATCAAATATGCCGTCATGCACTTGTGATGTTCTTCTCCGTTTTCATGTTCACCAATAACATTGCTGTGTTTCCAGTCATTGAATCCATGTAGCAAAGGGAGATTCTGTCTTGGAAAATAGGCGACATGCAAAGCAGTACAAACGACCTTGGGATGGTGAATAGAGTAGCCATTCATGCTTTACACACTCGCCATTCCGCAATTCACGTTTAAACACATTCTTTGACAAATACCTTGTCTGTGTATTTTCTCTTCCAGTTCCTTTATACACTCTGCTTGAGTTTAAAAGGTTGCTGTCATGATTCTGGCATGCTGTCAGCCCACTACGAATCCAGTAATCCACTGTACTAGTATTGCTAATATCCCATAGCCCCGGATCTGTGTCTTGGGTTGCAAACTCCCTTACTGATACAGATATGGGCATTTCCTCTTGTGGATTTTCCCCAGCAGCAGGATCAGGTAATGATACCATTGGTATTTCTTCTGGAATTGGAGTGCATGTAGATGTGAATTCTACATCTAGAGGAGCAGAACTACTGGCTGACGTTACACCTGAATTGAGCCAAGATTTTGGTTTTGGAAGTTTGCACATTTTCTCTTTCTCCTCTGCAGCCTTTTTCCTCTTCTGTACTCCACTCAAAACATTACGTTTCATTTCTGCTCTAAAGGTTATTTTCACCAACACGTAATAAAATTTCTTTTTCCTCACCTTTCTTACACTTCCACGAACTAGTGGCAACTCTAAGATTGAAATATAAGGGGGACACATAAGATATTACAGTCAAAACTTGGGGGTGGGGGGCACGAATAACTTTCACCACTAAATCATACAACTAAAAAAAACTAAATAAATATGTATATATATATATATATATATATGTATGTACACACACACTCTGGTGCTGCTGGTGCTGCCTGGTGGGTATTAATGCTGGCGTGGGTACTGCTGGTGCTGGTGTGTATTAATGCTGGCGTGTGTACTGCTGCCTGGTTCCTCTGAGACGCGGAAGGGTGAGAGGAAGCTGCAGCATGAGGCTGCAGTATAGAGCAGAGCCGATGCTTCCTGTATCTGTCACAAGCAGAGTGCATTTCATATCACTCCACCTGTGAAGAGCCGGAACTACACAGAAACCATCGGCTCTGTTCTTCACAGTGACAGCTGACTCACACTGCCCGCCGCTGAGTCGCTGAGTGATATTGGGACTGATCGTGTGGCACTCTGTCTCTGTGAGGGAGCCGCACCTCACAGCACTGGCACAATGCAGCAGTGAACTTTGTGAGATCTGAATGATGCTTGGCTGGGGTCGTTGGGCAGGTGGGGCCCCTCCAGGCAAGTGGGGACCCCGGGCAACTGCCCAGCGTGCCCATGCAAAAAGACAGCCCTGTCTGTACCTATTATTAGCATGTTGCAAAGACTCCTGTACTTGTGCCCAAGTGGAACGAAGACCACGGAGATGCTCCTCTAATGCAGGAATACTCTGCAGAAGAAAATAGTCAGGCAACATGGAAGATGGGAAACCATAGTTCGCCATAAACAGGGACAATTGGGAAGCAGCATTCAAGGCACTATTGTGAGCAAACTCTGCCCATGGTAAGAGGTCTGACCAGTTGTTATGATGGTCAGAAATATAGCAATGTAGGAATTGCTCCAAGGACTGATTGGCTCTTTCTGTGGCCCCATTAGACTGCAGGTAATAAGCAGAGAAGAAAGCAAGCTGAATTCCCAACTTTGCACAAAAGGCTCGCCAGAACTGAGACACAAACTGACTACCCCTGTCCAAGACAACCACCTTGGATAGCCCATGTAAGTGAAAGATCTCCCGAGCAAAAATGGAAGCCAGTTCCTTAGAAGTGGGCAACTTCTTAAGTGGAATACGATGAGACATTTTCGAGAACCGGTCAACCACCATAAGGATAACTGTGTTGCCCGGTGATTTGGGTAACTCCACCATGAAATCCATAGACAGGTGGGTCCAGGGCCTCTCTCCATTGGGTATGGGTTTTAGGAGACCCACTGGAAGGTGTTGTGGTGTCTTACTCTGAGCACACACGGAACAGGCAGCTACGAATGGGGTTACATCAGCACATAGACTAGGCCACCAGAATTGTTGGGAAATGGCCCAAAAGAATTGATTCTGCCCAGGGTGGCCAGTAGCCTTGGGAGAATGGTAAGTCTGGAGCACGGCAGTACGGAGACTCTGGGACAAAGCAGCGGTCACAAGGTTTCTCAGGAGGAGAATGGACCTGAGCAGTAAGAATTTTGTCACCCAAAGGAGAAGTAAAACTGGTGCGAACCATAGCCAGAATACGATCAGGAGGAATAGGAACTGGAACCAACTCCATCTTGGAAGTGGAGGAAAATAATTGTGACAAAACGTCAGCCCTTACATTCTTAGTACCGGGTAAGAATGAGAAAATGTAATTGAAACTTGACAAAAAAAGAGCACATCGAGCCCTTCTGGGAGAGAGGGGTTTAGCCTCAGACAAGAATGTGAGATTCTTATGGTCAGTAAGAATGAGAACCGGCACAGTGGTACCTTCAAGGAGACGTCTCTATTCTTTCAGGGCTAAAATGATCGCTAATAGCTCTCTGTCACTAATCTCGTAATTGCACTCTGCAGGTGCCAATTTCTTGGAAAAGTAGCCACAAGGATACATAGCGCTCTCAGAGGTAGGACGTTGAGACAGAAGGGCGCCAACTCCAGTCTCAGAAGCATCAAATTCAAGGATAATAGTTAACATAGGATCAGGATGAGCCAACACATGAGCAGAAACAAAGGCAGCCTTGAGACTCTCAAAGGCCTTAATGGACTCCGGAGACCAATTCTGTGGGTTACCATAGTTTCTGGTCATATCAGTCAGGGACTTGACCAGAGACGAGGAGTTACGAATAAACTTCCGATAATAGTTGGCAAAGCCAAGAAAACGCTGCAAAGGACATAAACCCACGGGTCCAGGCCACTGCAGGACTGCTGAAAGTTTTTCTGGGTCCATCGAAAAACCAGCAGTGGAAATGGCATAACCCAGGAATTTAACCTGTTCACGATGGAATTCGTGCTTCTCCAATTTACAACAGAGATTGTTCTCTTCTAGTTTCTGAAGTACACAACAGACATCTGTGTGGTGGCTCTCCAGGGACTTGGAAAATATGAGGATATTGTCGAGATAAACCACCACACATAAGTGCAACAAATCACAAAGGACATTTTTTATAAATTCCTGGAAAACTGCCAGTGTGTTACAAAGGCCAAAAGGTATTACAAGGTACTCATAATGGCCTGTTCTGGTATTAAGCGCAGTTTTCCACTCGTCGCCCTCCTTAATCCTCACGAGATTGTATGCCCCTCTCAAATCAAGCTTAGTGAAACCATTGCTCCCTTGAGGTGGTCAAATAACTCCATAATTAATGGAATCGATAGGCATTCTTAATTGTGAAACGATTGAGACCCCTATAATCAATACAAGGTCTCAGTTCACCACTCTTCTTTTTCACAAAGAAGAAACCAGCACCAGCAGGAGACAAGGATTTGCAGATGAAACCTCGAGAAAGTGCGTCTACAACATACTCCTCCATGGCCCTATCCTCAAAGATTGACAAAGGGTAAACCCGGCCATGAGGGAGTATGGCACCAGGTTCAAGGTCAATTGCACAATCATACGACCGGTGTGGAGGCAAACTACCGACTTGACCTTTGTCAAAGACATCAATAAAATCGTGGTACTCCTCTGGCAGTGAGGAGAGTGAAGAGGTGCACAGGACCTTGGCTACCTTCTGGAAGCATGTCTTACTGCATTGTGGCGACCAGGAGAGAACCTCAGCATGGAGCCAATCAAAAGAGTGGTTGTGTCTCTGTAACCAAGGATAACCAATAACCAGCGCAAACTCAGGTGAGGAAATAACTTGGAATTGGATTATCTCAAGGTGAAGAGCCCCTACGGCCATGGACAACGGAACCATCTCATGAGTCACATGGGCAGGCTGTAGAGGTCTCCTGTCAAGAGCCTCAATGGCAAGTGGATTGTCATGCAGCTGCAGCGGAATCGAGTGCTGCGATACAAAGGCAGCATCAATGAACAGGCCTGCAGCCCCAGAGTCGATTAGAGCCTGTATCTCGACGGACAACTCAGCCCAAGAAAGGGTAACTGAAACCAGGGGCTTATCCTTCTGGATAACTGGGTACAAAACAACGCCACCTAAGGTCTGTCCATGACAGGACCTCAAGGTTCGGGCGTTCCCTGGACGGGTAGGACAAGACTTCAAAAAGTGACCTGCATGGCCACAATAAGGGCACAATCTCTCCCTCCTCCTAAAGGTTTTCTCATCCACAGAGAGACACGTGAAGCCCAAGTGCATGGGTTCATCTGCACAGACTGACTCGGTACCAGGAGTTATAGGAGGTGAGGGAGGCAAAGTTGGGACTGCAAAGCTTGGAGACAAATGTACAGGAGGCTTCCGCAAGCGCTCCTTAAAAGAGAGTCTTTCTCTGAGTCCGGAGTCAATGAGGATGGCAAACGTGATCAATTTCTCCAGCTCAGTGGGTATATTTCGGGCTGCTATCTCATCAATGATGGCATCAGAGAGACCGTGAGAAAAAGCAGCCACGAGGGCCTCATTGTTCGAAGCAACCTCTGCTGCCAGTGTAATTCAATGGTGTAATCGGCAACAGTTCTCGAACTCTGTTTGATGGACATGAGGCACTTGGCAGCATAAGCAGCGTGTGCAGAAACGTCAAATACCCTTTTAAAAGAAGCCACAAACTCAGGGTAACTCAAGGCAACAGGTTTTTGCATCTCCCATAAAGGGTTTTCCCAGGCCAAGGCTCTCGCAGAAAGCAAAGGTATCACAAAACCTACTTTGCTACTGTCCGTGAGAAACGCCTGGGGCAGCATCTCAAAGTATATCTCAACCTGGTTGAGAAACCCTCTGCATTGGACTGGATCGCCCCCAAATCAGAGCGGAACCAGACAAGGGTGGGACTGCAAAGCTTGGATACAAATGTACAGAAGGCTTCCGCAAGCGCTCCTTAAAAAAGAGTCTTTCTCTGAGTCTGGAGTCAATGAGGATGGCAAACGTGATCAATTTCTCCAGCTCAATGGGTATACCTCGGGCTGCTATCTCATCAATGATGGTATCCGAGAGACCATGAGAAAAAGCAGCCACAAGGGCCTCATTGTTTGAAGCAACCTCTGCTGCCAGTGTACGGAATTCAATGGTGTAATCGGCAACAGTTCTCGTGCTCTGTTTGATGGACATGAGGCACTTGACAGCAGAAGCGGAGTGTGCAGAAATGTCAAATACCCTTTTAAAAGAAGCCATAAACTCAGGGTAACTCAAGGCAACCGGTTTTTGCATCTCCCATAGAGGGTTTGCCCAGGCCAAGGCTCTCACAGAAAGCAAAGATATCACAAAACCTACTTTGCTTCTGTCCGTGAGAAACGCCTGGGGCAGCATCTCAAAGTATATCTCAACCTGGCTGAGAAACCCTCTGCATTGGACTGGATTGCCCCGAAATTGGAGCGGAAAGAGACATATCTCTTATATTATTATTATTATACAGGATTTATATAGCGTCAACAGTTTGCGCAGCGCTTAACAAAATGAAGGCAGACATTACAGTTACATTACAATTTGGTACAAGAGGAATCAGAGGGCCCTGCTTGCTAGAGTTTACAATCTAGGAGGGAGGGTCAATTGATATGGGGTAGGGAGTTCCAAAGGATAGGAGAAGCTCTGGAGAAATCCTGTAGGAGAGCATAGGAGGAGGTGACAAGGGAGCTAGAGACCAGGAGGTCTTGGGAGGACCGAAGAGAGCGGCTTGGTTGGTATTTTGAGACTAGGTTAGTGATGTAGCTGGAGGAAGAGTTGTGGACGGCTTTGTAAATTATTGTTAGTACTTTGAATTTTATTCGTTTGGTGAGTGGAAGCCAGTGTAGGGATTGCAGAGAGAGGTGGAGGACACTGAATGGCCTTATAGAGGTAATACTCGAGCTGCACAGAGACTGGAGCAGCAGCAGGGATGGCCTGCAACACAGGTTGTACCGGAGCAGCCACAGTGGGAGATTCCAGGTGAGCCGTGTGACTCAGAAGCGTTTATAACGCCATGGCAAACTGATCCATGCGGTGATCCTGCTCTGTAAAAAAATATTACCAGCAAGTGGATTGACAGCATCTTCTGAATTCATGGCCTTCACCTATTATCAAAAACCATGAATCAGACTGAGACAAAAGTACAGTTAAATCACACTTGTTTAATAATAATAATAAAGAAAAAAGGTAAACAGAGTAAACGTAGTCATAACATAGCCAGAGTTCAGGAACCGGAACGGATAGTCAGACAAGCCAAAACGTCAGGGAGCCAGAAGGAATGTCAGCCAAGCAAGTCTTTAACAGGAACACAGGAGAGCGTCTCTAGAGATGTGACCAAGGCGAAGGCAGAGATCATCTGGACTGGATGGCTTAAGTAGGCAGGACCGACGAGCAGAATATCATCAACAGGTGAGTCACTATGGAGAGATAGGAGCTGGCAATTAGCCGACAGCTGAGCAGCCAGCTCAGAGAAGGAAGGGCTAGGCCCAGCCCTGACAGTTTTCAACCACTTTAAAGACACTAATTCAGCTTCATTAAGTTAAGCTATGGGTGAGGGGGCATGTCCAAGATGGAGACCGGAGCAGACGTGTAGTGAAGGAGTTCCGCTCAGTCTCCGGCAAACAACCCTGTTTCCCTGCAGACCGGTAATCCTGCATAGCCTGGGACGACTGCGCTGACGGCAGAGAACGGTATGACAAGGTGGAGAGGGTCTCTGTCTGCCCAGAAGTCCCATAAAGTTGCCCCGAATACCACTACACGGAGCTCCTGTCCCGCCACTGGCTCCAACATGGCGTCCCAGGCAGATGACACTGAGACAGACCCTGCTGAGAAGGAACAGTCTAATTTTAAAGCTCTTATGCAGGCGATTACTACATGCCAATCGACCCTCACAGGCAAGATTAAACAAATGCAGTTAGACTTTCCGCTCCCGTCTTACTGAAGCTGAGCTCCGCGTGGGGGACACAGAGGACACGTTGCAGGATCACACAGTCTCCCTCTGCATGCTGCAAACTAAAATTAAATCCCTGGAAACCCGCGCAGATGACACAGAAAATAGAAATAGGAGCAATAACCTCCGCGTGGTGGGACTCCCTGAAGGGGCTGAAGGAACTGTCCCCACGGCCTTCACGGAACACCTCCTCCGCACACTTCTACCCCAAGCGCCATTCTCTGACTTCTTAGTCTTGGAGAGGGCACATCGGATGCCTGCTGCCCGGGGGCCCCCGGGAGCTCCTCCATGCACGTTTATTCTGAAGTTACTCAATTTTAGAGATCGGGACGTAGTCCTGCGGGAATCAAGAAAAATTGATCAATTACGGTATGAAGGAGCGAAATTAATGATCTTTCCAGAGTTCTCGGTGGACACACAGAAGTTACGATGCTCATTTTACCAGGTGAAGCTCAATCTGCCTAACAGGAAGATAAAGTACAGCATGCTGTTTCCAGCCAGACTGAGGGTCCAAGATGGTGAGACAGTACGCTTTTTTACCTCCCCTGAAGACGCATCGCACTGGCTGGAGACCCTACCCAGGAATTGATGACTGCTAAGGGACGCATGGTATGTTTGCATTATCCTATCTACTACCTAGGGTTTATGGGACCTCCCATCCCATTGTCGTTAAATGCGGGCTGGGGTGCTGACATATCCCCCCCTCCTTCTTTTGATGTGGGATGGTTGGGCATGACCTAACAGGCCTCCTAAGTTCCGGCTGAAGAGCTTTATGCATTATGTGATTGCCCACGCCTTGATTATACACTACTCCTACACGTGACTGCCGTGTACTTGGGAGTGGAGGGGAGAGGGATGTCTTGTTTTTTGCATGCCCTAGAAGAGTTTGTAACCATTCAAGAACTGTGCCCCTGGAGGAGATCTGTTTGTTTTTTTTTTCTTTTCCGGGTGATCCAGATTCCACATTCTGCAGGGACCATTGATCCTTTCAAATTTTGCTGGAAGACATGTTGCATGTACTGTGACGCTCGGGTGTCCTTCTGTTCATTTCCCCCACTGGCAGTTGCCATGACAGTTTTTGGGAAGGAAGCACACCGAAGTTTGGGGGGGGTGCGGGGTGGGGGGATGAGGAATGGAGTTGGAACACAGGTTTTTGCTCCTTGTTGGGACTTTTTTGCTGCTACATGTGTGTTCAACTTTATGTTCATGTTTCCTATATTAAGGATCAGTGCAGTCCTGATCTTTCTCCATTAGATGGCAGGGATGATCTCCCTGATACTATTCTCATAATGGTGAATAAGGTCTTGTTACTCTTATGTATCTTCATATTCAGTCTGTTATGGATAATGCTGATTAGTCGCCCTTCTTTATTCCCTATAAAACTTAAATGACCCCCCTGACTATTTTGTCTTGGAATGTTCGAGGTCTGAACTCCAAGATAAAGAGATCTTTGGTCTTCAATTTTCTGAAAAAATACAATCCACACATATGTGTACTTCAGGAGACACATTTGGTTGGGAGCTGGACGCTGGCACTCCGGAAACCCTGGGTTGGTGCATATTACCACGCAACCTATTCTTCCTATTCCAGGGGTGTCAGTGTCCTGGTTCATAAGTGGCCCTTCACGCGATGTGTGACAGACTGGAGCTGTTAATTGTGGGCATATATATTCCCCCTCCTGCCACGGTGGATATACTTGGGAAGCTTACTCCAATAATAGCATTATACCCGTTGGCTGGAGTTATATTAACTGGAGATTTTAACATTGCCCCGAAAGCTGCTCTAGACAGATTTAGTGTGGGACCCCCTGGTGTCTCCCCTCTCTCTCAGTGGGCAGAAAATTTTGGTTTCAATGATGTGTGGAGATTGAGGCACCCGGATACGAAACAATATACCTGTCACTCAGCTACGTATGCCTCTTTCTCCAGAATTGATTTGATTTATGCCACTGACTCCCTGCTCTCCCGGATACAAGAGGTTGAGATCCTACCACGTGGCGTTTCAGATTACGCACTTCTCCTGCTTAAATTACAAACAGATTCACCGGCAGGCACCGCACTGTGGTGGCTCTCCGGCTTGTGGATTACAGATGAAAGGGTGACTCCCCTGGTGGAGGGAGAGCTGGGAGTCTACTGGGCAATTAACGAGGGTACGGTCCCCCCATCGACACTTTGGGATGCCTTTAAGGCATATACTAGGGGCCAATATCAAACTGCGATAGGGAGGGTCAGAAAGGACACAAGACTGGCATTGGAGGAAGCAGAGAGGAAGGCTCTCCTGTTGGAAGATAGATATGTGCATACTAAAGATATACTGACATATGATGCTCTGCAATCCCTACACAGGGAAATCTCCCTGATGAGGGTTGAGACCACCAAGAAACAGTTGCTCGCTCAGTCACAGAGAATTTTTGAACAGGGAGAGAAGACAGGTAGACTATTAGAATGGCTGGCTAAGGAGCGCTCCTCCCTGTCACATATTGCCCACATAAAAGACGATAAGGGAAAGCTCTACTCTGACCCCATTGGCATAAATGATCAATTTGCTAAGTATTATGAACATCTCTATACTTCTAATGTCACCTTTACTAGTGAGAACCTTCATAACTTTTTAAATCAAATAAAATTCCCACAACTCTCAGATGAGGCCTGTAATGCATTAGATGCCCCGATTACTTATAAGGAGGTCCAAACGGCGGTTAGGGCACTTCAGTCAGCAAAAACCCCGGGCCTGATGGCCTACCAGCAGAGTTTTATAAGGTAAATAGTGATCTTCTTGTCCCTAAATTTCACGGCCTACTCCTGACAATGCTACGGGAGGGTTGCCTACCTCCCTCTATGTCGGAGGCAGTTATTGTGGTTATAGCCAAACCCAATTAGGATCCTACATCATGTGCTTCATATCGCCCCATCTCGCTTTTAAATGTAGATGCCAAGATAACCACTAAAATACTTTCAACTAGGCTCAATTCGGTCATCCTCTCTATAATCCAAGGCGACCAGACGGGATTCATGCCGGGTAAAGGTACTGACATTAATTTATGTCGACTATACACCAACATATCTTTTGCGGGAAAAAAGGACCTCCCGGTTAGATGCTAAGAAGGCCTTCGACTCGGTTGAGTGGGAGTTCTTATGGCAGGTCCTTGAAAGGTTTAACTTTGGTCCCAAATTTATCTCTTGGATAAAACTCCTCTATAATAGTTCCACTGCACGAGTCCGCACAAATGGAACACTTTCCCCCCCCCTTCTCCCTGGGCAGGAGAACCAGGCAGGGATGCCCATTATCCCCGGGGCTGTTTGCCCTAGCTATTGAACCCCTGGCTATCCTACTTAGAGCATCCCCAATGGTTAAGGGAATAGCAGTTGGTCCATTGACTGAGAGACTTTCATTATACGCTGATGATGCACTGTTGTATCTACCAGATGCGTCCGCTTCATTGGCGGCAGCATTGGAAATTATTAACAGCTATGGATCTTTTTTGGGCATTCGGATTAACGGGACTAAGTCGACTCTATTCTCATTATCTCGCACCCCGGCCCATGTGGACCCGGGGTACCACTGGCCATGGTGTCCAAGTTTAGGTACTTGGGGATTGAAATACAACGAGATCCATCTCAATATCTAATAGATAATGTTCATTCGATTTTACAGCAACCTGTCACCAGATGCCAGACTTGGAAATCTCTCCCCCTATCACCTGTAGGAAGGATTAATCTTCTTAAGATGACGTTTCTCCCCAAGTTCCTTTATGTCTTTCGTAATACCCCTGTTCCCATCCCTAATTCCTTCTTTGCTAAGTTGGATCAAATAGTTCACACTTTTGTGTGGGGCGGACGAACCCCTAGAGTTGCCCGGACCACCTTACAGCTTCCCTTGTCGTTGGGGGGTCTGGCACACCCCTGTTTCAAAAAATATTACTGGGCAGCGGTTGTTGTAACGGTTCGTTGGTGGTTCTCCAAAGTCCAATCCAGCGGTCAACTTGGAGGCTGCTATATTGGGATCCTACTCGGCGTTGAGTAATTTGGTGTTTAGGGGCCCAAAAGCACACCCAGATATGTGGTCTTCAATGCACACTACAGTTAGAGTTTGGGAGCAAATGTCAAGGAAATTTACTGAACCAAATTCTGTGTCTCTATACATACACGCCATTATGGGGTAATCCCAAATTGAACCATCTTCAAACAGTTCCAGACCCGGCCTTGTGGGCGGGATATGGGGTTAAAATATTACAACATGTAATGTCAGGGGGGAGGATCCTTCCCTCTGATAACTTGAAAAATGACTTCCAACTCCCCTCATGAATGATCTTTCGATATTTGCAATTGCTCTATGCGCTACAGGCCCAATACCCGTCAGGGATCACTTTACACTCACATGGGGTAGAGACCTTCCTGATTTCCAGAAATGTGGACCGCATTTTATCCTCCCTATATTTATGGATACTAAGTGGGGAACCGTCTGGGGGGAATAAGCTCTTTGACAAATGGAAAGAGGATTTGTCTGCCCTCGCAGCTGACGATTGGGAGGAAGGAATGCAACAGTACATTCCCCTCATGGTCTCGGCGAGAGATCGCTATATTCAGCTCAAATTCCTCCACAGAGCGTACTATACGCCGCAGGGATTATCTAAAATATATCCGACACTATCAGACAGATGCTCGAAGTGTGGTGGGGAACTAGGTACGTTTATACATGTTGTCTGGTCGTGCCCTATCATAGAACAGTTTTGGTTAGAGGTGGTGAATGTTATTAATTCGGGTAACCTGCATATACAAGTGTACCCGATTGTTTTACTTTTGGGAGTATGTGATAACCTCATAACTAATAACCATTAAAGATTGTTTGTGTTCTATGCCTCATTCTATGCTAGGAAAACTATACTGCTTAAATGGAAGCAACCTGACCCCCCCACGGTCACTCAGTGGAAAGCCTTGGTAAATGCCACATTACCACTTTACAAACTCACTTATATTAACCACAAATGCCCAAAAAAATTCTCAAAGGTTTGGGGAGCTTGGTCTCAACAGTAGGAACAATATACTTTGTTGGATATGTGCTTGGTCCTCCCTCCGGTGTGTCCTCTTTCCCCCTTCCTTCCCTGGGTCCCCTTCCTCCGTCTCCCCCCCCCCCTTTCCTTTCCCCCTTCCTTTCTTTCTTTCTTCCTCTCCCCCCCCTCCTAAAATAAAATAAAATGTAATAAATAAAAAATGATTAGCATCACTACCTGATTCTCAACCGAAGGTATTGTCACCCTTCACTGGATACTTGAAAATACTTTAACCAAAAAGATTTTGAATTTATGAATGTATTATTATTCATTTATCAAGAAGTATATATCACACTGCACTATGATGATTTAACCACTTGCTTACTGGGCACTTAAACCCCCCTCCTGTCCAGACCAATTTTCAGCGTTCAGCGCTGTCGCACTTTGAATAACAATTGCGCGGTCATACAACACGGTACCCAAATTAAATTTTTATCATTTTTTTCCCACAAATAGAGCTTTCTTTGGATGGTATTTGATCACCTCTACGGTTTTTATTTTTTGTTAAAAAAATTGAAAAAGACAGAATTTTTTTTAAAAAATTATATATTTTTTATATTTTGTTATCAATTTTTGCAAACAGTTAATTTTTCTCCTTCGTTGATGTACGCTGATGAGGCGGCACTGATGGGCACCGATAGGTGGCAGTGATGGGCACTGATGGGTGGCGGTTATGGGCACTGATGGGTGGCAGTGTTGGGCACTGATTGATGGCAGCACTGCTAGGTGGCACTAATAGGTGGCACTTGTGGGCATTGATAGGTGGCACTTGTGGGCTTTAATAGGTGGCACTTGTGGGCACTGTGGGCACTGGCAGATGGCACTTGGAGGCACAGATGAGGCATCTGTGCCTCCTTCCTCTTCGGGACCGATGTCCCTTTGACATAAGCCGGTGATCGGCTTTTTTTTCCTCCTCACGCTGTCAGCGTGAGGAGAAAACGAAACCGATCACCGAGCTTTTGTTTACATCATGTGACCAGCTGTCATTGGCTGACAGCTGATCACATGGTAAGGGGCCGGGACCGGCCCCTTACTCAGATCTGTGATCATCCGAGTCTCCGTGACTCGGTGATCACAGCGCGCACACCGCGCGCCCTGCAGGGTGCGCGCGGTGCGCGTGCATAGGGGAGGATGTCATATGACGTCCTCCCGGAGATTGAGGTCCGCGCTGTAGCCGTCATTCGGCTATGGCCTGGACCGCAAGTGGTTAAATTAGTCTGACTTGAAATTATTAACCATAATTGTAAATGCATATTATGTAGCAGCATTCTGTTGTTCCTTTTTTGTTATTGTTATTTTTTTTTATGTTCAAATACTCTCCTTCTGGAGAAAAATAAAAACTTTTCTGTTAAAAAAAGTTAAGCTATGGGTGTGGGCAAGTGTAAGCAAGTGTGACTGAGACTGGTTGTAAATATTTATTGAAATTACATGCAATATACAAATATAAAACATTGTGATCAGAAGCAGGGAAAAAATGGTATACGGCTTTTCACTATGTAATAAGCAATCATCTAAATACACAGATAAAATATAAACACGAGTGATCTTTTACCTGCCAATAGGGTTTGCATGTATGTCCATCCAGCCCTGAGATTTAAACAGCACTGCCAAAGAGAAAAGTCCTACCTGGCAGGGAGGGGAACTGATCTCAGTTCCACTTTCAAATTTTTTCCCCATCCTGCCCTGTGACTTGACAGTGAAAGGAAAAGCATCACACAAACCTCATTGTCACTCTACTCTCTCTCCCCATAAGCATGCTTCTTGCACTGCAACACACCTGATTGACTCTGTGTACTGCTTAATTCTCCTATTCTCTGAGCTCTGTTGTACAGGGGCTGTAAGAGGTTTATTGCAAGTCAAACTTACACTACTGTTTACTATGTAAGAATGTATTAATGATTATAGCAGTGCATTCATTTGTGTCTTTTATATCTGACTGATGTTCAACTTTAAGTTAGCACTGAGTTAAGGTATTCTTCTGTATATACCAGAAATCTGCTAATAAAGGGACATTCCACTCAGAATCAATATGTTAGTTGTGGTTGGACCCTGGGGAGCTGTATTACTCATTGGTAGGGATGAGCCGAACACCCCCTGGTTCGGTTCGCACCAGAACCTGCGAATGGACCGAAAATTCACACGAACGTTAGAACCCCATTGAAGTCTATGGGACTCGAACGTTCTAAATCAAAAGTGCTCATTTTAAAGGCTAATTTGCATGGTATTGTCCTAAAAAGGGTTTGGGGACCCGGGTCCTGCCCCAGGGGACATGTATCAATGCAAAAAAAAGTTTTAAAAATGGCAGGTTTTTTTCGGAAGCAGTGATTTTAATGATGCTTAAAGTGAAAAAAAAGTGAAATATTCCTTTAAACATCGTACCTGGGGTGTCTATAGTATGCCTGTAAAGTGGCGCGTGTTTCCCGTGCTTAGAACAGTCCCTGCACAAAATGACATTTTTTAAGTAATAAAAGTCATTTAAAACTGCTTACGGCTTTAAAGTAATGTCCAGTCAGGAATGCAGGAATGGGCTCTGCTGTGAAATATTAGATTAAGAATTGTAATTACTTGCCCCTGTTGAACAGGGTCAGAAAAATTGGGCCTTTGGTGGTGGTGGTGGTGCCACAACACTGTAAGTCCTCACAGTTACTCTTGGTGGGCGCAGAAACGGGCCCTGCTGTGAAATATTAGATCAAGAATTGTATTACATGCACCTGCTGAACAGGGGCAGAAAAACTGGGCCTTTGGGGGTTGTGGTGCTGGTGCCACAACACTGTAAGTCCTCACAGTTACTCTTGGTGGGCGCAGAAACGGGCCCTGCTGTGAAATATTAGATCAAGAATTGTAATTACATGTCCCTGTTAAACAGGGGCAGAAAAATTGGGCCTTAGGCACTGGTGCCACAACACTGCAACCCCTCACAGATACTCTAGTTGGAGCGCAGGAATGAGCCCTCCTGCAAAATATTGCACCAAAAATTGTAATTACATGCCCCTGTTAAACAGAGGCTGAAAAATTGGGCCTTAGGCACTGGTGCTGGTACCACAACACTGCAACCCCTCACAGATACTCTAGTTGGAGCACAGGAATGAGCCCTGCTGCAAAGTATTGCATCAAAAATTGTAATTACACACCCCTGTTAAACAGGGGCTGAAAAATTGGGCCTTAGGCACCGGTGTTGGTACCACAACACTGCAACCCCTCACAGATACTCTAACTGGAGCGCAGGAACGAGCCCTACTGCAAAGTATTGCATCAAAAATTGTAATTACACGCCCCTGTTAAACAGGGGCTGAAAAATTGGGCCTTAGGCACTGGTGCTGGTGCCACAACACTGCAACCCCTCACAAATACTCTAGTTGAGTGCAGCAACGAACCCTCCTTGCAAAATATTGCATATGGCACCAGGACCCTGTCCTGGTGCCATATCAAAAATTGTACTTACACGCCCCTGTTAAACAGGGGCTGAAAAATTGGGCCTTAGCCACTGGTGGCGACGCCGAACCAAAAATATTCTTACAAGTTATCAGCATGATCATTGAGGAGGAAGAGGATAGTCACTCAGCATAACAGGATAGTCACTCAGCATCAGCATAGGCAGTCTTTAAGGGATCTGACATTTCAAAAAAAATTATTCGGTTACATTAGCATCAGGTGCTTGGTAGCTGGTGGTGATCCAAGACTGATTCTGCAACCCCTCACAGATACTCTAGTTGGAGCGCAGGAACTAGCTCTGCTGCAAAGAATTGCATCAAAAATTGTAATTATACGCCTCTGTCAAACAGGGGCTGAAAAATTGGGCCTTAGGCACTGGTGCTGGTGCCACAACACTGCAACCCCTCACAGATACTCTAGTTGGAGCACAGGAACTAGCCCTGCTGCAAAGAATTGCATCAAAAATTGTAATTACACGCCCCTGTTAAACAGGGGCTGAAAAATTGGGCCTTAGGCACTGGTGCTGGTGCCACAACACTGCAACCCCTCACAGATACTCTAGTTGGAGCGCAGGAACTAGCCCTGCTGCAAAGAATTGCATCAAAAATTGTAATTACACGCCCCTGTCAAACAGGGGCTGAAAAATTGGGCCTTAGGCACTGGTGCTGGTGCCACAACACTGCAACCCCTCACAGATACTCTAGTTGGAGCGCAGGAACTAGCCCTGCTGCAAAGAATTGCATCAAAAATTTTAATTACACGCCCCTGTTAAACAGGGGTTGTAAAATTGGGCCTTAGGCACTGGTGGTGGGACTGGCGGCGCCCAGAACCAAAAATGTTCTTACAAGCTATCATCATTAACATTGAGGAGGCAGAGGATAATTACTCAGTATAACAGGATAGTCACTCAGCATCAGCATAGGCAGTCTTTGAGGGGATCTGACATTTCAAAAAAATGTATTCCGTTACATCAGCATCAGGTGCTTGGTAGCTGGTGGTGATTCAAGACTGATTCATTTTTAAGAAGGTCAGTCGATCGACCGAGTCGGTGGACAGGCGCACCCTGTGATCGGTTACAAAACCTCCAGCAGCACTGAATGTGCGTTCCAAAAGAACGCTGGATGCAGGACAGGCCAGTAGCTCAATTGTATACTGTGCAAGCTCTGGCCAGTGATCCATCTTCAAGACCCAGTAACCCAGAGGATTTTCGGTGGGAAAGGTGTCCGAGTCAGATCTTCCCCCTAGGTATTCCTGCACCATGTAAAACAGACGCTGGCGATGGTTGCTGGAACCGATCATACCTTGAGGCTGCGGACTAAAAAATTGTCTGAACGCATCGGTCAAACAGCCACCTTCTCCACCGCTCCTTCTTTGACTGACTGAAGCCTCAGCAACACGATGTCCAGGAACAGGAGTTTGTAACCTCCCAGTCTCTGGAAACGCATTGCACAGACCTTTCTGCAAGGCCTCCCGAAGATGTTTCATCCTCTGCTCCCTCTGCAATGGCAGGATAAGGTCCACAGCCTTACCCTTGTAACGTGGATCAAGGAGGGTTGCCAGCCAGTATTGATCTCTCTCCTCGATACCAAGAATACGAGGAACTTTTCCGCAGGCTTTGCAGGATCAGGGAGGCCATGCAGTGTGGGTTTGCTGAGGCATTCGGTCTGGAGTCCTCTGGGTCACTGAGGACGACATGATTCGCAGCCACCTCCTCCCAGCCACGTACAAGTCCATGGGTTTCTTGGGACTGTAAATGATCCCTTAAAAACTGCTTCTGATGCTGAGTGCCAGGTTCCACCTCCATTCTGACACAATCCTCCTCTTCCTCCTCCTTCTCCTCCTCCTCCTCGTCCTCTTCCTGTGTGATCGGCAAGCACGCAGGAACACTGTCTGGATAAAGGGGGCCTTGAGAGCTAAGGAAGTCCTCCTCTTCCTGCCTCTGTTCTGCCTCAAGTGCCCTGTCCATTATTCCACGCAGCGTGTGCTCCAACAGGTGGACAAGGGGGACAGTGTCACTGATGCATGCGCTGTCACTGCTCACCATCCTCGTGGCCTCCTCAAACGGTGACAGAACAGTGCATGCATCCCTGATCATGGCCCACTGGCGTGGGGAAAAAAAACAAGCTCCCCTGACCCTGTCCTGGTGCCATAGTCGCACAGGTACTCATTGATGGCCCCCTGCTGCGTGTGCAGCCGCTGCAGCATGGCCAACGTTGAGTTCCACCTTGTGGGCATGTCACAGATTAGGTGGTTCTTGGGCAGGTTAAATTCCTTTTGGAGGTCAGCCAGCCGAGCACAAGAACCGCTGCACCACCAAGTTAAGAACGTGAGCCAAACAGGGCACATGGGTCAGTTGTCCCTGTCGGAGGGCGGAGAGGAGGTTGGTGCCATTGTCGCAAACCACCATACCTGCCTTAAGCTGGCGTGGCATCAACCACCTCTGAACCTGCCCCTGCAGAGCTGACAGAATATCTGCCCCAGTGTGGCTCCTGTCCCCCAAGCACACCAGCTCAAGCACTGCATGGCATCTTTTGGCCTGCGTGCTTGCATAGCCCCTTGAATGCCTACGGAGCACTGCTGGTTCGGAAGACAAATCAGCACAGGAAGAGGCCATGGAAGAAGAAGAAGAGGAGGGGGTGGAGGAGAGAGGTGTGGCAGAATCACCACTAGTAGTATTTTGGAGGCGTGGTGGCGGAACAACCTCCAACACTACTGCACCCTGTCCTGCATCCTTCCCAGCTGCCAGAAGAGTCACCCAGTGCACGGTGAAAGATAGGTAATGACCCTGTCCATGCCTGCTGGACCATGAGTCAGCGGTAATATGCATCTTACCGCTGACTGCCCTGTCCAGCGAAGCCAAGACATTGCCTTCCACATGCCGGTAGAGAGCCGGAATCGCCTTCCGTGAGAAAAAGTGGCATTTGGGAACCTGCCACTGAGGAACCGCACATTCCACAAACTCACGGAAGGGGGCAGAGTCTACCAACTGAAAAGGCAGCAGTTGAAGTGCTAGCAATTTAGCCAAGCTAGCATTCAACCGCTGGGCATGTAGTAACTTGTAAATACTGCAGCTGCCTGCGGTACTGTACTAATAGGATCAGAAGAACACCACTAATTTTCTTTAGGTAGCTTTAGGTGCACACTGTGCAGAGGACGCACTACACTAACTTGTAAATACTGCAGCTGCCTGCGGTACTGTACTAATAGGATCAGAAGAACACCACTAATTTTCTTCAGGTAGTTTTAGGTGCACACTGTGCAGAGGACACACTACACTAACTTGTAAATACTGCAGCTGCCTGCGATACTGTACCAATAGGATCAGAAGAACACCACTAATTTTTTTCAGGTAGCTTTAGGTGCACACTGTGCAGAGGACGCACTACACTAACTGTAAATACTGTAGCTAATAGGACTAATAGGATCAGAAGAACACCAGCAATTTTCTTCAGGTGGCTGTAAATACTGTAAAAACACCTGCCTGGCTGTCAGTAGGAAGAGAATAACAGGAACGGATCTAGCTAAACTGAATACAGTGTATATATATATATATATATATATATATACACACAACACCTAGGATGTATATATATATATATATATATATATATATATATATATATATATATACAATACACTGTAAGTGTAGCTAACTGACTTGCCTGCCTACTCTATCTAACCTAAATCAAATGACACTGTCTCTCTGTCTATCTATCTCTCTAAACACCGGAACACACTACACAGGGCCGCCGTGCAGGCGGCCTTATATAGTGTGGGGCGTGTACTAAACCCCCTGAGCCATAATTGGCCAAAGCCACCCTGGCTTTGGCCAATTACGGCTCTCTGTACAGACGGAGCTGTGATTGCCCAAGCATGCGGGTCATAGTGCATGCTTGGCCAATCATCAGCCAGCAATGCACAGCGATTCCACAGTGAATTATGGGCCGTGGCGTGCCACTCAAATCTGGTGCGAACAGCCCAAATCATTCGTAATTCGGCGAGCGACCGAACACACAATGTTCGAGTCGAACATACGTTCGATTTGAACGCGAAGCTCAGTCCTACTCATTGGCTGTATAAATCACCCCTTGCCTCCAGCTATGAGATGTGGGATCTCTAGTTATTGCTATGACTTCAGTCAGACACAGTTGAAGTGCTCAAAATAGATAAATAGTCTAGGATGAAGCATTAGACTGCAGTATATAGTGGACATAGAAACTTGGGTAGAATTATATTTGAGCCTAAGGCCAGGTTGCAGGAAAGAAATCCGCTTGATTCCCCCATCAACACAGACAGTGTTGATGGGAAATCCCTCCTGCCAGGTCATTGACTTCTCCTGGTGGGGAGTGGAGAAAGCCATCACCACCACGAGAAGACAGTGATTATTGCTAGCAGCTATAACAGCCACTAGCAATTACCACAGATAAAACCCAGCATGTTGGTTGTACCCAATTTGATCAATCAACTTGGTACACTCAGCCTGCCCATACATGGTTCCTGCTGAACTGGGTGAGATTCAAACTGTGTATGGCCTGCCTTAGTTTCTGATAGCAATAAGAAGCTTGTAAAATGCCATTAGCTACCCAAGACTTAAATATTAGTATTAAGTAGATCCCTTAACTTGCAACTAAAGACTCCTGTATAACAATCTAGCAAAGTACCAAACCCAAGAAACAAACCTCATAAAGTGAGCAGAAGACTGTCTTTACCTTCTCTGGCTGAGGCAAATCCTCCTTTATTTGTGTCTCACATGCTCCCCCTCTCATTCACTGCAACTCACAATGAGAAGGTTTGAGCAACAGAGTCAGTACTGTCAATCCAGAAAGCAGTGAGCAGGACTAGGTGTGGCCAAGTGCTGATTGACAAGCTACAGCCTTGTGAATCTGCACTGACAATGCTGACAGCCATGTCCTCTGTAAGATCTCATCCCTCTTTATTGGAGACAGGCACAACCTACATGAGAATAACATTGCTTCTCCGAATTCAGGAGGAGTGCAGCATCATTGCCACATCCTCACAGGAAGCTACAGTGCATCCAGAAAGTATTCACATCGCTTAACCTTTTCCACATTTTGTTATATTACAGCCTTATTCCAAAATGGATTAAATTCATTATTTTCCTCAAAATTCTACAAACAACACCCCATAATGACAACATGAAAGAAGTTTGTTTGCAAATTTATGTAGCCATGGTGTTAGCACTACTGACAACAATCCGCCAAATCACCCTACTGCCAGACCCCCATATGTCACCTCTGAGACAATGAGCAGTCATTTGCGTAGTTTTGTTGCGTTTACTGAGGGATACAACTTGGCTGGGGTAAAGGAAGATATGGGATGCCCATAGCACTTATTGAATTGCCATCACATTTGTAGAACATTGATTAGCAGCTTTAGCCCTGAAAATGATGCACTTCTAACATTCACAGTCTGTTCTCCTGCATATCTCCACTGCAGACTATTGCTCCTCTTCCTACTCTGCATTGGCTCCTGCAGAGTCTCACTAACTCGATCTCCTCTTGCACAAATCCTTTACTGCAAAACTGTTAGACTCCTGTCTCCTTACTTCCAGTAGGACAAAAAGGGATCACTCTGAATAACCCCAGTTTGCTGGCTGTACTTTGTTACTGTGATAAAGTCTCTTGAATGGTGTTGCTTCAGCAACTCAATAAGCAGGGAGGCATACAATACCTCTCCCCAGCGGCTCAGTGAATTTGGTAGCTACACAGTCTTTTGGATGGTATTACAGAGTGCTTTACCAGGCCAGAGATACTCGATATTTCCCCCCAGATGGCCTAACACATGGTAATAAGCGGACTACTGCTCCCAGCCAGTCCATAACTGCAAAACACTGCTTTCCCCGGCCACAGCATTCTGCACTACTCTCAACAGTCCTCCTTTTTGTCATGGTTATGCAATAGAGTTTGTCGATCAGCATACCTGTCTCCATGTGTTCATCTCTAGAGACCAGCTGACCCTCACCTGACTGCTTTTGTAACCTCTCCTCTAAGCATGGCCCCACCCCAGGCCCTATCAGGGAGCCCTATATTAACCTGTGCACTGCAAGCCAGCAGTGCTGATCAACCATTGTGTGTTAGCCTCTGTGTGTACTTGCTGTGTTTCCTACATCTGATTCCTGTTACCGACTTTGGCCTGTTCTTAACTATTCCTGTCTGCTCGTGACCCTGACCTTTGGCGTGTTCCCGACCATCCCTGTTTGCCTGTGACCCTGAACCTTGGCGTGTACTTTGTTGTCCTTGTCTGCTTGTGACCCCGACCTTGGCTTGTCCCTTACTTTCCTTGTTGTCCCAGCCTGCTGCCTCCATCCTCTTCTCCTGTAGTCTACCGTGAGCATGAGCTGTGAGACCCTGGGGGCCGCGACCTGAAGCCAGACTGCAGCTCAGTCCATCCTTACCATTAAAGGCTCTGGTGAACACCTGCTGGCTCTTAGACTCCGCGCCCTGGGGAATCTATGCTCTAGCTCCCAGTGGGATCTGTGTCAGTGATCCAGTAGACCTGCTTCCTGAACCTCCCAGGGTTCAATCCACAGCAGTCAGCCATAGGGTCCACTACCTTGCGGTGCACTCCTGATCCCAACGGTGTGCATCTGTCACCCAGCCTCTTGGTGACCTGACACTTTTGCTTCTTTCTCACTGACCTTCTCCATAGTGCAAGTCCTGTGTTCCCCGGTCACAGGACTTTGTTCTGCTCTTAACAATTCTCCTTTTGCTTCTTCCTCACTGACCTTCTCCATAGTGCAAGTCCTGTGTTCCCCGGTCACAACAGCTTGACACCAACTCCATGGTGAAGATCCACGTGGGGACGCCCTGCGGCAGCTACCTAAAACTCCAATCTCCTTTTTTCCTACACCGTCAGAATCCCCTTGGCAGCATGTGACCCCAGCTTATATGGGAGGCCTGCCCCCTGGAAATACCAAATGGGGATTGGCCAGAGATCCCCACATGAGCTGTCTGCTACTCAAACTTCAGGCCCAACATCTGTTCCAGAACAATCTTCCTGAAATCAGGGGAGGTGCCTCTGAGTCAGAGCACAGGTGGTCACACCCACCACTACACTAAACACTCCCAGCCTCAAACCAAAACAAACAGGCCCAACCTAAAGCACAGGCCTGTCTAAATTTGCCTACACTGATATCTTAAACCCAGAAAAATCCTATTCTAGCACCTACCTAAAGGTAGAGGGTGCTACATTTATTAAAAAATAAAACGAAAACAAATCACATGTACATAAGTATTTACAGCCTTTGCTCAATACTTTATTGAAGCACTTTTGGCACCAGTTACAGCCTCAAGTTTTTTTGAGTATGATGCTACAAGCTTGGCACACCTATTTTTGGGCAGTTTCTCCCATTCTTCTTTGCAGAACCTCTCAAGCTCCATCAGGTTGGATGGGCATCATCAGTGCACAGCCATTTTCAGATCTCTCCAGAGATGTTCAATCTGGCTTAAGTCTGGGCTCTGGCTGGGTCACTCAAGGACATTTACAGAGTTGTCCCATAGCCACTCCTTTGTTATCTTGGCTGTGTGCTTAGGGATGTTGGAAGATGAACCTTCACCCCAGCTTGAGGTCCAGAGCACTGTGGAACAGGTTTTGATCAAGAATGTCTCTGTGCATTGCTGCATTCATCTTTCCCTCTATCCTGAGTAGTCTCCCAGTTCCTGCTGCTGAAGCTCTGTCAGAGTGACCATCGGGTTCTTGGTCACCTCCCTGTCTAAGGCTCTTCTCCCCAGATTGCTCAGTTTGGCTGGGCGGCCCACTCTTGGAAGAGTTCTGGTGGCTCCAAATGTCTTCCATTTACGGATGATGGTGCCCACTGTGCTCATTTGGGACCTTCAATGCTGCAGAAATTTTTCTGTACCCTTCCCCAGATTTGTGCCTCAATACAATCCTGTCTCGGAGGTCTACAGACAATTCCTAGGACTTCATGGCTTGGTTTGTGCTCTCACATGCACAGTTAACTGTAGGACCTTATATAGATAGACAGGTGTGTGCCTTTCCCAATCATGTCCAATCAACTGAATTTACCACAGGTGAACTCCAATCAAGTTGTAGAAACATCTTAAGGATGATCAGTGGCAACAGGATGTTTAATTTTGAGTGTCATGACAAAGTCTGTGAATACTTGTACATGTGCTTTTTTCATTTTTTTATTTTTAATAAATTTGCAAAGATTTCAAGCAAACGTCTTTCATGTTGTCATTATGGGGTATTGTTTGTAGCATTTTGAGGAAAATAATGAATTTAATCAATTTTGGAATAAGGCTGTAACATAACAAAATGTGGAAAAAGTGAAGTGCTGTGAATACTTTCTGGATGCACTGTATATTGAGTGGACTTCACTGACAGACTCACAAGGTATTTGTGGGACTTTGCGGGGGGTACTAAGAAAAAGTCATAAGTGCAGAAGCAATTATAATTAAGTTCCATGCAACTTTTAAAAAAGTCGTAACCAATCAGAAGTCAGATTTATTTTGTGAAACTATGCCACAAAAAAGACAGCTGAAATCAAATAGGTGACTGTACATAATATTTTCCCTCTACATTCCATTAGTTTTTACAGCTAAGCCACAATGTCTGTGCCAGTGATTTGAAATATTGATTACAAATGTGTTCACTGCGTATGCTGTCAAACTCTGGCTAAAACATTTGAAATCACAAAATTGATTGTTCAGTAAAAAAAACAATAATGTGCTTTTTATTAAGTCAATCTCTTTGCCTTGCATAAAATAACCTCTCTTGACTAAAGAGCATGGCAAATTATCTTGCTCAAAGAGATAGCTGAGGCGTAATTTTCGATCTATATTTAAAAGTAAGCACTTTATTTACACATGAAATACCGCTTATTTCCATATTTTCCCCAAATGCCTAATTACTTATAAATGTGTACTAACATGAGCATTATCTTTCGTTATACATTCGCTACTTCTGCTTGTTTGCTGATAGAGGACCTAACAGATGGGTATTTTAGCAGAACGGTGACTGATGTGGAAAAGATTATACAGTTCTGCCGTCCCAGATATTTCTACGCATGATATGGAAAAGCTCAAAGAAAAAGAACAGACTGATAGGCTGAGCTCTGGCAGCAGAATAGGATGAAGAAGAAAGTATTTTTATGAATAAATCAGAAAAGAATTTCAACTGTTAAGTGAACTGTTTTCTAAAAATGAAAATATAGACAAGCATAGCGTTCAAATCATCTAGTTTTCTTCCTTATAACATGTCATCTGATTTTGTTCTTTAAGAAGCATTATATCCTTTGGGTATTTGCTTTTGCCATATGTGTAGACTATAAGGTACACTGTTATGCCCCGTACATGTGGTCGGATTTTCCAACGGAAAATGTGCGATCGGAGCGTGTTGTCGGAAATTCCGACCGTGTGTGGGCTCCATCGGACATTTTCCATCGGATTTTCCAACACACAAAGTTTGAGAGCAGGTTATAAAATTTTCCAACAACAAAATCTGATCGCGTCAATTCCGACCGTGTGTGGACAATTCCGACGCACAAAGTGCCATACATGCTCAGAATAAATTCCGAGACGGAACAGCTCGGTCTGGTAAAATTAGCGTTCGGAAAGGATAGAGCACTTTCGTCATGCTGCAACGTAAAAAATGGTTTAATACAGCGCACTCTCTTCTTCTTTATAATGTGAGAAGAATGAAGTAGTTTTGCTGCTCATATTCACACAGAGTTCTCACAAACTTCTTTCTTTATTATTTATTGTGATTCCCTCAATATATTTTGATTTGTCACATCTGACCAAATTTGTTTTTTGTTTTTTTTTTGTTTTGTATTTTTTTCAAGGCTGATGTTTTTTTGTTCTTTTTGTTTCCTTCAAACTGTCGTTTTTGAAGGAAAACACACATAGGCGAGTATAATTGAACCAAAAATTCCTTTATTAAGGGCTCAGAACCAAACAAAGAGGGAGGCAACGCTGGACAAACATCATAAATTGGTGAAGCCTTTGACCCCCAGGGCAGACATCAATTATTTTACAGCAAAATTGGTGGCCTGAGGAGTCCATATATAAGGGAGTGCAGTCTGGTCCAGAAGTCCCAAAGATCCTGGAAGCAGCAGATGACATCTGTGTCCCCAGGGTATGGTACTACAAGAGGCTGCATCTTTTGCCAGACCAGACTGAACCCAGGGTCATCACTCTCTGGTCTTCCTTCCACGCTTCCTTCCCGGCTGTGGCTTTGGTGTTGGAGATGTGGCAGGAGGAGGAGTAGGACCTGGAGGAGGAGGATGAGAAAGAGTAGGACCTGGAGTAGGAGGAGGAGGAGTAGGACCTGGAGGAGGAGGAGGAGGAGGAGGACTATGTGTGAGGTCACAAATGTGGGTAGCACATGTTATTTGGCCCCTCAACCCCTTATTGAGAGCTTCCAAAATTAAGAACTCACACAGGAGTCGTTGGCCCTCCTCCATCTGCATCATTTTGCAGGCAGTTATGCCAGCAAAGTCCTCCTCCACAGTGTGGGGGGTTCTCGGGGCCTCTGTAGCCTTCCAAAAGAGGCCTATGGCAGCCTCCTCCAGGTTACTCCTCTTCCTGACACTTCTTCTTTGAAGGTGTAGGGGAGGGACCTGGGTATCAGGCAGCCTGCTTGGCCTGGCCACCTCCTGGCTGAGACTTCCATGTGTATGAAAAAGGGACATGGTTTTAGTTTTTGCTTCATCAATCACAATCATAAATTAGCAATCCAAACTAACATATATTTAACATCATTGATTGGACAACCAGCAATATTTAGAAGAATGCTATACCTGGCTCAAGCTGGGCTCTTCCACATGTTGCTGCCTGGAAGGCCCAGGTTGGGCATCAGAAGCCTCAGCTGGGGGGGAAGGAAGTGTGGAAGGAAGAGTGGAGAGTGCTAGCCTGGGTTCAGTCTGACCTGCCAGAAAATGCAGCCTGTCATAGTACCACAGCCTGGGGACATAAATGTCATCAGCAGCTCCTGATCTCTGGGAATCCTGGACCTTCTTGTGCTCCCTTAGATAAGTGCTCCTCAGGCCACCAATTAGGATCTTCAAATAGGTGATGTCTGCCGTGGGGATCACCGTCTTCACAAATTCCAACAAATTATCCAGCGCTGCCTTCCTCTTTGTTTGGTTCTTATAATCAGGGTGGTTTATCTGCCATAGATAGTGCAGCTCCCTGAACATATCAATGAAGATTGGCATAAAGTCCTTATCTTTCAAGATATCCATTTTCACTGCAAGACAAAACACAAGACAAACCCTAAAGTCAGCCTAAAGTCTTCTAATCTTGTGCAAATACAGGCCTCAATCTAGAAGCAGTATAGGCCCAATGTTAAATCTTACCTTCACAATCACGATCGGTTCCCTTCCGTTACTCCTTCCTCCGCTCACAGATCGTACGTACTACGCACGCGTGTTACACTTTATAGACACTGTGCATGCGTGAAACTCCACCCGCCCCTCACGTTCTTTCTAGTCTATTCCCCAACCCTTCTCGTTTGGCGCAGTGGGGGAAGAGCACATGGCAGAGTCAGAGCAGGTGTCTGATAATTACACCAACGAGGAGGAGGAGGAGGGAAGCCCGGAGGCAGAAACGGCCCGATCCAGAAGGAGACGATTTAAGGCCTCAAATATGTCCTTTGGGGAGATGTTGGAGATGGTCGACATCCTGAAGAGGGCCGACTATGATGGGAAGTATGGACCTTACCCCAACCCCAATGTCAGAAAGGCCAAGATCATGGCGAAAGTGGTCAAGAGTCTGCACCGGAATTTTGGGGTACGACGATCGAAAGATCAGCTCAGGAAGCGGTGGTCCGACCTCAAATTAAGAGAGCACAAGCAGTACGGAAAGATCCAGAGAGTGCTGCAAAAAAGTAAGTAGTTGTGCTGTGTTCCTATTCTTTATGTTTATTACGTTCGTGCTGCTCCATGTGCTTTTCTTAACTGTTATCCAGTTTAAAATGGCAACTTTCATGTTCATGGGCACATTATTCGTTCGTAGAAAACATTGTTCGTTCGGCCTAGAAAACACCATTGTTTTGGCCATATGCATTTGCCCACATTTTTTATGGCCTACTTGTCTGCAAATAATTTAGATGGGTGTAGATGGGTTTGTAACTAGAATGAAATGCAAACTAGATTCTGTGTAAGGAGAGGACACTCAGTAGCTGTTTACACATCTGGACGCTGGAGCTCTAGTGTGGGACACAAGAACGCCCTTTTTATTAGGGGGCCCACACAGGTGCTCCAGTGTATACTATAGGGGTGTCTCCATCTGTGAAGCTTGTACAAAACAGGTAAAGTATTGAAGCTTGACAAAGGACACTAAAAATTCTACATCTTGGAACTCTGCCAAAATAGAAAATTGTACCCCACTTCCAAGCAATGTTTCATATTCCTATTTCTGCCATAAAATATCTGTGTGCTAAGTATACCTATTTTTTTTTACATAGGGGATAAAAGACTCAGAGGACACCCCTCATCCGAGGAGACCACAGACCCCCCACCTCTGGAAGAAGGGGAAATCCACCCAAGCCAAGCAGAGCAGGAGGAGGAAGATGTGGTGAAAATTGTCACCACAACAGGTGAGTGTCTGCGACCACAGGCTCAGGTAAGAGATGGATGCTGGCATATTTATAATACATGGTATGTTTTTGTTTCTATCTTTTTAGGTGATCGTGATGTTGTGGATCCAGGGCATTTTACCTCGGAAAGTGCACAGATCCTGATCGGGGGGATCATGGGGTGTAATAGGGACTTGGAAAACATCCAGAAAAGCATCAATGATGTTCAAAAAAAAATGAAGAACATCATTGATGTTTTAGGGAGAGTTTAAAACCCCTCAAAATCCCAATTTTTTGGGGAGCTTTTTGTGACCTAAAAATTTTTATCATTTTTTGACATATTTGAGGAAAGCCAAATTTTGAAGAGGCACACAGTGTGTCAACATATGCTATCTGCCATCACGGGAGATCAATGGACGCGTTTTGGGGGTGCAACCCCTTCTTCAATAATAAAGTAGCTGTGAGGAAGGAGTTGCACCCACAAAACACGTCCCTTGATCCCCCATGATGACAGCTAGCACATGTTGTTGACATTCGGCAATCGGTGTGCATCTTCAAAATTTGGCTTTTCTAGGGGTGACTTCACCCCATCTGAACGCAATATCAAACACAGTTTGTAAATACTCATGTCTGATATTGCCTTCAAGTTCTACCAAATGTGAACTTTGTAAGTTCAAGATTTGTGTTTTTCTTGTTTGTTTTAAACATGCCTGTTTTATCTTAAATGGACATTTCTACTTTTTCTAATGTGACCCCAAAAATGTATATACAACAAACATGTAGATTTGTTTTAAAAACCTTTTCTAAATACACATGTGATTGTGCTGGTATTAAAAAGATTGTTAATCAAGAAAGTGTGGATTATTGTGTCAACGCTCCAAAACTTTTGTTGTGCTCTAATTGGTGTTTTCAGTGACAATAGGGGTTATTTCCTAAGGGAAAATCCACTTTGCACTACAAGTGCAGTTTCAACTGCACTTGTAGTGCAAAGTGTCTTTGCCTTTAGTAAATAACCCCCAACAATGCTTTGTAATGTTACACAATCACGCCCTTTTCAGGAATTACCACATTTCTGTCAGTGTCAGATAAAAGAAACACAAGCAGTAAATGTCACCAAGGATTTTAGTCGTTAAAATCTTTTTTTATTTGAAAAAGGTTTCAGACATTGTCTGGCATATTGATAGCCCCCCTACCCACAAAGTATTCAAGGTAACTTAGACGGACATCACGGGCACTCAGGGGGGGCAAGCCAGGACGGCCACTTTCAAGCGCCGTCAGGGCTGGTTCATTTTGAATTCCAGCCTCAGGCCCAACTGAGCCAGCATAGTTGGCAGAATGTTTCCGTAAAAAGTTGTGTAGAACACAGCACGCCAGGATGATATGATTCAGTTTGTACTCCGCCATGTGTATGGGTGTAAGAAATAGGCGGAACCGGCTGGCCATGATTCCAAATGTGTTCTCCACCACTCTTCTGGCTCTGGCCAGCCGGTAATTAAAAACCCTCTGGTCTGGGGTGAGGGTCCTCATCGGGAATGGCCGCATAAGATGGTCCCCCAGTGCAAACGCTTCATCTGCAACGAAGACGAATGGGAGTCCTTCCACATTGTCTTTTGGAGGTGGCAAGTCCAAGCTGCCATTCTGGAGATGCCTGTAGAACTCCGTCTGGGCGATGACTCCACCATCTGACATCTGGCCATTCTTCCCCACGTCCACATACAGGAACTCGTAAGTAGCCCACACCACCGCCAATATCACAATACTATTGAACCCCTTATAGTTGTAATAGTATGACCCCGAGTTGGGTGGTGGGACGATGTGGATGTGTTTCCCATCAATTGCCCCTCCGCAGTTAGGAAAGTCCCACTGCTGGGCAAAGTGGGAGGCCACAGTCTGCCATTCCTGTGGCTTGGAAGGAAACTGTGGAGTCAAACAAGAAAAAAATATTAGTCATTTTGCACATAAACAGGGAAAGCAGATTAGACACAAACATTCTTGGCCAACATCAAGATAACATTTATTTGAGGGAGTTTTTAAAGACCAAAGTATAAGGTACACCTATCAGATTCCCCCTCCCCCACCCCCTCTCATGGGCCATTTCTAACATTATGGGGGGGGACTCTTGGACAGGTAACCCTCTCCACTTCATTGAGAGATGAATGCCTAAATAATGGGTATTACTTTGGCCAGCCCCTCCTTAGTTACACTGTTGACAGCCCACTGGACAGGTAAGAAGTGTCATAATACAAAGATATAAATACACATTGTACACATTTGAGCACATTTGGACATTCTGCTATTACCTATCAAGATAATAATAGTATACAAAAACTTTAAACAGTACCATTTGAAAGTATACAGGCAGGCCCTTGCACTACATGCTTTGGGGAATTCATCCATAAATCTGACCACAAAAGAGATGGGTATAGTGTGTATGGGTTTGGCAAAGTCAGCAGATAGATGATTGAGGATAGATAGAGAATTGATATCATCTGACTTAGCAGTTGGGGGGAGGGAGGGTTCCAAATGATTAGGGGACCCCCAAAAAAAAGCCTCTGCCACTCTGCCTGAATTTAAAGCACAATTCACATTTAAAAATATTTTAGGGGGTGTTTGGGGTAAAGCATTACTATGGAGCTGATAAAATACATTGTTAAGTGAATACTTGAGGTGAATATAGGGCCAGGAGACCATGCTGGGGAGGTTAGTGAAGGCAAATATGTAGGAAGGACAAAAAAAATAATTAAAGAAAAATCCAGCATGCATGAGGACAAAGGGGACATTCACAGCATATTACAATCATGGTAATTAGGAAATGAGGAAAAAAATACAATATATTATCAAACATTAAATACATGTGAGATTAAAGGATAAAAATCTTACCTTAATATACTCCTTCTGCAGGACCTGGATGATGGCAGAACAAGTCTCCGGGATAATGATCCCCAGAGCCTGGGGGGAGATGCCTGTCGAGAACTTCAAGTCCTGCAGACTTCTCCCTGTCGCCAAGGGTGGCGACAAGCCTCTGCTCCGGAGTGATGGCTTGCCTCATGCAGGTATCCTGCCTGCTGATATAGGGGGTCAGCAAAGCCAACAAACGGTGAAATGCGGTGTCCGTCATCCGGTTAAAGTTCCTGAAATCATCAGGATTATTCTCACGGATCTCACGGAGCAAAGGCATGTGACAGAACTGGTCATGCTGAAGCAACCAATTCTTGGTCCATGAACTCCTCCCCACCCTGTTCATGGGCTGGACTTGTGTCAAGGTAAGGACCCCAACACCAAGCCCACACACAGCACGAACTCTACGAGGAGTACGTATACGCAACATGGCTAGAAAATGGTCGGCTGCTCAGAACGAAGTAACAGAACGCACTGAAGAACAGCAAGGCCTGTGAAGAGTGACCTGAAAAACAGTAACGAACGAACAAGAACACAATGACAAGAGTAACGCGTCACTTGCTGCACGCACTGAAGAGCAGATACAAACCCACAAGCACAAACTGAACAGCAGAAAACGATCTGAAAACCAGTAGTCTGAAAAGGCATGAATCGTCTCTCACCAAACTTTTACTAACAGGAGATTAGCAAAAGGAGGCCTGAACTGGCCTTTTCTAGTCTCGTCGTACATGGGGTACGTCACAGCGTTCTTGGCAATTGGAAATTCTGACAACTTTGTGCGACCGTGTGTATGCAAAACAAGTTTGAGCCAACATCCGTCGGAAAAAATCCATGGATTTTGTTGTTGGGATGCCCGATCAATGTCCGATCGTGTGTACGGGGCATTAGACTGTGAATAGATGAACTTTTTGTATATCATACATGTGAAAAAAAAACAAACATCTAAATCATTTGATATATCACATACTTATACAATATAATTGACATGTGCCAGATATAAAAAAAACACACTTGGAGGAATTCAATAAATACCTACTGACAGTTTTCTAACGGTATGGACCTTTAGAATGGCCTAAGTCAGATCCAAAAATCCTTGCTGCCTGTTTTATAAACTTTGTCGTCATTTGCGAAAGATTCAGGTAATTCTTAATGATGCCAATTTTAGAAGGTGGATTAATGCACCAAATTAAAAAAATTAAATAACTCTAGTTTGTAGATAATGAACCTGGAGGTAATTAGGACAAAGTGTAAGTTGGTATATATAAACACGCCTGTCCCAGTACTCAGTGTAACAGAGCAGTAAAATTGCCTCTTCTACTCCCCCTGTCACTGGTTGTTAAAGTGGTTCTAAGGGCACATAGAATGCAGGAAGGTAAAAAAAAACCTTCTCTGAGCAGCAGCCCTCCTAATACTTACCAGAGCCCCATCGCGGTCCAGCGATGTGCCCAAAAGCCTCGGCTCTCCAAGGACTCTCCATCCTCATTGGCTGAGACAGCAGCAGGAGCCATTGTCAATCACAGCCAGTGAGCCGATGAGGAGAGAGAGGGTGTGGGGCCGAGCCATGGCTCTGTACGTGAATGGACATGGAGAGCAGTGGCTCCAGAGAGAGCCTGCTTGGGTGCCCACACAGCAAGCGGATTGGTCTGGGGGCACTCGACAGGAGAGAAGGGCCAGGAGTGCCAGCGGGGGACCAGAAAGGGGGAGGAATTGGGTCTGCTCTGCGCAAAACCACTGTACAGAGCAGGTAAGTATGACATGTTTGTTATTTAAAAAAAAAAAATTCTCAAAATTTCCTTTAATATCACTTTAAGGATGCTATCTGCTTTCTCTTAGCAACCAGTGGTGCTGTAATAAGTGGAGCTTGATGTTCCCTATCAAGTGTCCTCTGTCCTTGTGATTGACAACAGACAGTAGGCTGATTCTACAGCCAATAGCAGGCTCTCTATTGGCTAAGAATCTGCCCGCTACCTGCTGTCACTTACAAGGGGAACAAACCTGTGAATCCCCATCAGGCTTCACTCTCCCCAGGTACAAAACTCCCTGCCACTGTGATCTTGGTGTGACATATGCAGGCAGAAGGAAGCATGGCTGCACTGAGGGCAGAGGGTCAATATGGTCTACCTCCATATTCAGTGTGTGCCACAAATTCATGGACATGTTTACAACAGGTACATGAATCGCTTGCACCAATATTTGTCAGGTGAAGACATGTCAGAATTTTAAAAGGTGTTGTTAACACTCTTTATGAATTCCTCACATTATATCTTTCTTATATTTAATATTTCTATTGGTTCTGTCCTAAAGATGATTTTATATTGTGTTTGTATACATTTGTTATCTAACATAAGGTTTGTAAAAAATCTGAAGAGCAATGTGTACATAAAGCATTTACACAGCATTTGGCAAACGTTCAGCTCCTTTAAGCACCTTAAAGTGACACTAAAGGTTAGTTGTTTTTTTAAATAGCAAACATATCTTACCTCCACAGAATGGCCCCGAACCTGCTCTTCTGGAGTCCCTCGGCGGCTCTCGCGGCTCCTCCCCACATCAGATAACTCCCTGGGAGAAGCGCCCTCCCGGGGGGTTATCTTGCGGGCTCGCTCCCGAGTCCAGCATTCGGCGTCCATAGAGGCCGAATGCAGGACTCGGCCCCACCCCCTGGCGCTCACATCATTGGATTTGATTGACAGCAATGGGGAGCCAATGGCTGCCCTGCTATCAATCTATCCAATCAACAGCTGAGAACCCCGGGCAGAGAGACAGCACGTCCCCGTGGGTCAAGTTCGAGGGGTCAGGTAAGTAAAACGGGGGGGGGGGGGGCTGGGGGGCCGGTCACTGACAGGTGTTTTTTCACCTAAATGCATAGGTAAAAAAACATGAACCTTTACAATCCCTTTAATCAGAAGTACTGGCTTTTACAGAAAAAATATATAAGCTGCCTTTTTCGACTTCTAAAAACGCTACTTGCCTGGCTGTCACGATGCTTTGTTTTCAGTGATTTCTGAATTATGACCAGAAACAAGTATAGAGATAAGGCATGTTTTGCTCTGATACTCATTTGCTGCATGCTGTTCAGTATATAGAGATATAACAAATGTAATGCTTAAATATTTGTTAAAATGAATGTATAGCTTTTTTTTAACATATTAAATGCAATATAATATTTTATTATACCCAGCACAAAGTAATGCAACAAGCTGCAGGCTCATTTGCACATGTCAGCCAGGTGAACGTTAATGTCTTTGCTGAAAACAGCTTGTTTCATACAAAGATCAACAGCTCAAGCTTAAAGTGGCAATAAACCCAAAAGCAAACATTCATTATAATGCAGCTTACCAATTCTTAGATGTTATGGCTGCATTTGTTTTCTTTTTTAGGCTTTCTTTCTTTTTTTTAATATGGTGATCCAGCCAGTAGGTCAGTTTTTCAAAAGAACAAGCTCTCCTACAAATGTATCAGTTAGGATTAAGTAGAAAAAATAGCTGCACACCAACATCCGTCTAACAGGTTTTTTGAAAGATTGCCAACAGGACTATAACAACTAACCAAGGGGTGACGACGTTTCACACATACTTTGTGCTTCTTCAAAACCCAAAGGAAGACTGACCTACCAAACCTCTAAATAGAGGATATTCCCACCCCACACAGGTGTAGGGTGGTGTGTTCAGCTCTCCCCATGTCTTAATAAGTAAAACTAGAGCTAAAAACATTCTTAACAATACAAGTGCATATGTAAAGCCAAAGTGACAAAATTACAAAAATTACACCATAGAAAAAATAAATACAAAAATAAATGAAAATATTTGTATGGAGGACACCAAAACACATGTGTCTCATAAAGCGATAACAACAGATCGCAAAGAGACACATGTGATATTTAGTGTCTGAAGGGATATTTAGCTTAACCACATCCATTTTACAATTTATTTTCCATTTTGTGTTTTTTCCTTACTTCATTGCACATATTACTAGGTGCGTATTGGTAATCTAGTTTCGTTTCTCATGCTCCTGTTATCTTCTTTTGTGTTTTGTTTCTTGTAAAGCACGTGATTTCTTAAAAATAATTAGTTTCACTTTTGTCATAAAATGTTTTATGTATTTGATTGGATAATTTGTATGACACGGTCAAGGGGTGGTAGTTTCTGAAAGCTCCCTTTAAATATTCACACCAAAGAATAAAGATTAGATTTGCTCGGCGAGACTTTGTCAGTTTTTTATCATTGTCTCAATGGGCTCATCTCACAGGCCTGTGGGGATTGTAAGGTACACCTTATGCAGACTTATCGAGGGTCTAAAAATATCCCTAGACAACCTACATCACCTTTCAGATGGGAGCTCGTCCGGAATTGATCATAATACGTCCGGTGATCTTGATTTATATTTATTTTTCTCTTGCCGTGATTTATTTAGAGATCGATTCCTTTTAAGGGACCTGTAATTAGTTTTTTAGACCTCGATAGATAAGCCCTGGGTGGGCTTCAAGAACTGCTCTGAGAAGCAGTAAGATAAGCCCTGGATGGGCTTCAAAGAAAATTGCTCTGAGAAGCAATAAAAAAGACTGCAGCGACTGTTTCGGATAACAGTAGAAAAATCTCTGGGAGAGGTTGAGTTATACAGTACTGTAATTATAAGAAAAAGTCTGATAAGGTATGCCACACTTCACACCACCCACAATGTGTCAATCCTGTTGAAAAATGTACATATACAGCACATGTCTGCTCAGAGGTTGAGCAGATATGAGGTGATTTTGGTGTCCAATCCAAAATTGCACATCAAATATGCTTCTCCCACAGCACCAATTTTAAATGCCCTTTTAGGGTTAAAAGGAGAACAGGATAAGGTTGTGCCACAACATGACTGCATAAACCTCATTCACCAAGACACATCACCCAGGTCTGATTTATCTTCCACAGCACTACCAGACACACAGAATGTTTTTGTGGATGGTTCTTGCTCTAGGCCAAATGATTACACATACCATGCAGGGTATGCAGTTGTGCAGCTTCCAGATGTTATACTTGAGGCCAGGCCTATCCCATATCAATTAGCACAGGCTGCTAAATTAATTGCACTTACTAAAGCATGCCAGCTCTTTGAAGGTCAGGATGTAAACATTTACACTGACTCGAAGTATGGGTAAGGCGTGGTACACGTGGCAGCAGATGGAAAGAACATTTCACATTCTTCTTTGGTACTGTTACTGCTAAAAACTATCCAGCTACCTAAAACAACAGGCTATAGAACACTGCAGAGCACATACAGGCCAACAGACAGAGATAGCCAGGGGAAATGCTCTGGCTGACCTTGCTGCTAAACAAGCTGCTATCTCACAGACAACAGACATCCAAATGGCTATGCTGTACCTGACCTATCCCTATTTGAACAGTCACTCGCAGATCTCCAGGATTATGCCTCAAATTATGAGTAAAGGGACTGGGATAAAAAGGGTGTGCAGAAAGATCCAAAAACTGGACTTCTCTGCAAAGAGGGGAAAACATGTATACCAGCGGCAAGTGCATCACTCTTCATCTCACAGTACCACAGAATAGGCCACGCAGGTATCTTCTGAGTAGAGTTTTTTTATATTCTCAAGATGGGTCGAACTTTTTGTTACCACAAAAGAAGATGCACAAACGGTAGTGAGGATCCTCACTCAGGAAACCATTGCTCGATGGGGATGCCCACTTTAAATAAACTCAGACAATGGCCCAGCTTTCATGGCCAGGGTCTGCCAGGACTTGGTAAAAACTCTCAAGATAGAATGGAAGTTCCACATTCCCTACCACCCTCAAAGCTCAGGGATAGTAGAAAGAATGAACAGAACAATAAAAGACAAGATAAGAAAGGCCACAGGAGGAACCTTTGCCAACTGGAAAAAGGTCTTCGCAGCAGTCCTGGCAGAAATAAGAATGACCCCTTCCAAAACAACAGGGTAGTCACCTTTTGAAGTTTTGATGGGTAGACCTTTCCCCACCCCATGGGCCAAAGCACCTTTAATGGTAGAAAAGGGAGATTTAGACTTAATACAGGAAGAATATGTAAGAAAACTGGTTGAAACATTGGATACAATCGAAAGAAATTTTGCTCGCACCTCTCCTTTTTCTTCACAGGAAGCTACTCCCCCCTTCAAGGTGGGAGACACCATGGTGGTCCAACAGCTGAACAGAAATAAGAAGCAAGAGTATCCCTTTGGACCTCCTACTACAGTGGTTGCAGTGACCAGAACAGCCATTCTAGTGGAAAACTGCCAGTCCTGGATCCATGCCAGTCGAGTAAAAAAGGTTGCCCAAAGCCCCAGGAGCAGGAAGGAGACCTTGGATAAAGGAGGCCCTCAAGCAGAAGTCCAAGCAGATGAAGGAGGAGTTCCTGGGAAAGCAGGTCCGGCCAGAGAAGATGACCTCGCTTATTTCACCGCAGACTTCTGGCAAGGCATTTTGCCTCCTGATCCTGATCTCTCTGATAGTGTCCCTGCCACCTGGATCATCACTAACTGTATCTACCACCCTGAAGATTTGGGTGCAATTAAAAGTATCTGTGGGAACACACACACACAAGAGAACATTACAGTGACACAAGGTTTTGAGTAGCTGTGGTCTGAAAAGTGTTGCCCCCCCAAAAAATGACTACAAAACGGGCAATCATGAGCTCCACATCTAAAATTTCCTTTAAAGTGCAGCCAAGTAAATGACTGCACTGGTTTGCAAGGATTGAAGAAGCTTAGAGATTATGATTGACCTATCATGGGTGCTCTTCTGAATATTATGTTGACCCCCTGTTTGAGTATATCTACACAAGTTGTATCAGTATTTTAGAATGGGCAAATACTTATTGATGATGTTCCTAGCTTGGGCAAATTCCACACTAAAGGTGGTAGAAAGCGTCAGTTTGCCATAACAAGGTTCCATCTTATTCTTCTTCTGACATAACAAATCTTCCCTCTTTTTACATCTTGCTATTTGTAATGCCTTCTCCAGCATCCATCTGAGGTATCCCCTAGCCAGGAAATGTTTAAAGAGCAGAGCAGCCTCCGTCTCAAATTTCACTTCGCTACTGCAAATGCATCTAATGCAAAAAAACTGCAAAAAAAATACACCCCTGATGGTATGCTTAGGATGACCTGATTGGGCTAGGAGCAATGCTTTAGCTTTGCTTATCAAGACATAGGGAGAACTGATCACACCACCCTACACCTGTGTGGGGTGGGAGTGTCGTTTATTTAGAGGTACGGTAGGTCAGTCTTCCTTTGGGTTTTGAAGAAGGACAATGTATGTGTGAAACGTTGTCACCCCTTGGTCCATTGTTATAGTCCTGATGGCAGTCTTTCAATAAACCTGTTGGACGGATGTTGGTGTGCAGCTATTTTTTTCTACTTGGTCTACATGTTCATGGTTGTGAGCCGGAGCTAGCACCCAGCCCTTCCTTTCTGGTGGATTATCATACTCACCTAGAGCATTGCAGCCTTGAAAATGGTTTGATTTTGATTTGAATTGTTATTTCAGTCTTATGTTTTGCCTGAATAACTCTCCCATCACTAGTGCAACAAAGATATAGAAGGACAAAGTGTAGAACTTACAAATTTGCTAGTCCCTTTCCCATTAAGAATTACTACAATATGAGGCTCACATCCCTGCTTTAAACAACCTCACAGCTTAGGGCATATAATTATTCCATGCAATGTGTTACAGCACCCTTTCGGCTAGTGCGCCTCCTGTGATTTCCTCAGTATCACTCTATAAATGCAGCTGCTCAGCAACATCTAATCTTGTTACAGAAAGATTCAAGAAAGTATTCCAATATGCATGGACAGTCGCTAAGTCTCATATGGGAAGGGATCCTAATTAAGATGCTAACTTTAACACATCTAATTAGATTACTGTTAATTTATAGTTCATAATAAATATTAAATCAATGTACTGTTTTCTATTTCTGTTCTTGCCAGCAGCTTTTAATATATATGCCTATTGATATGGCTTATTTCTGCCTACCAGCTGTTCTGTGTGTGAATGGTTTCCTTAATGCACTATTCTCGTTTTCCAATACTGTTCGTTGTTTGAAAGCATCTGGTAGTTAACAAGTTTATTAATAACATTAGTCACTTTCTTTGTGGAAGAGTTAGAATACATTAGTTAATTGTCCCATTTGCCAACTGATGAAAGCGATAAAAGTTGTTTAGATATCTAGTTTACAATGGCAATGTATCAATTCGGGACATTGTGAAAAAGGAGGATTGGACATTATCAAAGCATACATTTTTACTGGAATAAATGATTTTTAAAAAATATAGGACCTTGTGTTTGAAAGTACTTTCAGTATAGAATGTTACCATGCCCTGGGGTTGATTACCTTAGTGAGTAAGGACTGGTAACTTAGCAATCTGACTGTTTACTGAGCTCAGCAGATAATCAACCAATCATGTAAAGAATAAATCCTGTTTTTTTTTCCCCTTTGCGTGAGTAGAGATTTATGACCAGATCTATACCTAGTCATATGAGCCTTTGGCTTACCACATCAAAAAAATAAAGAACAGATTTTAAAAGATTTACTCATCATTATAATGACATTCCAGAGGAAGCAAGATTTCCAGGTGCAATAGTAGCATGATTACATGCAATAAGAGGTATATAATTTACCTCCATTGTGTAGTCCATGTACACTGGACACTGGTAGAAATCAATCCCATCTGCAGGTTGTTTGACATTCCCAAGAAGGGTAGGAATTATCATGACATATGGTAATGGATTAAATGTATCCCTGTAATAAAAATATAAAAAAAATAATTGTCAGCAGAATGCAACAATGTAAGTGTCAACCTCTAGAAAACTAAAAAGAGTATTGTAAAGGTCATAATTACACATTTTTATAGATGAACTGTTAAAATATATTGCTAAGAGCTATAAAATCTGCTCAAACTCACTTACACCTACATTTATCAAATAAAGTAAACATTTATATATAAGTGTGAATGTGTTAAAGAGTGCATGTTTGTCTCCAAATGCAAACTCTAAAAGTCAACAAACAAAAATGAGTACCTGGAATCTACCAAGTGATTTTTTTGGAAATCCCAATCTGCACCTTTTAATATGAGACCCTCGAGACACAGCGGATATACCTCATTGTCTGGTTTACAGTCTAGATATTCTTTTATATGACATTGGAGTACCACCTGCAGGCGAAATAAATACAGTAAAATAATTTATTATAAAGTATGCATTGCAGATTACATTTTTATTTTCATGACTAAATTATATAAAATAGCAATAAAAATAGAAATACATTATAAAGAAAAGTATAAATAAAATATTAACATGCATATTATTAAAGTAGACACCTTTTTAAGATCAGACAAATCTTAATGTAGCCAAATTCAATTTTGGAAATGCAACTCTAGAAGTCTACTTTTACAGTTACGTTGCTACACATTAACCTTTCATTTCATAGTCTCTTGCTGAAAAAAAGGCACAAATTTAATTTGTGCTAATTCCAGTAGATTATTGTATGCCCATGGAGAAACAATTTAATTTTTTTTCTAAAACTACAAAGGCAAATCAGTTCAATTGACAAAAATATCCATACTTTATTTAGTAATCATAATGGTGGGTAGAATTTGTTTTAACAAAAACATTTAGTATATAAAATACTCTTACTGATTTTGCCATTATAATGTAATGAAAAAGGAATTCCAATAGTAATGACACCTTCCAGTTCTGATAATAAAACTGACTTTCCCCACATGCAAATTATATCCCTTTGTTCTTTGTGTTGCCCTTGTTTTAAAAAGATCATTCTTGAAATATTTAGAATGAATACAATTATATGTATGCAGTATATCACAAAAGTGAGTACACCCTTCAGATTTTTTGTGAATATTTTATTCTATCTTTTCATGTGACACTTAAGAAATGACACAGTGTACATTTGCTGTCACCTCAAAATAACTCAGCACACAGTCATTAATATCTAAACTGCTGGCAACAATAGTGAGTACACCCCTAAGTGAAAATGTCCAAATTGGGCTCCATTAGCCATTTTCCCTCCCTGGTGTCATGTGACTCATTAGTGTTACAAGGTCTCAGGTGCGAGTGGGGAGCAGGCATGTTAAATTTGGTGTTATTGCTCTCACTTTCCCATACTGGTCACTGGAAGTTCAACATGGCACCTCATGGCAAAGAACTCTCTGAGAATCTGAAAAAAAGAATTGTTGCTCTACATAAAGAGGGCCTAGGCTATGAGAAGATTGCCAATACCCTGAAACTGCACTGCAGCACAGTGGCCAAGACCATACAGCGGTTTAACAGGACAGGTTCCCCTCAGAACAGGCCTCACCATGGTCGACCAAAGAAGATGAGTGCACATGCTCAGAGTCATATCCAGAGGTTGTCTTTGGGAAGTATGAGTGCTGCCGGCATTGCTGCAGAGGTTGAAGGGGTGGGGGGTCAGCCTTTCAGTGCTTAGACCATATATGCCGCACACTGCATCAAATTGGTCTGCATGGCTGTCGTCCCAGAAGGTTCAGATGGTGTCAAGCATGTGTGGCGGCAACCAGGTGAGCAGTACAAAGTCAAGCGTGTCTTGCCTACTGTCAAGCAAGGTGGTGGGAGTGTCATGGTCTGGGGCTGCATGAGTGCTGCTGGCACCGGGGAGCTACAGTTCATTGAGGGAACCATGAATGCCAACATGTGCTGTAACATACTGAAGTAGAGCATGATCTCCACCCTTGGGAGACTGGACTGCAGGGCAGTATTCCAACATGATAAGGACCCCAAACACACCTCCAAGACGACCGCTGCCTTGCTATAGAAGCTGAGGGTAAAGGTGATGGACTGGCCAAGCATGTCTCCAGACCTAAACTCTATTAAGCATCTGTGGGGTATCTTCAAATGGAGGGTGAAGGAGCGCAATGTCTCTAAAATCCACCAGCTCTGTGATGTCCTCATGGAGGAGTGGAAGACGACTCCAGTGGCAACCTGTGAATCTCTGTTGAACTCCATGCCCAAGAGCGTTAATGCAGTGCTGGAAAATAATGGTGGTCACACAAAATATTGACAGTTTGGGCCGAATTTGGAAATTTTCATTTAGGGGTATACTCAATTTAGTTTCCAGCAGTTTAGACATTAATGGCTGTGTGTTGAGTTATTTTGAGGGGACAGCAAATTTACACTGTTTTACAAGCTGTACACTCACTACTTTACATTGCAGCAAAGTGTCATTTCTTTAGTGTTGTCACATGAAAAGATATAATAAAATATTTACAAAAATGTGAGAAGGGTGTACTCACTTTTGTGAGATACTGTAGGCTGTTAGGAGCTGTCAGCAGCAGGGATGAGTCATTGGTTGTTAAAAAGCCAACGCCAATCGGTGTGCAAACAATGATGATTCATCCCTGTTGTCATTAGCAGCGATGAATCATTGGTTGTTAAGGAGCAGGCACCCACCGGCTTTCTAACAACCATGATTCATTCCTGCTGTCAGTGGGGATTCCCCACTGACAGCAGAATGTAAACAAAAGATCTGGCATTAAAAAAAAAAAAAACAGTGTGAGGGCCCCCCCCCCCATATAATATTAGGTCTGGTATGGATTTTGAAGGGGGCTCCATGCCAAAAAAACAAATACCTGGGTCCTCCCAAAAAGGTCTGGTATGGATAGGGGGAATGAAAAAAAGGGCTTTGGGTCCCCCCAAAATCTATACCAGACCCTTATCAGAGCATGCTTCCCAGCAGATCAGAATGGGGGGGTGAGCGAGTGCTCCTCCCTCCTGAACCATATCATGCCATATGTCTTCAACATGGGGGGGAGCTTTGCCAGGGGTAACCCCCAGCAAAGCACCTTGTCCTCATGTTGATGGGGAATTCCTGCTGACTGCAGGGATGAGTACGCTGGCGGGTGCCAGCTTCTTTCCAACTGATGACTCGTCCCTTTTCCTGACAACAGGGATGAGTCATTGGTTGTTAGGAGCTAGCACCCAATGGCATCCTAACAACCAAAGCCCAGAAAACTCTAGTAAAGAAAAAAAAAAACAAAAGGGGGAAAAACACACCGAAATGCTTAAAAAATGTACCAAAATCACATGTAAATGCACATGCAGAAATGCATCTGGACTGCTTTTCTGTGGTGTGAACCGGCCTTCACTGCAAATTTTTGTTTAACTAGGTATAATAAGAAACAAAAATGTACAATATGGCAATACTATCTTGATTTGCAGTGCATGTAACATGTAAAATTGTTTATGTTTATATAGAAAATATGTATTTAAATAACACTGCGAACTACAAATAAGAAGCAATGCAGCAACATCTGCTTTGCTGAAATAAATGTAACTAATTCAATTACCATAGGGAATTTTTACATTATATAATTTGTTGCATTTTATGTATAACCACTATTGTTACCAAAGGTTTGAAAGCATACCTCATGCAATAAATATCCATGACGAACTGCAAACTCAGTTCTCAGTGCCAACAACAAGCCCTCTGGGTTAACCAGAACTCCAGCACTTATGGAAGTCAAAGCTTCCTTTTCACTCTTGGCAAACGGTATTAGACCTTTCCTCACCCACTGCTTGAGCTGTTTATGTTTCTTTTGTAGACCTAGGAGAAGTAAAATAGACAAAGTAATTGGCAAATGTTATGGAGTCACAACAATATAACTTTATGTGCTGCAGTTGCAACACTAGAAAGATTTATTGGTACATTAAGTTCTCAGGCAGCGACAAGAAGATATTAAAATGGACACCAGACACCTTTTTTACCATTCAGTGTTCACAGCAAGCCATTCTTACTGAGTGCTATATTCAGCCAACTTTAGTAACACACTCAAATAGGTGAGAGGCTAAGTAACCTCAATGCACAGCAGCTTTGTTGACTTTTTGGCACTGAAATTCAGCATTTCTAATATAGCAGGATACTCAGCCAGGCTAACAGTTTGACATTTAGATGGCCCATCTGTTTGAATTCTTGTCCATATCTGAAAAACTGGAGCAAACTTGACAAAATTGATAACATTGATATAAAAGGCATCACATAGTTACCTGGTCTGAAGTGGTGACTACACTGCTAAAAGAAATAATTTCTTCCAGCATACTATAATGTGTTCTTGGCCTCGTTTTTAAATTCTGTAGCTTCTGCTATTTCGCTAATCTAGAGAATTTGCAGCAGTAACTTAGCACAGATGGTTCAGCCCCCTTCTCATATCAAAGACAACATTGCCTATTAAGCCTCGTACATACAATTTGATTTTCCGCAGACAAAACCTTGGACTTTTGTCCGAAGGGTGTTGGCCCCAAATTTGTCTTGCATACAAACGGCACACAAACACAAATGTAGTGAGGTACTACGTGTTTTTTTTTCTATTATTTGCCTTGGAGTCCAGTCGAGGAAGAGGAGGAGGAGGATTTCTTGGACCAAAAATTGGTTGCTTTATTAATCGTGACCAATTATGTCGTATGCCTTTGTTGCAGGAGCTCCAGGAGAATAATCCAGATGATTTTCGGGAATTATCTCCGGATGACGGACCCCTGCTTTCACCAACTCTTGGCATTGTTGACGCCCTATATTAAGCAGGACACATGCCTGAGGCTTTTATTTTATTTTTTGGTTGAATAATGATTTGGTATATTTTCTATATTTTTGGATGCATAGAATGCACTTTTTGGTTAAAGTTCTATTGGCAGATAGCATGTCTAATTTTATTTGTTTTCTTTTTTTAATGCACAATAAAAAAATTGTGGAGAATAATACTTGGCTATGTGTTTTACTTCAAATGACAGTTTGGGAGTAGGCAGTTACATTTTAAAAATGTACAATTAACAAGTGACACCAATATAGTTGTATCTTTGATCTTAAAAACTACGGGATAATGGTGTTGTGGTAACATGCACCAAAAAAAAACAAAAAAAAAAACAAGCATAATAATATTATTCTTGATATCACTAGGAAAAAAAAAGCCTTTTAAAATTAGTTTGCCATAACTCCATCAGTATCACCAGCAAAGAAGCTTCATTATTATCCCATTAAAAAAGAAGAGAATGTGCGCTGCCTTTCGAGATTTCATAATTTGCTATATTATGAATGTTAATTCTCCATTACGAACGTCTTTGCTTCTGAGCATGCATATTTGTACTTTGGACTTTTGTCCGACGGACTTGTGTGCACACACTCGGAAAATCTGACAACAGACATTTGTCTGTGGAAAATTTCAAAGCCTGCCATCCAACATTTGTCCACGGAAAATCTGACAACAATTGTCTGGTGGAGCATACAAACAGTCGATTTTTCACCAACAGCCTGACATCACACATTTCCCATAGGAAAATCCGATCGTGTGTACAAAGCTTTAGTGTAACATGTTATGCCCCGTACACACAATCAGAAAATCATACGAAAAATACCGCTTTCAAAGTGATCGTACGATAATCGGATCATTAGTACAGAGCTTTCGAGAGCCGTTCATGGCAGTTCATCCGGTATCATTCTATCGGACATGAACGAAAAATGTTTCTGTCGTTCGAAAATGCAATACAAATGTATTACAACACATGACATCACTTCCGAATTTTATTCTGTCATATGAGAATTTTTGTGACATTAGTAAACTCATCAGATCTGCTATTATCATGCAAAAAAAAAAAACGGACGATCATTCGTCCGATAATCTTATCGTGTGTAGCGGGCATTAGTGACTGAAGCTATTCTATGTCTGTTCTATTTTAGGACAGAAACAAAACTAAAATGGCACTTTGTCATAGGATTAGTCAGTGTAAATAAATTACTGCAAGCACCATTTGATAAAAACAGTGTTCTAATTTCATGCATAAGATACATTAAACAACAAAAAAATTTAAATGCAGTATTTAACATATTTAAGAACGCTTGTGATAGGTTAACAGTGTCACCCAGGACTGAATTTTAATCTATTTAATTTAATTTGCCTTAATTTAATCACATAGGCCTTATTGCTTTGCCTCCTCAAAGACTAAAGATCAATGCTGCCACAAAGTTTAATGCATCGCAAATTAAATAAATACACTTAATATTTATGTAAGGATATATCAGTTATTTACTATTTTGTGCTGGCTGGAAATGTAACGATAAGAAAGCAGGCAATCTACATATACCTATGTGGACCAAGAGACACCTGTACTGTACAAAAGCCAAAGAAAATATACATTGTTTCAGCCTATAATATTTTTCCAAGCATGTGGGTGGTAAAAAATAATAAGCGGCAAAAATGAAAACTACAAATTCATGACAGACACCATGTTAACTGGTTCATTCTTAGCGTTCTCCCCAAACTACACAGGGCCTTACATGCAAACACAAACAGAACAAAGCTGGACTTCTGATACTTTAGCTTGATAAATAAATCATGATAAAAAGTGGAAGACAGGCTCTGTCAGTATGAAGCCATGTAGGTAGGAGATGACCTATTTGGTCAGAATTTACAAAGCTGCCTGACCAAATATGAAAGTCTGTGATAAGCTACCTGTCACTGCATCGTGTCTATTCATTTTCCTCATTAACAACTACATATCACTTGTTAAACTGTAATATTTGTGTTTAATGTACTTTTTTTCCAACATTGTTTGGGGAATTTGTCTTTTTGTTTTATCTGTGTGTATATTAGTGGTTGCCAAAATTAACTACATGGCCTGTCTTCAGCTAACACGTTGAAGGTAACACAATAAGAGAAATCACTTTTCTGTCGACTGTGAAAATGATTACTGCTCCATCCATTCAGCCAATAATCATGTCATACATCTTGCTGTCAGGAGTCACATCATTAGCAGCAGCTCACTGCAGTAAAATGATGGTGGGTACCTGGCATGCTGTACAGTAAATTGGAAATTTATGTATGAAATAGGAATAACTAGTTAATGAACCTATATGTTACATGACTTGCCTTCCAGCCAAGTGCTGATATTATGAGATGTTTGGCAGCTGTGTGAGGGAAGCCAAGATTTTGGGACCTTTGCTCTCTGTAAGAAATCTGCAACGTCTCTCAGATTTTTCGGTATTGCTGTCAGTCCACCCAGCAAACACCTTGACAATGAAGAAATGTTGTATTTAATTTGTTTAAGGGAATTGTTCATGCAGTTGCACTCCTGTAACAAAATAATAAATCATGACTGATTAATAAAAAAAAAAAATGTTAATTATGCATTAACAAATCATAGATCGTACAATTCCTTATATCTTAAAATAGACCTGCAGTCCAAAAACAAGATACAAATTAAGAGCTAGGTTTTTGCTGTAATATGCCAGTACTTTTTTCTGCTGGTAAATGTCCTCAGTCTGATGGCTGGAATCATTCAACAGACTTCCTCCACACCTCACTTATCCTGGACCTACCCCAATCAATAAATGGGTCCTAAACAGGAAAGGGTGTGGCCTTGACAGGAAGGGGTTGGTCATATTTAAATTAGGGTGTGCACGAGTTTACTCAGGCCTAGGGCAGCACAAAACCTAAATACACCACTGGTGGTAGTATTGTGTTGTGTTAAAAATTAAGTAGCATGTCGCTTTCATGAGGCATTAATGCTTGTCAGCTTGATTTCTATAGTAATGCTCTGTGACAGCATCTTAACAGCACCTAGAGCATTTATGGCGTGCTTGTGAAGCATTTATAAAGTGTTAGCTGGGCATTGGGGAGAGACAGCGGAGCTTCCTTTATCCCAGAATGCTATAGGACAGTTCCAGCCACATCCTGTTTGTACAGAACAGCCGTGTGGTAACATCGTTTACTTCTATGTGCAGGCAAAAGCATCAACCAGCCAGAAATACTGACAGTGCCAGACAGGAGCAAAGGCATTGAGCACTATTGCCAGAGGTAAAGCTTTTTGTGTCAGCAAAGTTAAGCCGGACCAAGCCAAGCATCAAAGAGATCAAAGTATACAAATCCATCTTGCGAAGAATTCACAAAATGTCTGCTATAACACCACAACCTAACCATGTCTCAAAGTAGATCATTTTCTCAACATCACTTCCCCTTTAAGCACTTCCCGCTATTTCCCACGCTTTCAAAGCTTCATGAACACAACAGAAACATGTCATAGACACATCATAATTGCTTTAGGCTCATTTGCTTCATTTTTCATTATTGACATGAGTGAACAAGCCTTAAAGCCTGGTACACATGGAACGAATATAGGCTAATCGGCTGGTTCAACAGAAACCTGTGTGTACAGCAGCTTGTCCGACAGAAGCTGGCTGAAGGTCCAACTTCTGTCGAAAGAGCGTGCCAGAAAAACATCTGCCAATGGCTGCAAGTGCTGACTGATATGTTCTAGCGGGGGGCAGTGCCCCTGTCAGAACACAATAGTCCAGCAGGGAGAACACTGTACTAACATGCTTAAACATGTGCTACTTTAACTGGCAATTGCTTGGCCATGCAACACTACACCCAAATGAAATTTATGTTTTTTTTTCACACAAATAGAGCTTTCTTTCAATCTGTATGGCTTCTCTCTCTGAATGAATAGATCTCAGGGAGAAAGAAACCAGCCAGATCCAGCGTGTTCTGTTTACAAATCAGGTGTACTGGATGCAATTATAATGAGAATGCTGACAGGACAAGAAAACAAAGGAATGACCCCATCAGCCTACTGTTGATCCTTTACTCTCAGTCTGTATGCTTGAAATAGTGGATATGTAGCACTTGAACCATAGGTAGATAATTCTTTTGTACTTTTGATGAATTTATAGAAACTATATTGATAGTATCCCAATGGACATCTGAGAGAGGTGGGTGTGGACTGATTCTGTAAACTGAGGAGCTGCCACAGAAACCACAGAGTGTGAGAGTAATACTTTCATTTGAAGAGTCCAAAATGTGTTTTTATTTTAAACACATAATGGATGCAAAAACTGACACATTATGGGGGCCACACATTGTCCCCTTCATTAGAGCTTAATAAGATATAGAATCAGCTGGTAGGGGTTTAAAGGGATATCAAAGCTTTGTGTTTTTTTTTTTTTTATAACAAACATGTTATACTTACCTGGTCTGTACAGTAGTTTTGCACAGAGCATCCCTGATCCTCTTCTTTTAGGTTCCCCCGCCAGCGTTCCTAGCTCGTCCCCCTTGAGCAGTGCCCCCAGAGAAAGCTGCTTGGCCTGGGGGCACCGCTGCATGCACGATCCCGAGCCACTGCTCTATGCATCCTTAAAGGGGTACCCTCATGTTTTTTCACCTTAATGCATCCTATGCATTAAGGTGAAAAAAACTTCTGGCAGTGACCGCCCCCCCAGCCCCCCATTTTACTTACCTGAGCCCCTTCATCCCCTCGGCAGAGATGTGCTCTCCCCCTCTGCACGGGGTTCCGGCCCTTGATTGGATAGATTAATAGCAGCACAGCCATTGGCTCCCGCTGCTGCCAATCAAATTGAATGATGCGGGCGCCGGGGAGCGGGGCTGAGTCCGGCATTCGTGTCTATGGACACAAATGCTGGACTCCCGAGTGCGCCGGAAGGTAACCCCCCGGGAGACGCTTCTCCTAGGGGGTTATCTGATGCGAGGAGGAGCCGCTGAGGGACCACAGAAGAGTATGATCGGGGCCACTCTGTGCAAAACGAGGTGCACAGTGGAGGTAAGTATGACATGTTTGTTATTTAAAAAAAATAAAACACAAAGCTTTACAATCACTTTAAGACACATAAAGCTGTGGCTCGCCTCGGCCCCCACTCTCTCCTCATTGGCTCACTGGCTGTGATTGACAGCAGCTGGGCTCCCGCTGCTGTCTCAGCCAATGAGGAGGGAGAGCCCCCATATAGCCAAGGCTATCATGAACATCGTTGGATCGGAGGGGGCTCAGATAAGGATTAGGGGGCTGGGGGGACCGCTGCACAGAAGGTTTTTTTACCTTCATGCATGGAATACATGAAGGTAAAAAACCTTCAGCCTTTAGAATCACTTTAAACTGTGTTTTGAAAAAGAAGCTGGTTTAGGCTGCCAATATAAATCACAGGCTGTAGGCAGGAGAAGTGACCTGGCTGTATTGCTTAATTGCAGTAGAAAAATGTCAGGTCACCCACTTTGCTCTGTTGTCAGAGCTGTGATAATCTTGGCATTAGAGGTACAGAAACACAAATCCTTTGACAGGTAAACCAGTTCTTATGTGTGTATTTCAACCATGAACTAGCTGTTTGTCCAAAATTCAACTTTAACTACACAATGCAATATAAATTTTCCAACGGCAAATGTTTAATAGAAAATATGTTTACACCCTGTCATTTGTAGCCAAAAACTCTTGCTTGGCTAGAAGGACCCATTTTATCAGTTATCCAAATTACATAGGTCCTGTGGCTAATTTAATTCAGTTAGGTCTTTACCTTGTTTTAGTCAGCCACATCTGTGTGATTTACAAATTTTGATAGAGAATGTAAAATTTTTCCTAATTTCTCACAAATTCCAAACAGCCAATATCTTTACAATTTCCCTGATTTATTTCTGTACACCTGTTCTAGGAAAGGATTGTTAATTTCCTTTTGAGCGAAACAAAGCAGGTTAATGAGTTTTTCCAGTCGATTTTAATGCCTTGCACATGGATTATTTTTATGTATGATTCATGAGTTAAAAAAATGATAGAATGTTACAACATACTAACCAAGTTTCCCCTTGTTTTGAAAGGTGACTTTATTGCTTTTAAACGAAAGGCAGAAAGGACTGCAATTTCCTAGACGTGTTCATGTAAAACTGTGGGAATAGTTCCCAATTAAGTGGTTAACCATAAATACCACTATGGTCAATTCAAACTGAACATCACAATAAAGACATTCAGTGAGCTATATTCTTTCTATTATGCCTGCAATCTAAAGTGCATTGCTCTGCAACTTCCCCTGTTGCCAATGATTAATAGCCCATAAGCGGGAAGAGTCCACAAAGAAAAGTGCCAAGAGAAGCAGGTGCAGAAGGCTTTATATTATCATGACTGCCACAAGCTAATTCAGCAGTGTCAGCTTTAACTGTTATATTCTGATGATAAAATATGACAAGGGTTGAAATGGATGTTCTGTTCAGCCCTTGTAAAGAAAGCAAATCTCCCCAATGTCATAAGGAACACCAGGGACTACGATAAAGTTTTTTTACTTACTAAATAATAACACAAATAATCACATTTTTTTATTATACACTTTTAAATATCTGACAAACTGTAAACATTTCATATCAACTGATATATTTTTGTCTATCAGATCATCTGCATACATTGAAATTAGCATGTTCTCTTTTATGTGGACAATTTCAAGATCAAAATTTTGCTCTCAAATGAAGATTGAGAATCCAATGTTCAGCACAACCCTTCTCACATAATTTTCCTAATTGTCACCTATTTAAGTCAGCGTAATTGTTAGATTTGCTAGAGGTTGATAGCGTCATCTAAGTTGTGGTCCTGTTTATATATTTGAGAAAAAAACACAAATGGTAGCTCATTACAGTTTTTATTCTTGACTCCACAGGATTATTTCACCCTCTTTTTTGTGATAAATATATAGCAGTTAATTTTCTAAAATAGTAATTTTTACTCATTGGTAAAGTGAACACATGTTGCTTTAAGCAATGTTCCAGCCTCCCCCTCCAAAAATTAAAAGTCAGCAGCTACACATGCTGTAGCTGCTGATTTTTAATATTAGGACACTTACCTGTCCTGGAATCCAGTGGTGTTGGCACCGCAGCTGATGTTTCCATCGGTTGTCGGGTGCTGCTGCTGCCATTGGTGGTAAGGGGACCTTGCGGCTTCACTTCCGGGTCCCTACTGCGCATGCGTGAAGCTCGCTGTGCTTTCTTACAGGCACGGAAGCAAGAGAAGGAGGAGGGAGGAGGATAGGGTCCGGACTTGTGACGTACCTCGCCCCTGGCGAGATCCGAAAGAAGTGGGGATAGAGTACCTGTCAAAAACAGGTACCCACTCCCCCTTCCCCCCTGAAAGGTGCCAAATGTGGCACCGGAGGGGAGGAATAGACAGATAAGTGGAAGTTCCACTTTTGGGTGGAACTCTGCTTTAAAATGCTCAATCGTGTGAAGAACAGATAAAAGTAGGGAGTACATTTTCAAAATGGTAAATTTAATATCAAAATCTTTTATAACACATAAGGATGCTAAAAGGATAAAGCATATCTAAACCCAAAAAAATCTAAACCCACTTCTAAGGATTGGTAAACTGGGATACAGTGCCTTGAAAAATTTTCACATTTTGTCATATTACAATGGTGTTTCTCAATTCCAGTTCTCAAGGCGCACCAACAGGTCATGTTTTCAGGCTCACCATTATTTTACACAGGTGATTTGATCAGTTTCACTACCTAAGTAATTACCACCGTTTTATTTGAGGGAAATCCTGAAAACATAAACTGTTGGTGCACCTTGAAGACTGGAATTGAGAAAACAGTATTGTATTGGGATTTTATATGATAGACCAACACAAAGTGGCACATAATTGTGAAACGGAAGGAAAATGATAAATGGTTCTTAATTTTTTTTTACAAATGAATATCTGAAAGTGTGGCGTGTGTTTGTATTCAGCCCCATTTACTCTGATACCCCTACCTAAAATCTAGTGGAACCAATTGCCTTCAGAAGTCACCTTATTAGTAAATAGAGTCCACCTGTGTGTAATTTAATTTCAGTATAAATACAGCTGTTCTGTGAAGCCCTCAGGTTTGTTAGAGAACCTTAGTGAATAAACAACATCATGGAAACCAAGGAATACATCAGAAAGGTCAGGGATAAAGTTGTGGAGAAAAGCAGGGTTAGGTTATAAAGAAATATCCCAAGCTTTGAACAGCTCATGGAGCACTGTTCAAGCCATCATCCGAACATGGAAAGAGTATGGTACAACTGCAAACCTAACAAGACATGGCCATCCACCTAAACTGACAGGCCAGGCAAGGAGAGCATTAATCAGAGAACCAGCCAAAAGGCCCATGGTAACTCTGGAGGAGCTGCAAAGATCCACAGCTCAGGTGGGAGAATCTGTCCACGGGACAACTATTAGTCGTGCACTCCACAAATCTGGAAGAATGGCAAGAAGAAAGCCATTGTTGAAAGAAAGCCATAAGAAGTCCTGTTTGCAGTTTGTGAGAAGCCATGTGGGGGACATAGCAAACATGTGGAAGAAGGTGCTCTGGTCAGATGAGACCAAAATTTTACTTTTTAGTCTAGAGGCAAAACGCTATGTGTGGCGGAAAACCAACACTGCACATCACCCTGAACACACCATCCCCATCGTGAAACATGGTGGTGGCAGCATTATGTTGTGGGGATGCTTTTCTTCACCAGGGACAGGGAAGCTGGTCAAAGTTTATGGGAAGAGAGATGGAGCCAAATAGAAGGCAATCTTAAAAGAAAACCTGTTAGAGTCTGTGGAAAGACTTGAAAAGTGCTGTTCACAGATGTTCTCCATCCAATCTGACAGAGCTTGAGCTTTTTTGCAAAGAAGAATGGGCAAAAATTTCACTTACTAGATGTGCAAAGCTGGTATTGACATACCCAAAAAGTCCTGCAGCAAAAGGTGGTTCTGCAAAGTATTAACTCAGGGGGGCTGAATACAAATGCACGCCACACTTTTCAGATATTTAATTGTAAAAAATTTTGAAAACCATTTATCATTTTCCTTCCAATTCACAATTATGTGCCACTTTGTGATGTCTATCATATAAAATCCCAATAAAATACATTTACGTTTTTGGTTGTAACATGGCAAAATGTGCAAAAAAAAAAGAGGTATGAATACTTTTTCAAGGCACTGTATATAACATTTTGGGTTTTGGGCTTAGATTTACTTTACATAAGACCATTACATAGAGTGAATTATTACAACATTGTTTAGAGTTACAAAAGTAAAAACTGTTTAAATAATGAAATGATAGTTTTTACCTGTAGGAGAATGTATGTACTAGTTTGCTGTTCTGGTGCAGTCAAATTTTGAATGGAATAAGTCTCTTGAAGTGACTTATTAAGATCATCGACCTGCAGCAACAACAAGAAGAGGTGTCACTAAGTAAAACAGTTCAACTTGTAGAACATTAAGGGACTAGATAATCGTTTCATATTTATTTTTATTTTTAAAGCCTGATTTATACGAGTGTGCAGTTAAGTGAAGTAAAAATTCAATTGTGTATTCTAAAAATAAAAGACACAACTTCTCATCTATATATAGATGTTTAACTACTTCATCATTTTGGAGGTACTAAGAACACCCAGAGATTGAAAGGTGTAACACATGTTTGTGGCTGTAGTAGAAGCCATGTGCTTGTTTAATTTCTTCAGCCAGCTCCGGACTGTCATGTAAAAACATTCTGGGCAGCTGTGTAGCCACTGGCTCACTTTTACAGTGTTACAGCCAGGAATGCAGCTAATCAAGCATGATCTGTGTTTTAGTAGCTGCAGTGGAGGACAGGGGAGACACTGGGGGTCTAATAGACCCCTGATGTCTCAAAAAAAAGAACCTGTCACCTGCCCAATGCTATCACATGGGGGCTTGTTAACCCACTTGTGATAGCAATAAAAAAAAAATTAAATAAAAAAGTAGAAAAAAAATTATCATAAAATGTAATTATTGTTTTTTTTTTAAGTAACTCTGTCACCCTACTTACACCTGTAAAAGCAAATGCATGCACAGAGTGCGTGTGTGTATGTATACCGCAATTGTACCATTGTTATATATCATGAATGTTGAAGCGCAATAATTCTCGGGCCATTTTTTATGATTTACTCTAAAGTGATTAGCTGTAAAGGCATTTTAAGCATTGCCTATTGATAATATTGGGTACCATCATTTTTCACCAATTGTGCAGGTGCAGGTAGTTTTGAGGCTTTGACACATTTGGTATCTATTTACTCTATTTTCTCTTCCTTTTTTATTGTGTGCAAAAACTGGGGAATAAATTGCATTTGTGTGCAGCCAAATGTATTTTAGTTGTAGCGTCCTTGCCCTGGGCTGGCTAAATTTAGTGTATGGCTCTGCTGTATCCAGTTAAACTTCTATTAATTTTTTGGGTCTGTTCAGGTTTTCCCTAGGCCTGGTGGTTGATTGTTCCTGTCTGCTGCTTGAAGAATGTTCCAGCAATAGTATGGAAGGATCACAGGGTTATGATTAGTTATCTGACCTTAGCCAATTGCTGGTAGGCTAGGTGTGGCAAGAGAAAAGATAAACGTTTGTGATGATCTGATTAGTCTTTTTCTTACCCCTGGGGATTCTACTTTGGGAGGAGGCATGTGTGTGTGTTCCAGAGAGTTACTGCTACTAGGCCTCATCATGTGCTAAGGACTGAGGGTCTAAAAAACACTTGTCTGAAGTAAACTGGCAAGCTTGGCTGTAGGGGTGGGTGCCTTTTGCCTGAAGCTCCAAGTGTCAAAGTACTTCTTGAAGATGAGAAGCCAGAAGTTGTTGCTAACTGTGGCTGCTCTCATAGGATCTTAGATATTCTGACTGTCCCCTCTTTCTTTAGCTTTATTTTTGAGGCTGCTATTACAGGGCCTAATACTGGTGGGACAATTTTTTTTCAGGAAGCTGTCCTCCAAGATCTGTAAATGCCTTTGGTTATCATGCACCCTCAACTCTTCTCCCTGTATTTTCTCAAGATCTACAATAAAAGATAAAAAGACCCCTAGAATGAGCTTCATTTTGTTGGTGTGCTTCTAGTAATGAAAACTGGGCAGGCAGCCTCTAAACAGGCAAGGGAGACCTACAGTAGTTTCTTTCCAGTGGATCTCCGGGTTTTAGCACTACATATTTTTTCCTAAAATTACAGATTTGATAAACAATTACACAAATATTGAGCAACATAAAAAAAATTGCAACTACTAAATTTTGATGGTTCGAGGCCTCTGCTATCAGAGAAAATTTACTGTTCTGCGGATTTTAAGTAATTTTATAGCAAAAATGCAGATTTTAACAAAAATTAAAAAGATTTTGCAAAATTTAGCAAAAAATTAAAGAAGTTTTAGAGGGGAACAGGTTAAAGTGACTAACCTCACTTCACATATAGACCTTAGACTCTCAGTTAATGAGTACAAATAAGCACAGCTATTCAAAAACAGCAATATTTAATGATTTAGATTAGGGGTTAACTTCTATAAAGGTACACAACATAAATGCATTTGTTTATAGAACAACATGTTTATGTTCTGCATATGATTAGCAATGGGTAATAATAAATGTTGGTCTTTATACTTTAAGGGCATATCTAATAGATTTTGGTATTTAACACATACCTGTATCAATGGAGGGAGTTGTTCTAACACCTCTTCAATAACAGTACGCAAGTAGGCAAGCTGCTTTACAGTATTACAACTTTCAGTTGTGATCACTGGCACAGAACTTTGCATGGTGTCATATATTTTTGATATATTGTGCATAAATTCAGTGGCACTAAAATGAAAATCACAGTATGCAATCATTTCTCTACATTTCAAACATTTTAATGGTATAGACTCAAAATACCTTATTATTATTCAGCTACAAAAAATGTTAGTTATGTACAGTATATTGCCATTTTGAAGATTTGTGGAGATGTCTGCAGGAGATGAAACTTCAGATTAAATAAACCTTAGCTGTCCAACAGTAGGAGTGGTCTATCTTAAACCTTTTTACTCATTACCCCATCAGCTCCAACAAAATGTTATCATATACCCCAGTTTAACTAGACTTGATCTGAACTTGATCTGTGATGTTAAAAACATTTTATTACTCACCTAAGTGGCTTCCTCAGTTCTAATGAGGGTCAGGAATTTAACCCAACATTTACAGCCACACAGGTAACTCGGTCACCCTAACTATAGTGCCATGTAATGTGTGAAGAAAGAGGTATTATCAAGGTGCTAGAATCAAAATTTCATATGGTGAAAAAAGTAATTCCTTAAGTCTGATCACTTGAGTTTGGCAGCTCTCCACCAAAACAAGGAGTCCCTGGACAAGCCATGGTCACCAAGAATGAAAAATCTATGTGTAATTGAAGCAAAAGGAGTGCCAAACAAATGTATTGGGATTGCAGCTTTTTTAATAATTCAACCAGTGACAGTAAAGAACAAAAGATATTCAGCATGTTTTGGGGTCCAGAATATCAGGCTTGCATAGTTTTGCCACAGATACTGGCACCGTCACTGACTAATCGTTCCCCTGGTGAATGCTTGCTAAAGATTTGTCCACCAAGGAGCATTTTTAGTCCACTAAACACTCTAGTACATTGTTTTTAGGATTTTATACCCTTTGTTCTTTGCTGTCACTGGTTCGATTATTAAAAACAACTTTGTACTCCCAAGACATTTCTTTACCGCTCTCATTGATTTGACGTGAATGTAATGTGTAGGCAGATGCTGAATGTATATGAACATGAACAGATCCTCCAGTATACAATAATTGTGTGTCTACAAGCCTAAATATATCAAAATTGGCCCCAGTATATGTATGAGTGTGAGTTAGGGACCTTATATTGTTAGCTCCTTGAGGACTGATGTGAATGTACAATATATAAATGTAAAACGCTGCATAAATTAAGGGTGCTCTAAAAGTACCTATAATAAAAAAAAAAGAAGAAAGAAGTATCTCTCAATAAACATAGGCATTCTGTTCACCCAGGCATAAAAGTTTATGGCTATGGAGGAGCTACTGATGAGAACAGGGTTTTACCTCTGCCCCATCCTCATCTTGGGGAAAATAATAGCAATCTGTTAAATTATCTGAGCTGATAGCTCTTTCACCCTAGGCCAGGGGTCACCAAACTTTAAAAGAAAGGGCGAGTTTGCTGTCCTGCAGGCTTTAGGGGGGCTGAACTGTGACCAGTGTTAGTAGAAAATGTCCCGACATCAGTGGGAGTAAACACTGCCCCATCATTGCTTTTAACAGGAAGAATAATGCTCCATTGTTGGTTTTAGCCTATCTTGTCCATGTGGCCCTCTTTATGTATGCCACACCACTGGAACAGTTAGAGCAAGACTCAGTGAACATAGAAGGTTAATTGAGGATGGAGATAGTTGATCGCAGTGTCCCAAGACATCTTACCCTCAAGCACAACAAATTCACTAAAGGGCTCAAAGTTTGGATGATTGAATCTATTCCCAATAACTCCTCTTTTGCGGAGAGATACCATAAACTCTGTAGGAATGAAACCTTCTGAATTTTCATGATGAATACCCTAGCTCCAATGGGGCTCAAAGGGGAACTGGAGATTCACACCATATTATAATAAGTGCTTGTCATGAACCTTGGAATACTGGATTGTCATGAAGCTTGGAATACTGAAGTATTTCTCCTTTGATTCTATTACACAGTGGGGGGTCTTCTGCCCTGTCTTAAGGTTAACCCCCTCCAGACGGCTACATGGTATGTACTTTAATTACCCCCTGGGGCTTCTCTGTGTCATTACACATATCAGTCCTCCTATTCAAGCTATCGGACCAATCTCTGCTGACCCTGTTTCAAGTCCTCATTTGCATGGACAAGAGGACCTGAGTGAAGACTAGAGTGTACTTTACAATTGACCAATAGGAAAGTGGTTGTTGGGTTGTTGGACGGGGTGTTCAAACTGCTGTGTATAAAAGTGTGTTGTGTGCATCAATAAAAGTGAGATTCCTGTTTGAACTTACATACAGCCTGCCTGGTACTTGTTCTGAGCTATCACAACTGGATTTGAACGGCACATAGCTGTAGTTCAATTCCCGGAGCATCGGATGACCGAACCATCAGACGTAGCAATCTGATTCAATAGCCACAGAGGAGTGTTGGGAGAGTGGAACCAAGCGAGCAGGGGCTCGTTACATTGGTTGGCAGCGGTGGGATTTGCTCTCCAGCTACTGGGACACTCCAAACCACCACAGTGAATGACCAGCTATGCAGCCTGCAGGAGAGCCACGCTGAAAGACTTACTTGAGAGCCATAGAGGGACTGGTGGGATCGTGCTTCCTTGCTGTGACCACATCCAAACCATCACCTGGATCCAAGGTCCGGATAGCAGGAGAGGAGAGGTACAGATACATTGTCATGGAAGAGGAATTCAGAAGGAGGTTGCGAGAGATGCAGATACAGCACAGAGGACCAGTATCAGAGCAGGTCCTGCTGGAATTGTTTGATTCTATCCGCTGTGAACTCTGGAAGGAAGCGCTAGCCCGTGAGCAGCGACACCAGGAAAAAGTTCTCCCCTCCATCCATGTAAGGTACTGGTCGCAGTATGAAGTACGAATGCTGTTATTGGGAGAACAACCGAACCAGGAGTGGACATCTGAGTTAAGCAGGCTGATCCGGGAAGAAATGCGGTTGGACAAGAGCTACAGAGCCCTCCAGTGGTACGTAGCTCAAGTGTGCCCGTGGACAGCGGATGACAGCCCCATGGAAGGCTTTGACTACGATGGCTTGGGATTGTTGTACTGGAGGCTGTCCAGGGACCCTGACTTTGGGAGTGATGGAGAGTGGCGTTTGGAGGAAATAATGGAGCACAGAGAGAGAAGACTGAATGTCTCGGAAATGTACTGGGCACAGGAAGATTTGGAGTTTCTGGCCGTTCAGGAATGGGAGCTGGAGATCACCTACAGACAGCTGCTAGACTCTGCTCAGCAGCAGGGTGGGGCTCCCTTTGCCTGGGACTATCAGGAAATACCAGTTGACAACTCTGAAATCCTGGCTGAAGAGTCGACAATGTGGCAGAGTAACAGTATTCTTTGCCAACCTGCCCCTGCAGCTATGGACGCGGAGGTCTTATGGCGGATGGAGCAAGTGCTGACTGACCTTGATGAACCTGTTTCTGCATTGGATGATCTTGGATGGAGGAATGTGCCTGTCCAGCAGAATGCCAGAGAATCGGCAGTGGAAAATCTGGAGATCGCTATCCCCAAAGCTGAAGAGCTGACAACAGGGCAGAGCTCAGCTAACCTCTGCCCATCACTGATAGCAACTTCTGGGTTCCATGGACAGGAGAGGGTGAACCTTTATCCCCTGACACCAGTTGCAGAGACAGGGGATTTGATAGACTTTTCTGCTGAGGAAGAACAACCTGGTGAGCCTCCAGCAGAAGAAGAGCTGTTATTAGGGACAAACTTCACTGTGCTCTGCCCAGCACCAACAGCAGTATCTGTGGAGTCAGAAGGAACTTCCCCAGCTGAAGCGCTGGCCACTGGACAGAGGGTCCAAGACCTCTGCCCCACATCTGTGGCGGTTCCAGAGGCTCAGGGTGAAAAGGAGGTGGTCACTTCCCAGCAGCAGATCAGGATACAGGGGGAGAAGGGAGAGGAGGGGTTCGTGGGGCCTCCCCAACAGTTGGCCAGAGTGTAGGAAGCGGTCTTTCCTCCCCAGCAAAGATCCGTGCCCCTGGGAAACAGTACCACAGACATATCGTCCCAACAGCCAGATGAGGGAATGGAAAAGGAAGCAGCTGGCTCACCCCCCCAATGGCAGTTACACAGTTCGGGAGTGGAGGAAGCCAGCCTCCTGCCCCAACGGTTATCCAGAGCGGAGGATGTGGAGTCCCCAGCAGAAGTGCTGGCAACAGGGCAGAGTGCTACTGGCCTCTGCCCTCAACTAACAGAAGAGGGAGTTCCTGTGGTAGTGGATGGGACTTTGGTCTCCACTGACACAACCCCAGAAAATGGTGTGACACTGAGACAGGAGGATGTCAGCCATGCTTTGCAAGCACTGTGGGATTTTCACCTACTAAAAGTGGATGGGACTTCAGTCCCCACTTGTATACCCCAGGGATGCTGGGCAATCGGCCCAGATCCCCAACAGCATGATGGAGTGAGGCCAGGCACCCTGTCTTCTCTCCAGTGGCTGAAAGGACTCCAGGGAGAATGGCCAGTCCGGGCCTGTCCCCAGTGGTGGGCATGTTCTCTGAGAGAGGCAGAGGTTGGCTGGGTAAGTAATGCTCTGTTTGGAACAATTTGTTTGGGGTACTGTGTGGGTACAGGCATTAGGGGACTGGAACTATGGACTAACTTCAGAGTAAATCCGTCTGTGGTCTCCTCCTGTGTTAGTCATCTGCCGACAAGGAAGAAATGTGACAGACCTAGCCAGGACAGAGGCTTTTGGAGGGGACTGAATGCTAGCCTCTTGCCGACTGATCGCGGGCCCTGGCATTTGGGGGAACGGTGCTCTTTGTGAGCTGTATGCCTGAGGACCCTTGAGGTGGTGTTACTTTGGATTCAGGTCCCTATTCCCCCAAGAGACACAGACTCTGGGAACCCTGTATTTGCCATATTACATAGAGTGACCGATTCATACTGTTGGAACCTTAAGACTACTTCCAACATCCTCGCGTTGACCCGTTCGGGGTCCCACTGTGGCTGTTGGACTGTTTCCCAGGGGGGAGTATTGTCATGAACCTTGGAATACTGGATTGTCATGAAGCTTGGAATACTGAAGTATTTCTCCTTTGATTCTATTACACAGTAGGGGGTCTTCTTCCCTGTCTTAAGGCTAACCCCCTCCAGACGGCTACATGGTATGTACTCTAATTACCCCCTGGGGCTTCTCTGTGTCATTACAGTCCTCCTATTCAAGCTATCGGACCAATCTCTGCTGACCCTGTTTCAAGTCCTCATTTGCATGGTCAAGAGGACCTGAGTGAAGACTAGAGTGTACTTTACAATTGACCAATAGGAAAGTGGTTGTTGGGGGCGGGTTGTTCAAACTGATGTGTATAAAAGTGTGTTGTGTGCATCAATAAAAGTGAGATTCCTGTTTGAACTTACATACAGCCTGCCTGGTGTTTGTTCTGAGCTATCACAACTGGATTTGAACGGCACATAGCTGTAGTTCGATTCCCGGAGCATCGGATGACCGAACCATCAGACGTTTCAATCTGATTCAATAACCACAGAGGAGTGTCGGGAGAGTGGAACCGAGCGAGCAGGGGCTTGTTACAGTGCTAGGATCTATCCATCTGCACACACCATGTTTATCGAAGCCTGCTTGTTTTATGAAAAACAATTATTATTAATTTTCAGTTATGTGGTTTAAATATTTTATCTTCTTTATAATTATATTTACTTGCAACCGTTTGTATATTAGGAACTATCAATTCATATATTTTATTCAGTATTTACACATTACCTCCCATATATGGGTAGATTTTCGAGCTGAAAATGTATATTTATATGATTATATTTTTGAGATAACATCGCTCAAAAAGGCGTATCAGAAAACATTCAAGCTGTCTAGTTGAGAATTACTTTTTACCCCCAAAAAAACTAGAAAATGATGACACAACAAGTGTCATTACTACCTACTCTACACAACACAAGCAAATTTGACGTATCTTAAATAAATATTGGCATCTGCCTGTTATGTTATTGCTTGCTCCATTTGTGTCAGTGGCGCCAGTTGTCACCTACAGGAGGGCTTCCTCTGTGGGCGACAAGCTGGTATCAAGTGATTATAGGGCCTCAAGTGGTGACATGTGCAAAACTCTAGGCACTTTCCTCTTTCTATGACCCTTTCTGCCTACTGTCAATATATGGACATACGCAAAAATATTCAGTTACCCAATGGGTACACCTTTCATCCCAAACATTATGTAAATTGCAGGACCCCCGCCATGGTATATCTACCCTCCTGTGACTATGGATGTTACTGTGTCAGGAAAACTATAAACGAATTCTGGAAACGCATATATCAACATATATTATGTATACGCAAACGTAATTCTGATGTACCCATTGGTGGACACATGGCCTCAGTCCATGCTGCGTCTATCCCTAAGGTACATTTTCTGGCTCTGGATCGCCTACATCCTAGTCACAAAGGTGGCGACCTCAATAAGCAATTATTACAATGTGAACTTAGATGGATCTTCAACCTCAAGGCCACTCTGCCAACAGGCTTGAATGAAGCATTTAACTTCAAGCCCCTCCTTCCTGGTTTTGTATCAGGGGGATGTGAGATAAATCATTGAGAGCATTGAGAGTCCTGAACTTTATAAGAATTAATGTGTTGCGACATTGCTGTTTATCCCTATGCCATGACATCATGGGACCCCTGTGCCAAATATAATATCATGTACAGAACTCCTTAATTTTAGACTTGCTCTTTCCTGGTATTTTATATCTGTGGCTAGTTTCCCTTCTACCATATTACCTACATCCCCTTTCTCCCTTCCCTGCTTGTATTGTCGTATGTATTTTTTGTTTAATTAATTGTTGCTTTTTGTTTTTGAGGCTTTTGAATTACTATTTGCCCAATGTGACTGTCATGGTCCGCGGTTCCGCTAGGTGGCAATATGCGTGTCCCCTGTGGTGTCTTCTGCTTACACCACCCGGTGGGTAGGCTCCACCCGCCTGTGGCCGGTAAGAGCAATGGGGGTTTACATTTCCTAACGCTGCTGAGGAATTCTTTGCGCCAGTGACGCTCTGACACGTGACGTCATCCAGCTCGATTGGCGGGGTTATGCCGCATGCCTCTGTGTCAGAGAACCACCCTGTCCTTGTCTTGAGCCACCCTGGTAGCGGCGCCTTTGATGTCAGAGTTCCAGCATCTCCTCCCCATGGCTTATTGGCTCTGCCTGAGGAATACTCCCTATATAAGCAGACACACCTGACAGGCATGTCTGTGATTGAGCATCGCTGCCGTGGCATGTTTGTCTGCATTGGTGTGTTGAAAGGTAATGTACTTTATGATGGGGTGATAAGATACTTGATTCCCCTATCCAATTCCCATGTAACATTTATTTTGTTTGCTGACGATTAATTTTAGGAAGTATGTGTTAATATGCTCTTCCATATGCTTTTCTTGCTTTGGAGCGTGGGATACACGCTCACCCACCAGCTGCTCTGCGGACTGCTTCAGTCACCTTGGGAGTCCCCATTGATGTTATCTCCTGTTTTTGTTCTTTGTTTATTGTATTGTGGATCATCACATGAGTATCAGAATGATTACATATATAGATATACAAAATGTATACCCTAAATCCCTACTGACTGACCACAACTAGTCTCTGGCAGCACAGGGCATACTTGCCTCTTGTTGGGTTTGACAAATATGTATTGATGTACCACCATTCTTTTTAATTTTGTACTGTATGTTTTATATTACTTGCCTTGTTGGCTATGTCTATATATAAACAAGTTTTATGTTTTAAACTAATAAAAGTGGCATTATATAGTATTTTACTATAAAACTATCTATGACCCTTTCTGCCTAGAAAGTCCAAGGTGGCTGCTCCAATCCTGCACTATGGTGTAGGTGTCCAAACCTTCTGTATGACTTTGAGATCACATATGTTTTTATATTTACCCTGGGCATTCTGGTTCCCTCCCACACTCCAAAGACATGCTGGTTGGTTAATTGTCTCCTGTCTAAATTGGCTCTAGTATGTGTATGTAATGTATAAATGTGAGTTAGAGACCTTAGATTGCAAGCTCCTTGAGGGCAGGGACTGATGTGTATATATATATATATATATATATATATATATATATATATATATATATGTGTGTGTGTGTGTGTAAAGCACTGCATGAGGTAATAATTACTTATACTAAATAAAAATTTATTTATTTATTTATTTAAGGTACTTATATAGCGCCGTCAATTTACGCAACGCTTTACATATACATTGTACACTCACATTCATACATACTAGGGCCAATTTAGACAGGATCCAATTAACCTACCAGCATGTCTTTGGAGTGTGGGAGGAAACCCACGCAGGCACAGGGAGAACATGCAAACTCCAGGCAGGTAGTGTCGTGGTTGAGATTCGAACCAGCAACCCTTCTTACTGCTAGGCGAAAGTGCTATCCACTACACCACTGTGCCACCTATATATATATTTTCATTTATTTTATTACATTTTTGATATTGGTATTCTATAGCCTAGTTTTAATTTCATACCCATTGTATTAGCATTGTTGTTTCTTTTTTCATTAGTTTGTATTGATTATACACATGCTGGTTATTGTAGTCCTGCTGCATCAATAAGTTATAGCGCAGCATCTGTTTTTCTCGCAGTTTGCATTTTTTTTTTGCACCTGCCGGCCTTAAATCCAGTTCTGTTTCCCATTGGGCAAACCCAACAAAGGGGGCAGGGCCTGTGAAATGTGTAGTTTGCCACCCATATCCCGGTACCAGGTGCGGTTTTCGAGTTGTAGAAGGATGGCTGTATAGTCCTTACTTACAGGCTTACTGATCCAGTAGTCCTGTGTTCCATTTACAGTGCTTGTACCATCCCCGTCTGCGCTCAGAGCTGCACACCTTCTGTCCTGATGTGTGTATTATTGTTTACAATAAATGTGGATACACATTTAATCCTGCACCATGGAAACTTTGTTTCCCCTAGTGGTATTTTGACAAACACAATAGTAAATGGCAAAAGGACTGGTATAAACATAACAGGAGGCTCAAATGCCCATAAGTCAGGTGTGCTAGCCTAGTATTCACAGACATAGTATGTTTTTCTTTGTTCACTCATCACTTCTGGAAAGAGCAAATATCATTGTTAACCACCTCACTAAATATTTGCAAACCTTACTTTAACACGTACCCATTTGAACCAGGTCTCATCCAAATCCCAAATACAGAAATACTTCTATTTGGAGAAAGAGGTGTGAAACCAGAAAATCATGAACCATTTGTATGTTATAGCAGGAGTACTGTGAATTGGCAAATACCAAAAAAATCTATTTTAATAATTCTACTGTGGGCTCCTCAAACCCATTGTTAAACATGGTAACAAAAATTACAGCCCTTTGCTGGCACTTCAGGCAGTTTGCCAATACCTACTTTACGGTAATAAAACACATAGAAATTAAAGCATCTCATGTGGAACATTCATTCAACAGCCTCAAAAGCCAAATGAATGGTAATTGCTTAGAACACAATGTGGTGGCAATCAAATCAGATTGAATCATGCTTTTAAATATACATCTACATTCTGAAGAGCCAAGATAATTATGAATTATGCAAATAAACACAATGGTTCCATGGTAGGGCTGTTGTTTAGGTAGCAAAAGGGACATTTATGCAAAACTCAAAAGGCTCTTTTATTTTACAAGTGACTAAGGCAATAACTAAGAAGATTTTTTCCTCATACAGTATTAATTTCCATATATGAATATAAATATGTAATGCTCACAATTAGGGAAGAGCTGAACCTACCCAGATTCGGTTCGAGCAGGTTCACTACAGTTACAGTACCAAATTAAAACAACACTGACTTCAGTGAGATTTAAATATTAAAATTTTTTTTTTTTTTAATTCCATAATGTTTAAACTAAAAAATAAAAAATCCAAAATTGTGTTTAAAGAGAAATAAGGCCAAAGTTTCTTTGGGTCACAGGCGTGCCCTTACGTTTGCATTCCTGTGACCCAGAGTGGGCTTACAGCAGGTTATTGCCCACTGTCAGCTGATGCGACTGAGCCTATCTAGGTTCTGGAAGGATCCCGACAATAATATCAGGGTCCACCCAGCTGCCTGTTTGACAGCTGGTTCTGTCTTTCAACGCAAAGCTGAGAGTCAGAGTCAACTAAGCCCACCACACTCCCCGTAACGGACATTCATGGTCAGATGCAAAAATTACGGATTTTACTAACTCTTGTGAATTTACTAAAAGTTGGCAACTCTGCTCCCCAGATTGGCACTCCAGTGAGCAGAGTGGAGAGTGGTGACTGACAGTCACTGTTCTCTGCTCTAAGCAGACCGAGTATTGAGCAGTCAGTGTTCAATAGTCATGTAATCGTTCAGTTCTCCGCTTTAAAGCCAATGTGGGACAGCTGCAGAATCACACTGATGCTGCAGAATAGAAGTATGTGTGTTTATTTTTATGAAGTCCAAAGCTTCTCCTTTAAATAAGATGCTTGGGGAATGCCCTGACCCTGCCTGTAAAATGGCACTTCTGTGTAATCTATACAACCTTTTGCAGCAAAACTGACACTTACAAAGAAAAAATGTGTTGCTGGCACAATGACATCATATTCAGTTTGTAAACAGAGAAGCTGGGGATTCCATTCATTTTTACCAGATACTTATCCTACATGGGGATCTGATATAGATGTTAATGGGGAACCCCACAGAAAAAAATAAATTTCAAGCCCCCCCAATCCATACCCGGCCCTTCAGATCAGGTATTAATTTTAAGGAGGAACCAAGGAACTCATGCAAAACAAAAAATGGAGAGATGTTCCCCCTACATTTGACATCAGACCCTTTGGTTAAAGGGGTATTTCAGATCTTAATAAGCCCCCTCACCCACACACACTTACAACCACTGGGTTAGGGTTAAGGAGAAGAGGCTCTTGTCCTCATCAATATGGGGAAAACATGCTTTGCCAAGTGTTGAGGGCATGTGGCCTTGGCAAGCTACCCCCCCTCCAATGTGGAGAGCATGTAGCCTTGTATGGTTTGTGAGGTGAGGTACACGCTTATCGCCCCCACTTTCCTGGCCTGCCATGTGGCATGCTAGGTTAAGGATCTAAAGTCAATTTTGGGGGGAAACCTCCCGTTTTTTTCTATTTTTTTTGCATGAAATTAATCCTTAAATTCCATACCAGGTGTGAAGGGCCCGGTATGAATTATGAGGTAAGCCCCCATGCCATTTTCTTTTTTAAACTATCCTTGGATGCTTTTCTTACATGGCAGGGGATTCCCTGCCATAAAAGTACATGGGGCCAGTAACATCACTTATTGTTAAAGTGTATGTAACCCCAACATTTCTTATTCCTGATATGTGGTTTGTTTACCATGTACTTGTAGTAAAATGTATCCTGTTCTCTGTGCATTGCTTCCTTTGTGTGAAATACCTGACAGTCCTCCTGCTTTGCTGTTTCAAACAGACCACTCTAGGAATAGAAGCACATCCATCCCAGCGTGGTTAGTTTTCTTATTTGCATTCTACATGGGATCAAAGCCTGCCTGTAATCCAATGGTTAGACACACCCCCTTGCACAGCTAAACACTGTGAGAATCATAGTCTTGTTGTTTCTCTGCCTCCTGACACACTTTTCTTCATTCTCCACCCCCAGCTCTGTAAGCCCCCTGCAGCTGGAAACAGAGATCATGTGATCACTTATAAAAAAGAAAAAAGGTATTTATAAAATACACACATTTTATAAAATTTTATAAATAGTACAAATATACACATTTTTGGCCATGCATTTATATTTTGAACTAAATAGGTTCTTTACAAGGTAAAGGTTCACATACAGTTAAGGAACTCAGCAGTGCCATCCAAAATGGATTATGGATGGATTATTGTAGGGTTTCATTTCAGCCAGGCTGCAATAGAAATCTGAGAGCCTGGTTCCCCTAAGCTCACTAGATTGTGATAGACTAAACTGCTAAGTAGCAGTTCCACTTACCACCTATATTTATTGTCCATATACTGTAATTATCTACTATGATGCTGTTAAAAATTGTAGTTCTAATTCTATTTCCTGTAAGGGGCCACATTGCCAAAAGTGTGTAAAACTGCACATATCAGGTGAAAATTACATGCAATAACCTTCATTTCTTTAAATTTAGTTGCCATGAGTTTCACGTGCATTGTGCTGCATTTTTAAGGACCCAATCAATTGAATGGAAAAAAATGTAGGTCATTGTACCAAGAATGCATCATGGTAGACATTTTTCCAAAGTACCTTAGTGTAACATAATGGAGGAAAGGGCCTGAACTAAAACTAAAACAAACAGCTTTATCCTGTCCCTGTTTTTTTTTTTTTTCCAGTGTAGGAAAATGCAGAACAAGCATGACAGTGCCCCCAGTATGAAAAAGCTCCTGATAAGCATACCTTTTATGGAGTTGTGTCATAAGCCTGCATTTATCTACAGAGTCTGCAAGGTGGCAACAGCAACATAGAGAAGATAGTAACAAAATATTCCAAACCAATATGACATTATTACACAGAATGAACATAATGGATTTTCCCAGCTAGATATACACACAAGTGCCAACTACTTATCTTTACTAAAGTAAGGGCTGTGAGTCTATATTCGCCTTCCTGACACGGCTTTAAATTGAACATACTGCCCGATGTTTGTTGCATCTATTACTGAATCTTGAAACCAATGTAATGCTCAGTGAGCCATGCATCACTCAGAATGGATAAGTACAAATGGGCTTTCGTCTCTAGAGAAATTCAAAGCAGCCGCTAAAACAATATGTACAAGATTTGTTTTTTATCACTGGGATTATGGCAACTACTGGGCAATGTGTATCCTGCGAACGCAAAGGACATTGGAAAACATATTCGCTGATTTTACAATATCATGGCCAAACAAAGGGTAGCTAGATAATAATGTGTATATATATATATATATATATATATATATATATATATATATATATATATATATAGTTATATATAGTTATATATAGTTATATATATATAGTTTCTCACTAAAGTGAGTACACCCCTCACATTTTTGTAAATATTTTATTATATCTTTTCATGTGACAACACTGAAGAAAAAACACTTTGTTACAATGTAAGGTAGTGAGTGTACAGCTTGTATAACCAGGGCCACTGATAAGCCAGTACAACCAGCCCTGTTGTACCAGGCCCAGCAGGGGGGGGCCCGTGCAGCTTCAAAGACAGTTCAGTGGAGAAAAACAAAAAAATGCTTTCTAATTTACACCCGCGCTCAGCCACTCCTAGTAGCTTAGGGGGTGTTGTGTTAATACCATGGGCACAGCATAAAGGGGTGCAGGAGTTGCCATAGCAACCCTGTATTTAGCTCCAGGGGACCCTGCTCTCATTGTACATGCTGGATTTTTCAATTACAAAATCCTGGAAACAGAATCCAGGTCCGATCCACCTTGTGTCTCCCAGGACCCCAGCTGAGCTCTGTAATCCAGTCCAGAGCTTCTAGTTTGCCTTCTCCCTAGACCCCAGACCACACCCCTCCGCTGCTCTCATTGGCTGAGAAGTCTGAGGATTAGCAGCCTGGGACAGGGGCTTCTGAGGTAAGAGACACAGTGCTGTGCAGGAGAGTTCTCTCATGTGGGCACAGATTAGGACAGGCACACTGCATCTGGCCTGCCAGCACAGGCACAACACAAACAGTCAGAACAGTAATGTAATGTAAACAATCCTGCCACCCTGAGGGGCCTCCTCCTCCACCAACCTGAAATGGGGACTAATGTTGAGAGGTGTTCTGCTGTGATGGAGGGGACTCTAATGTAATGGAAGGGGCTCTGATGTGATAGAGGGGGCTCTGCTGTGATGGAGGGGGCTCTGCTGTGATGGAGCGGGCTCTGATGTGATGGAGGAGGGGTCTCTTGTGATGGAGGAAGCTCTGATGTGATGGAGGGGGCTCTGCTGTGATGGAGGGGGCTCTGCTGTGATGGAGGGGGCTCTGCTGTGATGGAGGGGGCTCTGATGTGAAATGGGGGGACTCTGTCTATTGTTCTACTGACTGACCCCCTCCGCCTGCATCTTCTGCCAGTTATACAGACTTTGCTGCATACTTTAATATAATGCACATAAATAAACAGATTGTAAGTTTACAAAGTAAGACATCGGCACCTCTTGGCATCATCCCACCCATCTCAGCCCTTTCGCCGGATCTTAAGGCAGGAGGCAAGGCCAGGTGTGGGGTTGAGGGTGGGGCTGAAGGGGGCCCCATCAGGTAGGCTGTATGGGGTCCCATGGTTTCTATCAGCAGCCCTGTGTATAACAGTGTAAATTTGCTGTCCCCTTCAAATAACTCAATACACATCCATTAACGTCTAAACTGCTGGCAACAAAAGTGAGTGAAAATGTCCAAATTGGGCCCAAAGTGTCAAAATTTTGTGTGGCCACCATTATTTTCCAGTACTGCCTTAACTCTCTTGGGCATGGAGTTCACCAGAGCTTCATAGGTTGCCACTGGAGTCCTCTTCCACTCCTCCAATATGGCATCACGGAGCTGGTGGATGTTAGAGACCTTGCGCTCCTCCACCTTCCTTTTGAGGATGCCCCATAGATGCTCAATAGGGTTTAGGTCTGGAAACATGCTTGGTCAGTCTATCCCTTTTACCCTCAGCTTCTTTAGCAAGGCCATGGTCATTTTGGAGGTGTGTTTGGGGTCGTTATGTTGGAATACTGCCCTGTGGCCCAGTCTCCAAAGGGAGGGGATCATGCTTTGCTTCAGTATGTCACAGTACATGTTGAAGAGGCTTCCTTCTGGGATGCCATGCAGATCAATTTGATGCAGTGTGCGGCATATGGTCTGAGCACTGACAGGCTGACCCTCCACCCCTTCAACCTCTGCAGCAATGCTGGGAGCACTCATGCATCTATTTCCCTAAGACAACCTCTGGATATGATGCTGAGCACGTGCACTCAACTTCTTTGGTCGACCATGGCAAGGCCTGTTCTGAGTGGAACCTTTCCTGTTAAACCACTGTATGGTCTTGGCCATACAGCGTGCTGACACTCAGTTTAAGGGTCTTGGCAATCTTTTTATAGCCCAGGCCATCTTTATGTAGAGCAACAAATCTTTTTTTTCAGCTCCTCAGAGAGTTCTTTGACATGAGGTGCCATGTTGAACTTCCAGTGACCAGTATGAGAAAGTGAGAGGGAAAAAACCAAATTTAACACACCTGCTCCCGATTCACACCTGAGATCTTGTAACACTAATGAGTCACATGACACCGGGGAGGGAAAATGGCTAATTGGGCCCAATTTGGACATTTTCAGTTAGGGTTGTACTCACTTTTGTTGCCAGCGGTTTAGACATTAATGGCTGTGTGTTGAGTTATTTTGAGGTGACATCGAATTTACACTGTTATACAACCTGTACACTCACTACTTTACATTGTAGCAAAGTGTAATTTCTTCAGCGTTGTCACATGAAAAGATATAAAATATTTACAAAAATGTGAGGGGTGTACTAACTTTTGTGAGATACTGTATATATATATATATATTTTTTTTTTTTTCCTCTATGATGAGTTTTTACTCTCTTAATAAATTTACAAGGTGCTGCAGACTGGACTTTTTCTTGCTTTTTCTATATGTATATATATATATATATATATATATATACATACAGTATACTGTACACCTATGTATTGCACAGGTATTTCATGTATCCAACTGCCTTTTTCATTTTAAATTACAACTTTTTAACGCCACCATTTATTAAATTTTGCTTTTGCAAAGTGAGAGGAGGAATCTAACATTTTCTCAGGTTTTTACTTATCTCTGTAAACTTATTAGAGAGATATTTTCCTCACTTTCTCATGTATTGGTGTATAATGTAATAAGAAGTCTGCTGTTTTCACCTGACCCATCATTTTAAATAACTGGTTCATTGCTAATCTCCAAGGAGGAGTCATTTCAACAAGCAATCATTACTGCACATCATTAATTATTGCCATCATCAGGCAAAACTATTCACATGAGCTTCAAAAACTCATGCAAGCAGTTCATTCAAAGTGTTTGTGAGGGCAAACCAATGAAAATTTAACTACTATGCTAATTCCTGTTCATACAAATCCAACATAAGCCTAAACTTATGCAAACAGATTTTTGTTGGGTGCATTTTGTTGAAATACTATTTGAGAAAAAAGTTCTTGTAAATTGGTAATACAGACAGTACCACTCTACTAAGTTACGTAAAAGTCACACTGTGTGCAATCTTGTAGCCAAGACACTTTATCAGTTATATTTTGGGGTAAATATCTGGCAGAATATTTGTTACATAAGAGTTGTGCTGGGTAAAATTACATAAAAACAATTTTTTCTGTTTTATCTTTTTTTTCATCTAAAATCTCCATACGATTGTGGCCACACACTCCCTCACTCATTCATATTTTCTAAACCCTAGGTCATCTGTATCCAGACAAAGGACGTTAAAATATTTACAAATACTTAATAATTAGTAAATAGCTTTAAAACAAGCCTCTAAATGACCTCCCTAGTTGTAGGTAATGTTAAGTAATTCATTGTCAAAGGTCCTCACAACAAAGACTGGTGTAACAGCACAGAAACCTGTAATGTGGTTTCATCAGAAGGCCTGCTTTCCACAGAAAAAAGATGAGAAATTAGGTCATATTCCAGTGCCTCTGTTATGAATTTGAAGATTAATTTCTCCAAAATACCTATAGCAGCATAGGTGAACAAGTTTGGAGACCAGTGATCCAAAGCTGCAGTGAGTGCCCACGCCTGCAGTTCACCCCATTGTGATGTCATCGTGCCACTGCAATTCTGAAGCCTAAGAGGACCCTGCTGCTGGGAAGCCAATGGAAAATGTCTATATCACCCAGAAAGGGATGTGTAAACCCAAAAATGGACCTTCTCACTCTGCTCCAGAGAAAACTTAGGATCCAGGGAGTCACATGACCACAGATTTAGGTAAGGCTTTTAAATTAGGATTTTTTTTATATATAAAATGCAGAGATTAGACATTGATGGTAAATGTAGTAAATACTGGAGGATGGTAAGAGCATGTTAAGAGAGGAGCTTTGAAACCTTATAACAAATCAAAGTCCTATCTGTAAAATATATATATAGGAAACTGGGAAATTTCCAAAACGTTTAAAAAAATCACTTACTTGTCTGTGTGAGGGAGACTCTGGGACTGAATTGATTATAAAAGTAAAAGCTATGTTAAAATAAAGGATAAATATATGCTATATACAACTTACTAGGCATTCTCTGCAGCTTTCTCAGCAGTACTTGGCAAGATGGCATCTTTCTGAATATTCTTCAAGGACATGTTGTCAAACAACCAGCTAGAATAATGTTCAGGGTCCACATGAACAGGTGGAATAGGTATGCTAAGATGGCTGATGGCAATACATTCTGTAAAGCAATGACAGCATACAAAACACAGTGATTACATTTTGTTTATTGCACTATAATGCACTATTAACCATTTAAGCTCTCACACCTGTCAAAATTTTACTATGTCTATGTTGAAAAACATTCAAAAAATTTTTAAAAGCTCCGCCTCCATGGGAGGCCTCCCGCAGACTGCTTTCTGTTCGCTTTGACAACTCTTATATAAGGAAGGGCGGGGCCACCTGCTGCTACGTCACATGATGTCAGAAGGGGGCAGGGTCACTCGATTACATCACCTGGTGGCCTATGTAACAGCTGTCAAAGCCAAAAGACAGGAGTCCACAGGAGGCCTCTTATGGAAGCTTTTCAAATTTTAAATCTAATTTGGGTCCGTCAGGCAGCATGATTAAAGATGGATGGACACTTTTTTTTTTCTTTTTTAATAAAGGAATTGTCAAAAACTGTCTGTTGTAGTTTTTACTTTTTGACACTTTTTTGGTGAATGAGTAGGGGTACAATGTACCTGATAAGATAAGGGCAAGCAGGATCTGGGGGCCCCCCTTGTTGAAGGGGGCTTCCAGATTACGATAAGCCCCCCACCCACAGACCCCGGCAACCACCGGCCAGGGTTGTCGGAAAGAGGCTCTTGACCCATCAATATGGGGAAAAGGTGCTTTGGGGCACCCCAAAGTACCCTTCCCATGTTGAGGGCCTGGTATGATTCAGGAGGGAGGGCGCTCGCTCGTCCCCTCCCTTTCCTGGCCTGCCAGGCTGCATGCTCAGATAAGGGTCTGGTATGGATTTTGGGAGGCCCCCCACCATTTTTTTTTATTTTGGCGTAGAGTTTCCCTTTAAATCTATGCCAGACCCAATGGGCCTGGTATGGATTTTGGGGGGACCCCATGCTGTTTTTTTCTTTATTTTGGCATGGAGTTCCCCTTAAAATCTATACCAGACCCAAAGGGCCTGGTATGGATTTTGGGGGGGGGGGCCCCCGTGCAGTTTTTTTTCTTAATTCAGTCATGGGGTCCCCTTAACCACTTCAATACACTGTATTATATACTCTGCACTGCACTATATACCCTGCACTGTATTATATATATACTACACTGACTGCACTATATATTCTCCACTGTATTATATTTGCTACACTGACTGCACTATATACTCTGTAATATATTATATATACACTACACTGATGGCACTATATACTCTGAACTGTATTAAATATACTACACTGACTGCACTATATACTCTGAACTGTATTATACATACTACATGGACTGCACTATATACTCTGAACTGTATCATATACTGTACACTACACTGATGGCACTATATACTCTGAACTATAATATTTATACTACACGGAATTCACGATATACTCTGAACTGTATTATATATACTACATTGACTGCGCTATATACTCTGAACTGTATTAAATATACTACACTGACTGTAGTGTATACTCTGAACTGTATTATATATACTACATTGACTGCGCTATATACTCTGAACTGTACTATATATACTACACGGACTGCACTATATACTCTGAACTGTACTATATATACTACACGGACTTCACTATATACTCTGAACTGTATTAAATATACTACACTGACTGTACTATATACTCTGAACTGTATTATATATACTACATTGACTGCACTATATACTCTGAACTGTATTATATATACTACACGGACTGCCCTATATACTCTGAACTGTAATATATTTACTACACTGACTGCACTATATACTCTGAACTGTGTTATATAAACTACACTAACTGCACTATATACTCTGAACTGTATTATATATATACTACACTGACTGACTGCACACTACACTACCTGCCCAATCTCCATTCATTCACTATATACTGCCGCCGTATAAGCAGCAACCTTATATAATATGGGGCGTGGTCTTAGTCCCTGAGCCATGATTGGCCAAAGACATCCTGTCTTTGGCCAATTATGACTCTCACAGCACATTGTGCTGTGATTGGACAAAGCATGCAATTCAGGTGCATGCTTTGGCCAATCAGCAGCCGTTAATGCACTGCGATCTTGGAGTGCATTATGGGGCGTTCCACGGCGAGCAAACTTGCCGCGAGCGCCCCATATGTTCGTTTGTTCTACGAACAAACCAACAGCTGATGTTCGAGTTAAACTTACGTTCAACTCGAACATCAAGCCCATCCCTATTACTGATTCATTATTCTTCATCCTAAAATGTAGTACATTGAAAGCGTGAAACCCCAGCATGGATGTAAATGGTTTCAATTGTAGTTAAATTCACAACAAAAAACCTGCATAGCAATGCTGGTTTCAGTTTTTCCAACCAGTCCTTTAAAATGTGAATCAAATGCAGTACAGCTTTCATTTGATGGCTTTAAGGAAAAATAATGATAGCTTTTACAAGGACAATTTGTTATTTATTCCTTAAAAGCAAGATGCAATTGAAGGCTGAATGGATAGTAATGTTTAATTCCAGGCAGCTTTCCATTTCACAAAACCTATTTCAGAATTGATTTTGCACTACGTGTGCAGAAATGCTGACTGACGGTATCACACAGGACCAATAAATCTACTGTCTATTTTGTTAAGTTCTTATTCATCTTGAAGTATATCTGTATTACAAGAATAACAATGGGATATTGCAAAGCAGGACAAATAAATCCTGCTAATGATACCAAGACATTCCAAAAAAACATTCAAACATTCTCTATATTTCTGGGAGGTCCTTAGTACAACACCTTGAAATGAAATGTACTCTGAACTAAAATTAAAAGTAAACAAATAGAAAATTGTAAACCTTTTTAATTATTTTTTTAAGAGTGGGGTAAACCTCTGCGCGCATTTCTGACCAATACACAAATAGCAGAGCTTGTTTACCATAGAGCCAATTCTGGGTACAGGGGATTGTTAATCGAGTGTTGCAGATGTGTCCATGCTGTCTGGTCCCTACAGTGATGTCATCACTGCAGTCTCTCCTCTGGATCCTGAGAGCACCCTGCTGCTGGACAGCTAATAGAACATTTCCTATCTACTGTGCATGAAAGAGTAAAGACTCGGAACTGGAATGTCACATGGCACTCATTTGAGTGAGTAAAAGGGGCGCTTAGGTACCTTTTTTTATTTTCTATGCCAGCAATTTGTGTGGTGGTGCAGCATGGTGCGGCAGCAGTAAACACATAGAGTCCTGTTTCAGAGAACAGAATTTGTATTAATGTAGAAACAAGTATTGCATAACAAACCCGGCAAGGATGCACCAACTGGGAACACTCACAGTATTAACAGAAATATGTAGCAGGGCAGGTCTCAGCTGTGCCACCAGCATCTTTCTTGAGGGGAAGAATGCAGTCTGGCCGGGCCAGACCCAATTGGATAAGTCTCCAGAAGGATGGTGTGTCCCTACCCTTTCCTACTCATCTGGAACCTCTCTCTGCTGCCAATTACTGTCCCTGTCAGATGGGTGACCTGTCCCTACACTACCCACATTTGAAAATGTGCGCTAAGCCTGGAAGCCAGGGTCATAAATAGGCTCTGCCTGACCCAAGATGACTCCTAGAGCCACATGGGTTGCAGCATCGAATCAAGTAGCTTCTCCAGTGACCCTGGAAACTATGGAGGAACCATGTTCTTCTTGACTTCCTCTTGTCCTGCAATGCTGCTGTGGATGAGCGCCACCTGCAGTGGAGAAAGTAAACTACACCTTCCTACAAATTAGTTAGAGGAGTGTGAGTGGAGGGTTGTGTGGAAAGGCTGGTAGCCTGGAGAGTAGCCTAAAGAGGAATTATAATTTTTTTTAAATATCTCTATAAGTACACATTAACAAGATACATTTAATGTAATCAATCTTATCAAATTTAATGAAAACAAGGCACATAGATAAGTACAGTTGTACTCTGCAAGTGCAGTTGCACTATTTTTTCTTAGTAAAAGTGGTAAAGCTTCATTTTGTAAAGAATACGCAATCATTTGCAAGGGAAAATTAAAAAAATTAACGTTTGCTTGCACATATTTGGGTGATAGAAATCAGCAGAGTTTTGCCACATTGCAATTTGTTAATTCTGATACAACTGAAGGGCCTGGTTTGAATTTTGGGGGGAACCCCATGCTGTTTTTTCCTAGTTTTTTTAATGTATGCTGTCCTTTTATAAAAAGTTCCCCTAGGATTTCAAATCAGACCATTATTCAGGCATGCAGCCTGGGTGGCCGGAAAGGGGAGGGTACCTTACAATAGGCAGAGTGGTTCAATGACAGTCCAGATACAAGGCAGGCAAGGTTCAGAGTAGTCAGGATCCAATTCATAGTTAAAAGGCAGGCAGAATTCATTGAATAGTCAATATCCGATCCAAGGTCATAAACAGGGGAATCCAAATAGCAGAGCAGGTCAGACAGAAAGAGAGCTTGAGCATATATTACACACACTATATCACAAGCATGAGGCTGCAGGCTTGAATGGCTTAAATCAGGTTTGATCTCCACCCAGAGACTGGCTACATCAATCACCTTGCAGGTGGACAGATAGTCAGGGAGAATGTATCACAGCCAATACCAGGATACTGGAATGAGGGGCAGGAGCACAACACGCTCCTGACACATGATCAGTGAAATATCCCTAAATTGATTATTCAAGAAGGTCTGTATGCAAAGGACAATATTTGAATAGCTTTGCCACATGCAGTATTTCTATTGATTGTCCTAATATAGAGCGTCAAGACCTAAAGTGCACCGGTACTAAAAGAAATGTGGAGCCTGCTATTGCTTACATCCATTTGAAGATGCTATCTTACTGACACTGGCTTAATTATTTGTTGAGTCACTGACTTGGAACAAGCTTGCTGATTATGAATTCAGAATAAAATTAGTACTCTTAATCTGTGCAATTGTTCCATTTTTTTTTAATTTGTAAGTGTTGAGCCCACTGGGTCATCATGACAGCCAGGGGACCAGCAATTTTAGAAAGCAAGGCCAGAAATGTCAGTCACGTTTTCTCAGTATATGTTTCCATTAAAGTGAAACTCTGCTTTCGGTGTAAAAAAAGTGATTCTGTCCTGGCCAATTATATACACTTCAGAGATTTTGGCAGTTCTCACTGTTGAAGGTTACCTGTTTTTGTTAGCCATCTCTTCCTTGCAGAGATGGCTAAGTGGAAGGATCTGTGTGCTATAGTCCAAACATTAGTCTCTGTGTTGTAAAAACAAAAACCTGCACCCCTCTAAATTAGCAATATCTTTGGCCAGTATTTCTCCAACAATGAAAAGCTCCATTGTTCCCCCTGGATGTCCTGCTTGAAATATCTGCTCAAGCCTGCACATGAATACAGTATATAAATATTTGTTCCCAGTCATCTAGATTTAAACAATTGCAGTTGATCAAAGATGTCACTTGCTAGTGATCACAAGACTAAACATTGTTATAAATATACTGCTTTAGCATAAAAAACAGTGTCAGGGGGCAGAGAGAAACAAACTGCAACATGGAGGAACAAATTAGTGTCAAAATGAGATGCAGATTATGCTGTCTTTCAGTCAGAACATTTAATGCAACAGTATTTGTATTTGAACCTCTGCACCTTGAATTATGAGTATCTAACAGTTTTCTAACATCTCCACATTAGAACATGAAATATATGCATAAGAATGATTTCTTTGGATTATCACTGTGTTTTGCATATATTGTGACTTACCTTTTTCATTAAATGTAGATGAAATGATCTCATGCACTAGAGCTCCAATATAATTTGCATCCACAGATGTTAGCGCGAGTCCAGAATATACAGAGTTCACTCCCTCCACCACAGCATCATAAAAGTTGTTATTGCAGTCTTTCATTCTCTCATAGGTAGAAAGGATGGCATTAAGGGCCTAAATGCAAAACCATTGTTGTGAATCAATTTTATCAGAGCAAATAGCACTCTTGACACACTGTAACTGTATGAATGCAATCTGTGTAATTACAAGCTGGTAGAGTGTAGTTTAGACAAAAAGAATAGTACAAAAACTAATAACAGTTCACATTAGCAGACAATAGCAATAACGTTAATTAGTTCATTGCAGAGGGAGAAAACAAAATGTGCTTTGGGTAAACAGCATAAAAAGGTTACATATTATGCTTGAATTTAAATGTGATCTGGTTAGTAGTATTACTGAGGATGGCAGTGAATTATTATCGCCAATGGATTTCTCCTTTGCATCAGGTAAACTGCAGGCAAATCATCTCATCTCATCTCACTTTCTCTGTCTTTAATGTAAGTACATGTGTATGACTTTGCTCTTATAGCCTATTTGAAGGTTGATATTATGACAGTTACAGTACATGCACTTACAATAATTATAATTAATGTTACATTCAGTGTAATGAAATCATAACTCAAATAATTGTTTTTTATATATCTGTCTTAAATTATTATATGGAGAATTTTGGGACACCTAATCTTACACAAAATGGAAATGTAAAAGGCTAGGAATCGAATCATTATTTTAGAGCATTTTAGACAACTGTCATTAACCGGTTCCCGAGCGGCTCATGTAGATACACTGCTGCAGAATGGCTCTCCTAGGTGAAACCCCGTACGGATACGGCTTTCCCTTTAAGAGCTGCCAGAGGGTGCACCACCGGAGGCGCATGCCTGCTGCATGGCGGGGGACCCAATGCAAATGCTTCTGGCAATGCGCGATCGCGTGCACGAGAGCCAGCACGGGGATTTGTGTGTGTAAACACACAAATCCCTGTTCTGTCCATCATTTGTTTCTACTAAGTACGAACAACGATATGTATCCTCCCCCAGTCAGTCCTATCCCCATACAATTAGAACACATATAGGGAGTACAAATTTACCCCTTGATCGCCCCCTAGTGTTAACCCCTTTTCTACCAGTGACATTTACACAGTAATCAGTGCATATTTATAGCACTGGTCGCTGTGTCAATGTCAATGGTCCCAAAAAAGGATCCTATCTGTCCGTCGCAATGTCGCAGTACCACTAAAAATTGCAGATCACTGCCATTACTAGTAAAAAAAAATTAAAAACAATAAAAATGCCATAAAACTTTCCCATAGTTTGTAGATGCTATAACTTTTGCGCAAAACAATCAATATACACTTATTTTAATTTTATTTACCAAAAATATGTAGAAGAATATATATTGGCCTAAACTGATGAAGAAATTTGTTTTTTTTTTGTTTTTTAAATGGGGGACATTTTTTATAGCAATGTCAGAAACCATGAATCAGACTGAGACAGAAGTACATTTAAATCACACTTGTTTATTAATAATAATAAAAAGGTAAACAGAGTAAACCTAGTCAAAACATAGCCAGAGTTCAGGAACCAAAACGTATAGTCAGAAAAGCCAAAACACCAGGGAGCCAGAGATGAGTGTAGTAGAACAGCAAGCAGGATCTGGAGCCAGAAGGAATTTCAGCCAAGCAAGTCTTTAACAGGAACACAGGAGAGCGTCTCTAGAGATGTGACCAAGGTGAAGGCAGAGATCATCTGGGTTGGATGGCTTAAGTAGGCAGGACTGATGAGCAGGATATCATCAACAGGTTAGTCACTGTGGAGAGAAAGGAGCTGGCAATTAGCCGAAAGCTGAGTGGCCAGCTTTGAGAAGGAAGGGCTGAGCCCAGCCCTGACAGTACCCTTTCGTCAATGACCCCTCCCCCTCAGGGGACCACCAGGCTTGAGGGGAAAATGTCTATGGAAATCACAGAGGAGGACAATGGCATGTACGTCCGAGGATGAGACCCAAGAGCATTCCCCCGGACCCTTTTCAATGCACCAGGTACTGTATGCACCCACGGAACCTACAGGAGTCAACAATGGACTATACTTCATACTCCTCATGGTTCTCAACCTGTACAGGGTGAGGACGAGGCACCGAGGTGGTAAAGCAGTTGCCGACCAAAGGTTTTCATAAGGAGACATGAAATACATTCGAGATACACATATTAGAAGGAAGGTCTAATGCGTAAGCCATTGGGATAATCCTGCAAATAATATGGAAAGGCCCAATAAACCGAGGTGCGAACTTCAGAGAGGGAACACGAAGTTGGAGGTTGCGAGATGACAGCCAGACCTTGTCCCCAACCTGGTAGGAAGGCGCAGGCAGGTGTCTGCGGTCAGCATGGAGTTTGTACCTATCATTAGCATGTCACAAAGCCTCCTGGACTTGTGCCCAAGTGGAACGAAGACCACGGAGATGCTCCTCTAACGCAGGAATATTCCGTGGAACAAACGAGTCAGACAACATGGAAGGTTGGAAACCATAGTTCGATATAAACGGGGACAATCGGGAAACAGAATTCAAGGCACTATTGTGAGCAAACTCCACCCACGGTAAGAGGTCTGACCAGTTGTTATGATGGTCAGGAAATATAGCAATGTAGGAATTGCTCCAAGGACTGATTGGCTCGTTCTGCGGCCCCATTAGACTACGGGTGATATGCAGAGGAGAAAGCAAGCTGAATTCCCAACTGTGCACAAAAGGCTCACCAGAACCGGAACACAAACTGACTACCCCTGTCCGAGACAATCACCTTGGGTAGCCCATGTAAGCAAAAGATCTCCCGAGCACAAATGGAAGCCAGTTCCTCAGAAGTGGGCAACTTCTTAAGTGGAATACAATGGGACATTTTCGAGAACCGGTCAACCACCATAAGGATAACTGTGTTGCGCTGGGAGTTGGGTAACTCCACAATGAAATCCATAGACAGATGGGTCCAGGGCCTCTCTCCATTGGGTATGGGTTGTAGGAGGCCCACTGGAAGGTGTAGTGGAGTCCTACTCTGAGCAAACACGGGACAGGCAGCTACGAAGGTGGTTAAATCAGCATGTAGACTAAGCCAGCAGAATTGTTGGGAAATGGCCCAAAAGAGTTGATTCTTTCCAGGGTGGACAGCAGCCTTGGTAAGTCTGGAGCACGGCAGTACGGAGACTCTCTTGAACAAAGCAGCAGTCACAAGGTTTCTCAGGAGGAGCATGGACCTGAGCGGCAAGAATTTTGTCACCCAAAGGGGAAATGAATACGATCAAGAGGAATCTCAGGAACCGGAACCGACTCCATCTTGGCAGTGGAGGAAAATTTTTGTGACAAAGCGTCAGCCTTTACATTCTTAGTACCGGGTAAGAATAAGACAATCTAATTTAAAGAAAAAAAGCCCATCGTGCTCTTCTGGGAGAGAGGCGTTCTGCCTCAGACAAGAACCGGCACAGTGGTACCTTTGAGAAGATGTTTCCATTCTTTCAGGGCTAAAATGATCACTAAAAGCTCTGTCACCAATCTTGTAATTGCACTCCGCAGGTGATAATTTCTTGGAAAAGTAGCCACAAGGATGCATAGCACTCTCAGGAGGTAGGACGTTGAAACAGAATGGCGCCAACTTCAATCTCAGAAGCATCAACCTCAAGGATAAAGGGTAACATAGGATGAGGATGTGCCAACACAGAAGCAGAAACAAAGGCAGCCTTGAGACTCTCAAGGGCCATAATAGACTCCGGAGACCAACTCTGTGGGTTACTGTCCTTTCTGGTCATATCAGTCAGTGGCTTGACCAGAGACGAAAAGTTACGAATAAACTTCGATAATAGTTGGCAAAGCTAAGAAAATGCTGCAAAGGACGTAAATCCACAGGTCGGGGCCACTGTAGGACTGCTGAAAGTTTCTCTGGGTCCATCGAAAAACCAGCAGTGGAAATGGCATAACCCAGGAATTTAACCTGTTCACGATGGAATTCGTGCTTCTCCAATTTACAACAGAGATTGTTCTCTTTTAGTTTCTGAAGTACACGACAGACACCTGTGTGGTGGCTCTCCAGGGACTTGGAAAATATGAGGATATTGTCGAGATAAACCACCACACATAACTGCAACAAATCTCAGAGGACATCGTTAATAAATTCCTGGAAAACTGCCAGTGCGTTACAAAGGTCAAAAGGAATTACAAGGTACTCATAATGGCCTGTTCTGGTATTAAGCGCAGTTTTCCACTTGTCGCCCTCCTTAATCCTCACGAGATTGTATGCCCCTCTCAAATCAAGCTTAGTGGAAACCATTGCTCCCTTGAGGTGGTCAAATAACTCCATAATCAACTAAATCGGATAGGCATTCTTAATTGTGAAACGATTGAGACCCCTATGATCAATACAAGGTCTCAGTTCACCACTTTTTCACAAAGAAGAAACCAGCACCAGCAGGAGATAAGGATTTGCGGATGAAACCTCGAGAAAGTGCATTTACAACATACTCCTCCATGGCCCTATCCTCCAAGATTGACAAAGGGTATGGCACCAGGTTCAAGGTCAATTGCACAATCATACGACTGGTGTGGAGGCAAACTACCGGCTTGACCTTTGTCAAAGACATCGCTAAAATTGTGGTACTCCTCTGGCAGGGAGGAGAGTGAAGAGGTGCACAGGACCTTGGCTACCTTCTGGAAGCATGTCTTACTGCATTGTGGCGACCAGGAGAGAACCTCAGCACAGAGCCAATCAAAAGAGGGGTTGTGCCTCTGTAACCAAGGATAACCAATAACCAGCGCAAACTCAGGTGAGGAAATAACTTGGAATTGGATTATCTCATGGTGAAGAGCCTCTACGGCCATGGACAATGGAACAGTCTCATGAGTCACATGGGCAGGCTGTAGAGGTCTCCCATCAAGAGCCTCAATGGCAAGTGGAGTGTCACGCAGCTGCAGCGGAATCGAGTGCTTTGATACAAAGGCTGTGAAAAGAAATGTAGCGCATAAACTGTGAAAACCCACAAAAAAAGGGGGGGTTATTAATAAATAATGTCAACATCAAAGAAATAAATAACTCGTGAGTCTCTCAACAAGATAAATAGAGTCCAATAGGTGAACAACATATGTTTGGAAAATGTCCCACTAATTAAAGGTGAGTGAGTATATAAAGCGGCAGATGTTCAAACACAGGCAAATCTTTAAATCTCCCAGGAAGAACACATCCAACGGCTGTATGAATCTTGATAAAAGTAGTGTGTAGAAAACTCTTACCAGATAGATTGGACTCCCTTATCAGCGACAGGGAATCACTAAGGCGGGTTGCCCCTCAGGGCCTTGGAACGGACATCCCGACTCTGGAAACCTTCTGGATCAGACTCTGCATGGATCTCCCGGGGCCTCAGGTAGTTCCTCACAAAGGATAGCCAAGGCACGGATCAGAGGAAACGGGACGTCTCACATGAAGCTGAAGTGGGAGCTAGATTTTCTCTCAGATGGTATGTGGAGAAAAAATGAAAAGGCTCCACATAGTGTAAATGAAAAAAGGTGGGTTTTTTATTGCTAAAAAGCCTGGTTACAATAAAAATGTGATCACAAAATATAAAAACAAGATGGGCAACAAGGAGGATGCTGAAAGTCGGATCCTGCGTGCTGCGTGGAGTGTGTTGGTGTCCACGAGGGAGAATCATGCCTTTAGCCAAAGATTTACTGCATCCGTCCTCTGAGGAGGAGAAGACTAGACATAAGAAGAAGAGGTTGGTACAGAGCCCAAACTCCTACTTTATGGATGTTAAATGCCCAGGCTGCTATAAGATCACTACTGTATTCAGCCATGCACAGACGGTTGTCCTTTGTGTAGGATGCTCGACAGTCCTGTGCCAGCCCACAGGTGGAAAAGCCAGGCTCACAGAAGGTTGTTCTTTCAGACGAAAGCAACACTAAATTATTCTTCTTCATTTCTGTGACATGCTGCCGCACCTTGCAGATTGCCCCTCAGGATGATTTGCCTTATGTCCTGCTCGCCCCACTTTCCTCACTGTGGTATAATAAGTCTGTCTTGTTGGCTTTTGTAATTCAGGGAGATTTTTTGGAATTGAAGTTTAAAAAAAAAATTGGGCGCTTTCAGCATCCTCCTTGTTGCCCATCTTGTTTTTATATTTTGTGATCCACATTTTTATTGTAACCAGGCTTTTTAGCAATAAAAAACCCACCTTTTTTCATTTACACTATGTGGAGCCTTTTCATTTTTTTCTCCACATACCATCTGAGAGAAAATCTAGCTCCCACTTCAGCTTCATGTGAGACGTCCCGTTTCCTCTGATCTGTGCCTTGGCTATCCTTTGTGAGGACCTACCTGAGGCCCCGGGAGATCCATGCAGAGTCTGATCCAGAAGGTTTCCAGAGTCGGGATGTCCGTTCCAAGGCCCTGAGGGGCAACCCGCCTTAGTGATTCCTCGTCGCTGACAAGGGAGTCCAATCTATCTGGTAAGAGTTTTCTACACACTACTTTTATCAAGATTTATACAGCCGTTGGATGTGTTCTTCCTAGAAGATTTAAAGAATTGCCTGTGTTTGAACATCTGCCGCTTTATATACTCACTCATCTTTAATTAGTGGGACATTTTCCAAACATATGTTGTTCACCTATTGGACTCTTTTTATCTATGTTGAGAGACTCACGAGTTATTTATTTCTTTGATGTTGACATTATTTATTAATAACCCCCCCCTTTTTTGTGGGTTTTCACAGTTTATGCGCTACATTTCTTTTCACAGTATTTTCATGGTTGTTGTCACTCCGTATGTAGCTGCTCCATTTTTTGTTATTTATTTAACCTTTTTTAGCGCAGTGTATACATATTTTTTTGCACTTTGATACAAAGGCAGCATCAATGAACAGGCCTGCAGCCCCAGAGTCAATTAGAGCCTGTATCTCGACGGACAACTCAGCCCAAGAAAGGGTAACCAAAACCAAGGGCTTATCCTTCTGGATAACTGGGGACAAAACAACACCACCTAAGGTCTGTCCATGACAGGACCTCAAGGTTCGTGCGTTCCCTGGATGGGTAGGATAAGACTTGACCTGCCTGGCCACAATAAAGGCACGATCTCTCCCTCCTCCTAAGAGTTCTCTCATCCACACGGAGACGCATGAAGTTCATCTTCACAGACCGACTCGGTACCAGGAGGCATGGGAGGTGAGGGAGGCAAGGGTGGGACTGCAAAGTTCGGAGACAAATGTACAGGAGGCTTCCGCAAGCGCTCCTAAAAAGGAAGTCTGAGTCTGGAGTCAATGAGGATGGCAAACATGGTCAACATCTCCAGCTCAGTGGGTATATCTCGGGCTGCTATCCCATCCTTGATGGTATCTGGGAGACCATGAGAAAAAGTAGCCACAAGAGCCTCATTGTTCCAAGTAACCTCTGCTGCCAGAGTACGGAATTCAATGGCGTAATTGACAACAGTTCTCGTACTCTGTTTGATGGACATGAGGCACTTTGAAGCAGAAGCAGAGCCTACATGAACGTCAAATACCCTTTTAAAAGAAGCCACAAACTCTGGGTAACTCAAGACAACAGGTATTTGCATCTCCCATAGAGGGTTTGCCCAGGCCAAGGCTCTCTCAGAAAGCAAAGATATCACAAAACCTACTTTGCTTCTGTTCGTGGGAAATGCCTGGGGCAGCATCTCAAAGTATATCTCAACCTGGTTGAGAAACCCTCTGCATTGGACTGGATCACCCCCAAATCACTGGGGAAGCGGAGCGGAACCAGACATACCTCTTATAGAGGTAATACTCGAGGCGGGTGCCTTCACAGAGACTGGCGCAGCAGCAGGGACGGCCTGCAACAAAGGCTGTACCGGAGCAGCCACAGTGGGAGATTCCAGGTGAGCCGTGCAACTCAGGAGCATTTGTAACGCCATGGCAAACTGATCCATGTGGTGATCTTGCTCATTTAATTTGGAAAAAATATTACTAACAAGTGGATTGACTGTATCTTCTGAATTCATGGCCTTCGCCTACTGTCAGAAACCATGAAATCAGACCGAGACAGAAGTACAGTTAAATCACACTTGTTTAATAATTAAAGTAAAAAGAACAAACGTAGTCAAAACATAGCCAAATTTCAGTAATCAGAACGGATAGTAAGCCAAGCCAGGAGTCAAGGATCAAAGTAGTGGAACAGCAAGCAGGATCTGTAGCCAGAAGGGATGTCAGCAAAGCCAGTTTTTAAACCGGAATGCAGGAGATAGTTTCTAGTGATGTGACCAAGCTGAAGGCAGAGCTCCTCTGGACTGGATGGCTTAAGTAGGCAGGACTGACGAGCAGGATCAACAACAGCTGGGTAACTGTGGAGAGAGATGGGAGCTGGCAATTAGCTGACAGCTGAGCGGCCGGCTCAGAGAAGGAAGGGCTGAGCCTGCTCATCAAATCTGGAAAAAATATTACCAACAAGTGGATTGACTGCATCTTCTGAATTCATGGCCTTCGCATACTGTCAGAAACCATGAAATCAGACCAAGACAGAAGTACAGTTAAATCACACTTGTTTATTAATAATAATAATAATAATAAAAATGTAAACAGAGTAAACATAGTCAAAACATAGCCAGAGTTCAGGAACCGGAATGAATAGTCAAACAAGCCAAAATGTCAGGGAGCCAGAGATGAGCGTAGAACACAAGCAGGATCTGGAGCCAGGAGGAATGTCAGCCAAGCAAGTCTTTAAGGCCTCTTTCACACGAGGGATCCGTATGTCCGTTTTTCATCCTTCCGTTTTCGGATGAAAAACGGACATACATTCATCCCTATGGAGCGTCGGATGTCAGCGGTGACATGTCCGCTGACATCCGACCCCGCTCCGATCCGAAAAGTGTAACGGAGGAAAAACCTACTTTTCCATCCGTTTTCGGATCGGATCGGGTGACGACGGACACTACGGTCCGTCATCATCCGATCCCCCCATAGGGGAGAGCGGCGCTCTGACAGGTCCGTAGCTGCACAGCGTGCAGCGATGGACCTGTCATCTTCCTGCTCAGCGGGGATCGGCGGAGCGATCCCCGCTGAGCAAGCGGGTGTTCACGGGGCGGATCATCACTGATCCGCCCCGTGAGAAAGAGGCCTTACAGGAACACAGGAGAGCATCTCTAGAGATGTGACCAAGGCGAAGGCAGAGATCATCTGGGCTGGACGGCTTAAGTAGGCAGGACTTACGAGCAGGATATCAACAGGTGAGTCACTGTGGAGAGAAAGGAGCTGGCAATTAGCCAACAGCTGAGTGACCAACTTTGAGAAGGAAGGGCTGAGCCCAGCCCTGACAAGCAGAAAGTTAAAAATATTGTTGTTTTTTTTTTTAATTTATAGCGCAAAAAATAAAAACCGCAGAGGTGATCAAATACCACCAAAAGAAAGCTCTATGTGGGGGGAAAAAAAGGAAATTTAATTTGGGTACAGCAATGCATGACTGCGCAATTGTTAGTTAAAGCGCCAAATTGTAAAAAGTGCTCTGGTCAGAAAGGGGGTAAAATCTTCCGGGGATGAAGTGGTTACATTTGTTAACTTATCTAGTTTACTAGTGAAATTAATCTACTTCCTTAAGAGGTATATTTCTCTTTTTAGCATTGTCACATACTAAATTAACTACTTGCACTCTGGAAGATTCACCCCCCCTTCATGACAAGGCCATTCTTTGTGATATGGCACTGCTTTATTTAAATTAACAATTGCGCGGTCATGCAATGCTGTATCCAGATGAAATGTATGTATTTTTTTTTCCCCACAAATAGAGCTTTCTTTTGGTGGTATTTGATCACCACTGGATTTTTTATTTTTTGTGCTATAAACCAAAAAAGACTGACAATTTTGAAAAAAAAAAAAAATACATAATATTTTTTACTTTCTGTTATAATACCTATCCAATAAGATAAAAAAGAAAAAAATTACAAATCTAATTTCTTCATAAATTTAGGCCAATATGTATTCTGCTACATATTTTTGGTAAAAAATCCTAATAAACATATATTGATTGCTTTGCACAAAAGTTATAACATCTACAAACTATGGGATATATACTGGAATTTTTATTTATTTTTTTTTATACTAGTAATTTCAATGATCAGCGACCTATAATGGGACTGCGATATTGCGGTGGACAAATTTGAAAGGAAATTCCAATACCTATAATTTAATAGTTAGTAATAATTAGGTTATTATTAGTTAGTTATTATTTTAGATTTTTGAATTTTCAGGTGTTTGAATTTTCAGATTTTCGTTCTTATTTTCGGATTTTCGTTCTTATTTTTGGATTTTCGTTCTTTTGAATCTTCGGATTTTCATTCCTATTTTTTGATTTCCGAATTTCCAAAATTTAAAATTTTCGAATTTGCGAATTTTAAAATTTTCGAATTTTCGAATATTCTGAAAAATGTATATTTCTCATATTTTCCAAAATAACAAATTTGTCTAAATTTGTTAAAGAACTAATTCGGAACTAAACAAATTGCACATGTCTACAGTCAAGAAAATTATGGGTATTTCTTATCCTACTAGATACTCCCCTATATGGGATAACGATAGATTCCCTCAACTTTTGGCTCTCAGAGGTTTTCAGAGATGGGGAAAATCAGGAATAACAACCTTAGTTAGCTGTACGAGAATGGTCTACTTAAGTCCTTTGAAGAGCTAAGAGGAGATTTCTCTTTACAATTGAATTGTTTTTATTTTATTTCTCCAATCGAGACATGCTTTACATGCTCAATTTTCTTCTGTTAAGATATTCTTTCCCCTAACCCCTATTTTTGACAAACAAGTACAAGCAAGGTCAACAAAAGGTCTTACCTCTGTTACATATAGGGTAGTGTTATTGAATTTTCCCATTCGCTCTAGGGCTGGATGGGAACAAGATACTGGCCCCATCTCTGACGAAGTTTGGGATGTATTCTCCGGTCTATGCTTCGGGTGTCTCTTTCTTCATCACATAGACTGACCCTGATCTTTATCCTTCTTAGGGTTTACAGAACTCCTCAATCTCTGCATGCCATAGGCTTGAGATCTGAGCCAGCCTGTGCTAGGTGTGGCAACACAGGTACGCTAATACATCTTCTGTGGTGGTGTCCTAAACTCCAGAGATGCGGGGATAACTGGTACTTTAAATGGGATACTGGATATTAATATTTTGGTTGAACCACTTATGTGCCTATTGGGCTACTGCAATATGTCTATTTATACTTTTCCCATTGTTAATACTATTAGGAGTGCACTTTTGGCGGCCCGCAGACAGATTGCTTTTAAGTGGATCTCTCCTCATCCGCCAACTGGATCTGACTGGATCTTAGACCTTAATAGGATTATTTTATTTGAAAAATATACATACTTTCTAAGGAACTCCATGAGTAAGTTTGATGCTATTTGGTCAAAGTGGCTTGAGTCTATAGGGGGATTTACTAAAACGACTTGGTGCTAAATCTGTTGCATCTCTGCATAGAAACCATCAGCTTCCAGGTTTAATTGTCAAAGCTCAATTGAACAACCTGAAGTTAGAAGCTGATTGACTACTATGCACAGCTGCACCAGATTCTGAGTGCACCAGCTTTAGTAACCCCCCCCCCCCCATGTCCTTGGCATTGGTCTTTGTTTTTTCTATGTAGTCTTGGTTTTGTTTTATGTGATTTGGTTTGAATACCTTGTTTGTATTGTTTTAATGTTGTTTGCATATAAAAATGAAAAAGAATCTGATTTAAAAAAATAAAGTGGTTGGAGGGAAGCTTCAGAATAGCAAAGATGTTTTTATTACAAATTATGTGAGCAGACTGCAGTTCCTCTTTAAGTACCGTAGTCTGTCGCCATTCCACGACTGTGCGCAATTTTAAAGCATGACATCTATTTACTTGGCGTAACATCATCTTTCACGTTATTTTTTTCAAAAAAATTGCATTTGAAAGACGGCTGCGCAAATACAGTGTGACATAAAATATTGCGCGATCGCCATTTCATTCTCTAGGGTCTCTGCCAGGCATGTACTGGCCATCGGGACTACTGGGAGTTTCCCGGTGGGATGATGGCTCAGTGGGCCAGTATCAGTGACAGTCTATCAAAATATTGGATGTGCGGCCCGCGCAGCCATTATTTTGAGCACTGCTGCACTGCCCAGGGCCGGCCCTACCATGGGACCGAGGCGGCAATTCAGGAGTGGACTGGGTCGGGATGGTGCTTCAGTGTTTCACTGCTTCTGTTTCCGGTCCACCCACCACCTGTAGCACAGAGCCGATAGGCTCTGCCGCTGCAATAGGTGTCTGAAAGGTCATGCTGGTGGGTGGGGACAGAAGTCCTCCGACGGTCACTGCATCCTCCGGAACATCCCTGGTGTCAGTGTGTGGGCAGCGGCTCGGTACAGCTGCCCTAGAAGAGGGGGTTCGCACACTGCTCTGTTCAGCTGTGAATGAGCCAGCTTGTGACACACACCGCTTCCTGCCCCTCTCTCCCTACCTGTACATTACATTGATGAAGAGCAAGAGGAGCAGGAAGATTAAACAAGTAGTCAACAGCCACATTAAAGCCCCTCCTGCACCATTCAAGTGAGTGAGCTGAGCACTGTCACTGACCAGACCCGGACCCCTCTCTCTTCCCCCTCCCCTCTCTCTCTCCCTGTCCCCCCTCTCTCCCTGTCCCCCTCTCTCTCTCTCCCTGTCCCCCCCTCTCTCTCTCCCTGTCCCCCTCTCTCTCTCCCTGCCCCCCTCTCTCTCTCTCCCTGTCCCCACCTCTCTCTCTCTCTCCCTGCCCCCCTCTCTCTCTCCCTGCCCCCCTGTCTCTCTCCCTGCCCCCCGTCTCTCTCTCCCTGTCCCCCTCTCTCTCTCCCTGTCCCCCTCTCTCTCCCTGCCCCCCTCTTACTCCCTGTCCCCCCTCTCTCTCTCTCCCTGCCCTCCCTCTCTCTCTCTCTCTCTCCCTGCCCCCTCTCTCTCCCTGTCCCCCTCTCTCTCTTTCCCTGTCCCCCCTCTCTCTCCCTGCCCCCCCACTCTCTCCCTGTCCCCCCTCTCTCTCTCCCTGCCCCCCCTCTCTCTCTCTCTCTCTCTCTCTCTCTCCCTGTCCCTCCTCTATCTCTCCCTGTCCCCCTCTCTCTCTCCCTGTTCCCCCTCTCTCTCTCCCTGTTCCCCTCTCTCTCCCCCTACCCCCTCTCTCTCTCTCTCTCCCTGTCCCCCCTCTGCCCCCTCTCTCTCCCTGTCCCCCTCTCTCTCCCTGCCCCCCCTCTTTCTCTCTCTGTCCCTCTCTCTCTCTCCCTGTCCCCCCTCTCTCTCTCTGTCCCCCCTCTCTCTCTCCCTGTCCCCCTCACTCTCCCTGGCCCCCCTCTCTCTCTCCCTGGCCCCCCTCTCTCTCTCCCTGCCCCCCCTCTCTCTCTCCCTGCCCCCCCCTCTCTCCCTGTTCCCCCTCTCTCTCTCTCCCTGCCCCCCTCTCTCTCCCTGTCCCTCTCTCTCTTTCCCTGTCCCCCCTCTCTCTACCTGTCCCCCTCTCTCTCCCTCTGTCCCCCCTCTCTCTCTCTCTGTCCCTCTCTCTCTTTCTCTCTCCTTGTCTCCTCTCTCTCTCTCTCTGTCCCTCTCTCTGTCCCTCTCTCTCTCCCTGCCCCCCTCTCTCTTTCTCTCTCCCTGTGCCCCCTCTCTTTCTCTCCCTGTCCCCCCTCTATCTCCCTGTCCCCTCCCTCTCTCTCTGTCCCTCTCTCTCTGTCCCTCTCTCTCTGTCCCTCTCTCCCTCTCTCTCTCTCTCTCTCTCTCTCTCTCTCTCTCTCTCCCTGTCCCCCCTCTCTCTCTGTCCCCCTCTCTCTCTGCCTGTCCCCCTCCCCCTCTCTCTCTCTCCCTGTCCCCCCTCTCTCTCTCTCCCTGTCCCCCTCTCTCTCTGCCTGTCCCCCTCCCCCTCTCTCTCTGCCCCCTCCAATTTCTCTCTCTCTCTGCTTGTCCCCCCTTTCTCTCTCCCTGTCCCCATCTCTCTCTGCCCCTTCTCTCTCTCTCTGCCCCCTCCACTTTCTTTCTCTGCTCTCTCTCTGCCCCCTCCTCGCTCTCTTTCTCTCTCTCTCTCTGCTCCCTCTCTCCCTGCCCTCTCTCTAGCAGCAGACGACGTGGCATGTGACACACTGCATGTGGTGGCAAGCGACGGTGGCAAGTGACATGCAGCATCTGGTGGTAGGCGATGGTGGAAAGTGACACGCTGCATCTGGTGGCAGGTGGCGGTGGCAAATGACATGCTTCATCTGGTAACAAGCAATGGTTCCCACTGATTCTGCATTCTGGTGAGTTGAACTATTTCATTATATACTACAATGTAGTAATAGAAATAATGTAATTTGATCATCCTGACACCATATTAAGCATGGTGTTAGGATGTTTTCATTGCCAGCACCAGCCATTCACCCGACAAATTACCCCCACCGCTGAATTCCCCGTAAACACTGAGACTACATTCCCCCCTGGTCCTTGGCAAAATTGTCCCTGAATGGCAGGGGGGCAAGGTGTCAATTTTCCCCCGGGTCACTCTGATGGCCCATACAAAGGCCGCACCGCTTCCCTCAGATCCATCCCAAACTCAATAAGTATCCATATTGCGCAACTGCGTATAGTTTTATATACTGTTTTTGTGCATGTTTGCAAAATTAAAGTGGGCCGCTCTGGGTGAAGTCCAGGGCCAAATTTTTGTCCCAGTCCAGCCCTGGTCTCTGCTAAAGAAATATAGAATGTTTGGGGGTTCTATGTAATTTCTAGCAAAAAATACTAATTTAAACTTGTAAACAAAAAGTTCCAGAAAAGACCTGGTCTTAAAGCGGTTAAGGTAAACACTGCAATAATTACTCAAAAGATGCACTCACTATACTTTCTTAAATTTATATTTTTTTTTTTTAAAACTTCAAAATAGTCATATGCAATAGCTCATATTATCCTACATTGTATTCATATGAAATATTTCAAATTCAAAATAACCACTTGAGCCTCCAGCCCCATTTTGAAATTGTGCAGAGATAGCAGCCAATCAACCAAAAGCTCAGTGCTGTTTTTAAATGTTGCCCTGTTTCTATGGCTTTTGTGGCCCTAAATGGCATTTGTGCTAGAACTGCTGGCTGTCAGTAATAGCCAGGTTCCAGCAATAAGCACACGCGTTCTCAGGCTTTCAGTCTGTGGACATGGTTCCATGGCTTCTGTATTGTGTATACTTTGGATTGACATTACATCACGTCCACTGAGTACAGAGGATGGGACAGAGCTGCTTTCGGCTCCATCCAGCATCTCCCTGAAGTGCTCTATTGCTTGCTGATGGCAGATTGTATACAGAACATGAAAACGAAAAAGAGAGAATAAAGAAGTACACAGATATGATACAGTAAAACACAATTTATTACATTTAAAAACAGAAGCAAGGCACACACATGGATTTCCACAGCATAGGCCACTTTGTACACACTACCACATTACAGCTAACACCGGGGTCAGCAGTGCTGCTGGATGACAGCTCAATCCTTTTTCCTTAAAAATCCTTAAAAACGAGTCTAGGAAGCTGGGGCACACCCGCCCCTGCATAACATTCCCTACTGAGGTTCTACACTGACAGCAGTTAGAGCAGGCCAACACATGTATCTACCAACCTCCTGTGATATGTACATTGGTTGTCAGGTAACTGCATTTCAGGAGCATGAGACAGGGGCCTTGCCCTGACAACCAGTGTACATATTGCAGAAAATGGCCAGATACACACATCAGCTCCTGATTGTAAATCCTTACTGTTTATAAATGTAATAAAGTGTGTTTTACTGTGCCATAGCTGCTTTCCTTAAGGTGGTTGTAAAGGCAGAAGGTTTTTTACCTTAATGCATTCTGTCTATCCAGAGATGTGCATGAGTACCTTGGCCGTTCAGAACTCTCCCTCTTGATTGGCTGAGACACAGCAGCGGCTCCATTGGCTCCCACTGCTGTCAATCAAAGTCACTTGGCTCCATGGCTGAATGAATACACAGCAGTGTCTCGGCTCAGGTGCCCCCATAGCAAGCTGCTTGCTGTGGGGGTACTCAACAGGAGGGAGGGGCCAGGATCACCAAAGAGGGACTCGAGAAGAGGAGGATCTGGGATGCTCTTTGCAAAACATACACAGAGCAGGTCAATATAACATGTTTGTTATTTTTAAAGAAAAAAAAATGAGACTTTAGTATCACTTTAAAGACAAAATAAAGATAGACCATTGAGTGTATGTATGACAGACAGTACATGTAACAATTCTACAATTTAAATATACATGTTACATATTCATATCTAGTGTACCTGGTGTAACTGTACAGGGCTCATATCCATTAGATGATTCAGCCCAGTTTTGGGAAATATCCACTGTGTTTTGAGAACACCGTACAACACACAAATTCCAAGTAGAGTCTTTGAATGGTAGTTGGCATCTTCTTCACCCTTGAACAAGTCTCTTCATTTATCTGATCCATTGCTGATGTGATGGCTAATTTAACAATTTACAGAACAATATAAACAATGTCACTTTTGAGGAACATAACATAGCAATTTAAATATATGAAAGCCTAAAAGCATTATTTGTCTTTCTAAATTAAGACACTGCAATTGCTAGAAAGGTTGGCCTTTATTTAGAAGCAATAAAAATACATTAAGGGTTTTAAATCTGGCTAACATGGAACACAATTGGGATAAATATGTTCTGGTAACATAGATGGCTATCATCAAGTGGTGCAACGTAGTAAAAATATATGTGAACCCATCAATCAAAGCTTGTCCTATGATGTTTTAGTAAAAAAACAAAACGGCTAGCCACTTTAGTTTTTAATCCTCATTTTGGTTTAGTTTATGCAACCAGTTCATTTTTATGAATTTGATATTTGATACAATTTTGATATAAAAAAATGTATTGTTCATTTTGTCCTGAATATTAAAAGTGAAATACATTACTGTCAAAAAAAAAAAAAAAAAAACGACCCAAGAAGGAAAATTAAGAACATTTATATAAGCATCAAAGTTGACATTTTTTAACGCAATTTAAGTTTTTTTAACTATTCTTTCCTAGAGCAGAACTAAAAAATAGATCATCTATTGCTAGTGCAGCAATTGCATTGCATTTTCTTTATGAATTACAGTGGGTATAGAAAATAATCACCCCCCATTAAAATAATCATTTTTTTTTTTGCTTTGCAGCCTGAAATGAAGACAGACATAGTTTTTGTTTTATTCAGCTATATTTACTAGTGCTACTTATAACATCTAAATGAAAGCTATAACACCAACATGTCAGAAAAAAACTTAAAAAATTCAAAAAAAGAATAAATTGGAAAAAGGATCACCTCCTTGTGTCAGTATTTTGTTGAACTCCCTTTTGCTTTAATTACAGCCTTTAGTCTGTTGGGATATGTATTTAGTAACTTTGCACATCTAATTTGCAATATTTGCCTGCTCTTCTTTGCAGAACTGCTCAGTGAAATTTGATGGTGACTGTTTGTGGACCGCAGTCTTCAACTCATTCCACAGATTTTCAATTGGGTTTAAGTCTGGGCTCTGACTAAGCTATGCAAGGACATTCACCATTTTTCTCCTTCAACCACTGCATGGTCATTTTTGCTGTGTGCTTTGGGTCATTGTCATGTTGGAAGGTAACCTTTCTTCCCATTGACAACTTTCTGGCAGAGGGAAGCAGATTTTCCTCAAGAATTTGACAGTATTTTGCCGCATACATTTTTCCTTCTATCCTGACAAGTGCTCCAGTCCCTGCTGCAGAGAAACACCCCATAACAGGATATTACCACCATACTTTACTGTAGGAATGGTGTTATTTGGACGGATTTCCGCCAGACATATCGTTTGGTGTTGAGGTGCCAAATCATTCAAATTTAGCCTGATCTGACCATAACGCCTTTTTCCTCAGAATCTTAAAGGTGCGTTTTGGTAACGCTCAGTCATGACTGCATGGGGCCTTTCTTGAGGAGCGCCTTTTTTCTTGCTGCCCCCCCCCCCCCATAAAAGCCACATTTGTGGAGAATTTGTGATATTGTTGTCACATGCACACAATGACCACTCTTTGTCATAAGTTCCTGCTACAGAATTGCTATAGGTCTCTTGGTAGCCTCTCTGACAAGTTTCCTCTTGGATCTTTCATCCAGTTTGGAATGAAGTCCTGATCTAGGGAGGGTCTGTGTTGTACCAAAAAGCTTTGAGATTTATTTTTATCTCCTGACTTGTGCCTGTCCACAACATTTTCCCGGAGATCCCGGGTGACAGTGCCTTGCCACTCATAGTTATTTGTTTGCTTCAGTTGCACCACAGGGGACTGAAATGCTCCAGGAAAGCTCTTTTCAAGCTGAGCTAATCAAAATGACCACAGCTGATCATAATTGAAGGTCAAATGGCTTTGTGTACCTTTGAGAAGGTAATTAGCTACACCTAATTTTTAGGAAGGGGGTGATCTTTTTTCCAACTCAGTGATTCTGTTTGTGAATTTTTGTTATTTTTTGCTGACTTGTTGGTGTTAAAGCTTTCACTTGAATGTTATAAGTTGCACTGAGTAAACACAGCTGGATAAAACAAAAACTGTCTGTCTTCAGTTCAAGCTGCAAAGCAACAAATTATGATTATTTTAAAGATTCTTTTTTTATACCCACTGTATATACAATATAAAGTGTATATAATCATAATCATGACTATAATCATTTGATTTATATGTTATTATTTATTTACTATTTAGAAAAAAAATATTTATTTCACAAATAAACTTTGTATAGAAGGTACACCCTTGGCACATGTTTCACTGAGCATTATGGGTTTTTTTTTATGTTTAAAGACAAAGAACAGCAGAAGCTTTTTTTTTTACTTGAAACTCTATCTCAGAATGACATTTTGTATAGCTTGGCTGTTTTTTTCTGCATAAAGGTAAAATTAGCTTGAAAACATCTGAAAAGGAGCCTAGTGCTTATACTGGGGCTTAAACTGAATTTTCCAAATATATAAAACAACAATAGGTTAAAAAAAAACATAGTACTTGTATATATTTCATTTTAAATGACTGGTCTCTTAGCTTCAGCTATACATTAGCACATTGTACTAGAACACAATAATGTTTATACATAAAGAAAAAATATACATATATATAAATCAGTGTAGCGCAGCAAAATAAAAATATTAAAATAAATAATGATTTCATAATAATTTATATAATACCCAAAAACTGTGAGTGAATGAATAAATAACTAAGTAAACAGTCCTCTGTAAATAATTCCTGCCCGCCTAATGAAGAAGCCTATCACTTGGCGATACGCATGTAGGAGAGAGGTAGAGTTCTGTGACGTTTACAGGAGTCTCACTTGTCGTAGTGGTGAGCCACGTCTGCTATTACATATGATTTTTTCATTGAATTCTTGTAAGTGTATTTTAAAGCGGGGTTTTTCAATAAACTTTTCCATACAAAGTACACTATGTTTGTCCTTCCCACTTCATTATGTATATAATCCGAGGAGAGCTGTGAGCACGGGATCATATATCAAAGAAGAGAAAAAGATACAAGTTTACTGTTTATGTACATGGAGGTGAGCAGGCACTTTGCTTGGTGGAGTTCAGTCACTGGATACATTGAAACAGTATATTGAACTCACGGAGGAATATATTTACATAGGACTGTTCACATTGTTATTTATTTTTTCACTTATTGACTGTTTTTGGTTACATTGAAGCAATTAACAGAGGAATTTATTTACAGAGGACTGTTTACTTAGTTAGTTATTTATTCATTCACTCATTGATAGTTTTTGGGTATTATATAAATTATTATGAATGAATTATTTTAATATTATTATTTTGTTGCGCTACACTGATTTATATATACCGTACATGTTTCTTTTGAGGTGTTGTGAAATCACTTACAGTGGTCAGCATACACATTTATTCATTATATTTACTACTTTTAATTATTCATCATACTTTGCACTGATTGCTTTACCTTTTTCTTAAATAAAGAAGATAGATTACCTTAAGTTAAGTTATAAAGGTTTACCTGAAAGCAACAGTTGTGGCAGATGGTCTATATTTATCCAATCATTTAATGATAATTTCTTTCTGTCTTTATTCATCATTAGGAGGAAATGCCAGGATACCTATAATTAGGGGAAATTTACCAAGTAAGTTCACCAACAACTATGCAGTATAACTGTTATGATATTTAATCCTAGTTCATTATTGCAGTTAATTATCGCATATAGTATAAATATGTTTTGATTAATAATCGTGCACGTGAATGTGTAGATGTGTAGATATTCCTAGCAAGAATCTTTTATCAGACTGGTGAAGATGAAGAATTTTATGTATCTAAATATTCATCCTTGCAAGATGATTCACTTAAAGATAAATGTGACAGACAATTAGTCAATCAGTTTTTAAAGACCATTAACATTTAGTTACCAACAAATCTCTTTAAATTATAAGGGATGCCATACCACTTCAGTAGGGCAAAATACTCTGTCCCATAAATAATTTTATAAAATAATAACATAAACATGATTTGCTGAGATTGTTCAAAGTCATTGGAAGATACTATTAAAAGTCCCTAATGTGATAGTAAAGGCTCATCCATTTTTTATAATAAACATGTCATACTTACCTGCTCTGTGCAATGATTTCGTACAGAGCAGGGTCAGTTCTCGTCTTTGATCCCCTACTGGTGCAGCTGGCCCTTCCTCCTTGCCGAGTGCCCCTATAGCAAGCAATTTGCTATGGGGGCACTCATGTGTGCTTGCTCCTGAGCAGCCTGTGTGTGACCATGAAACACACAGAGCCTAGCTCAACCCCACCCCCCTCCTCATTGCCTCTGATTGAAAGCAGGAGCCAATGGCTGTGTCTCAGCCAATGAGAACGCAGAGACCGAGGAGAGCAGCTGCTCTCATACATATGTAGTATGACTGTAGAGAAAGATGCACACAGAAGGTTTTTAACTTAATGCATAGACTGCTTGAAAGGTAAAAAAAAAGCCTTCAGCCTTTAAATTAAAAATTTAGCCTTTTTCATATTTAAAATGATGATGTGAATTTATATTCAAATAAAAAAAGCTCTTTGTAAGGCACTCTACAAACAGGTATCTTAATTAGCATCTCCCTCTTTTTTAAGATCTAGAAAAATACAGGTTTTGCAACAAATTCTTGAAAAAACACTGTATTGTAGATGAGAGGTCTTCTTAAAATCTGCTTTGCCACAACTCCCAAATTTAACTGACAATGTTTCACTCCATTGTAAATATGTGAGTAGTGTTGCCCCCCCAAATTTGACCTGTGATAAGACTTTTGAGTGATCCACTGTAAGTATGGGTCAGGTGAGGGAATTAATTTTCTTTAGTTTGAATCAAGTTTTCCTTATATTTAGTGAAAAAAAGAAAAAAGAAACTGCGCTAGGGTGAATGAAAACATGTACTTAGACACAAAAAGTGCTATGTATAATTTATGCTCCGAGAACGCCTGGCAGTGCTCGATGCATGTTGGGCCTCTGTATGTGGCCACTATGTGTAATAGTCTTATGCCCCGTACACACGGTCGGATTTTCCGATGGAAAATGTGTGATAGGACCTTGTTGTCGGAAATTCCGACCGTGTGTAGGCTCCATCACACATTTTCCATCGGATTTTCCGACACACAAAGTTTGAGAGCAGGATATAAAATTTTCCGACAACAAAATCCGTTGTCGGAAATTCCGATCGTGTGTACACAAATCCGATGGACAAAGTGCCACGCATGCTCAGAATAAATAAAGAAATGAAAGCTATTGGCCACTGCCCCGTTTATAGTCCCGACGTACATGTTTTACGTCACCGTGTTTAGAACGATCGGATTTTCCGACAACTTTGTGTGACCGTGTGTATGCAAGACAAGTTTGAGCCAACATCCGTCGGAAAAAATCCTAGGATTTTGTTGTCGGAATATCCGAACAAAGTCCGACCATGTGTACACCCTATAACACATGTGGTATCGCCGTACTCAGGAGGAGTAGCAGAATGTGTTTTGGGGTGTAATTTGTGCTATGCATATGCTGTCTGTGAGAAATAACCTGCTAATATAACAATTCTGCGAAAAAAAAAGAAAAAAAATTGATTTTGCAAAGAATTGTGGGAAAAAATTGCAACTTCAAAAAACTCACCATGCCTCTTACTAAATACCTTGGAATGTCTACTTTCCAAAAAGGGTCATTTGTGGGGTATTTGTACTTTCCTGGCTTGTTAGGGTCTCAAGAAATTAGAGGCCATCAGTGCATCAAGTGTGAGCAATTTTCAGAGATTGGCACCATAGCTTGTGGACTCTATATATTTTACAAAGACCAAATAATATTCACCGATTTGAGTTATTTTTACCAAAGATATGTAGCAGTATAAATTTTGGCCAAAATTTATAATTTTCAAAATTGTATAACAGAAACCAAGAAAAATTCATTTTTTTACAGAATTTTCTGTCTTTTGTCTTTTATAGCGAAAAAAAAACAGTGGTGATTAAATACCACCAAAAGAAAGCTCTATTTGTGTGAAAAAAGGACAAAAATTTCATATAGGAACAGTGTTGCATGACAAATTGTGAGAGCACCGAAAACTGAAAATTGGTCTGGTTAGGAAGGGGGTTTAAGTGCACAGTGGGTAAGAGGTTAAAATAAAATATTAAACACATTTTAAATGAAACTAGAATAAATAGCTGACATTGACTTGAGTATCAGTCTCCCACAAATTCCCATACAGAAATACTCAGGCAGGAAGCGAGAGAGGCAAGACTGAGGGTTCATTATGTTAGTGGCATGCATTTGCACTGACAGTGAACATGCTGGCAGCACGTGAGAGCAAAAGCTCATTACCCAATCTGTATTATATGACTGGAGTACAAAAAGACAGTACAAAAAGTTAGGTCACCAACCTTGCTCTGCTGTTCCAGGCTTATATAGCATGGCGCACTAAAGTTCAGTGCATCACTGGTTGGCAAAAATGTTTTGGTCTTACTTCTCTTTTGCTCTATATTACCTCCTGGACACAGATGATCTCCCATTCAGGATATATTAGAATCAAGACTGCCATGGAAAAAAAAACTTTCTTCAGATATAAAGCACTGGCATCTAGAGGTGGCTACACATAGTGGCCAGCAGCCTTCAAATCTGTTAGGGTAGAATCCCTTAGTGTTTCAGCTGGGTACGCTTCTACAGTTCCTACCTTTTGCACATTTCTATTGGTCAGTGTGGCAGCCCTGGTAGTTACAGATCAATAGGAATGTGTGAGAAACAGGTAGTAGTGACAAGCTCTGACACTCCCCAGAAATGCTGGTCCAGTATCGGGCTGTATCAGCAAGGTCTAAGAGGCTGCTGCAAGTATGTGTAGCCATCTATTGTCACCTACGCTTTATATACGCTGTATATTCATGATACAATCTTCTTTAGTTTACAGCATCAAATACCCTCCATAGGGTGTTAAAAGTGTAGGATATTGTTTTTCTTCTATGTATTCATTTTCAGGGATTATTGCATCCTTAACCCTAATTGATATTTGAAAACTCCTCTTGAAAGACATCATTAAAATGTAATAAACAGCAATTAAACTTCACCCACTAGTAGTGATTCATGTTTAATTAACTGCAAGTTATTTCACAGATTAACACAAAGCATACATGATAAATAACCTGTATAAACTCATGAGCATAGCATTTATATATATGAAGCTCAATGTTGTTGTTATTAAAAGATTATAGAGTGTGCATTAGACCCCAATTACATGTTGAATTAAGCATTAAGAATAATAGCTTGAGTAGGCTTTAACCGCAATTAAGGAGATTGTCTGAATCCTTCAGCAATATCATTTCATTTCCAGAGATTCCCTAGATAAAATGTGTGGATAATTGTACAGTTTAGTGCTAAATTAATAACAAATACTGCGGACAAGCCAAGGTCTCATAAATAATGCACTATTTTTTTTTAAAGACATAGAAGCTGAATAAAACATTAATAAAAAGTGACTAAACTTGAACTCACACCTGTATACATAGAAAATATACCCAATGGATATTCCAATTTAAGAACAATAGTGTATTTTTTCAAATATATTTAGCCTTTGGGCTCAAACATACCAGTGTTATTCCATAAAAAACAACTCTTTACAAACTTTTCAAAATATGTAACGCATTACTAGTTTAATAACACAATCTGCCCATTAAAAGAAAATTATAGTGTGCTTTCTGTTTCTAAACATTTTATACACAGAACTTTATTCTCCCTTCACTTACTATCTGTACATGTAGGCCTTCCTGGGCCACATTGGAAGTAAAGGAATTGTTATGGGTTACACATAAAATACATTAACAATAAGGATAGCTGATGAGCAGAAAAAGTCGGGTAGTTAACAAGTTCACGATCACTATATATATATACATTTTTTTCTTTGGGAATATAGAACTTATAAAAGTCCAGTTAAAAAACAGTGTCAACATTTTCTTTGGTTGCATGTCTTTACTAAGTATAAATGCATTTTTACAAAAAATGTCCCCAAAAAATCAACATTTTTAAGAAGGTTTACAATTATGTGATAATAAGTGGGTTGAAAATGGCACCTAATGTATTAATTTAAAACATAGCTGCCCTTTTAAGAAAGTGTAAAAATCAAATGTAAAGGTGTTGGCGCTAAAAACATACAAAATAAAAGTGAAAAGGCAAACGTGATTACAAAAGCAAATAAATATAGTCCAAAGTGACAATCCCAACACCATAAATAAATGAAATCTTCCAGTTTGATGTTCGTTCAAATAAAAGCTTCACCACGATTGCTCATGAGGTAGATGGCAACCCACCAAAAGTGTATGACCACTTTTACAGTAGGTCAAAATGCACTTAAGTAGAGTTCTTTTTGTGTCTTTGGTGGAGTCTGTTCCCTTATCCTCACCTGCCATCTTGAGGGGGTCACATAGTGGAGAGATGCCTACCTAGGATTTCTTTGGTCCATTCAACCTAAGCGCATTTTGACCTACTGTAAAAAGCGGTCAGACACCTTTGGACACCCCTGATGTAGGCCAAGCAATGCAGTTAACACCTTTGCTAAACAAGAGATTTAAAAAAAAAATCTATTACATTATAGTTTTGAAACATTTTAAAGAGTGTGCCTTCTCGATATCACACTACATCAGGAATGAATCAAAACTAAAGTGCGTTTTTAGTTAGGGCTGATTAAATATGTGGAGTAAGAGCTGCTGACATATGTTTGATTAGCCATACAGGGGTTTTATATAATCAAACTTACAGTATACTAACAAATTACAATTGCTGTACTAAGCAGAAAGGAGAGCCGGCTTACCTAATGATCAAAAAGTAATATATTTTTAAAGTTGCAAACTACTTATAACTTGCAAAGTGTATATTTCACCAGCTTTTAGGGCTTTTACTCTTTGATTTGTAAACTATTCATAAAGCTTTTACTGGTGTTTTTTTGCAGCCTTTATTCTCATTTCAGCCTACAGGATTTACCTGTTTTTGCCAGATTATAGCCCAGTGAGGCCATTACACTGCAAGCTAGATTTTTGGGTGGGATTTGGTATGTTAAAGAACTCTCTATAAATTCCCCCCTCCTGCAATATTCTTGTAACATAACACACTTGCCTAAAAGTGTCCTTATCTACTAAATCGTGCACTGTATTTAAATTTGCTTTTATGACAGAAATGATTAAATGTATATTTTAAGTTGTTGCTGCTACATTGTTTGTAGAAGAACAGGTCTGGGTTTTTACTGCAATGAAATTGCACAGAACATCGTCTGTTACTCACCTTTTTAAGATGTGCTAGGAAGTCTTTAGGAATAGATGCGCCATGTTCAGAAGTAAGCCACACACAGTACTGTCTTTCTTCTTTCTGTGATGCTGTAGACAACAGTTAGAAACATTTGCAAGCTTCTTTGTGCTCTGCTTATAACATGTTCACATTTTGTTTTGTTTGTTATTGTTTTTTGTTTTATCACATTTTCTATATATTTTAAGGCAACATGCAGTACAAGGTAGACTTGTAAGTAGACAATTGGCCCATTGTGACAATTGTGACCATTTTAAAAGAACAACCATTTCTACAGCTTTAATTTAATTTTTTGCCCTATTTATCATGATATCAAAAGTATGTTTTTGGTACAAAAAAAATAACAAATTAAGAAGTTAAAGTTTCTACAAAAAACAAATAAAATAAATGAAAACACAAAAAAAATATGTAAAACAATAAATTTGACTAAATAGCTGAGGGGAGCAAACAGATAAATTAGTTAATTAGGGCTAGCTATGGATAGCTAGTTATGGATAAAAACCAATGGACAATATTTTGTACTCTTATAGTAATTCTGGACTTTTTGGCTTCCTTTGATACGATCGTCCACCCCCTCCTCAAAAAAACTTTACTCCTTTGGTCTCTGTGACTGTGCTCTTCACTGGCTCTCATACTACCTATCTCACCGCACCTTCAGTGTCACTTGCAATTCTACTTCCTCCACTCCTCTTTCACCGTTGGGGTCCCCCCCCAAGGTTCTGTTCTTGGAACTTTCCTATTTTCAATCTACATCTCCACCCTTGGTCAGCAGATAGCTTCCCATGGCTTTCAATATAATTTCTACACTGATGACACCCAAATCTATCTCTCCACTCCTTGGCTCACTCCATCAGTTTCCTCACACATCAATAACTTACCAACAGACATATATGTCTGGATGTCACACCACTTCCTTAAACTCAGCATGCCCAAAACCGATCTCATAATATTTCCTCTCCCACTTGCCTCTTCCACCCATCCCTGCATGCCAGGGTGCTAGGTGTTATCCTGGACTCTGAACTCTCCTTTTAGCCCCACATCTAATCACTTTCCAAAGCTTGCCTTCTCAACCTCCGCAACATCTCCAAAATACATACCCTTCCTAACTAATGAAACCACAAAGCTCCTGAGTCACTTCCTGGTATCTCTCGCCTCAACTACTGCAACTCTCTCCTCATTGGCTTACTTTTAAATAGGTTATCCCCACTTCAGTCCATCATAAATGCAGCTGCCAGACTCATCCACCTTACTAACCGCTCAGCATCTGCTACATTTTTCTGCCAATCCTTCCATTGGTTGCCACTTACCCAACAAATTAAATTCAAAATACTAACAATAACTTATAAAGTCATCCACAGCCCCCAGCTACATCACTAACCTAGTCTCAAAATACCAACCAAATCATCCTCAATTGTTCCTCCCAAGACCTCCTGCTCTCTAGCTCCCTCGTCACCTCCAGGACTTCTCCCAAGCCTCTCCCATCCTTTAGAATTCTCTACCCCAATTTGTCCGACTATCTCCAAATCTATCTACTTTTAGGCAATCCCTGAAAACTTTTCTATTCAGAGAAGCCTGTGCTGCCTCCACCTAACAACTGCACTTTCATTTTCTTCATCAGCTCATCCCCCACAGTTATTACCGTTTGTATCACTTGACCCTCCCTCTTAGATTGTAAGCTCTAACGAGCAGGGCCTCTGATTCCTCCTGTATTGAATTGTATTGTAACTGTACTGTCTGCTCTAGCGTTGTAAAGCACTGCGCAAACTGTTAGCGCTATATAAATCCTGTATAATAATAATAGCATCGGGTTAATGAGGTGTAAAATAGGAAAAAAAATGTTTTTTTTAAGAGTAAAGTTGTTTGCTATTTTAACATTTGCCAATGCAGGAAAAACATACATACATAAAAGATACCTTGCAGGTTGTTGCTCTAAGAGGCCATCCTAGCTATAGTGCATCAATTTTTGTCTACATTTCAACAAGGGGGAAAAGAACAAGGTGCACCAGACTAAGTGCAGCATTGATCAAACAGGGGTTTATTAAAAGTATCAGCCAAGTCTCAACTAACAAGATGTAGGTAATAAAAAAGCATGTAATGCAAGGAAGGTCCGTGGTCACTCTGGGGGGTCCAGGAGTATCACGCAGAGGGCTCATTGATGTTCATGGCAGGATTGATGGAAGCGCCAGCCTGAATTGCAGCAGAAGAACCAGTGTGGAACGCACCAGGAGCCGTGCCCAAAGTGACATTGGGACATGACGCGTTTCAAAGCTTCCGCTTTTTCATCAGATCTGATGAAAAAGTGGAGGCTTTGAAACGTGCCACTCCCTGACATCACTTCTGGCACACCTCCTGGTACTATATTCTCTGGTGTAGGTACACAGTGGATTACAAATATCTCCAATAAATGTATGGTTTTGTGTCAGTGAATTGCTAGTCAGGATGAAATATACCTGCCACCATCTTTACAGAACATAATCCCTGTTGTGTGATATAAAGCTGAAATCCAGGCAAACTGCTAAATACACAAATACTATAAAGGAACTTTTTTACTTGCTAAAGGATTTGCATTTTGCCCATTCAGTCCTCAGTTTTACACAGCCCTGACAAGCAGCACAGAAAGAGGGATGGCACTAATTACTCTGGTACAGCTAAAAATACAGTGGTGTCCTCTTTCCACCCCATCTCATATCAGACAGCAAATAAGCAGCAGGTAATTCCTTTGCACACTCTGCTCTCTCCTCCTTTCATCATGTTCCTTGTCAACACGCTGTATTTGCTGGCAACATACATGATTGACTTCTTGTCCTGTTTCTCTCCTTTCGAGTCAGAGTGCTATGATAAAGGGGTTTAAAAGAAACTCATATCAAATTAGATTTTTTTCTTTATTTTTTTCTGCCTGAATTTCAGCTTTAATTTTTCTTGTAATAAACAATCACTGGCAGAAACTGCTAAACAAGGTTGGTTTATTAGAAAAAAAAAGCAGTAAGAAACCTGCAAGTGTGATTTTACCTTGCATTTTTGCTGCATATTTCAAGATTTTGAATAGGTTCTTTAGCATGGCCTTTGAGGCTAGGTGAAGATTTTGTATAATGAGCCAGCCATTCTGATTCATTGTATCATTTACTGCTGTTTCCAACTCTTCCTCATTGTCATTCTTAATGCTCACTAAAAGCAGTGGTATGTTTTTCTCCTAAAAAAAATCAAATTATATTTATCTACAGAGGTAAAAATAGTGGTGCATGTAGTATACATTAGGTACACATATACATTATTTGGTACTTTATTTCTACAGTAATTCAAAAAGAACCAGTTGTTTGTTTCTGCCTTAAAACAACTCATTATAATGAAACCTTAGATTAAATCCTCTCCACAAAAGTAAACATAAAATACTTACCTCTCGTGCTGCCCACAGCACCAAATAAATACTAGTGTCTGAAAATTCTGTAGAATGTGACATTTCCAAGAGTGCTGATGTCCTGGTCCTTTGCTGTAGACTGTGATTCCTCCAATTGACCCCTACATCACTACAGGACACAGTAGTGATGTAGGGGTTTGCAGATGAAACCAATAAGTGCATTAGAAAGACATTAAGGCTGCATTCACACCTGAGCGTTTCATTTTCAGGCGTTTTCAGGGTGTTTTTTCTCGTGTTTTTAGGGCGTTTTTATGGCTTTTTTAGAGCGTTTTTAGGCAGGCATTTTACATCTGACATCATCATAAAGTGGTCCCCCTCTTCCTGATTTTGTGGGTAGTTAAAGTGGTCCTCCTCTTCCTGTTTTGTGGGTAGTGTTGGTGTGGTTGTCAAAGTCAAGTTTCTATGTGCTCTTTGTGTTCTCTGATTTTTGGGAGATGTCTGCAAAGAACGGTTTCCTCGCATGTGCAGCAGCTGCACTACTGATGCTGGAGGAAGAAGAGCAAGAAAACAAGCGCAGATACTGGGTCCATCCTGTTATTGCCAATAGAGAAATATAACCAAAGAAGGGGGGACCCCAGGGATTTTGTGGGTGGGAGGGAGATGGAAAGTATGAGTTGTATAAAGGTAAAGGGCATCAGAGTATGTAAAAAAATATAATACTTTATTCAAACTTGCACATAATGGAAAATTTTTAAAAAAATATAATATACAATAACTGCAATTGATCATAAACATACAGGTTCTACTTGTAAAGAACTCATATATGAGTGATACATATGGGAAAATCCAACATGTTTCAGAATGTTTAAGATGTAAATTCCTTCTTCAGGGATTTCCTGTGCAGTAATAATACGTAGTCTGCAAAGTGTATGAAAATAGAAACATACTTGTGAAGGAATGTGATGTAAATAATAATAATCATAGTAATCTGAAAATGTCTATTTTCTTATGTGCATACATATTTTTCTCCCTACTCATTATATAAGTATACAGGTTTGCTCTGTTCCTATATTTTCTCAAGATGGCGGGTACCCCCTGCATCCCACACATCAGAAGAACGCGGAACTGAAGATAAAACCAAGGACAGCCAGACCTCGTTATGAAGATTCTCCATCTTCTTTTTTTATCTTAACCAATGAGATGTACCTATTAGACTAACATAGCAATGACGTATTTTTGTGTATAAAACATTAGCACCGCCTTGAATAAATTAGAAGTGTAAGAAGTAACAGAGCTGAGCGTGTCTCAGAGTGTTTACTTTTATATGCATGCATATCCACACTTTTCAATTAGAGACAGCAGCAGATAACCTTGGGCTCGATTGGAGCTCTTAATCATTTCCATAACAGCTGGTGCCGAAACCCGGGACCTCAGGCTACAGTCGAAGCCGTACCGCGATAAGCATTTGGGCGTTAACTGATTGATGAGACAGGGGTTTGCGCAGCCCTAACAGTACCGGTAAGTCTTATTTATATTCTTACCACTGTACGAATTTCTTATCTTTCGGTTGATGGCTGGATTCTGTCGGTATGCTGAGACTGTCTTAGAGGCAGGTATTTCCTTGCCTGAGGTTGTTTTAACGAACCTGTCAATGGGTTTCTGCTGACTGTATTTGTTCACTGTCTGCCATTCTTTGGGCTATGAAACTCAGCAGTCTAAAAGTGCTACATGTGTGTTCTCATCTCCAGATGAGCTGTCGGCCTCTGGAGTGAGATGGGTTATTGTGGCAGTCGGTTATGGGACGGATTACTCTGGGTTCGTCGAATCTTTGAGGGTTATCTCAGCTGCTGGCGTTGCAGTCTGAAAGCATTACAGATGTATCACCCCCAGATGAGCTGTCGGCCTCTGGGAGTAACTGTAATGACGGCCTTTAACTGGGTTTAAGGGGAGTTGTCTGCCCCTGGGGTTATCTTAGCCTGCTGAAATTTTGCAGTTCGAAGAGTGGCAGGTGTAATGTCCTGTTGTGAGTGTATTTGTGGTTTACTGTTTGCTATACACGAGAGGGGTTGGGGACTGGTTAAGGTCGGAGGGGGGGCTGCCCGGGGGATCTGTTGGGTCGCGGGCCATTGCTCCTCACTACCCCTGACGTGTTTGTTCTTGTTCTGAGATTAACCGTACATTACAGGGTTATAGCAAACAGTAGAAGCTAGGAGCGCAGTTTTATGTGCTCCCACCCAAGGAATTTGCTGATAAGAACACTGAGAAAGAATATTAACCCCTTGGTTGTATGTATTCTCCTCTCAAGCCGTTAGCCGAGAAACAGAGAGAGAAAAGAATGTGATAGTGAAGAGGAGATAAGATGTTGAAATAGTTAACAAAGTTGAAAGAAGTGGCGAAAGTTATGTTGCTGAAGAAACAGGGAGAAAAATCCTGTGTGATAAAGAAAATTGGATAAAGGAAGTTAAGAAAGATGGCGATTGTATTAATTATGTGTATCACAGAGCTGATGATATGTTGGAACTTGAAACAAAGGAGGGGAGGGACAGCACTGCCCTCCGTCTAACAACCACTCCTTTCTCACCACCCAAGCACAACCCACTGTGACAACTCAGCCCGGCGGCCATCTTAGTGCACCCATGCCTTCACTTTCTACCCAGTCCAGTACACTTCCTGCCGGCGGCCATCTTGGTACACCCAGTAAGCTTAAACAGCCTGTACCCAGCCCTCCCTGTTTTAAACCAAGATGGTTCATACCACACACCTGTCTTCCCCAATACGGGAGCATCGCATTCCCAGGCCGGATATGTTAATGATGAAGAAGCATTTGAATGGGAAGCCCAACAGCAGGCAGCAAAGCCACCCACTGATTTAACCCCCAATCCGGCTCCAGACTCTCAGTTCCGAGAGGATCTCAAACACATGCTGGCAACCGTAAGGAACAGTGCCTCTTGCCAGCCCCCGCCCCAACAACAGTCTCGGTTACCAGAAGGGGCACCAGTGATGTATGTCGCTTTTACTCTATCACAAGCAGCGGCCTTAGTGACAAGTCTGCCTGACCCAGAGAAGCAGCCAATTCCCTTCTACCACAGGATAGTGCAGATACAAGAAACTTACTCAGCTGCCTGGAGAGACTTGATCAGCCTATGCCAAATCAAAGCAGGATATGTCTTTTGGCCAGTCATGCAGATGGCCTTCAATGATGCCTGCCTGACAAGTGCCACTTCCTACACCTCAGGCGTGGAGTTCTGTGCACAACTCCACGACTGGGCAAAGGAGAAGTTGACGGATCAGACCACCACAATCCAAGATATTACCCAAGATAAAGGGGAGTCTGTGAAGAAGTATCATGCTAGACTCATAAAGGCACACACACACATGTTATCAACTGCTTTTGTTTCAGGGCTCAGAGAGGATATCAGAAAAGGCCTGATGGTGGCCCGCCCTGAATACCATTCAATGAAAATGTCTGATTTATTGTTGGTGACCAGAGGTATAGAAAATCAAAAAGGTAAAAAACCAACGCCCCTCATGGTAACCCATGACGAAGATCCCGCCTACACTAGTCCACCACCACTGCCCAATACCAGGGAAAGGATCACCTGTTACAACTGTGGGAAACGGGGTCACTTCAGAAAAGAATGCAGAGCCCCAAGATGTCCCAGACGAAAAACCTACCACTTTCCTCATTGACAGGGGTGCAGCCAAAAGTGTGTTGAGGGCGGTGAACCTGCCTAATAATTCTTTCCTTTCCACTGTTGATGTTTCCTGCGTAGGAATGGATGGGGTGCCCCGCTCCAGTCCACTTCCTGATTTGCTTGCCAGATTTGTGGTGTCCTCTACATGTCCCTTGAATCTACTAGGAGCTGATGTGTTGTCCAGACTACAGGCCTCAATCAGGACACGCCTGAAGGGGGGATGAAGTTACATACTCCCCTATCTTTAGAAGACTAATCTGCTTTGTGTTCTCTGCCTCTCCTGATGACACTTAATGAAGCAAAAACTTCAAGTTCAATACTGCAGGAAGTACTTGACAGAATCCCTGCGCGCCTATGGTCCACAGGACCGGAAGACAATGGTCACTTAAAGGTGCCACCAGTTTCAGTCAAGCTAAAAGAGGGCGCATCATTGCCCCGGAAACCACAATAACCCCAAGAAGAGAATCCTAAATGAGAACCAGGTACCTGCTGTGGATGCCTTTGACTGCAAAATACCTCACAGAGGTGGACCTTACAAACGCTTTCTTCAGTGTCCACCCTCACCCCTCCTGCTGGTACCTTTTCGCATTCATCCACGGAAAGAAACGGCAACATACCTAAACAGTTGTGCCACAAGGGGCACAGAACTTTCCAAGCCAGTTTGCAAAAGCTATGGCTATCATCCTTGACACATGACAAGAGGAACACCCGGAAGTGATTCTCTTCCAACATGTTGATGACCTTCTCCTTTGTGCAGCTGACTTACCCCCTGTTGAAGTCACCTCAGAAAGGCTGTTGTGCTATCTTGCCAACCAGGGCTGCAGAGCCTCAAAGCCCAAATTGCAGTGGTGCTCAACACCTGTCATTTTCCTTGGACTAATTTCCTAGTGCAGAGCATGGATTACAGAAGCCTTCCTACTGATGCTCTGCAATCAGACCCCTTCCAGATGTCTCCTGAAGAAATATCTAAAGTTTGAAGCCTTTAAGTGCACCACCCCCGGCGCTAGGGCTCCCAGCCTACGGCAAAACGCTCAAGTTCTTTGTATCCGAACGTCTGGGACATGCTGCAGGTGTACTCACCCAATCACACGGCATCAGCCTACGCCCCATAGGATATTATTCCTGTCGGCTGGATACGGTAGCAAGAGGAGGCCTATTGTGTCTGCGAGCTGGATTTGCTACATAAGCCTTGCTTGACAAAACTTTGAACTTGGTCCTCGGACACTGCCTCGTTGTGCTTGCCCCCCATGACGTTGTTGCCATATTCAACCAAGATCCAGCCGAAACACTTGTCCACTACCAGACACTTGAGACTCCTGTGTTCCCTCCTACTGGACAGCATTACTCTATTAAGTTGTCAAACACTGAATCCTACCACCCTTCTTCCACTTCTCGAGGGGGGAAAGGAGGAGGAGGAGTAGAGTCTTGACTTGTCACCCCATGACCACACAGGACACGCGGTCACCACTGAAAACACTGTTCTACAAGTTGAAGCCTTACCACCGGTGATGTCTACACAGGAGGCAGAGCTGTAAGCACTTACTACAGCATGTAAATGGGCAGAGGGAAAAAGAGCCAACATTCATATGGACTCAAGATATGCTTTCAGCATTGCCCATGATAATGGTGTTATCTAGGACAGAGGATTCCTGATGGCTGCAGGAACACCTGTGAAAACTTGATTGATGCCTTGCTTCTCACAACCCAAGTGACTATTATGAGTAAAAGCACACGACAAACTGAACTCAAAGGAAGCTTAAGGCAATCATCTAGCCAATTTAGCTGCCAAACAGACAAAGAAGACCACCCCGTGCTTACCTTACAGACTTTCCCAGTGGACAGAGTTTATCTAAAAGAACTACAGGAAACAACAAGTCCGGATAAGAAGGAAAGCTGGAAACGGAGAGGAGCAACTCTCAGAAATGGACTATTCGAGTGCAACAAGAAGCCTTGTCTACCCAGGAGTATGTACCCAGCCGTGGTGCAATGGGCACATGGAGCTGCCCACTTGACAAAGACTTTTATGAACTCTCTTATCAACAAGTGTTGCACCAAGAGTTACTCCACTGACCGACAACTTCTGCAGATCATGCATTATCTGCACCAAATGTAACCCAGGACGCACAGAAAAAAACACAGAAGAAGCACCTGGCAAAAGCCCTATACCCCATTCCAGAGGATGCAAATTGATCATTCTCAAGTGCCAAGAAGTGGCAGATTCAAATACGCTCTAGTGGAAGTGGTCATGACTGCCAGGACCACAGCTAAGAAACTACTAAGTGAGATAGTATGTAGATTTGGGGTCCCAGAGGTGATATTGAGAGATCAGGGACCAGCCTCAACAGCAACCCTTACTAAAGAGAGTTGGGCAGCACTGGGGGTTCAGTTGGCACTACACACCCCATACCACCCTCAAAGTAGCGGGAAGGTAGAAAGGATGAATGGGACACTAAAAACAGGATGTTAAAGATGGCCCAAGAGACTAACATGAGTTGGCCAGACAGTTAGCCCATTGCCCTGTTCAGTGTCAGACACACCCCCAGGGGAAACATGCCCTATCCCCTCATGAAATTTTGTTTGGTTCAGCTCCCAGACTTGGTTGTTACTTTCCACAACAGTTACAGTTACAGTCTGATGTGTTGACTAATTATGTAACCACATTATCACGAGAATTAACCTGAATGCATGTCCAGGTGTTTTCTTCCATTCCAGATCCTGAATTAGATACAGGAACACACCAACTACTGTCTGGAGATACTTGAGCCAAGTTATTATGGTCCATTCCAAGTTTTGCTGACCACAGCCACCTCAGTCAAGTTGGCCAGGAAGAACACCTGAATGCACGCTTATCACTGCAGGAGAGCGTGTTTTCGGGCGCTGCATATCCTTTTTCTGTTTGATCTAGGGGGGAGGGGCCCAGGAGGTGGCCATCACAAAAATGATAACATAATTACGTTTTGGTGTAACTCTTCAGGTACACATGTGACCACCTTTACCTTAGATTACTGTGACATAGTACCTTGTCCGTTTGACCCTTCATGGTGATGCCATTGGTACAGTGATATCCCTGATGGTAAGGACATATATGTATGCCACACAGACAGTTACTGGGGACAGAGTTGTGGTTTCTGTGGGGGCCAGTGGGTTGGAACACAGGGCCAGACTGGGCGACCACAGAGTGCATTAGACAAAAAAAAGATGAAAATAGAAAGCCCCATATCCTAACCAAAGATACCCCTGATACATACACTGACCCAGCACACAGTCAGAGGAGGAAGAGAGCAGCTCTCTCCGGAAGCTTTGATCCTCATGTATACATACATGTCATAGGGGTTACAAGGGGGGTCCCTGATGAGTTTAAAGCCAGGGATCAGGTAAAAGCTGGTTTTGAGTCTTTGATCCCCATAACAACTGCCAGCAAGAATGTAGATTGGATTAACTACATGTCATGGTTATGCAATAGAGTTTGTCGATCAGCATACCTGTCTCCATGTGTTCATCTCTAGAGACCAGCTGACCCTCACCTGACTGCTTTTGTAACCTATAAGCATGGCCCCACCCCAGGCCCTATCAGGGAACCCTATATTAACCTGTGCACCGCAAGCCAGCAGTGCTGATCAACCATTGTGTGTTAGCCTCTATGTGTACTTGCTGTGTTTCCTACATCTGATTCCTGTTACCGACTTTGGCCTGTTCCTGACCATCCCTGTTTGCCTGTGACCCTGATGTTCCAGCCTGCTGCCTCCTTCCTCTTCTCCTGTAGTCTACGGTGAGCGTGAGCTGTGAGACCCTGGGGGCCGCGACCTGGAGCCAGACTGCAGCGCAGTCCATCCTTACCATTAAAGGCTCTGGTGAACACCTGCTGGCTCTTAGACTTCGCGCCCTGGGGAATCTATGCTCTAGCTCCCAGTGGGATCTGTGTCAGTGATCCAGTAGACCTGCTTCCCGAACCTCCCAGGGTTCAATCCGCAGCAGTCACCCGTAGGGTCCATTACCTTGCGGTGCACTCCTGATCCCAACGGTGTGCATCTGTCACCCAGCCTCTAGGTGACCTGACACTACACATATTATAACCAACAGAGATTTGTAAATTACACTAAAGATGCCCTCCAGGGAATTGGTGACCAGTTAGCCCCCACTTCCTACATGACATTCCAGGACCTGATGGCCTTAGACATGGTGCTAGCTGGGAAAGGAGGTGTTTTGTAAAATCATAGGAAAAAACGGGAACCTGTTGTACATACATTCCTGATAATACTGGCCCAAATGGTAAGGTTACTCTAGCTATAAAGAAATTAGAAGATCTGTCACTGGAGTTGAAGAAGAACTCAGGTATCACAGATCCATGGGATCAATACTTTAGCTGGATGAGTGGGTGGCAGAAGGTGCTCGCCCAGATACGGGTAAGGGTATTAATAATCCTGGTTCTTTTAGCCCTGATTGTATGCTGTATTCTACATTTCGTAAAAAGTTAATGAGCAAGGCTGTAGACAATAGCACACCTACATTTCTCCACCAAGAAGAAGAAGACCTCCTTATGATGGAAGATGACAAACCCTTCACTCCTCTACAGTCACTCCCTGTCCATAATCTCACAATCCTATAGGGTTTTAGGGATAGATAGCGCCTGACTGCACCTCTCCAGCTGTATCGAGGAGGGAAGTGAACAGTTGCTGCCCAATTCTATATACAGCCTAAAAGAGTTGCTGAGGAGAAGGGCCAGGCCAAAGTGGGACCTTTAGTATTAGGGACAGAAAAGAGAAAATAGTTAATTTTAGGGGGGATTGTGAAGGAATGTGATGTAAATAATAATAATAATAGTAATCTGAAAATGTCTATTTTCTTATGTGCATACATATTTTTCTCCTTAGTCATTATATAAGTATACAGGTTTGCTCTGTTCCTATATTTTCTCAAGATGGCGGGTACCCCCTGCATCCCACACATCAGAAGAACGTGGAACTGAAGATAAAACCAAGGACAGCCAGACCTCGTTATGAAGATTCTCCATCTTCTTTTTTTATCTTAACCAATGAGATGTACCTATTAGACTAACATAGCAATGACGTATTTTTGTGTATAAAACATTAGCACCGCCTTGAATAAATTAGAAGTGTAAGAAGTAACGGAGCTGAGCGTGTCTCAGAGTGTTTACTTTTATATGCATGCATATCCACACTTTTCAATTAGAGACAGCAGCAGATAACCTTGGGCTCGATTGGAGCTCTTAATCATTTCCATAACATACTGAGAATAGAATACATAAGAAGTAAGCATATGCAGTCTAGTGGGCATATATAGGTTAGTTGGGGGCTTGGAAAAAATAGGAGCAACAAACATAACTAATAACAATGACACACCAACAAAGAAAAAAACTTACTAGTTACACCGTTTATCGTTGTTTGTAAGAAGATAAAATATTGGAAAACGATACTTCCAGTTCTGATCTCCCAAATTGTGAAAAAAACAAGAGGGGAAGAGTTGGAGTGGTTTGGAATCTCAGTCCATATTTTTGTAATGCTGCTCCATGTCAATTACATGGGTAACAGCAACACAGCAGGCAGGGTCGTGGGACATGTCCGGCCCATGCGGTCCGCAATGAATGGCTTAATAGATATGAATGCCAAGTCCTGTAGTATAAGAATAGTGTATAGTCAGGCGTACTATACTACTATAGAATATAATACGTTAGTCTATATGCATAGCTTAAAATATGTAAAGGTTATAGGGGCTGGTACAAATTAAATAGATATGTCTCTGCAAAGAGATCTATGAAGTAATAGGACAAATATGAATATATAAACTGCTCTATAATAGTGGCCATATATTTTAGATGCAGCAAGCCTATAAAATTGCTGTAACAAAAAGGGCTCTAAAGCCCATATATCATGTATAGAAATGAATTGTTTAGCACGCTAGATGAATGTATAATTGCACATAGATAGTAGATAAAGGAATATATTGCATACTCCTCTAGTTTGTTTACAACTATATGGCGAATAATTAGAGTGTGCACAGCTACTAAGATGCAAATAAGATAGAGGTACAAAGAGCATAATCGAAAAGTGCTTACTTTATAGATGAAAGTCCAAATCCAGCTGCTCCAAAAGGTTAACGTGGGGTGTATGGCCAGGAGACAGGCATATTGCCAAGATATAAATCAGCTGATTGCGAGATAGGTCCGTCCCAAAGGGGCGGGGAATCTCGCAATCTCAGATGCTAATAGACTGCCACTAGACTGCATATGCTTACTTCTTATGTATTCTATTCTCAGTATGTTTCTATTTTCATACACTTTGCAGACTACATATTATTACTGCACAGGAAATCCCTGAAGAAGGAATTTACATCTTAAACATTCCGAAACATGTTGGATTTTCCCATATGTATCACTCATATATGAGTTCTTTACAAGTAGAACCTGTATGTTTATGATCAATTGCAGTTATTGTATATTATATTGTTTTTAAAATTTTCCATTATGTGCAAGTTTGAATAAAGTATTATATTTTTTTACATACTCTGATGCCCTTTACCTTTATACAACTCATACTTTCCATCTCCCTCCCACCCACAAAATCCCTGGGGTCCCCCCTTCTTTGGTTATATTTCTGTTGATTTTTTGGGATGTGGTGAGAGGGGAGTTCTACCCTTGTGTCTACCTGATTGTCTACTTAGACAGATTTGGTGGTTCAACCACATTTATGTGTTATTGCCAATAGAGAACCGCATGGCCAGTTCTGGGTAATGTACGGTGATCTCCAAGTGCATGAAGAAAAATTCTTTGAGTACACACGAATGTCTGTAAAAAGGTAGGTTGATCTCCTCAACCACGCAAAAGTTTGTACAATCTGAACAATGTGTGATAGATTTTTTACCTACTAACTTTTCATATTCTATCCTATAGTTTTGATGAGTTGCTTGGGTTACTCTCTGCACATCTGCAGAGAGAAGACACCTATTTTCGGAACAGTATTCCGTCGGTGGAAAGGCTCATCATCACAGGTAAGCAACATCAACACACCTCCCCACCACACTCCCTATACCCTCTCTCCAAACCCCCATCTCCCACTCCCTACCCCTCTCTTCTCTCTGGAACATGTTACATGTTCCACCTAGGGTTTCCACCTGTCCTAGATTCACCCAGACAGTCTGGATTTTGAATCATGTGTCCAGGTTTCAGTCCGCCTGAATCCCAGACACATTATTCAGACAGGGCTGTGGCTCTCCAAGTAACCAAGATAGTCACATAAAAAATCTGTTGCCATCAGTGAGCTGTGGGCGGCTGTCTGGGGACAGGTTCAGCATTACTGAGGGGCGGGGCAATGATGTCAGCAAGAGCAATTTGGCCATACACACTGTTCACCACTGTGCACTTCACGCGCTGCATTACTACTATTCTAGGACCACCCAAAGGTGTTCCAGGCCTGGGTAAGCAGATACACTGACATTGTGTCAGAGACCTGCATGACATTAGCGATATGGTGATCGATATGCAATGATAAGCTCCTGCATGCAAACAAAAAGTAAAAGATGCCCTTTTTTTACCTTTAAAAAATAAAAAAAGATAATTTATTAATATTGCCCTAATCTACTCCCCTGCAACCCTAACCTCCTACTCCCAACCTCCTTCCCTACCCACTATGAAGAAGAGACACATATACACAGATGTTGCTTAAAGTGTACTTGTACACATTTATTTAAATTTTAAACTGTATGCTTTATTAGTATATAACAACATAAAATAACAATATAGTCAACTCCCTTCTCACCCTCCAGAGGAGAATGGGCAGACTGATAGAAAGGCAACAGTATAACCATTTGTTAGAACCAAGGCATGTAGAATACCAACTTTTATTATCACACAAAACATTGTACCTGAGGCAGATCTATTGATGGTGTTGAGAGTGGCAACCTCTGCCTGAACCAGGCCTGGTCCAGGCAGAGACTGCCACTCTCAACACCATCAATAGGACCACATGGATGTGCGCCACCATCAACTCTCTTCTCACCCTCTAGCCACAGGAGAATGAGCAGACTCAGGGAAGGGCAACAGTAACTTAAATAACGATTCATTTTATTAGAACCTAGTTAGGCAGAATATCATCCTAAATGCACAAAAAAATGTAATTACAGAAGATGGGCTTCAGCAGCAGAAGAATACGCTAGATGCCACTCCTCCAAAAAGCTATATTAAAAAAAAAAAAACAACTCCAAAGATTCTCAAATCTGCAGGGTGAGGATATTGGGCATTGTATTTAATCATTCATTCCCATGGCCAATACAGTAGAAGGAGCAGGATAGGAGGATGTAGTCAGTGGGCAAGGAGGATATTCAGAGGGAGAAATGGATGATGACTGTTTGGAATTCTGCATGTACGTTGACTGTTGGAACGGATGTGTGGACGTAGATGATTGTGAAAGATGCATGTAAGTAGAATGCGTGGAAGTCGGTTGAATGGACTGCATGGCAGAGTGAGTGTAAGAATGAAATGGACTTGAAAGGTGGGGGGTATCCTGGGAAACTGCTTGAAATGTATTGGAGAAATAATGGTCTTGTTTGTATGAGGATTGAGGAGGGGATAAGAGCTGGGTGGGTAATGTGGGTAATTAGTGTAGGGAGCAGGTGGTGGTGTGAATGTGTATGATGATGATGGAGCATGGTGATGAGGTGTAGTATAAGGAGGACTTATACTGTAATGGTTTGTTGATGGGACAGGTGGGAGTTGGGAGGGTGTGGTTTTGGGAATGAACGATGAAACGGTGTTCAGCATTGCTCTACGCATTTCTACCTAGATTGAGGGACAGGCATTACAAACTCGTTCAAGCTTTTCAGAAATAGAATGCTTGTGCTATACTCAATTCTTTTAGAGAATTCATCCATTAGGTCTACGAGACGGTTGGTGGGGTGACCTCTTCAGCTGGAGGGGTTACAACATCAGCCCAAGGGGGTCACATTCCCCCTCCAAAGAAGAAGACGTCGATGTGGTTTCAAAATTTCTGGTGGCATGTGAGGCACTGACTGTCTGGCTTCTTCATCAGGGCTCTCATCATGGCATTCTGGATCAGGAGCGGGAGAAGCAGCAGCTGCCATTTCCCATGAACTTTGGGTACTGTAAAAAAAAAACGAAAAGAACCATGCTTTAGAATGTCTATATACAGTACTTTATATGATATACTTTCAAAGGAGCATGACTTACCACCTCATTTCTAAAACGGGCCTCAAGAAATCCAAATTCTTTGGATGTAGAGAGGGGGATAAATGGCAGTCTGTCCACTTTTAAATTCTCTCACTTGCCACCTATATCATGTGCAGGCATCCTTGAGGCTCTTCCATTTTTTTTCATGATGATTACTGTAAAAAGAACAAAACAAAAATGATCATTTTTCTTTCTCCCACAGGTACTTAGCCACTAGACAATCATTGGCCAGTTTGCACTTTTCTTTCATGGTTGGAAAACCTACAGCGAGCTACATAATTCATGACACGTGCAATATAATCTGGGATGTGATGCACAATATGGTGATGGCAAAGCCTACGAAGGAGGAATGGGTATCAATATCAAATTTGTTTTGGGAGCGGTGACATTTTCCTAACTGTGTTGGAGCCGTGGATGGAAAACATATTCGCATCGTCCAACCAATTTCAAGTGGAAGCAAATTTAACTATAAAAAATACTTCTCTTTTATCCTACTGGTAGTTGTGGATGCCAACTACTGCTTCCAATATGTGGACATTGGCTCCTATGGGAGTAGTTCAGACTCCGGCATTTTTGTCAATTCCACCTTCGGCCAGATGCTGCATTCCAATGATCTGGACCTGCCTGCAAACTCTCCGCTACCAGGAACCAATCGTCCACCTGCACCCTATGTTTTCCTTGGGGATGAGGCATTCGTGTTAGGAGAGCACCTTCTAAGGCCCTACTCCAGTAGAAACCTAAACATTGAGAAGAGGGTGTTCAATTATAGGCTGACCAGAGGAAGAAGAGTGGTGGAATGTGCCTTTGGCTTGCTTTCCAACAAATGGCATTTTTTGCACAGCGCCATCTATCTGAATATGCAGAACGCTGCAGTGAAGGCAGCGTGCATCTTGCACAATCTTGTAAGGCAGCGGGATGGCGTTTGCTTTGAAGATGCCTTAATGCACCCTATGCAGAGGGCTGAATGGAGTGGGAGCCGTGGAAGTACAATTGGCGCCCATATCCGGGATGATTTGCCAGATTTTTCATGACAACTGGAAAGGTTCCATGGCAAATGGAAGCCATTGAAAAAGCATAATATGCCAATTTCTACATTTGAAAATACTATTTTCCTGCATTGCTGTACACAATAAAGTATTTGAATTCATTTCAGTGGTATATGTCTTCAATTTTGCATCAGTCTTTATGACCATGTTATTTCACTGCAGGTCACACACCCAAACTGCGATTTTGCATGCGTAGGGGGATGCCATGCATTCTGAATGGCACCCACATGCATGTAAACGTGCAGGTCTGGACCCACAGTGAAATCACATGGTCTTTTTGACCATGCAATTTCTCTGCAGGTCACACACCTGAACTGCTATTTTGCATGCATAGGGGGATGCGATGCATTCTGAATGGCACCCACACGCATGTAAACGTGCAGGTATGGATCCACAGTGAAATTGCATGGTCTTTTTGATCATTGCGATTTCACTGCAGGTCACACACCCGAACTGTGATTTTGCATGCGTAGGGGGATGCCATGCATTCTGCATGGCACTTAAACACATGTGTAATCGTAGCGTCGAACACATTCACAGCATTAATTTTGGAGTGCTGTAGTGCGTTTCTCTACCTCCACATGTTACACTACATGACTACAATGCTGAAACATGTCTGTATTTTCAGCTTCACAACTGTACAATACAAGCAACAGAACAACAGGAAAGACATGACATGTGAGAAGAAAAGCAAAGTCAAAACATGGCTGCAGAACACATACCTTTATCATGCTTCTCTTGATTTGTGAACTTGGACCAATCTGGCAATCATTTTTGCTGAGATTTCCTCCCATATTCTTGTTTTGTAGTTGATCTTTTAGTATTTTGGGTGCTTGATGTCATAAAGAAAGGCAACGAAGCCCTCAGCTTCATACAGACCATGTGCTTGATAAGGGGTGTGTGTGATTACAAGGGGTGGAGACAACTGTTGGGCCTAAAAACGCAGTTCATTCATTCCATTGATTTCTATGGGATCTAAAGACGCCTGTAATCAGCCCAAAAGAAGCTCATGTATTTGTTTGAGGTTTTTTGCTAAAGGAGACAAAACGCTCAGATGTGAACAGGGGCCATTGAAATGAACGGGATTTTGCTTGTTGGGCGTTTTTGAACTTTTGAGATGAGCGTTTTGTGAGCTGAAAACGCTCAGGGGTGAATGCAGCCTAAAGCTGAACTATACTCATCTCTGGTGTCCAGGAGCTCGCTGCTGGACACTAACATCTTCATCAGGTTTTCTTTCAGGTACCAATCTGTGGTCGCTTTGATTGGGTTTAATTATTGAAAGAGTCCCTTTAAACAATCATGTGGCAGAAATTTCACAAGTGTGTGTGTTAAAGGACCGTAAAGCAATGACACTATGCAATGAAGATTAATGCTAATTATTCTACATGATATGGTTATCTCAATCAAGCTCACATTGTGTGAAGTAAAAGATACTATTACAGGAAGCAAAGCAAAAAATAAATGCTATAAGACACTGGAGATTTACAGGAAGTTTTCCTTCACATTGTTTCTCAGCAAGTTGCTATCTGAAACACACATCTTTGTGATCTATTGCCAATTCCTACAAAGAAAAGTCATCATCTGCGAATATTACAATGAATAATGAAGAAACAATAATCTAATAAACATAGTATGATCTATCATCATTATTCCAAAAATGAAAATCTTTGGTGTATGCAAATAGCCTGATGTTAGAATGTTTGGAAATAATTTAACACTTAGATATTTCCCAAAATGGCAAGTCACTTACTATTTTAATCACTTAAAGTTTAGACACTGAATAAACATGTACTGGAGATCATCAAAGCATACCTGATTAGCAATTGCTGGAATTTAAGCACTGCTGTCAGAAGATAAAAGATGTTCACACAGGGTTTTTGGACTAATGTATAAACAGCAATCAACAGCTTATCTAATATATTTAATGTAACAATAGTTATAATTAGCCGCCTGTTTAAATGTGCAACCTAGACTTTCAGTGCATAGAGCTGCAGAAACTACAGACATACAAATGAAGGGTCTTAAGGCACTTGTAAACTGGTATCTGCCAGAGTAGCATTCCCAATAAGCATCTTGCAGGTTGTTTAGTGGGTTCAAAAACATGTACCCACCACTTCAAACATTAAGTGGAACTGTATCAACTGGTATTCTTACCTACTGGAGGGAAGAATGGCATACATTCATACATAGCTAAATATATCATGATGCTATTTATGGTACAGAGGGCTAGAGTTATCAAAACTGAAGCAAAGAAATGTATTTGTGTTATGGTAAAGGCTTTAGGGTTTGTGTTAGGGTAAAGCCTTTAAAATATTTTTTAGACAAATGTGTAAAAGTGATTATCTTGATGTAAATAATCTTATCAGCGTATCCTAAAGAGACACTTTCATTAGACCACATGTCTCATTAAAATACAAATATTATGCTTAACGGCATACCTCCCAACTTTTTGAGATGGGAATGAGGGACACCTATTAGCAACCGTATAAAGGCATAGGACACACCCCCTGCCATGCCCTCTTAATGGAATATTATACAAAAAAAATATTAATTAACTGCTTCCCGACCAGCGCACATCGATATACGTCGGCAGAATGGCACTGGTGGGCAAAAGGCCGTACAGGTAGGCCCCCTTTAAGAAGCATAGCTGCGGGCAAGCGCGCCCGCCGCATTCTCTGTGACCACGGGTCCCGCGGACTCGATGTCTGCCGGGTGCCCGCGATCGTGTCACAGAGAGGTAGAACGAGATGCTTTTGTAAACAAAGCATTTCCCGTTCTGCCTAGTGACAGAACAGAGATCACTGCTCTCTGTCATCACGGACTCGATGTCCGCCGGGTGCCCGCAATCGTGTCACGGAGAGGTAGAACAAGGAGATGCTTTTGTAAACAAAGCATTTCCCCGTTCTGCCTAGTGACAGGACAGAGATCACTGCTCTCTGTCATCGAGAGCAGTGATCACTGTCATGTGTGTTGTAGCCCCTCCCCCCTACAGTTAGAATCACTCCCTAGGACACACTTAACCCCTTTTATCACCCCCTAGTGGTTAACCCCTTCACTGTAATTTACACAGTAATCAATGCATTTTTATAGCACTGATCGCTGTATAAATGACAATGGTCCCAAAATAGTGTAAAAAATGTTCGATGTTTCTGCCATAATGTCGCAGTCCCGATAAAAATTGCAGATCGATCTCCGCCATTACTAATAAAAAAAAAATTAATAATAAAAATGCCATAAAACTATCCCCTATTTTGTATAACTTTTGCACAAACCAATCAATATTCGCTTATTGCGATTTTTTTTTACCAAAAATATGTAGAAGAATACATATCAGCTTAAACTGAGGAAAAAAATTTTTTTTTAATATATTTTTGGGGATATTTATTATAGCAAAAAGTAAAAAATAATGCGTTTTTTTTTTTCAAAATTGTCGCTTTTTTTGTTTATAGCGCAACAAATAAAAACCGCAGAAGTGATCAAATACCACCAAAAGAAAGCTCCACTTGTGGGAAAAAAAGGACGTCAATTTTGTTTGGCTACAATGTCGCATGACCGCGCAATTGTCAGTTAAAGTGACGCAGTGCCGAATCGCAAAAAGTACTCTGGTCAGGAAGGGGGTAAATCCTTCTGGGGCTGAAGTGGTTAAACCCACAAGTGTTTTTTGATTCCTTTATACTGGCTTTTGAAATCTATGAATCCAGCAATTTAGAAATTGAATGAAAGGTTTAGCACTGGAAAACACTTTTTGAAAGATAAAAAGTGCAATTTATCTATAACTATATAGATCAGACCAAAATGAGGGACAAATGAGGAGGAAAGAGGGACAGAGGGGTACCAAATCAGGGACAATCCCTCAAAATCGGGGACAGTTGGAAGCTATGTTAACAGTATAACTTTTAATGAATGGAATATTCATTCTCTTTCAACGTTACAGGTGCCTACTGGGTTCTTCAGCATCTGACACTTCTGGCTGCGATAAATGCTTGCATCTCATTTCTTCCTGCTGCGGCTCATCCCCACCGCCCCAGGCACTACAACACTAGTGTGCCCCTTCTTACTTGTAAAGTTATACTAGTAATATAGCAGTTGGTGGGTGTAATGTTAGCAAGCAGCTGGGAGACACAGACATCATAAGTGTTAGATGCTGAAGATCCTAGTAGTGCCTTTATCTCTGCAGTGGAGTGAAGATTTAATTGATTCCGTTCAACAGAGGTGGTAAGGTAAGTATATTAAATGTGTTTTAAAGCGGCAAAGAGGCAAAGTCATGATGATTAATACAGCCTAAAGTCTCTTGAAATGTTTTCTGTTATAATTGTATATGTACATGGAGATAGGCATATTTGCTCCTTACATACTGTATGTGCTAAAGGATACCCTTGCTTTGCTGATAATTTTGCTCTATTTAAAAAATTAACAAAAATTAAGCTTGCTAGGATGTGAAAAAATATTTCAATAATAACTCAAACAATGGCTTTGCTTTAACCTTCTTGGCGGTATTCCAGAGTGTGGCTCGGGGTTAATTTTCATTACCATTAGCGGTAACCCCGAGCCACACTCGGGATTGCATCTCAAGATCCTGGTCCAGGTTACTGTGATGTCCCCCGCTGTGTCTGTGGGCTATGTCCTCCGCCTTATACCTCTGTGTGTCGGACTCCATTCCCTGCGAGCGTCGCAAAATCAAAAAGTACAAAATTCATAACACATACAGTACACTGTATTCTTATAGATTACATTACTGTATGAAATAATTTCACATCCCTTTTGTCCCTAGTGCTTTGTCCAATGCCCTGCATGCAGTTTTATACTATATATACTGTTCTTTCTGCCTGGAAACTTGAGATTGTCCATGGCAACCAAAAAGTGTCCCTTTACATCAAAAGTGGTTTTAGACCAGCTAGAAAACAGCGATAGTAAATTAGAACACTTGCAGAATTGAGCGATAGTGATTTGTGGGGAAATTAATTTTATTATTATAATATTATTTTTTTATAATTATTTATAGTTATGTATTATATTATAATTTATGATTTCCTGTCCTCCAGAATAAAAACATCTAAGCAATGTGATATGGGGGCATGGCCAAGAGCGGCATATGAGAGGGCATGTCTCACAGAGCTCCCTGCATTTACTCTGCAAAGATCCTTCTCCCGGCCGATCCATCGGCTCGATCCGGCACCGGAACCACCCGATCCCTCACCGAATACTGCGGGACCCTCCCGGACTCCTCGCCGGCCCTACAAACAGCATGCTGACCCACAAACAGCAGAAAGGGGACGAGATGCCACAGGACCTCCAAAATGGTGCCGCGACCGCACAGCGCTCACGTGGGGACAAAAAAGAATAGGGTAAGCCCTTACCAAAAACTCCCAGAGCCCAGGGGAAGGACATACCCAAGGACATGGTGTACTACACCCAAAAACTACATGGTATTGCAGAGTGCCCCTCGGATGAGGAGCTAGACGCTACCCCAGATATTTTTCATGTCATGCAGGCAGGACAGCCATACACACAGACCCTTCAGGCTGTATAAGACCAGCTCTCCCCTGAGATAGCAGAGGAGGATGACGGGGATGACACTGAACAGCCTACCCTGGCTGAAATATTGAGGGCAGTACATAAATGCACAGCATCAGTACAGACATTACAGGAGCACTTTGGAGGCTTAAAGGAGGAGGTGGGGCTGATTCGCCATGACATACAAAAAAATCAGGGAGCGCACCACAGCAGTGGAGGGCCATGTCAGTGAAGTGGAGGATAAAACGACCCCCTTCTCAGAGAGGTACAGATCACAGCCAGAACTGCATCAGCCAATGAACTTAAAAATGAGGACATTGAGAACCACCTCCGGCGGAACATTATCCGCATTGTGGGGTTCCCAGAAAAGACAGAAGGCAGGGATCCCACAAAGTTTGTGGAAAACTGGCTGATTGAAGTGTTTGGCAAGGAGGCATTTACACCCTTTTACTCAGTGAAAAGAGTCCCACCCAGACCCCTTGCACCGGGTCACCCTCCCCGCACTCTCCTGGCCAAACTCCTTAACTTTAAAGATAAACAGATTATACTCCGCCTAGCCAGGGAGAGGCCCAACATACAGTTCAATGGCGTAAGGGTGTTTTTCTACCCCGACTTTTCAGAGCACAGAGCCAAATTTGGGGAAGTGAAGAAAAGGCTCCAGCGCCTCTGGGCCAACTATGCCATGCTATACCCAGCCAGGCTCCGGGTGATAGCGGGGGCAGGGCCCACATTTTTGAATCAGCAGCAGAGGCCTCTGCGTGGCTGGATGCGAATGATCACCTACTTCGCCAAGCCAGAAGGCCCGAGGCTGAGGACTGATTTTTCGGATCAGCAAATAGCTATCACTCCATTGATGTGAATCCTCAGATATCATTTTTCTTTTTTTGCAACATGACTGACCATCTACATGCCTGGAAGACACATACCCCTTGCTTTTCAGGAAAAGAGCACAAGTATTTCCTATGCGACCAAGACTATCATTGGAGTACAAACTATGTTTCAAGATACTGGTCACTGCCTGCCTGTTGCAGCAGAGACAGGAATGGGTTACTGTTTACACCCACCAGTTGTTGTTGTTACTGTTCCTGAGTTTTTTTTTCTCTTTTACTGGTGACCCTGAGTCCATCTGGAGAGGGGAGGCACCAACACTGTCAGCCAAGCTCTTAGGGGCGACACTATCTGTCTGGCTTATCTCCTACTGTGCATGCAGTATAATACCTATGGGGTCCCCCCTTTGCAATTTATTATTTCAGTTCCATTTGCTACTTTTTTATTACCAGCATATTATTTGTCCTTACATACCTTCACGGAAAAGTTGTGAGACTGTCCTCGGCAGCTGAGACCTGGCTAAGCACTGTAGAACCTGATGGACCCTGTGCACACTCTAGTTATGGTAGGCCACCACATTCCACTTCAATGTGGAGGGCGGCCTGGACTGAGCATTTACAGTACCACTATTATTATTGTAAGACATCATGATGACCTGTACACCTACAGTTTCATGGAGCGTTAGAGGCCTGAATGATCCCCTTAAGCGTACTATGGTGTCCTCCGCTATCAGATAACACCTCCCTGCGTTATGTGTTTTGCAGGAAACTCGTTTGACGCCAGATACCTTGTCATCTATGGGCTTTACGTATCACTCCACCCATACCTCCTATTCTAGGGGGGTGAGTGTTCTGATACACTGGTCCCTAGATTTTCAATTAACTGACTCAGTGATTGATCAGGAGGGAAGATATGTATTTTTGATATGAGTTATTTCTCAATTGACGTTTATCCTAGCAGCTGTGTATATACCTCCTCCAATCAATTCTATATTCTTACCTGACCTGCTGTCGTACCAACTGGGCAACACAGGTATTCCCTTAATATTGGTGGGGGACCTTAACGCAATATTAGATCCAAAACTGGATAGACACCCCCTACCTGCAGGGGGACTCCAGAGGGCAAGACCTGCCTTTGCAAAATTTATAGAGGAAGTGGGGTGGATTGATCCCTGGAGAATCAGAAACTCAAAAGAGAGGCAATTTTCATGCTTCTCCAAAATGCATCTATCTCTGTCCAGAATTGATATATGCCTATGCATGACATCTACTTCCCAACATATTGAGGAGGTGCAGTACCTAACTAAAAGTATCTAAAATCACTCCCCTTTGATAGTGCGCCTGACTGTTAGGCATCTAATCTACCGAGAGCGACATGGAAACCTAATGCCTTTTGGCTAAATCTCTTTCCCTCCCATACCAAAATCGCAAATGAAATAACAGCCTACTGGCAGAGACACGTGGAGTATTCAGATCTGAATGCCACTTGGGATGCATTCAAAGCATTCCTAAGGGGACTATTTATATCAGAAGTTAAAGCTATTAAACTAAACACCTCTGCCCAAAGGGAGCAGGCTGACCGGCTGGTAAGATGCTTGGAAACAGAGTACATTGCCAATTCGGGAGAGGGTGCCCAGGAGGCCTGGATAGCAGCTCAGGATGCAGTTAATCAATTAGATGCTTCCAAAGCAGATAGGAAACAGTTTTTCAATAAAATGGCCTTTTATGAGGAGGGGGAACAGAAGGGAAGGTTGCTGGCAAGAATAGTACAATCACAACAGCTATCCACTTCTATTGGGACCCTACATAACAAAATAGGTAAGGTGGTAAATACTCCGGATTTGATTATGCAGGAACTGGTAGACTTCTACTCGGATCTCTATCAATCCAAACAGACACATTCACCAGGGGAGGTACAGGGATTCTTACAAGGGATTGAGTTACCGTGCTTAACAGAGTCCCAGAATGGTTTGTTAGAAACTCCCATCACCATTGAGGAGATGCAAATAGCAACTAACGCCTTTCCCAATGTTAAGGCACCCGGGGATGAGGGCATTCCGATTGAGGTATACAAACAATATGGGGAAATCATACTACCACAACTGCTTAAGACTCTCTTATACACCCAGACCAGTCCAGCTTTATAACGGAAAGGTCCACAGCCATTAATTTACCCGACTATTCCTTAACATACAGTCCCAGGCGGACAACTCGGGAGATAGGGCGTTGCTGTCATTAGATGCCCACAAGGCAATCGACAGCATCAAGTGGCAATATCTCTGAGCTGTGCTGACCAAGTTTGGGTTCGGTCCAGTGTTCCTCTCCTGGGTACAACTGCTCTATAGTTCCCCCTTAGTGGTAATTAGAGAAGCAGGGCGTGTGTCTGCCCCTTTCACACTACATAGAGAGACTCGACAGGGCTACCCTCTATCCCCCTTACTCTTTGCCATTGCCATAGAGCCTATGGCTGCCCTGATTCTTTCTAACTAGGGATGAGCCGAACACCCCCTGGTTCGGTTCGCACCAGAACCTGCGAACGGACCGAAAATTCGCACGAACTTTAGAACCCCATTGATGTCTATGGGACTCGGACGTTCGAAATCAAAAGTGCTAATTTTAAAGGCTAATTTGCATGGTATTGTCCTAAAAAGGGTTTGGGGACCTGGGTCCTGCCCCAGGGGACATGTATCAATGCAAAAAAACTTTTAAAAACGGCTGTTTTTTCGAAAGCAGTGATTTTAATGATGCTTAAAGTAAAAAAAAAAAAAAAAAAAAAAGTGAAATATTCCTTTAAATATCATACCTGGGGGGTGTCTATAGTATGCCTGTAAAGTGGCACGTGTTTCCCGTGCTTAGAACAGTCCCTGCACAAAACATAATTCTTATAGGAAAAAAAGTCATTTAAAACTGCTTGTGGCTTTAATGTAATGTCGGGTCCTCACAATATGGATGAAAATCAGTGAGACGAACGGCATGGGTACCCCCAAGTCCATCACCAGGCGCTTTGGGTGTTGTATGGATATTAAGGGGAACCCCGTACCAAAATTAAAAAAGGAAAGGTGTGGGGCCCCCAGGCCCTATATACTCTGAACAGCAGTATACAGGCGGTGCAAACAAGACAGGGACTGTAGGTTTGTTGTTAAGTAGAATCTGTTTGTAATTTTGAACTGGTACATTTTTAACATGTTTAGCTCCAGCCAAAAAATCTATTTTAAGCTTTTTGGAAAACCTAGGGAAGGGTTATCACCCCTGTGACATTTGTTTTGCTGTCTGTGCTCCTCTTCAGAAGATTTCACCTCACTTTTTGTCCCAATGACAAATGTTTTTTGAAAATTTGGGGTTTTTTGTGAAACAAGGATTGGTGATAAAGCATCAGTGGAAAGGAGAAAAGTTTTTCCCATATTAACTCTTACAGGAGAGAATTTCCCTTCCTAGGGGTAGATTTAATTTCACTTCCTGTTGTCTCCTTCTGTTTGCAAGTAGGAGTCGTTTGTAAGTTGGATGTTTGAAAGTAGGGCCCTGCTGTGAAATATTAGATCAATAATTGTAGTTACATGCCCCTGTTGAACAGGGGTAGAAAAATTGGGCCTTTGGTGGTGGTGGTGGTGCTGGTGCCACAACGCTGTAAATCCTCACAGATACTCTTGGTGGTTGCAGAAACGGGCCCTGCTGTGAAATATTAGATCAAGAATTTTAATTACATGTCCCACAGGGGCTGAAAAATTGGTCCTTAGGCACTGGTGCTGGTGCCACAACACTGGAACCCCTCACAGATACTCTAGTTGGAGCGCAGGAACTAGCCCTGCTGCAAAGAATTGCATCAAAAATTGTAATTACACGCCCCTGTTAAACAGGGGCTGAAAACTTGGGCCTTAGGCACTGGTGCTGGTGCCACAACACTGCAACCCCTCACAGATACTCTAGTTGGAGCACAGGAACTAGCCCTGCTGCAAAGAATTGCATCAAAAATTGTAATTACACGCCCCTGTCAAACAGGGGCTGAAAAATTGGGCCTTAGGCACTGGTGCTGGTGCCACAACACTGCAACCCCTCACAGATACTCTAGTTGGAGCGCAGGAACTAGCCCTGCTGCAAAGAATTGCATCAAAAATTGTAATTACACTCCCCTGTTAAACAGGGGCTGAACAATTGGACCTTAGGCACTGGTGCTGGTGCCACAACACTGCAACCCCTCACAGATACTCTAGTTGGAGCACAGGAACTAGCCCTGCTGCAAAGAATTGCATCAAAAATTGTAATTATACGCCCCTGTCAAACAGGGGCTGAAAAATTGGGCCTTAGGCACTGGTGCTGGTGCCACAACACTGCAACCCCTCACAGATACTCTAGTTGGAGCACAGGAACTAGCCCTGCTGCAAAGAATTGCATCAAAAATTGTAATTACACGCCCCTGTCAAACAGGGGCTGAAAATCTGGGCCTTAGGCACTGGTGCTGGTGCCACAACACTGCAACCCCTCACAGATACTCTAGTTGGAGCGCAGGAACTAGCCCTGCTGCAAAGAATTGCATCAAAAATTGTAATTATACGCCCCTGTTAAACAGGGGTTGTAAAATTGGGCCTTAGGCACTGGTGGTGGGACTGGCGGCGCCCAGAACCAAAAATGTTCTTACAAGCTATCATCATTAACATTGAGGAGGCAGAGGATAATTACTCAGTATAACAGGATAGTCACTCAGCATCAGCATAGGCAGTCTTTGAGGGGATCTGACATTTCAAAAAAATGTATTCGGTTACATCAGCATCAGGTGCTTGGTAGCTGGTGGTGATTCAAGACTGATTCATTTTTATGAAGGTCAGTCGATCAACCGAGTCGGTGGACAGACGCACCCTGTGATCGGTTACAAAGCCTCCAGCAGCACTGAATGTGCATTCCGAAAGAACGCTGGATGCAGGACAGGCCAGTAGCTCAATTGCATACTGTGCAGGCTCTGGCCAGTGATCCATCCTCAAGACCCAGTAACCTAGAGGATTTTCGGTGAGAAAGGTGTCCAAGTCAGATCTTGCCCCTAGGTATTCCTGCACCATGTAAAACAGACGCTGGCGATGGTTGCTGGAACCGATCATACCTTGGGGCTGCGGACTAAAAAATTGTCTGAACGCATCGGTCAGACGGCCACCTTCTCCACCGCTCTTTCTTTGACTGACCGAAGCCTCAGCAACACGTTGTCCAGAAACAGGAGTTTGTAACCTCCCAGTCTCTGGGAACGCATTGCACAGACCTTTCTGCAAGGCCTCCCGAAGATGTTTCACCTTCTGCTCCCTCTGCGACGGCAAGATAAGGTACGCAACCTTACCCTTGTAACGTAGATCAAGGAGGGTTGCCAGCCAATATTGTTCCTTCTCTTTGATACCACGAATATGAGGATCCTTCCGCAGGCTTTGCAGGATCAGGGAGGCCATGCAGCATAGGTTTGCTGAGGCATTCGGTCCAGAGTCCTCTGGGTCACTAAGGACGACATGATCCACAGCCACCTCATCCCAGCCACGTACAAGTCCATGTGTTTCTTGGGACTGTAATTAACCCCTAAAGACTGCTGCTGATGCTGAGTGCCAGACTCCACCTCCATACTGACACAATCCTCCTCCTCCTCCTCTTCCTGTGTGATTGGTGGGCACGCAGGAACACTGTCTGGATAAAGGGGGCCTTGAGAGCTAAGGAAGTTCTCCTCTTCCTGACTCTGTTCTGCCTCAAGTGCCCTGTCTATTATTCCACGCAGCATGTGCTCCAACATGTGGACAAGGGGGACAGTGTCACTGATGCATGCACTGTCACTGCTCACCATCCTCATGGCCAACTCAAATGGTGACAGAACAGTGCATGCATCCCTGATCATGGCCCACTGGCGTGGGAAAAAAAAAAAACAAGCTCCCCTGACCCTGTCCTGGTGCCATAGTCACACAGGTACTCATTTATGGCCCCACTGCAGCATGGCCAATGTTGAGTTCCACCTGGTGGGCATGTCACAGATTCGGCGGTTCTTGGGCAGGTTAAATTCCTTTTGGAGGTCTACCAGCCAAGCACTGGCATTATATGACCGGCAGAAATGCACACAGACTTTCCTGGCCTGCTTCAGGACATCCTGTAAGCCCGGGTACCTGCCCAAGAACCGCTGAACCACCAAGTTAAGGACGTGAGCCAAACAGGGCACATGGGTCATTTGTCCCTGTCGGAGGGCGGAGAGGAGGTTGGTGCCATTGTCGCAAACCCCCATTCCTGCCTTAAGTTGGCGTGGCGTCAACCACCTCTGAACCTGCCCCTGCAGAGCTAACAGAACCATCTCCCCCAGTGTGGCTCCTGTCGCTCAAGCACCGAATGGCATCTTTTGGCCTGCATACTTGAGCAGCTGAGGACAAAACACAGGAAGAGGCCATGGAGGAAGAAGAAGAGGAGGGGGTGGAGGAGAGAGGTGTGTCAGAATCATTAGTAGTGGCATTTTGGAGGCGTGGTGGCGGAACAACCTCCAACACTACTGCACCTTGTCCTGCATCCTTCCCAGCTGCCAACAGAGTCACCCAATGCGCCGTGAAACTTAGGTAACGTCCCTGTCCATGCCTGCTGGACCATGAGTCAGCGGTAATATGCACCTTACCGCTGACCGCCCTGTCCAGCGAGGCATGGACATTGCCTTCCACATGCCGGTAGAGAGCCGGAATCGCCTTCCATGAGAAAAAGTGGTGTTTGGGTACCTGCCACTGAGGAACCGCACATTCCACAAACTCACGGAAGGGGGCAGAGTCTACCAACTGAAAAGGTAGCATTTGAAGTGCTAGCAATTTTGCCAAGCTAGCATTCAACCGCTGGGCATGTGGATGGCTGGGAGCAAACTTCTTTCGGCGGTGCAGCAGCTGGGGCAGGGAAATTTGCCTGGTACAATCTGACGTCGGTGTACCGAAAGCATATTGCCCACAAGTACTTGGCTGTGACACACTTAATTCTACACCTTCATTCCTCTCAGTGCAGGTCTCAGAGAGGGCTGAAGGTATAGTGGGGTTGGAGATCTCAGCTGATGAGGAGCAAGGAGAGGTCCTCTTTGTTCTTTGGTGTGGGTCTTTTAGATACGCTTGCCAACGAACTGCATGGCAGGTCAACATATGTCTGGTCAAGCATGTGGTGCCCAAGCGGGAGATGTTTTGGCCACGCGAGATACGCTTGAGACATATGTCGCAAATAGCAGTGGTGCGATCTGATGCACTCGTTTCAAAAAAGGCCCACACCAAAGAACTTTTGGAATAACACGCAGAGACAGCAGCGCCCTGCACATGCGGAGCTTTGTGGTGTGATGTAGTCAGTGTGCTGCCCTTAGGCTGGCCCCTGGAGGGCATCCTGCCTTGTTGGTGATGTGCCTCCTCCTCTCTCCTATCAGGCACCCACGTTGAGTCAGTGACCTCATCATCCCCTCCCTCCTCATCACTGGAGCAAACCTGGCAGTGTGCTGCAGCAGGGGGAGCATGACTGCCAGATTGCTGTCCTTCTTGTGCACCCCCTCTGTCCGTACTCACGTTACTGCCTTCATCTAGCCCAATATCATCATCAGAGCCTTCTAAATGCTGGGCATCCTCCTGGAACATGTACCCAACACTGTGGTCAAACAGTTCGAGGGACTCCTCAGGAGGACATGGTGGGGCTAGGGAAGGAGTCACTGATGCCATTGAGCCGAGGGAAGAGGCCGCGTTGGCAGCTGCTTTGCCAGACAAAGTACCCTGAGCATGGGTGAGGGAGAATGAGGAGGATGAGGACGGCTTGGTCATCCACTTGACCAAGTCTTCCGCATGTTGCGGCTCAACACGGCCAGCTGCCGAAAAAAGGCCAAGCGTGTCCCATGGCCACGTGCTTATGAGAATGCACCGCCGTCTCCACGACCAGCACTGTTGCCTCTAGACACAGAGCCTGCTTGCCCTCTTTTATTGGCTTATGACTGTCTGCCTCTCCTTTGTTGGCCTTCCAGACATACTAATGGCCTGCAGTGAGATGTAGCTGGGATATATATATATATATATATATATATATATATATATATATATATATATATATATATACTCTGATACTGCAGCTAGCAAAATCAACTGCCTGCCTGTAGTATGAGAACACCACCAATCTTCTACAGGTAGCTTTAGATGAACACTGTGCAGAGGTCTCACTAGACTAACTTGCAGCTTTAGCTGGACACTGTAAAGAGGATGCACTACACTAACGTTAAAATAATGTAGCTGCCTGCAGTAGTGATAGGATCAGGAAAACGCCACCAACCTTCTACAGATAGCTTTAGCTGAACACTGTGCAGAGGTCGCACTACACTAACTTGTAGCTTTAGCTGAACACTGTTCAGAGGACGCACTACACTAACTTGTAGCTTTAGCTGAGCACTGTGCAGAGGTCGCACTACATTAACTTGTAGCTTTAGCTGAACACTGTGAGGAGGACACACTACACTAACTTGTAGCTTTGGCTGAACACTGTGAGGAGGACACACTACACTAACTTGTAACTTTAGCTGAACACTGTGCAGAGGTCGCACTACACTAACTTGTAGCTTTAACTGAACACTGTTCAGAGGAAGCACTACACTAACTTGTAGCTTTAGCTGAACACTGTGCAGAGGTTGCACTACACTAACTTGTAGCTTTAGCTGAACACTGTGCACTACACTAACTTGTAGCTTTAGCTGAACACTGTGAGGAGGACACACTACACTAACTTGTAGCTTTAGCTGAACACTGTGCAGAGGTTGCACTATACTAACTTGTAGCTTTAGCTGAACACTGTGCAGAGGTCGCACTACACTAACTTGTAGCTTTAGCTGAAAACTGTGAGGAGGACTCACTACACTAACTTGTAGCTTTGGCTGAACACTGTGAGGAGGACACACTACACTAACTTGTAACTTTAGCTGAACACTGTGCAGAGGTCGCACTACACTAACTTGTAGCTTTAACTGAACACTGTTCAGAGGAAGCACTACACTAACTTGTAGCTTTAGCTGAACACTGTGCAGAGGTTGCACTACACTAACTTGTAGCTTTAGCTGAACACTGTGCACTACACTAACTTGTAGCTTTAGCTGAACACTGTGAGGAGGACACACTACACTAACTTGTAGCTTTAGCTGAACACTGTGCAGAGGTTGCACTATACTAACTTGTAGCTTTAGCTGAACACTGTGCAGAGGTCGCACTACACTAACTTGTAGCTTTAGCTGAAAACTGTGAGGAGGACTCACTACACTAACTTGTAGCTTTAGCTGAACACTGTGAGGTGGACGCACTACACTAACTTGTAGCTTTAGCTGAACACTGTGCAGAGGTCGCACTACACTAACTTGTAGCTTTAGCTGAACACTGTGAGGAGGACACACTACACTAACTTGTAGCTTTAGCTGAACACTGTGCACTACACTAACTTGTAGCTTTTTTTTTTTTTTTAAATAATCTTTATTCAAATCTTCAGAACATATAAAATAGATTCTCATTACAAAAATTCTTAAATACATCTTATACAAAACATTTTATATATATATATTAGCAAGGAAGAAAAATGTTACTATCTGATTTTCTCCCTTTAACCCTTCCCACCCACCCCTATATCCCATATTCTCCCTCCCCCCTATCTTAATCGCAATTTACAATATACCTTCATAAATGCACTCAATACCATACCTTCATTACCTTATCTATTTCCTACACACATCTTACGTAGGATAACCCAGTTCCTCTAACCAAGGCTTCCAGATTTTTTTAAATTCCTTTAAGTTTCCTCTCCTTGCATATACTACCCTTTCTTTCCATACTGTTTCCGTTACTGTTTTAAACCAGTCATCTTTTGAAGGGGGTTTCTCTGCCTGCCATCTCTGTGCTATTAATTTTCTCGCCTGGAAAAGGCACCTTAGCACCGTTTTAGTTTTAATATTCCCCAGACTCTCCCCTACTCCCAAGATACATAGTTTGGGGTCCATTCTGAGAGTCAGCTTAAAGATCTTATTTATGGTATCTAATATTTCCGTCCAATAACGGAATAATTTTGGACATTTCCAGATCATATGCATCAGGTCCCCCATATTCTGGCACCTAGGGCATTTGGGGTCCCCCCTCCGCCCCCATTCAAACAGTTTTTTAGGGGTATAGTAGGTTCTATGTAAGAGCATTAAATATGACATCTTCTGGGCCGGCGAAACTGTAGCTTGGTTCCCTCCTGCCAGTATCTTCTTCCATTGTCCATCCGAAATTCTACCCAGGTCCCTTTCCCACTTACTCCTACACTTGAGCTTCCCTGAACCCATAATGATGTTGCTACATATATATGAATAAAGTTCCGCTATGGATCCACTGGATCCATCAGAACTATTTATTCTTTCAAAAATGGGAGAGCTATTCCACCGCGGGCCTTGTTACCCAAACTGAGCTTTTAAAGCATGTCGAATTTGTAAATAATTATAATATGAGTAGTTAGGTATCTCAAACTCTTCTTTTAATGAAGCAAACGTTTTAAGGGAACTGCCATTATATAGTTGGTCCAAGCTAACTATGCCCTTTGTTTCCCATATCTTAATTTTCCCCATTGGCCTTAACTCTTGTAAGTTCTTATTGTCCCATAACGGGACACCTTTAACCATTCCCCCCATTCGCCTCAGATCCTTTATAGTTTTCCAAACTTTTATTATTAACTTAACTGTAGGGGGTCTGTAGACGAATGAGTTTGCCTCCAAAACCTTCACTAGTGTCTTATGTGGTGCCCCTATAGTCATCAGTCCCCCATTATTTTCTCCTTCAGGGTCAGTTACTGATATCAAATGTTGTAGTTGGGCTGCTAAGAAGTAACCCCGCGGGTGTGGTACTGCCAGGCCCCCCTCTAACTCGCACTACACTAACTTGTAGCTTTAGCTGAACACTGTGAGGAGGACGCACTACACTAACTTGTAGCTTTAGCTGAACACTGTGAGGAGGACGCACTACACTAACTTGTAGCTTTAGATGAACACTGTGCAGAGGTCGCACTACACTAACTTGTAGCTTTAGCTGAACACTGTTCAGAGGACGCACTACACTAACTTGTAGCTTTAGCTGAACACTGTGAGGAGGACGCACTACACTAACTTTTAGCTTTAGCTGAACACCGTGCACTACACTAACTTGTAGCTTTAGCTGAACACTGTTCAGAGGATGCACTACACTAACTTGTAGCTTTAGCTGAACACTGTGAGGAGGACGCACTACACTAACTTGTAGCTGTAGCTAAACACCGTGCACTACACTAACTTGTAGCTTTAGCTGAACACTGTTCAGAGGACGCACTACACTAACTTGTAGCTTTAGCTGACCACTGTGAGGAGAATGCACTACACCAACTTGTAGCTTTAGCTGAACACTGTGCACTACACTAACTTGTAGCTTTAGCTGAACACTGTTCAGATGACGCACTACACTAACTTGTAGCTTTAGCTGAACACTGTGTAGAGGTCGCACTATATTAACTTGTAGCTTTAGCTGAACACTGTGAGGAGGACGCACTACACTAACTTGTAGCTTTGGCTGAACACTGTGAGGAGGACACACTACACTAACTTGTAACTTTAGCTGAACACTATGCACTACACTAACTTGTAGCTTTAACTGAACACTGTTCAGAGGACGCACTACACTAAATTGTAGCTTTAGCTGAACACTGTGCAGAGGTTGCACTACACTAACTTGTAGCTTTAGCTGAACACTGTGAGGAGGACGCACTACACTAACTTGTAGCTTTAGCTGAACACTGTGCACTACACTAACTTGTAGCTTTAGCTGAACACTGTGAGGAGGACACACTACACTAACTTGTAGCTTTAGCTGAACACTGTGCAGAGGTTGCACTACACTAACTTGTAGCTTTAGCTGAACACTGTGCAGAGGTCGCACTACACTAACTTGTAGCTTTATCTGAACACTGTGAGGAGGACTCACTATACTAACTTGTAGCTTTAGCTGAACACTGTGAGGAGGACGCACTACACTAACTTGTAGCTTTAGCTGAACACTGTGCAGAGGTCGCACTACACTAACTTGTAGCTTTAGCTGAACACTGTGAGGAGGACACACTACACTAACTTGTAGCTTTAGCTGAACACTGTGCACTACACTAACTTGTAGCTTTAGCTGAACACTGTTCAGAGGACGCACTACACTAACTTGTAGCTTTAGCTGAACACTGTGAGGGGGACGCACTACACTAACTTGTAGCTTTAGATGAACACCGTGCACTACACTAACTTGTAGCTTTAGCTGAACACTGTGAGGAGAATGCACTACACCAACTTGTAGCTTTAGCTGAACACTGTGCACTACACTAACTTGTAGCTTTAGCTGAACACTGTTCAGATGACGCACTACACTAACTTGTAGCTTTAGCTGAACACTGTGCAGAGGTCGCACTACATTAACTTGTAGCTTTAGCTGAACACTGTGAGGAGGATGCACTACACTAACTTGTAGCTTTGGCTGAACACTGTGAGGAGGACACACTACACTAACTTGTAACTTTAGCTGAACACTGTGCACTACACTAACTTGTAGCTTTAACTGAACACTGTTCAGAGGACGCACTACACTAACTTGTAGCTTTAGCTGAACACTGTGCAGAGGTTGCACTACACTAACTTGTAGCTTTAGCTGAACACTGTGAGGAGGACGCACTACACTAACTTGTAACTTTAGCTGAACACTGTGCACTACACTAACTTGTAGCTTTAGCTGAACACTGTGAGGAGGACACACTACACTAACTTGTAGCTTTAGCTGAACACTGTGCAGAGGTTGCACTACACTAACTTGTAGCTTTAGCTGAACACTGTGCAGAGGTCGCACTACACTAACTTGTAGCTTTAGCTGAACACTGTGAGGAGGACGCACTACACTAACTTGTAGCTTTAGCTGAACACTGTGAGGAGGACGCACTACACTAACTTGTAGCTTTAGATGAACACTGTGCAGAGGTCGCACTACACTAACTTGTAGCTTTAGCTGAACACTTTGAGGAGGACGCACTACACTAACTTGTAGCTTTAGCTGAACACCATGCTCTACACTAACTTGTAGCTTTAGCTGAACACTGTTCAGAGGACGCACTACACTAACTTGTAGCTTTAGCTGAACACTGTGAGGAGGACGCACTACACTAACTTTTAGCTTTAGCTGAACACCGTGCACTACACTAACTTGTAGCTTTAGCTGAACACTGTTCAGAGGACGCACTACACTAACTTGTAGCTTTAGCTGAACACTGTAAGGAGAATGCACTACACTAACTTGTAGCTTTAGCTGAACACTGTGCACTACACTAACTTGTAGCTTTAGTTGAACACTGTTCAGAGGACGCACTACACTAACTTGTAGCTTTAGCTGAACACTGTGCAGAGGTCGCACTACACTAACTTGTAGCTTTAGCTGAACACTGTGCAGAGGTCACACTAAACTAACTTGTAGCTTTAACTGAATACTGTGAGGAGGACGCACTACACTAACTGTAAATAGTCTAGCTGCCTGACTGTGGTACTAATAGGATCAGGAGAACACCAGCAATTTTCTTCAGGTAGCTGTAAATACTGTAACAACACAAGCCTGCCTGTCAATAGGAAGATAATAACAGGAACGGATCTAGCTAAACTGAATACAGTATATATATATATATATATATATATATATATATATATATATATACACACACACACACACAACACCTGGGATGCATATATATACACAATACACTGTAAGTGCAGCTAACTGACTGACTGTCCTGCCTAATCTATCTAACTTAAATCAAATGACACTGTCTCTCTGTCTCTGTCTCTCAACGCCGGAACACACTACACAGCGGCCTTATATAGTGTGGGGCGTGTACTAAACCCCCTGAGCCATAATTGGCCAAAGCCACCCTGGCTTTGGCCAATTACAGCTCTCTCTACAGATGGCGCTGTGATTGACCAAGCATGCAGGTCATAGTGCATGCTTGGCCAATCATCAGCCAGCAATGCACTGCGATGCCGCAGTGAATTATGAGCCATGACGCGCCACACGAATTTGGCGCGAACGGCCCATATCGTTTGCAATTCGGCGAATGGGCGAACAGACGATGTTCGAGTCGAACATGGGTTCGACTCGAACACAAAGCTCATCCCTAGTTCTAACCCTCTAATAACTGACTTTAAATATGTCCAGATACATGAAAAACGTATGCTCTATGCAGACGACACTATGATGCTATTGGGAGAAACGTTGGGGTCCCTGGGAGAAGCCATGTCGGTTATTAAGCAATTTGGGTCATTCTCAGGACTTGTGATCAGTTGGACCAAATCCATGATCATGAAGTTGGACTCTGCTCCTACGCAGGGCCCCACACTTCATGACATACCGGCATCACCAAAATGTAAATACTTGGGAGTTTGGGTCACTCCACAGCCTTGTGAATACGTATCCCTTAATCTTTCCCCATTATTAGGCCGGATCAGAGATAAAACTAAAATATGGTCCAAACTAAAAATGTCATTGGTAGGCAGAGTAAACCTCACCAAGATGATGGTAGTCCCACTTAAAATATTCAGGGTTATTAACGCCCTATTTTGGGCCTTTCTCTGGCTTAATAAACCCCCGAGGATTAGATTGGAACAGCTCCAGAAACCAGAATGGCTATTAAAGGTAACGATCCTCACCTGTGATCTGTTTGCTTGTAATTAGTGTGTCTGAATAAAAGGTCAACGAGTTTCTGGACTCCTGACAGAGCCTTGCATCTTTCATCCAGTGCTGCACTGATGTTTCTTGATTCTGAGTCATGGGGAAAGCAAAAGAATTGTCAAAGGATCTGCGGGAAAATGTAGATGAACTGTATAAAATAGGAAAGGGATATAAAAAGATATCCAAGGAATTGAGAATGCCAAGCAGCAGTGTTCAAACTCTAATCAAGAAGTGGAAAATGAGGGGTTCTGTTGAAACCAAACCACAGTCAGGTAGACCAACTAAAATTTCAGCCACAACTGCCAGGAAAATTGTTCGGGATGCAAAGAAAAACCCACATATAACTTTAGGTGAAATACAGGATTCTCTTAAAACATGTGGTGTAGCTGTTTCAAGATGCACAATAAGGAGGCACTTGAAGAAAGGTGGGCTGCATGGTCGAGTCACCAGAAGAAAGCTATTACTACGCAAATGCCACATAGTATCCCGCTTACAATACACCAAACAGCACAAAAAACAAGCCTCAAACCTTCTGGCACAAAGTCATTTGGAGTGATGAGACCAAAATTTAGCTTTTTGCCCACAACCATAAATGCTACATTTGGAGAGGAGTCAAAAAGGCCTATGATGAAAGGTACGGAAGTGGATCGCTGATGTTTTGAGGATGTCTGTGCTATAAAGGCACAGGAAATATGGTCAAAATTGAGGCAAGATGAATGCAGTATGTTATCAAAAAAATACTGGAGGAACATTTGCATTTATCAGCCAGGAAGCTGCACATGGGACGTACTTGGACATTCCAACATGACAATGATCCAAAACACAAGGCCAAGTTGACCTGTTATTAGCTACAGCAGAATAAAGTGAAGGTTCTGGAGTGGCCATCTCAGTCTCCTGACCTCAATATCATTGAGCCACTCTGGGGGGATTTCAAACGTGCAGTTCATGCAAGACAGCCCAAGAATTTACAGGAACTGTAGGCTTTTTGCAAAGAAGAATGGGCAGCTTTACCATCTGAGAAGATGAAGAGCCTCATCCACAATTATCACAAAAGACTTCAAGCTATCATTGATGGTAAAGGGGGCAATACACTGTATTAAGAACTGGGGTATGTAAGCTTTTGTTTTGGGTCATTTGGGTAGTTTCTGTTGTCATTATGATTTAAAAAGAGTAAACACAGTTGATTGACAATAAATGGCTTCGGCCAAACACTAACCATTAGTGAAAGAAAAGTTTTTGTGTTATCATTCATATTCTCTGAAAAATGGCCAAGAAATCATAAATTCTGCCAGAGTATGTAATCTTAGGTGCACGAGTGTATATAACAATCAAGGAAACACTATTTTTGTATCCAGCACACCCCAATACAAAGTTCCAAAAACACACTGAACGTTACACCTTAAACAGATTCCACCAAGTTAAAAAAAAACAAAAGCTTGAATCTAAAGCCTCATACACACGATCGGATTGTTGGCCAACAAAACCGTGAACTTTTGTCTGAACAATCATGAACATAGTGACATACTATGTGGTTTTTCAGCTCTTTAGCGCCACCATTTGGGCTCCTTCTGCTAATTTCGTGTTAGTAGAAGTTTGGTGAGTGTTGATTTGCGCTTTTTATTTTGCGCTTTTTATTTAGCGCTTTTCATTTTGCACTTTTCATTTTGTGCTTTTCGGTTCATTTCTGAACGGCTGTTCGTCCACCAGACTTGTTGCGGAATCGGAGGAGATAACGTGTTATTTATTATTGGCCTTGGAGTTATTGCTTTGACCCAAGTCCAGTCCAGGAACAGGAGGAGGAGGATATCTTGGACCAAAGATTGGTTGCTTTATTAATCGAGACCAATTATGTCATATGCCATTGCTGCGGGAGCTCCAGGAGAATAAGTCGGATTATCTCCGGATGATGGACCCCTGCTTTCACCAACTCTTGGCATTGTTGACCCCCTATATTAAGAAGCAGGACACATGCATGAAGCTTTTATTTTATGTTTTGGTTGAATAATGATTTGATTTGTTGTATTTCTATATTTTTGGCTGCATAGAATGCACTTTTTGGTTAAGTTCTATTGGCAGATAGCATATCTAATTTTATTTGTTTTCTTTTAATGCACAATAAAAAATTTGTGGAGAATAATACTTGACTATGTGTTTTACTTCAAATGACAGTTTGAGAGTAGGCAGGTACATTTAAAAAATACAATGTAAAATTAACAAGGGACACCAACATAGTTGTATCTTTGAAATAAAAAAACTATGGGATAATGGTGTTGTGGTAAAAAATGGTGTTGTGGTAAAATAAAAAAATTATAATATTATTCTTGATATTAGGCTTGTGCAATTTGTTTCGTAACGAATCGAAATTCAGCCGAATTTTGTATCTATAAAAAAAATAATGAATTTCAACTAATATGAAAGAAATTATAGTGGATATAAAGAATGAATTTGACATGATTCAGTAATTCGTTAAAGATCTAATGAAACAAAAGGTCAACTCAAAGTAAATCTTACAGTCCAATCAGCTGATTAATTTTGTGCTGGAGGTTGGATTACTGGCAAACTGACTGCATTCCTGAGAACTGAGTGAGAAGGGTGTTGTATTGTATTTGAGCAGAGGAGAAGAGATATTGTCATTGTATGTGTTAATAGATTCAATAAACAAACAACATTCCAAGCTATGAATCATTATCACAAATCAATATACATACATAAATATCGAATTTCAACTAATACAAAAGAAATTATAGCGCATATGAATGAATTTGACGTGATTCAGTAATTCGTTAAAGATCTAATGAAACAATAGGTGTCATGGTTATGCAAAAATCTTTCTCTGTCAGTTGAGGTTTCATCTGGAGTTTCCCTTTAAGCCTGGGCCCAGGTGGGGGAGGGGGAAGCCTCATAAGGGGGGGGTACTGTCATGGTTATGCAGTAAACTTTCTCTGTCAGCTTACCTTCTCCTCATATGTTCAGACTAAGAGGCCAGCCACTCACACCTGTTTTTTAACCTCTCCTCTAAGCATGGCCCCACCCCAGGCCCTATCAGGGAAGCCTATATTAAGCTGTGCACTGTAAGCCAGCAGGGCTGATCAACCATTGTGTGTTAGCTTTTGTGTGTACTTGCTGTGTTTCCTACGTCTGATTCCAGTTACCGACTTTGGCCTGTTCTCAACTTTCCCTGTCTGCTTGTGACCCTGACCTTTGGCGTGTCCCCGACTATTCCTGTTTGCCTGTGACCCTGAACCTTGGCATGAACTCTGTTGTCCTTGTCTGCTTGTGGCCCCGACCTTGGCTTATTCCCTTACTATCCCTATCCTCCTGTTGCCTACTGTGGGTGTGAGCTGGGAGACCCTTGGGGTCGTGACCTGGAGGCAGTTACAGCCCAGTCCATCCTCACCACTAGAGGCTCTGGTGAACACCTGCTGGCTCTTAGACTCCGCGCCCCAGGGAATCTTACGCTCTAACCCCAGTGGGATCCGTGTTGGCGTTCCAGCGGCCCTACTTTCCTTACCACCCTGACTCCCATCCGCAGCAGTCAGCCGTAGGGTCCACTACCCAGCGGTGCACTCCTGATCCCAACGGTGTGCATCTGTCACCTAGTCTCAAGGTGACCTGACAAAAGGTCAGCTCAAAGTAAATCTTACAGTCCAATCAGCTGATTAATTTTGTGCTGGAGGTTGAATTATTGGCAAAGTGCATTCCTGAGAACTAAGTGAGAAGGGTGTTGTATTGCATTTGAGCAGAGGAGAAGAGATATTGTCATTGTGTGTGTTAAAAGATTCAATAAACAAACGACTTTACAAACTACGGATCATTATCACGAATATATCTACACATACATAAATATTGAATTTCAATGTATACGTACAAAATTATAGTGCATATAACTAATGAACTTGACATGATTTGAGATTCAGTATAAAGAATATCGACACTCTACAGAATTAACGAATTATCCGAAAACGTATTAACGTAACATAACGAATATAACAGAACAAAATTATGTATTTTCCGAATGACAACGAACTGAAACTTAACAAAATTTTCCATTGTGCAAAAGTCTACTTGATATCACTAGAAAAAAAAAGCCTTTTTAAATACGTTTGGCAGAACTCCATCAGTATTACCAGCAAAGCAGCTTCATTATTATCCCTTTAAAGAAGAAAAGAATATGCGCTGCATTTCGACATTTCATAATTTGCCACGTCACAAATCCATTATGAACGCTAGTTTACAAGACCGACCACTTCTGGCTCATCCTTGCTTCCGAGCATGCGTGTTTGTACTTTGGACTTTTGTGTACACACGCTCGGAAAATCTGACAACAGACATTTGTCTACGGAAAATTTTAAAGCCTGCTATCCAACATTTGTCTGCGGAAAATCCGACAACAATCGTCCGATGGAGCATACACATGGTCGGATTTTCCGCCAATAGCCTGTCATCACACATTTCCCATCGGAAAATCCGATCATGTGTAGGAGGCTAAACTTGGTAATTTAGAAGCAGTTTTCCGTTCATAAATCTCATTGCATTAACCAGAAAGGAATGTAAAAATCGTGTTACCTTTGCTGTACTGGTGATGGTTTGTTTGGCTTTATGGCTCAAGATTGTTCCACTGTATGAAATTTTGCTGGTAGTAGAAGGTTCAATAACTAAAATACCAAATATATTTTGATCCAGCACTGAAAAAAACATATTTAGGTTAGTGAAAGTGTAGATACATAGGCAGCTTCAGACACTTACCAAAGGGATACTATTGAAATAAAGAGACACCCTCATTAGAGAAATTAAACAGATGCAGTTTATGCTCTGTGAGATGAAGGCTGGCCACACATGTTCAGTTCTCCTATACAATTTTTCCTTAGATTTACCTTAAACTATGTAGTGCAAGTACCTGCCTAATTTGATGCAATTGAAAGACTGCCTGCATGCATCAAAAGAATGGCAAAGCTTGCATGTAAACTGTATGAATAAAATTCCTTTAATTGGTGTGGGGGCATTTGGGGTAAGTGTACTTACATTGTTATGCATACCTTAGACCTGAAAGTGTGCAGCACAGACATGGGTAAATTGTGGCCCCAGGGACACATTCAGTTCTTTGGTTGTCCCTATCCAGCCCTCAATGCCTCCACAGTGAGCATGCATCTCTATGCCTGTTACCTTCCTCACTGAGGAAGCTGACGGGCTTATAATGTCACACTGACAGATGTTCATGTAGAGAGCTGCGAGAATTAAAAGGAGAGAGACTGAGGAGCTGATCAGTACAGCGGGAGGCTCTGTTCTGGCGGGACAGCATTGGCTAGGAGACATCCCAATGCTCTCCCACCACTCTACTACCTGGCCAAGTTCTTCCTGAGCCTAAATGCGGAAAATCAAGGGGCTGTGCACCTGTTCCTCACTCAAGGTCCGGATCTGCAGTAATACCACTGTACTAGTCGCAGGCTCTATCCTTTCAGTCACAGTGCTTTTCAGAGGGCATTGGAAAGCAATTAGGAGGTGTTATATTGCCTCCTCACACTAGCACTTAGAAATTTGTTATTGAAGTATTTTTGATAAATGTATTTGTCATTTAAGGAGAGCTTGTAAAGAGATGGAAATTATTGCCCTAACCTGCACTGACCAAGTGAGCATACAGAGCCCTTTAAATTATAACACAGAGATACCCTAGCTGCAGATTCACTTCTACAAATTACACACCCCTGTTTGTTATATATAGTTGATTGGTGCAAAACATGGAAAACATGGCTTCTGTGGGGTAAGGCTTGCAGAGCAATGAGACAGTTTAACCATTGTTATATTATGGTGAAGTAGACCGATAGGCTGTGTGCTTCCTTCTGGCTCTGCCCTCCGTACTATGCACTGGAGTAAACCCATTTGTGTTCTTTTCGCCCCACCTATCCATAACCTCACTAGGTCATTCTGAAAAAACAGCAATGATCCTGAGCATACAAATGGGACTTTGAATCTTTGCCATTTGAATAAAAGCATATATCTAGCCCTTAGAAAAACTTTATTTTGGCTCTGTATTGACTGTTCTTCAATTTTGGCTTTTTCAAAACAAAATTGACATCCTTTTTTTCCCACAAATAGAGCTTTCGTTTGGTGGTATTTGATCACCTCTGCGGTTTTTATTTTTTGCGCTATAAACAAAGAGCGACAATTTTGAAAAAATGTTTTAAAATTTTAACTTTTTGCTACAATACATATCCAAGAAACAAACTAATTTATTCATCAGTTTAGGCTGATATATATTCTTCTACATATTTTTGGTTAAAAAAATCGCAATAGGCGTATATTAATTGGTTTGCGAAAAAGTTATCGCGTTTACAAACTATGGGATAGATTTAGGGACTTTTATTTTTTTTTTATTGTTTTTACTAGTAATGGCGGTGATCTGTGATTTTTAGCAGGACTGTGACATTGCAGCGGACAAATCTAACCCCAAATGATACTTTTTGGGGACCAGTGACATTATTACATTGATATGCTATAAAAATGCATTGATCAATGTAAAAATGACACTGGCAGGGAAGGGGTTAACACTAGGGGGCGATCAAGGAGTAAACTGTGTTCCCTAGGTGTGTTCTAACTGTAGGAGGGGGGGGGCTTGCTGGGACATGACAGAGATCACTGTTCCCGATCACTGGGAACAGTAGATCTCTGACATGTCCCCTGTCAGAACAAGGATCTGCATTGTTTACACTGGCAGATCCCCATTCTGCCTCTCTACTACGCGAACACAGGTCGCCAGTAAACATTGAGTCCGCCCAACCCGCAGGCACACTCCCGCAGCATGCAGTGGGAGTGAGAGAGCGCCACCTGCAACTATGTCTGTGCGAGCCGCCGTACAGGTACGGCGATTCGCGCATGAGAGCAGACCTGCTGCAGTATATCTGCATGAGCTGGTCAGCTAGTGGTTAAAGATTGGCAAGGGATGGGGTATGCTTTCATATGTTATGATTATTGGATTTTAAAATGAAATAAAAGGAGCCATCATGTACAGTATATATATATATATATATATATATATATATATATATATATATACAAATTATTGTTCCAGTGCCATACTAACACAGTCAGCCTTTATTTGTATGGCAACCACATCATGAGCTGCATAGAAGTAGCAAAGGATAACTGAAATAGTCAAGGTCTCAAATCAATTTTTTGTATCCAAGTGTTCTTTTATTGGTTGCGACAGAAAGTATATCTGCATATTTCTTTTTAGCTTCTGAAGCAGTATGTGATTGGGATAAATCAGTAACTTATTTATTTATTAGTTACTAATATACCACCGTCAATTTATACAACAATTTACATATACAGTATATACTGTACAGTTTTCATATCCATAGAAAATATGGATATGATTTGAGAACATTTATGGGGGGGGGCGGAATCCCTGAAACTGATCCCTCTGTGGCTACCCCTGCAGCGCAGCTGGCTTCTCTCTTATCCACCTGCTTTCAGCTACTGCAGTAAGAGCCACAGGGTGATCATTTCCAGGTAAATGCCCCCCACATATTGATTAACCTCCCTGTCCAAGATCCAACTCCCCAGCCCCACTCTCCTTTCCTACAGCTGCCAGCTTCTCCTCCTATCCCTTCCATGTGAATGAGGGATTTGGGCTCGAGTCACCTGTTACTCTATAGAAAAGCAGAGGCTGTATAAACATAGCAGCAGGTCCACATTTGACAGGTGTGCAGGCTTGGATGAGTGAACCCTAAATTCCCACTGTCTGTGTCTGGGGACATACACCTGCATCCATTTGCCTGTCAAATTAGGACCTGCAGCTATAATTGCTCAGTCAATGTGTTCCAATAGCATAGCCTGCCTGCACACAGCTCCAGGTGGCTCTACCACAAAACCAAACCATTTATTTACACTGTACAGGCCACAGCACCCATGTGAATGAGCTCCAAGACCTCATTCACACACAGAGCTTTATTTGTTAACTCAATACAGTTTATCTTGTAGATTTAGCAGGAATTTTGTAAGTTATGTTGTGTTTGTGTTGACAAATAATGATGTTACTGTATTTTTAGCAAAATATCACCTTGATATTTTCTGGGGGGTGGGGGGCCTGACAGGTAGTCTGTACGGGGCCCAGACAGGTAGTCTGTTTGGATCCCCGTGATTTATATCAGCAGCCCTGACTTAGCCACTGTGTAACTTTGCTGTGTATGTAGTACACAGTAGTTTTGGGGTACTATTGTCACTTATTGTTACTTACCTGCCATACTTTCAATACTCAGGCAACAGTTCTGAAGGTCTAGGTCTCTGGAATGTTGTTTGACCCACTGACAGACAGCATCAGGAAAGTATTCTGGATGTGCTGCACGAATAATCAATAAGCACTGAAAGTCATCCAAATGGGATGCTGTATCTACACATAGAGGAAGCCTGAAAACACCTCTGCACACATTATCTTCATTTGTTGGAGCATCTGCATATTTTAAACACAAAAAAACATGACATTGTAGTTAAAGCATACTGCACTGTATATTAAATGTTTATGTTTTATAATGTGAAAATGCTTACACCTCTTAACTTTCAGTGAGTTTGCAGCTTGCTATGTAATTCAGAGATTGGAAATCATGAAAATTATGACAGTCAGCTATGTCATGGACTCGTAGCATTCCAACTTGCTTGACGTGTAGCATTCCAGAGTGGTCAAATAAGTCATATTTTATGCTAAATTGAACACCATCAAAGTTTAAAACAAAAACTAAAAGAAAAACCCTAGCCCAAAGCAGCAAGGCTTTCGGCAAGTCAATATCTGCCAAATGGTTAGGCAGTCCCCTGTCCCCAACTAAGATGCCTTGGGCCTGGTGACATGGTGCTTAAGGCAGTGTGTACAGTATTGTAGGAAAAAGGAGGGAGAGTGTTCACACGATCACCATAACCAGACAAAATGCTTTCTTTTCTGTGGGTTCAAGCTTTGAATCATTGCTGTAGGCTTTAGAGGTAAGTTATAGCAGTAGGAGGTGTCTGCTATATGCTGGGGGTGGCATTTTAGTGAGGATGTTACTTTATAGAATAACATTCTGCATACAATGTCTGTCCATCCCTAGTTGGAAACCCATGCCATCTCTATACAATGAAGTCCCATCAAACACAGTGCATCAATATCAAAACACACCCTAAGCAAGACCCAGCTTCCTCTGATATGCCTCCAAATGCTATCCACCACCACTAAACATTGGATAGCCTTAAACCCTGGGTATAATATCAAGCAGTGCTTTAATATCCTGAGCGAAGTCTCTAACACTATGTTATATAGGGCTCCTAGTTGTAGGTGGTTTCTTTTTCTGTCCCTGCTTAAAAGATGCGCTACTTTTTTCATGTTAAGTGGTCTTTTTTTGTAATATAATTTACCAATAAGAAGTTATATTATATAAACTTTAACTCAGATAAAACAAATGGGTTTAAGACCAGGTTTTTCTTGGTTCTCTACATTACTCTGGCATTATTGCCCAGACTTGTCACCTGACTCCCATGCTTATACTGAGGGAGAAAACAGTGGATGGAGTATGTGGAGACAATGTGGAAAACTGAAAACAAGCTATACCTCTCATATTGTACCAAACAAAGAGCTGATCTTGATTTGTTAACAAAGAATAAATATGTTAGCAAGGAAGACTTCCAACTTTCTTCTTCTTTTGCCTATTCTGCAGGAATAACTGGCACAGTACTGGTATTTCAAGTTTTTAAAACAAGAAGTCTTTGTAGAAGTGCTATTGGGCTACCTTTCTATGAGTCCCTCTCTGGCTTTTCAGCTTCTCATCCTTCTCCATCTGTGGACCTAATAAAACCTATGGGATATGCAAATAATTTCAATATTCCTCGGTTTACCAAATTTGGTCCATATGGTTGGATAACTCCTACTGTGTTACTGACTCTTGACATTATACATTATCCAAAGTAATCATCCATTGGCTGGATACCCATATCTATCCCTATTACATTTCTGGTGGATCGTAACCCCTGTTCCCCTCCCCTTTCTCCTGTCTCCCTCTCTCCTCTGCTCCCCATTCTTTATCTTCCTCCTTCTTATTCAACAGTAGAAGACACTAAGGATAATTACAAGTTCACAACCTTATGGAGTGTACTGTCTACTGTAGGCCTTTTTTTTCACTTTTTATTGGCTTATGTGATATTGTTGCATATTGATTCATTTGTATGATGTACCTTCCTGTACATCGCTCTTCTGTTGTTTAATTTCATATGAAAAAACCCTAATAAAGAAACAGTTGGAAAAAAAGACCTATGGGATATTGGTGACAAAGAATATGTCTCTCAATTTATTTTATTGTTATTCAAAATCTCTTCTTCTGAGAAATTTTCCACTTTTCGTCTTTTGTAACCTCAATTTTACATCCCCCCCCCCCCCCCATATCCTTTGTTTCTTTGTACCTTCCCTTGTGTACCTAAAATATCCCCTAAATACATACCTTAACTCTAGCTGTCTTATACTGGTTCACATGACTGGTTCACAAGTTAGGGTGCCTCTTACTCCTCTACATTGTCAGTGGTAGGTGGTCTACTCTGTTGCATAGACTAGTGCTCATGTTTTAATGCTAGCACCACTCTATACAGCCATCCATTGTGAATAACCCAGGTGGTGTGTTCACAATGTTACCAGAGGTGGATTGAATTATGCTGAGCAACATTCAGTCCCAGCAATGAAAGATACAGAGGTCAGCTGTGCAGTGTATAGATCGTGAGTAGGGTTACAAAACATTTTTTTTTTTAACAATGTATACAGCAAAACAATTTAAAAGAAAGAAAAAGCAAATTAATATTCCTCTGCTTCTATGGCCTGTCGAAGAAGACCTTAAAGAAAATTATATACCTTATTTGTTCTTAATGGCTGAATGATCTTTACTAGAAATATCTAAAAACTCATTGTAAGGATTCACGTAAATTACAACTCATACATCTATGACAAATGTCATAGTCAGGGCTCCCACCAGCCAGCTGGATAATTACAGAAGCAGGTCACCCTTGTGGATGATACAGGCTCACTGTCTAAGCACTAACCCATGTTTACCAGTGCTCCTGATGGTGGAAATGGGTTTTGCTATGAGTTAGTACTAAGTGGCTGTCCTAAGGGCTGCCCCACCAGGAGATGAGAAAGCAAGAGTCCAGTCACAGATAAAGCAGGTAGAGGTCAAGGCAAGAATGTTCAAGGAATTGTCCAGGCTGCTGTCTAGCATCCCAGGTGGTTCAGTGAGAAGAGACATTGCCAGACATAGCAGTGGCTGCAACTTCAGATCTAGGTCCTGACAACAACATCTTTCTTGTTTACAACACTAATCTCTGATAGGCTGACCTGATGACATGCTCCTTAAAGTCTTAGTACCACTACCGATTTCCTTTTGGTCAATAAACCGACTTCTTTCTCTAAGGTTTAAGAGAAATTAGACTTCCGCAAGTAAGTAGTATTAGACATTATGCCCATATCCTTTTAAGCATCTAACCTTTAAGAAACTAACACCATTTGAATGAATTTGTAAAAAAGAACCATTTAGGAATCGGCTATTCTCTGGCATTTAAAAGATATTATGAAACTCACTAATTGCTGACCAATTGAATAGAGAAATTGTGTGGATATAATGTGCCAGTAGGCACTCACAAATCTGTCAGAAAAGGAGATTCAAGGAATATTTAGGGAGAAAATACATGCTGCGCCTGCAGGAGACTCCTTCATTTTTATGACCTTAAGAATGAACTTCACTGGCTGGAAAACCTTAGGTCATAGATTTCTCCCCATATCTTCTTGAGTATGTCAGAGTTATCTGACTTGTGAAGAAGGGGTGGTATGCTTTGCTGCAATGTCCGTTTTGGCTCCTCTCACTCTCTCACTGAATTTTTTACACAGCTTACTTTGTGAGAACTAACATCAATGAATGGCACTCCTGTGAAGCCTGCAGCTAGAGAAAAAGGGTATTTTCAACTGTTAGTGAAAGAAGAAAACAAAGATATGGTTGCGGGTTTGCATGCATGCACATTTTTCCAAATATGTAGCAGAGAAAATAAAAAAAGAAAGTTTAGTTCTGCTTTAATAATACTGTATATACTCGATTATAAGTCGACCCAAATATAAGCCGAGGCACCTAATTTTACCACAAAAAACTGGGAAAACATATTGACTCGAGTATAAGCCGAGGGTGGGAAAATGCAGCAGCTACCGGTAAACAATGCCCATATGCAGCCTCACTGTGCCCATTTGCAGTCTCACTGTGCCCAGTTGCAGTCACACTGTGCCCAGTTGCAGCCATACCTTTTATTACTAAAACAGCGCGTGTCTCCCGCTGTATAATGCATTCTGTTCAGCCGTCCATTGAAACAAAGCCCGCCCCGCCTCCTCCTCGTCTGTGATAAGCGGAACACCGATACAGTTTCCCAGCATCGTATCAGTGTTCCTCTATCATGGACGGACGAGGAGGAGGCGGGGCGGGCTTTGTTTCAATGGATGGCTGAACAGAATGCATTACACAGCGGAAGACACACGCTGTTTTAGTAATGAAAGGTGTCTCCCGCTGTGTAATGCATTCTGTTCAGCCATCCATTGAAACAAGGCCTGCCCTGCCTCCTCCTCATCTGTCCATGATAGAGGAACACTGATACGATGCTGGGAAACTGTATCAGTGTTCCGCTTATCACAGACGAGGAGGAGGCGGGCGGGCTTTGTTTCAATAGACGGCTCACTCGAGTATAAGCCGAGGGGGAATTTTCAGCCTAAAAAATGCGCTGAAAAACTTGGCTTATACTCAAGTATATACGGTATAATAGAAGGACAAAATAAAGTCTGGAAACACAGAAATGTATTTCTCACTAGCCTCTAAAACATTTCCCTCTTCTAAGCCCATATCCCCAATTTCACCTTTCTTTCACTGTTTCTTTTTCTTTTTTTTTGTAGAGATGTAATATTTTTGATAAATTCCTTCTTGCATTTTGTGATTTCTATAACAAGCAGTGGATTGTAGTCAGGGTATCTGTACCTTATCAGGAGCAATGTCTAAGTATAGAGTGTATATTCTCTAACATATGCTGTTTGAGCTTGCTCCAGAAGGGTGTACTAATGAAGTATCATTCTGTATTATGGTTGTTTGGCAGCCTAGCTGTTCAGCAGGCTTGGTGGGCCTGGTAATCATACCTGGGAACTTGCTAGATCTCTCAAGGCTATAACAGCTTTTCACTTTACCTTGGCTCAGTTCTCCAGCTTAAGAGCTGTTTACTCATGAAAATAAACAAACTGGAGGGAGATAGTTCTCTAAATAAAAACACAATGTGACCTACCTTATCTGCACTTGTGGTAATACAGATTGGGGAAATAGATGTACTGTCTCCAAGTCAGAAAGATCATACTATATGCTGCAAATTGCTAATGTTGTAGCCAAATTACATAATGTGGCCAGCAATATAAAGCTGTTAGCTCAGAAATGTAGACAAACTGGTAGTAGAAAGGATGTATATATAGTTTTTCTACATTTCTGAGCTAACAATTACATCCTGTCACTTGGCTACAACATTGGCAACTCGCAGCATAAAGCACAATGTTTCTCACTTGGGTACAGTACACTTTTTTTTCTGCCTATATTCCCACTAGCTCAAGTAATTTAACTTCCAGTGTGCTTTAATTCGGAGAATGATCTCCCTCTGATGCTGTTTGTTTACATTCCCACCACTCTGTCACTGTTACCATCAATGGCTTCAGAGATAGTAACTGGCGGCATATTAGAAAGATCATTCTCTAGAATATTTTTTATGTAGCTTTAGGGTTAGCTGAACATCCATTTTTACTAATATTTATTAAAAGTGATTAGGAAAAGTTTTACACTTTAGAAACCTAAATTCTGTCCTTTTTTTCCTATTCCATATTCTTCATGCACAGCCACTTATTAAAATCAATGAAGCATTATTATATATGTAGACAATCTGCTATCACCACTAGCACAGTAACACATCTTTATCCAACAAGCACATCAAAGTCATCTCTAAATATATGATTGAAGTCAAGACACTGCCAGCAATATTTACTACTGTTTAAACCAATACAATACGAGGTGGTATGAAAACATTTCAAGACTAGTTTTGTAACACAACAACAGATGGCACCACAAGGCTGCATGCACAGTAACAGGGAGCACTGACCTTCATAAGTCACTATGCCAAAAAGGTTATAAGGTTAAAAATGTGATTCATAGATAGGATATATGCATTATGACATTTTTTCCGCCCTCAACTCCATGTGAGGTGGGGGGAGGGAGTCCTCTTAGCCCCATTGCGGGAGTAACACCCTGCACACGAGGGGTCGTTGGCGTGAAGGTAACATGGGAGATGCCACAGTCCCGAGGCCGGGAAACGGCAGGGGGGGGTCGTGGGGGGAGGTGGAGGTGAGGGGGGGAGTTGGGGGAGGGTGGATACCCGCAGACCCAGGGCTTAGTTTAAGAGATTTAATTTATGTGTTCTTTTTCACCTGTAATACCAAAAAAAATACTGCGCTATCCCTTAAGTGAAAATATTTACACATGTGTTCATGCTTCCTTGCTTCCCCAGACATGGGATACAGCTTAGGGGTTCTCACTTTCCCTTTCCGTTCGGTTTACCTATGTTTTTTCGATCTTAATCTTCATATTTCCTTGTGCAAAGGTGGAGGGCCTACTCAGAGTAAAGTAAAGGGTATCCTACGGGACATGAGGGCAGAAATAACGTTGAGTGGTAATGGAAATTAGATGTCTATCATATAATGTGAAAGGCCTTAATTCACCGGGGAAAAGGTGGAAAATGGATCATGAATTACAGAGATTGGATATAGATATAGCTTTCCTGCAGGAAACACATCTAGTGCATGAGGAGGGTATTAAGTTATCATCAAAAGGTCTCCCGGTATGGATATATGGTGATTCCCCATCCAAAAGGGCAAAGGGAGTGGCCATCGGATTCTCAAGACGGATAAAATTTACTCTGTTAGATAAGAGAGTGGATCCAGAAGGGCGATTTCTGTTTGTGAAAATAAAAATGAATGAAAAAATGTATACACTGGTAAATATATATTGTCCAAACAGAGACCCGATGGGGTACTTTGCCCGAGCCCTGATTGGATTGGAGGAATTCAAAGAAGGGGAAGTGATCCTAGCAGGTGACCTAAACTTTTGCCTAGATCCAGCCTTGGATAGGTCAGCTGACTCCCAATGGGAAGACAAAAGGGCATGTGCCAGAATCGGGAAGAAACTACAAGTCCAGCAGCTGATTGATGTGTAGAGAGTGTTGCATCCCAAGGAGAGGGACTATACATTCTACTCACAGGTGCATGCGACCTATTCAAGGCTGGATTATTTTTTAGTGGATCATAGTCTATTAGACTCTGTGACAGGAACAAAGATTGAGATCCAGACTCTGTCAGATCACGCACCAGTAGTTTTGACACTGTTGCTCAAGGGTCTCCAAAGGATCCCATACACCTGGCGGCTGAATGAATTCCTCTTAAATAAAAAGCATGTTGCCGAAAAGGTACAAAGAGAGATTGAGGGGTTTTTCCTCACTAATGAATCCGAGGAGGTCCCGGCGACAATTGTTTGGGAAACCTTTAAGGCCTACATAGAGGGGTATTAATCTCAATTGGTACAGGGGAGAAGAGGGAAAGAGTGAGAAAGCAAGAGGGATTGACAGAACAAATATATAAACTTGAACATACTCATAAAACCAGCAAGGAAGCGAGTAAAGAGGTACTAAGGGAACTAACAATAAAAAGGGATGAGCTGAGAGACTTGTTAGAAACAGAAGCCCTCAAAAGAAAATATAAAAACAGTAGGGATTTCCATATAAGGGGGAATAAAATAGGGAAACATCTAGCTGCAACTATTAGGAAGAAAAGATTGGAGAGCTACATAGAGAGGGTAAAGAGCAAAAAGGGGGAAATGAGATACTCAACAAGAGAAATAGCGGAGGAATTTCGAAGCTATTTTTCCTCCCTTTATGCAGTGGAACAAAAAGAAAAACAGGAGGGGAAAAAGGAACAAATGGTAAGTGAATTTCTAAAAGAAGCTGCCCTTCCCACCTTGTCACAAACAGAATCATTGGAGTTGGAAAGGCCAATTTCGGAAGAGGAGGTCTTTAGAGCCCCGAAGCAATCCCCAGGGGGCAAGAGCCCCGGGCCGGACGGCTTCACGACAAATTTCTATAAAAAATTTAAGGTACTCCTGGTTCCAAGGCTATGCCAGATGTGGAACGGCCTGGGAGACCAGGAAATGTGTGGGGAAGCCCTGTTGGCAGCAGTGACACTGATTCCCAAGGAAGGAAGAGACCGCACCCTATGTTCAAGCTACCGACCGATCGCGTTACTAAATGAAGATACCAAATTATATGCGAAAGTATTGGCTCTCCGACTGAGGGAGAAAATGGCCGACCTGGTTCACCCGGACCAGGTGGGATTTGTTCCCGGGAGAGAGGGAAGGGATAATGGGGTGCGGTCTCTCCTTGTACTGGAGGCACTCAAGGCAGGCAGATCCCCAGGGCTACTCCTGTCGATCGACGCTGAGAAGGCATTCGACAGGGTAGACTGGGGATTTATGTTTAGCACACTGGAGGAATTGGGAATCGGGCCAGCAATGTTAAGAAGGATACAAATCTTATACAACCACCCTGCGGCCTTTGTAAGAGTGAATAACATGCCCTCTACTAGTTTTATTATGCAGAACGGCACCAGGCAGGGCTGTCCGTTGTCCCCACTCCTCTTTGTCTTGGCCCTGGAGCCACTCCTTAACGTAATTAGAAAACACCCTGACATTAGTGGATGTGAAGTAGGGTAGGAGGAACGCAAGTTGGCGGCATTTGCCGACGATATTTTATTTTATATTTCAAAGCCCAGAATATCAATCCCTAATGTTAGATATAATGAGGAGGTATAATGTAATATCAAACTTCAAAATTAATATAGATAAATCTGAAGCTTTAAAGATTAACATAAGCAAGCTGGAAGCCAATAGGTTAGCCGAGGTTTTCCATTTTCCATGGAGGGATAATATTAAGTACTTAGGAGTGAGGCTGACGGGTTCCAGGGGTGACCTGTATAAGATAAACTATATGCCTCTCCTAAATGAAATAAGAACTGAAACAAAAAGAATAACTTATGGCCCTGCCTCCTGGATGGGGCATATAAACATCGTAAAAATGGTGCTCGCACCTAAAGTACTGTATAAAATGCAGATGCTTCCTATCCCAGTTCCCCGAGAATTCTTTAGGGTCCTGTCAGAGATAATAAATAGGTATGTCTGGGGTAATAAGAAACCGAGAATTGCGCACGGGGTGTTAAGCAGAGAGAAAACGTGTGGGGGGCTAGCCCTCCCCGATTTTAGAAATTATTATAGAGCAATTGTGATAGCACAGGCACTGGAGTGGGGTAAAAGTAGCAATAATAAAAGATGGGTGAACTTAGAAATAGGGTTAAGTAAGGTATGCTTGAATCAGATGATCTGGAACCCACCACAGTATAGGAACCTAGGTAAAGAAACACATTATATTACACATCACACACTTAAAGTTTGGGATCAGATTCACCAATTAAAAAAGTGGGTCTATAATTCACAGTTAATTTATTTAAAAAATAACCCATTTTTCCCCCCAGGAATGGGAGCAATAGGAGGTAATTGGATTCTTGAGAAGGGAACACAAATAAGGGATATAATAAGTAGAGGGAAATTAAAATCACTGGAAGAATTAAAAGCATTAAGGGAGAGATTATTAATAAATGGGTGGAGGCACAGTCAATTAAAACACTTTATTAATAGCCTCCCAGGCCCCTTAAGGGAGGAGGCGAACTACAGGGGATTAGAGAAAATGGCACTTAGAGAAGAATTAAAAGGGACGGTTTCGAAGGTGTATAAAAATTCTGATGAGTAGGGGCGGACAGGATACGCCCCCGTTCATCAGAAAATGGGAGGAAAATCTGGGATCTCAATGTGACGGGGAAATGGAAAAATGTATTCTGGAGGCCACGCATATGACAGCAGTAGATATGAAATCAAGGGAGAGAAACTATAATTGTATAGCCCGGTGGTATATGACCCCGGCCAGAGTGAGTAAATTTTCCCCAGATAAACCCCCCAACTGTTGGAGAGAGTGCGGAGGTCTGGGTACAATGGCGCATATATGGTGGGATTGCCCCAAAATCAAAACTTACTGGCAGGAAGTGACAGGGCTGATAGAGGGGATAATAGGGAAAAATATTAGGATGGACCCCTGGACCTGCCTGTTTCATGGTCAGGAGGGAGGGAAGAGGGGATATAATTCCTCTCTGACACCAATTCTACTTAATGCAGCTAAAAACGTTATTCCAAAGAAATGGCAAGAAACAGAGCCCCCAAAGATTAAAGAATGGATAATAAAAGTAGATGAAATCTATAGATTAGAGAATATTGAGAGGAAGGAACACCTAGACGGGAGTCAAGAGAGTGAAAAAGGGAAGTGGAATCCTTGGGGGGCATTCAAAAAAACAGAGAAATATGTGGAAGCAGTGTCAAGGGGGGGGAGGGGGTTTAATGGGAGAGGTAACCCCGGAAGGTGGTTAGGGGGATATGAAGAGATGTTGTTATGAAATATAGCAAGACCCTCTCTGCTGGAGGGTTTTTTTTTTTTTGCATTTTATGCGTATGTAAGATATTTTCTATTTTGAAAAATAAATAAAGATTTATAAAAAAAAACACAGAGCAAACGTGAAACTCTGCATGAAACTGGGCAAATCTGCCACAGTGACATTTGACGTGATTCGGCAAGTTTACAGAGATGCTGCAATGAGTTGAAGATCCAGCACAAAGGTCGCTGTTTTGACACCAGCCCGAATAGCATAAGATGCTTGACACATTTTGAAAAGAAGACTTTCAGGACACATTCCAGAAGTGTCAGGAACGCTGGGAGCACTGTATTGCTGTGCAAGGGGACTATTTAGAAGGTGATAGTGTGTAAATGTAGATATAAAAAGTCTCAAAACTTTTTGATACCACCTCGTACCTTGTCTGCATAGCATTTGGCACACAGGTTATGGATAGGTTTGCTATAATAGGCTGCCAAAATATTAACTTTTGTTATCTAATTTACAATAAAAAAGTGTAAACATGACATTTAAAAAAAAAAAAATCTAAAATTATATAGTACATAAATCATATTCATTCTTTCCTAAACGGAAAATGTCCAAGAAATATAGATTATGTCAGCATTTAAATCAAACCAGTACCTAAAATCCATTATTATGAATATGAGCATGCAGAAGCTGTCTACAAATGCACTATTCAGATATACAAATAATTTAAGTGAACTATTTTCATTACTATATACATTTTTGGGATGCATGGTAATTCCACTTGTGGCCTTCCACGACAGCAAATAATATGGTAAATCAATCTAGACAAGTAAAGAACATAACCTAACTTATGATGAAAAGATTTTGTCATCCATTGTTATCCCTCTAGAAACAAAGGAGTTAATGATAACCAAACTGGCAAGTAAGCCGATGTTCATTTACGCCTGAAAGAGCAGGAAGACCTTCAAACAGTTTGACCCAGTCTCTCCTGCACTTTCAGTCTGAAGGATGCCACTTAACTATCTCCAGGGACACATGATAAATGAATCCATTAGGACTGTAAAGTGGACCAGAGGAGCTACAGTAATTCAGAGTCCTGGGGCCAACCTTTTCTTCATTGTGCTATTAACGCATGGCAGATCTATATAGAAGATGCACTATGGCAAAGCCATTTATAGATCATATTTTAAACTGCAAACACTTTGTTACTATGTTACTACTATGCATATACTGGTATATGACCTTACATAATAGATTATTGTGCCGCATCAACACAGAAAGGTCATTTCATTTTATCTTTCAACTATGCTTTTTTTATATCTTTTGCATTTAAAAAGCAGAATTGTTTGCACGGCTAATAACTGCTATGAATAAGCATTGAACAACAAGCAGTGAAAGCCTGACAAATCATAAACATTATTTCCAAAATAAAGGTATAAACAAAATCAGTAAACCTAAAGCTCTGGAAGTGCAAACATGAATTTAAATCATATGCCAGGAGAGAAAAAAAATGTAACCAAAAAACAACTGAAGCAAATAAAACATATTGTTTTTCCTTTAAATCATTGTATTTATTCATACCTGTTCCTTTTTTTTTAAATGTACACATGCAATTGTACACTTGGCGGCAATAGATGTGAGCCAAAACATTTTATCAAGCTTTTGTTGCTTTAAAGTTTATTAACCCTGCCAATACAGATTAATTTGCAATGTCTCATGATCATTCATACAGTCTAGTAAATAAGGTGAAGTTGTGTTCAGTTCACTCACCAATCATCTGCCTGAAAACATCCTGTTTCAATGTTCCCTGCACATGACTGGGTATTCAAAGTGAACATAGCTTCACCTTATTACTAAGCCTAGTAAATATTCACTGTGAAAAGTGAACACTCTCTACTACTTTTATAAATCAACCCCCCCCCCCATGTATGTGTATTTATGGCTGTGAAAGAAACAATACAATTTGGTCTCCTCTAAATCACAGACTGGTGACAATGATTTACCATACACTCAACCAGAGGTCAGCAACCCACTGATCGTGACCTACCCATCGATCATGGCCAATGTGCCACAGATTGTGTCCTGCAGTGCCAACCCACCATCGGAAATTATTCACAACCCAACCCCCCCCCAAAAAAAAAAAAAAAAATTAAGAGCAGCAAAGCCAAGCAGCAGAAAGTTATTGCTAGCTGTTATGCTGTGCGGGTCTCCATGATCCACATAGGAGCATAAACAGTATCTCACAAAAGTAAGTACACCCCTCACATTTTTGTAACTATTTTTTTATATCTTTTTAATGTGACAACACTGAAGATATTACACTTTGCAATAACTCAACACACAGACAATAATGTCTAAACCGCTGGCAACAAAAGTGAGTACACCCCTAAGTGAAAATGCCCAAATTGGGCCCAAAGTGTCAATATTTTGTGTGGCCACCATTATTTTTCAGAACTGCCTTAACCCTCTTGGGCATGGAGTTCACCAGAGCATCACAGGTTGCCACTGGAGTCCTCTTCCACTGCTCCATGACAACATCACGGAGCTAGCAGATGTTAGAGACCTTGCTCTCCTCCACCTTCAGTTTGAGGATGCCCCATAGATGCTCAATAGGGTTTAGGTCTGGAGACATGCTTGGCCAGTCCATCACCTTTACCCTCAGCTTCTTTAGCAAAGCAGTGGTCGCCTTGGAGTTGTGTTTGGGGTAGGTATCATGTTGGAATACTGCTCTGCAGCCCAGTCTCTGAAGGGAGGGGATCATGCTCTGCTTCAGTATGTCACAGTACATGTTGGCATTCATGGTTCCCTCAATGAACTGTAGCTCCCCAGTTCCGGCAGCACTCATGCAGCCCCAGACCATGACACTCCTACCACCATGCTTGACTGTAGGCAAGAAATGTAAATGATCCCGCGTGAAAGGAATAAGTACTAGTAAAGAATGGACTAATTAAAAGAACTGCTGCCTCTACTAGTTACTACCACTAGGTGGAGTACGTAAAATGAAAGAGAAGCGAAGCAGATGTGGCGCTGTTCTATTATGCACCTATACTTAATAAGCCAAAGAACTACTGATGTATACAAAATAAATTCAATTAAATAAATAAAATTGTGAATGTGCACTAATACATGAATGTGCATTAACATTTTTTTTTTTTTTTTTAACAGAAAAGTTTTTATTGATCTCCAGTGGAGAGGATTTGCATTATACAACACAATTAATAGACTTAAACATAATACATTCGAATAGATGATATTTCGACAGATGTTACATTAAGGTGTAAGACATAGTAACCAACACGTTATTTACACATACTTCTCAATGCATAGAGTCTGTAATACAATCTTAGTAGAGTTGTCTGTTTTTCCCGAAGGATAGAATGTCATAGGTATAGATATTCCTATCCTATATCAACCATAATAATAGTCATGGTATTTTAAGGGGGCTCCCTAGGGGGGGTGAGAGGGGTGGAGGAAGACATTGAAAGGGGATTTCTCATATCCTGAACAGGGTTTTAACTGTCAGCCCAAGCACCCCAAATCTTTTCAAATTTTTTGGGGGCATTTTCGACTCATATAGGTAAGTTTATAGAGTGGAAGGGTAGTATCAATAAGTTTTCTCCACTGTCCAACCGTCGGGGGCTCCGGCTGCTTCCATTTAATTAGGATGGCCTTCCTGGCATAAAATGAGGCATAAAAAATCAGCAACCTTTTGTGAGTATTTGTGGTAATAGTATCACATACACCCAGTAAGAGGACACGAGGATCAAGTCCTATGGTCAGATTCCCAATCAAGTTTATATACTGCACCACCTCCCTCCAAAACTGTTGAATAAGGGGGCAAGACCACACTACATGAAAGAATGTTCCCACTTCATTATTGCATTTTGGACATTGGTCAGAGTGGGTGGGATATATCTTGGCAAGCCTCTGGGGGGTATAAATATGCCCTGTGGAGGAATTTCAGCTGAATGTATCTATCCCTGGTGGATATCATTAAAGGTATATATTGTTGAATTCCTTCTTCCCAATCATCATCCGTCAGGGAGGGCACATCCACCTACCATTTATTAAAAAGCTTAGTTCCCTGATCGTCAGTTCCACAGGATATCCGAAGGTACAGTGAGGAGAGGATACGGTCCCCTCTGGCCGAGATAAGAAAACGTTCCACCATGTGTGACTCCAAGTGAATGTCAGTGGGAAATTGGGCTAGTATGGCATGTTGCAATTGGAGATAGCGAAAAAACATCTTCGCTGGAAGTTGGAAGGTGTGTTTTAGCTCATCATATGATAGGAGTTTGCCTGCTGGCATAATATGCTGTATAATTTTTATTTCGTATCTTGCCCAGATAGCCGGGTCGGGGATAGATAAGAGGGTTGCCCCACAGTGGTGTGAAGGGGGAGATGGCATTAGGTGGGCTAAGTTTAGCTGTTAACTGCTCCCAAACCTTAATCGTGATACGCATGGGGACAGTGATCCCAGCCTGTGCCCTCGGCCCCTGAACACCAGGTTACTCAGTGCCGAATACGACCCCAGGATGGCTGCCTCTAGGTTAACTGACATGTTATTTTGTGATTGGGTAAACCACCAGCGCACTGTCACCAGTACCACCGCCCAATAGTACTGTTTAAAACACGGCAATGCCAGTCCGCCTGCAGAGAGGGGAAGCTGTAAAATAGTTTTAGCCATTCTAGGGGTCAGTCCGGCCCAAATGAAGGAGTTGATCACCTGGTCAAGTTTTTGGAAAAAGGAGTTGGGGATGGGGACTGGGGAGTTCCTGAAGACATATAGAAATTTGGGGAGAAACATCATTTTGAGAAGGTTAATCCTCCCTACTGGTGTTAAAGGAATAGACTTCCAGGTCAAGCATCGTTGCATAAGTTCTTGTAAAATAGGGTAAACATTATCTGTTAGGTAGCAGGAAGGTTCCTTTTGTATTTCAATACCCAGATATCTGAATTTAGTAACTGGTTGTAATGGTATATGGGAAGGAGGGAGAAGGGGTGGCGAGATCAATGGAAAAAGTATGGATTTGGTCCAATTAATACGTATCCCGGAGAAGGATCCAAACAGGTCAAAAACCCGCAGGGCCTTCTCCAGAGAATCCGAAGCATCAGGGAGATAGAGGAGGGCGTCATCTGTGTAAAGGGAGATCTTTTCCCTCAGTGGCCCCACCTCTATCCCCTTTGTGGTTGTAGATGATCTAATGAGAATGGCCAGGGGTTCGATTGCCAGGGCGAACAATCCCCGAGACAGTGGGCAGCCTTGCCTAGTTTCCCTGTGGATATTAAAGGGGGGTGATATTGTACTATTAGTTCTGGGATTGGCATACATTAGTTTCACCCATGAAATAAATTTGGGTCCAAAATGAAACCTCTCCAATACTTGAAAAGGAATTCCCATTAGACCGAGTCGAAAGCCTTCTCGGCATCGAGGGAGGCCACCACCCCGGGGGAGTCCGTGGCCGCCATGTGAGGTATGTTCGTGTATAACCTACGTAGGTTGATGTCTGTGCCTTTCCCTGGCATGAAGCCTGTCTGATCTCCATGTACCAGGGAGAGAATAACCGAATTGAGATGATTTGCCAACATTTTATTAACTATTTTTGCATCAACATTAAGGAGCGAGATGGGACGGTACGACGCACAGAGCTCAGGGTCTTTACGTGGCTTAGGGATTACTACGATCACAGCCTCCGACATAGATGGGAGAAGACATTGAGCCTCTAGCATGGGTAATAGAAGCCCATGAAACTGTGGGGCCAGGGCTTCGCTATTAGTCTTATAAAATTCGGCCAGCAGACCATCTGGGTCCGGGGTTTTGGCAGGCTGGAGCGATGAAATCGCCAGTTGCACTTCTTTAAGAGTAATTGGTGCATCTAGCTTAGCACTGTTAGCATTTGATAAAGTAGGGAATTCTACCTGAGCCAAGAAATCCTGCAAGGAGTTTGTGGTATAGTTCGCCCTGGACGTGTATAAACATTCATAATATTGTGCAAATCTAGCATTTATCTGGATAGG